>NC_092875.1:461555085-462248835 GCF_028372415.1 Notamacropus eugenii | reverse complement strand
AAAAAAGTATAAATTCACCCATTTTTTTCTAGCATGACATAAACAGTAATGCTTTCTTAAGTGCTTAAATAATAATGAAGATAGGTTTTAAATAACTCAGAATATTTCTTTTCTTACCATTTGTTAGAATTTCTTGTCCTGATTACATATCCTTTAAGATGAAACCAAAAATTAGGCTTCCACAATCAAAGGCAAGTAAAACTGAACTGTAGCTTTGATATTTTAAGGGAATTTATCTACAGAGAAGACTACTTTTTCCCCAGTCATTTCAGTGATGTCAAATATATTTTTAAGATTAAGGGACTTTGAGACAGAGAGGGATAACAGCGGACTACCATACTTCATTTCAGAATTTAGTAGATGGGAAGGATACTGTCCAGAGAGATTGCAGTACAGTCAGTTGCTAATCTCCATCTTACCATTTATCATTCAATATCTCTGTGGTTCCATCTTAGCCTGAGCATGCTTATATAAGGACAGGATAAATCAACTCTGGAATAGTCTAGCTTGGTTTGACCTGGCTAATTTCTTCATAGAAAACAGCCAGACCAGGTTGGGTTTGGAGTCCATTAGTGGGAAAAAATGGAGAATACTAGAATGAACCAAGACCCCAAATGTGCCCTGGAGGACACTAAACCTTTGGTTCAATCTCAGACTTTGGGGTCTGGAGCCAAGTTGGACCCACAGGGAAAAACTGGGGACCTAGATTGCTATTCTCACAGCTGTTGGAATTCCTGCTAGGCAGCTAGGTAATGTACTGAATAGAGGGTTGGGTAGGGAATCAGGAAGACTAGAGTTCAAATCCTTAGCTGTGTGACCATGGGCAAGCCATTTAACCTTTCTGTTGCCTCAGTTTCCTCAACTATAAATAAATTCTCTCCTCCCTCCTCCCTTTTCCCCTCCCCCTTTTCCCCTCCTATCTCCTTATTTCTCCTTCCTTCCCTTCCTTCCCTCCTTCCTTCCTTCCTTCCTTCCTTCCTTCCTTCCTTCCTTCCTTCCTTCCTGCTATGCTTTAATAAAATAAGTCTATAATATCAGAGTACTTTCTCACTTTATATATAAGTAGAGAATATCAAAACATTAAGATTCATCAAGGGTTCTCCTGAGACCAATTATGATAGCCACTAATTTAATCCCAAAATGACAATTAATGTCTCAAGTCCAGATTATGATACGCAGTTAGTTGGACAACCTATAGAATTCATGAATGTACCATCAAAAACTGATATGGAATACAGATACTGAAAATGGACAATGAATGTGGCCCAGAATTGAACAAGAGGAGGTGGGGGAGGGCTGGATTGTTTCAGGAAATTGCAGAGTTCCTTTAATGATTCCCCCCTTCCCCTAAAACAAAGCATTATCTTTAAAAAGTCCAATATTCTACTGGTGTTATATAGCTGAGAATAATTCTCCAAAGAATTTGAAATGAGTTATCACTCAGAGGGGAATGGAGGGACACATGATAGGTATAAACATGCTACTACACATAACAGATAACGGCTGAGAAGAAGAGCTAGAATAAAACTTATCACAGAAATGTCTGATGGGAAAAACAATGGGCGGGTCAGGTGAGGAAAGCAAGGCATAAGTGGATGGATGGGTTGCCCACGTACTCCATGCAGGGAAGGAAGCAAAGTCTTGAACATGTCAAATGGATCCCCAGGGTGGAATTTGGGGAAGATGTGGATGCGAGTCCCTCAGGATGGAAGGACAGGGATGGACAATCTGCATTATGGGCTTTACATCTTTGAGATCTTGAGCCATTGCAATGTTTGAGTATAATAAAGAAGAATTAAGTTAACATAGAGAAAATATTAGTATAAAAGTGCTTTAAAGAAAAGTGACCAGAGATTATAAAATGTTAGAGGACATTGAAGAAAAAACTGGAGGTCTGTCATAATATCTCAGCTAGCTAATGTAGCTTCTAGTCAGGAACATGTTAAGATATGTTTGGATTGTTTGTTTCAAATTAAAAAAGGAACTCAGTGAATGGTTTTCAGAATAAATTTACCAATTGCTGTGCTTTTGTCAGAGGAAAAAGGACATGATAGAACATGTATTTGGAACAATGTAATGGAAAGGGATTAACAGATTTCTTTTCGTTGGGCCCAAGAGGACTGAACTAGAGGAAATGAATGGATATTGCAGACAGGTAAACTGAGGCTCCATGCAAACAATAACTTCCTGACAATCAAAGATATCTGAAAATAGCCTGGGTTGGAATGCACTGGGTTCCCCTTCACTTGATTTTTTTTTTTTAAAGTCTGGTTCTCCTCTCTCTCCCAGGATGGAAATGTAGGGGCTACACACAGGCCTGATCTTACTACTGATCTTAACCAGTGCTTTGACTTGTTCTATGTCTCAAACAGTTACCCCTCAACCAAGTGTGGCCCCATGCCCCTTCCCTTCCTTTTCCAAATTCTTAAACCTACTGCCCTCTGAAGCCCATAGACTGTACCACACTAGACCCCTGCCCAACATGCACTTAAGGGCTGCTTTGTGGAGCCTCCTGGCTTAAGAGTGATTATCAATAGTAACTGTTGCTATTTCCCTCCCAGCCTGATTTAGTTATTTTTCTTTGCCTCATTAAAAGGACCATCCCATGACTGCTTCTTAAACAGGCCTATTCACTGAATGGGTGTTTCCTCACCCTAAGTGAGAAGTGAATAGGCCTTCGCCTAAAGGGGCCAAGGTCTCCCAGTGCCTGCTGGGTCATCTTCAGTCATCCTGATGAATCTCTGGTCACTGGATTCAGATGGCTCCAGAGGAGAAGTGAGGCTGGTGACCTGCACAGCCCTCCCTCCCTCAAACAAAGTCAAGTGCAAGTCATGTCATCATTTTTCTGATGGCACAGTCTTTGGCAATGAAGGATGAACACAACAAGCGCACATACTACAGTACTTAAGATGATGGCTTTTCTAGTTATGCTTTTCAGTTACATTTTATCTACTCATCTTTAAAGTTGTTACAGTTTTATTTTCTGTCTCATTAAGTAGGAATCTGTTTTATTCCAGATTTGAGGGCTTCAATACTGTTATTGAGGCTAAATAAAATGTATCCTTCTTATAAAATAAACTTTATTCTAAAACATATCCAAAACTGGAGGACATGGGTACCATTAAACAAAACAGGAATAAATTTGCAGAGAGCATTGAAACAAAAGATAATTGTTCATATAATTTTATGAGGTTTCCTCAAAAAATTTTATAATTTCTAGGCATTCTGTTCCAAAACAAATCTAATTGCACACGAGCAAATCAGATTCATCATTCCAAAACATATGCAAATAAAATACAAATATATTCAATGCAATTAATTCGAATGTGAAAAACAAGATAATGCTGAGTATATGTGCACATATATATGTATTTGTGTGTATACATGCATATATCTGTATGTGTACATATGTATCCATATACATGTACACACGTATTTGATGATAATATATACAAATATATTAAATATCAAATATACACAGGGCAGCAAATTAATTCTAGCCTAATTCATCACAGCCAGGATGGACTCCATTTGTAGAGAGAAGAAAAATGTTCCCAATAAATCATACCACAGCCAGAACCGAAACTTTTATAACATGACTGTTGAAGGATTTATCTCTCCAATCCCTAAAACCATTTGGCAATGGTCTCCTCTATTCCCTCTCATAAACCTCCTAAATAAGACAAATATTCTGCCAAGTCTGATGCCAAACTACTGTCTGTCCCATCTAACTGTTAGCCTTTGGGTGTTTGAATCTTTTCTACAAAGTTGATTTAATTGTGATATTTTGTTACTGCCCGTAAGTCTTACACAGTCATACTCTGAACTTATACTCAAGGTGTAAGAATTTTCTTTAACTCGTTAATGTGGTTAGCTTTTTCCCTCCAGTGAATGTTTTGGCCTTTGCTAAAGCAATAAAAAAAAAAAAACATTCAAGAGAGCTGGAGCTTTTTCACCTAATATTTAACTTCAAGCTTTAGTTTCTGGAGAGCTATTAGGATTCCCTCTCTTAGAATCCCATGGTTTAGGACCAGTGAGGTTCAGAATGTGGCCAAAAGCTTCTCCAGTGGTGGGTACAGTAACTGTTGATTTGAGAGCTGAACAGAATGTTGTAGAATCATCATTTTAACTGTCAGTTGGAAGATTCTGTCTTCCTGTCATGGCTGGAAAGAAGCTGGGGAAAACAGAGAGGAAGAGAACGGTGGGGCCTTGTTTCCACCTTGAATTGGCTTAATAACTTGCAAAGGAGATGGAAAGAATTCTTATGAAAAATCTTAGTTATCTTGAATAAAATATGGGATTATATTAATTATCAGAAATCAGTGTTATCAGTTAAAAGGGTCATTTCTGTAATCTAGAAATCAATAGGCATTCATTCAGTGCTTATTATGTTCCGGGTACTGGGTACTGGTTCTGGGAATACAAAAAGAGACCAAAGAAAGACCCTGTCCTCAAAGAGATCACGATATAATGGGGGAGACAACAAGGAAACAGATACGTACAAACTACATACAGGATAAAGAGGAAATGATCACCAGAGAGAAAGCACTGGAATTAAAAGGGATTGGGAAAGCCTTCTTGTAGAACGTGGGATCTTGGTTGGGACTTGAAGTCAACAGGGGAAAATGAAGAGGGAGAACATTTCAGGCAGGAGAAGCAGCCAGAGAAAATGGCTCAAGTGAGAAGTGGAGTGTTTTGCTTGTGGAACAGAAGGGAGGCGAGTGTCACTAGTTTGAAGAGTGTGTTGGGAAAGAGGGGTACAATGTCTATGAAGACTGAAAAAGTAGAGGAGGGGCTAGGTTATGAAGGGCTTTCAATGATAGAGAACTTTGTATTTGATCCTTAATTTGACAGAGAGCCATTGGAGTTCATTGAGTTGGGGGGGCCACTTTGGTGACTGAATGGAGGATGGTTTGGAGTGAGGAGACACTCAAGACCTGCAGACCCATTAATGGCTGTTGCAACAGAACAAGCATGAGATGATGAGGGCCTGTACCAGAGTGGTTGCAGTGACAGAGGAGAAAAGAGGGTGTATTTGGGAAATGTTGTGAAGGGGAAATTAACAGATCTTGGCAATAGCTTGGATATGGGTGGTGAGAGAGGGTAAGGAGTCCATGTTGACTCCTAGGTTGTGAACCTAAGAGACCAGCTAGATAGAATTGCCTTCTACCATATAGGCAGAAGGATAGAGAGTTTAGGGGAAATGTAATGGATTTAATTTTGGACATGTTGAGTTTAAGGTGTTGTGTGGACATCCAGTTTGAGATGTTCAAAAGGCAAAGCAGTTGGAGATGCAAGATTGGAAGTCAAAGATTTTGAAGTGGGATAGGTAGAATTGTCATCATAACAATAATAATTAAATCCATGGGAGCTGATGAGATCACCAAGGGAAATAGTATAGAGGGAGAAAAGAAGAGGGCCTACGACAGAACCCTGTAAGACATTTGTGGTTAATGGGTGTGGCTTATATGAGAATCAAGCAAAGGAGACTGGGAAGGAGTGGTCTTATGGGTAGGGGAATAACCAAGAGAGAGAGTGGTGGTCTGAAAAACCTAGAGAAAAGAGGGTATCAGGAAGGAGAGGGCAATCAACAGTGTCAGAGGCTGCAGAGAGGTCAAGGAGAACGGGGATTGAGAAAAAGCCTCTGGTCATTATGAGAACATTGATAATTTTAGAGAGAATAGTTTTAGTCAAATGATGAAATTGGAAGCCAGATTATGAGGGCTTGAAAGGATGAAGCCATTTTGGAAAGCAATTTGGTATTAAGCAAATAAAGTGACTAAAATGTCTATGCCCTTTGAATTAGAGACTCCATTACTGGGTTTATACCCCAAGAAAACCATTGATAAGAAAAAGATCCCCATGTACTCCAAAATATTTATATCAGCACCTTCTGTAAGAGCTAAGAATTGGAAACATAGTAGATACCTGTCATTTGGGGGATGAAATTGAGGTACATGTGGTACATGGTAGATGTGATACGTGGAAACGTGATACCTGTTTCACATAATTGTGAAACATGATTGGGGTACATGATTGCAATGGAATATAATTGTGCTATAAGAAATGATGTGTGTGATGAATACAGAGAAGCATGAAAAGATCTATATAAACTGAAGCAGAGTGAAATAAGCAAAGCCAAGAAAATAATATCCACCATAACTAAAACAAAATAGAAAAAACAATGAAATGCCAAAGAATCAAGAGTAAATGTGACAAAAGTATAAAAATCAAACGACTCAAACGAACAGATTAAGAAGACATTCCCAAACCTACCACTTCATGGATTTGGGAAGTCCATAGGTGTTACACATTGCACATATGTTTGGATTTTTTGAATGTATCAATCAATTGTGCTGACTTTTTTCTCTCTAAAAATATACTGTTTGTCATAGGGTGTCTCTGGGAGGCAGAGAGAGAATGGTATATGGGATATTGTGGTGATATGAGAAACAGAAAATATCAGTAAAATTCATTTTAATAAAAAGAAATAAAGAACAATAGTTAGTGGGGATGGAAAGCTCAAATAAGGGTTGTTTGAGACATGGATACATTTGTAGGCAGCAAGAAAAGAGACAGGAGACAAGAGAGATTAAAGAGAAGCGATAATGTGCCACCCCCTTTCCTCATGATACTCTTGGCAGTCTGTTAGAGGAGATGGGCTAGAATGAGATCACTTGAGCGGGTAGAAGGGTTACATTTGATGAGTTATAAGGCCATTTCATCATGTGAGATAAGGGGAAATAGTGTCAGAAGACAAATGAACAATACAAGATAAGGAAGAGGAGAGAAGAAGGAGTTCATGATGGATGTCCTTAAATTTTCTCAGAAAAATATGAGACAAATTTCTCTGCTGACAAAATTGGAGAGGGGAGCTATTCATAGGGGGTGTGAGTAGTGATGAAAAGGTTTGGAACAGCCACTGTGGGGAGTGAGATAGTGAGTTGATAAGGGAAGTAGAGTAGAATTGCCTAGCAGCAGTGAGGACCCAGTTGAGGTAATGTAACAAATTTATAGTGGCCCCAGTGAGAATGGTAATATGATTTTCTATACCTTCATTCTACACCTATGAATAGGAGTGAAGTCAGTGGATGGTGGGGTTTTTAACTCTCATTAAAAACTCTAGTGAAGGTTTTTAAGGGATTTGGTTATCAAAACTACAATAACTGACTATAACCTCTATAGATAATGTCTGAAAAAAACTTCTTTAGAGTAAATCTGAAATCTTGATTTGGGCAAGACTTTTCTCTAATTTTTTCTGTCCTCCCATTTTCCATAGTTTTATAAAATAGTGAAGACAGCAAGTTACTAATTTAGTCATAACAAGATTTGGAGTTTGTAAACAAAGAATGATATCACTCCTGAAGGGTTTGATCAGGGAAGGTTGAGACTAGAGAGCTCACATCTGAGAAGTGGTGATGGCAGTGATGGCAGTGGTGGCCAGGCACTTTGGTGCTTATTTTGGTCATGACCAATGACTTCATCTATGTGCCTAGTCTGTTGTGCTACTGCAACTTATAATGTCTGAAAGTTCCCTTGATCACTGGAAGGTGATGTGATTTCACTTGGGTCACAGAGCCAGTATGTGCCAGGGATGAGACTTGAACTCCAGTTCTCATGATTCCCAGGATATCTTTTACTGTACACCCCTCTTAGTGTTACAGCATAGGATCTGAACATTGGCTTTTTTCCTTTTAAAAATTAAATTTTAAATTTAGTTTTTACTATCAGTTCCAAATTCTCTCCCTCTACTTCTCCCTCACTATTGAGAAGGCAAGAAATATGAAACTTGTTATATAAAGTAATGCAAAGCATATTTCCACATAAGCCTTGTTCCAAAAAAAAAGAGAGAGAGAAAAACATGCATCCATTTGCACGCGGAGTCTATCCCTTCTCCATCTGGAAGCTGATAGCATTTTTCATCATGAATCCTTTGGAATTCTTATGCATCACAATTATCTTTACAATATTGCTGCTACCATGTACTTGTTCTCCCGATTCCCCTCACTTCACTTTGCACATTTTTCTGAAAAAAGCCGTTATCATTTATTACAGCACAGTAGTACACCATCACAATCATATGCCACAAGTTGTTCAGCCATTTCCTCAACTGATGGGTGAGCCTCTCTGTTTCCAGTCTTTGCCACTACAAGAAGAGCTGCTGTAAACATTTTGTACACATAAGTCCTCCTTTTTCTTTGGTCTGTTTGGAGTCTAAACCTAAGTAGCAGTATTGCCGGGTCAAAGAGTATGCAGAATTCTATAGCTTTGGGACCTAGATCCAAATTTGAACCTTGGCTATGAATGTCAACAAGGTGGCAACCCCTGGCATACTAACCTATATAGTATTTGTGGTCACACAAAGGTACCTACCAGACTTGACCTTCATTCCTAACCTTTGAGTGGGCGAGAGGTAGGGAAGGGGGAGGGGGAGGACCTGGTATTATTGTTGATTATGGATAAATCTGGATTCAGAGTCAAATCATAAAATCATATCTGTTAGAAAACTTCTCAGACATCATGAGAGAACCATGGAGACTTTTCTCCCCGAAGCCTCTCTTTTCTACCATAGATGATGCTTCTGGCTACTCACTATTCAGCTTCACTTAGTCGGAGCATGCAGAAGCAATCCCTTTCTCTTAGGATATAAATTGCTAAGTATCACAAGTAATATGCCATCAGATGCTTATGTTTTGGAAATGCGTTGAGGCTGCCAAATTTAATTATGTTCACTGTAAATGTACTTTAGAAGTCACTGAAGCATAATATTGTGGTTTCTGAAAGCAGTACAACTGAGCTATGATGGTATATTGCTCAATTAACTAGGTGGGCACACCCCATCACATGTGTTCAGGGGTGTGCAAGACTATCTTTGCATGATTTCATAGAGATACCAGTGGATGGAAGTGACTGAACAGGGAAAGAAAGGACCATGCTGCATTGCATTTTATGGATTTTAGGGTTAAGGAAAGAAATTGCCACCATGTAAATGTACATGAGGATCCTGAGTGGATACAATCAATGGGCAAGCCAAAATATACCTCTACCATTCACGTTTTAGGTTTTTAGACACTATGAGAAGGCTTAGAGAAGAAAAGCATTTATATAGAAAGAATAAATACATTTAGCAATGGTCAGATTGTAGAAGTAGTACTGCTTGAAGGAGAAGTGGCTTCCTTTTAAGTAATAAGTACAGATTATGTATGTGAAAGACCAAGAGAATTAAGAAAGACCAGGGTGAGGTGAGTTGCAAATCATTCCTTGCATAAGAAGAACTCTCTATCTTCCTCTTTCCTATACCTAAATACATTAAATATTGAAAAGGATTTGACTCAAAATGTTAATACACCTTTTAAAAAGTACATTAAAGCTCATTTATAAAATATAGACAGAAGGATCAGTGTTGCAGTATAGACGATAAACAAGCCTCTAAGATAGTAGAGACAACTCAGGGTCTTGCAGGTCCTGGTATCTTGCAAATGATTATTCATTACAACAAACCATTGATCTTATTTAAAAAGTAAAAAATAACTTGCTGGTTTTGGACATATGAGCATTTTCTATCAGGCACTGAATCCTTTGTTTCCCTTTCAAAACTTTACTAAAACCCATAAAAGGAAATTTAAAAAAATGTTTATTATACACCTATAAGAATTGTTGAGTATTCAAAAACAAACTAGCATTTAGAATTTGTAATAAAACTTATAATGGGTATCATACTTTCATTTTTAGTAAAGAAAGAAAACAAATTAGGAGGAGCATGAAGAGGTTATTGCAAATATGTTTTATGCTGGCCTCAGCGTAAAAACCCTTCCTTCTGTTGAGTATCATTATCTAGCTTTGCTAGTATCATTGGGGTACAGGGGCCAGCAGGGCCAGGGCTCTCTACTGGGAATGGACTGGGAGGGAATTCTAGAATCTGATCTCTCTATAGGCAATAACACCAGTCTTAACAGAAAAAAATGGCATTCTTTTAACACTATTAAAATATACACAAAGGGGAGTTGGTTATTGGAGAGACTCTCCTTTCCATCTTCTGGCCAGACCAGAAAACTCATAATTACAAGATGTTTATGGAGTTTTAAACAAATTCTCAAGATGCAGCTACACATTCTGATGACTTTATGAGGTAGAAACAAGTTCTTTGAATAAATTCACGGGAACAGCCTCATTGGACAAGTAAAAGAGGGACACCCTTTTCAGGCCCTTATATAAGCACTAGATGGGTTAGTTTAATGCCTGTAATAAGGAGAAAAGGGATTTCTTTCCTTCCCCTCCCCACTGGTTGGATAGTTTTGAAAAGGAGCTACTAGGCCAGTAGGTGACACTGCATCCAGGACGTGCACCAGACTGACAGAGATACAGAGGGGCAATCACTCAAGGGTGAAGGCAGCTTCCAACATCGGGACCTCTGGCAGCAAAGAAGAGAGCCAGCTATGGACTCAGATCTAGCCCTGGCAGTTGAGATTTGAGCCATAGAGAGAACTGCATGAGGAGAGAGAGGACCCTAGACCCAGCAGCTTCAGAGTTGTGATTTGCTATGGAAGAAATGTACTTTTGGCTTGTACGTGTGCATCACTGACACTGTGGCAGTTTGACGCAGTAGGATCCTCTGTGTGTATGATTCAGTTGTATTGCTTTCAGCATATAGAATTCTAATGAATATTATTAATATTACTTATATTTTTGGCAGAGTGTGCCCCAGGGTTCTGGGGGGAATGTTTTATAGCTACTGGCTTTCTACTGTCGGTAAATGTCTTTGTTAAGAGAGAATTGTATCTGCTTGCTGAGGTTGATGAGAAGCCTGCTAGGGGAGTTTTATGAACTATATAGTCTTAGGAGTTGGTTTCCAACAGTTACCTCCCCCACTAAATCTCGAGGTAGCAGTTATCTGGGAGAGCCAGTCCACAAAGCATGGGTGAGTGCTGAGGAAGGAGCCCAGAGGGAGATACTCCAGATGTGACTGAAGAATGATTGATTAGAGGAAAGATCCCCTAAACCTTGAGTCGCTATGAATTCCTCCCTATTCTAAGATGTAGTTTCCTTTGGACTACTAGTTGCTAGTTTCTCCATAGCCTTTTCTGTCTTAGTAATTGTACATGAGATGAAGATCTGTATTCTCGCCTGTGCTCAGATGGCTCCTTGGTAATATATTAGCTAACCTTTACAGAGAATGCACTACTCAGGCATTAACCATTTAACTACTTCTAAGGCCCTGAAATGGTTAATAAGTCAATAAGAATTAGTAAGTATTTAAGCGATTTGAGTTCACAAACAGTATTTCTTGGAAGGATTAAATGAATTTTATCAAGAAGCATATGCCTAGGATGTTGAAACCAACAAGGGGTAGCCATCTTCTCCTTGGTGATGGTGGAAATACTCTGGGTACAGAAGAGAGCTTTTTTCCGTCTCCTCTCTGACATTTTATTCCCTGCCTAGCTTAAGCCTGGCTTGGGAAAGGAAAGTACTTGACGATGCTCTTGATTAGGGTAACTAAAAACAAAGTAAAAAGACATTAATAGTTTTAAGTGAGACCTTATCAATGATGTTCTTAAAGGAGACAGAAAGGCCAGCTGAGTAGTGATGGCTGAGCGTCTTTCCAGAAATGTGTACAGCCAAAAACAACACACAGATACCATGGTACCATGCTGCCCAATGACCAGTAAAATCAGTGTATGCTAATAAATTCATTTATCTTTTAGTATATACATAGGATGTATCAGTACCCAGTGCAGGACCATATAGACAGACCACAATCTCTAATTCAAATAATCAGCTGTGGTCAGTCTACGTACCATAGCATCACAATCCATAAACAATACTTGGGAGGCTCTGCTGGCTGTATCACCATCTGAGGAACCAGTTATTGGAACAGTGACATTACAATCAACGCTCCTGCTTTTGTTGATGCTGTTGCAGTGACAGAACATCAACAAAAACAAACTAACTAAACAATGCGAACAGAAATTCTAATAAAAAAATTTAGAGCCAGTGACAAATTTCAGATGATAACATAATTTTAAAAGAGAGACAAAGGGGAGAGCTAGGTGGTGTGATGGTTAGAGCACTGGCCCTGGAGTCAGGAGGAAGTGACGTCACACACTAGCTGGGTCTGGCACTAATAGGCACTTAGTAAATGTTGCTTGACTGAAATTTAGAACATCTTTTTCTACAAACAGTCACTATAAGGCCCAAATTATTTGAACATTGTAACAATTCTGAGATTATTTGGTTATGTCCCTCGTCAGACATATGCCAGCACCATCTCTGGCTGGCTCAGAGAGCCGGTTGTTAAATTTTCAGTGTGAGCATTCAGAAATTGACAAATGATACAAATCAAGACTAGATTTGTTGTTTTATTGATTGTCTATATTTAAGAAAGTGATGGAAAAATGTTAATGGTCAAACACTTCTTTTGTTGTTTGCTCATTTTCCCAGACTATTTCTTGACTTTGAATTTGATGTACAAGTTGGCCTCTGCTTATCCATTGGTGGGGAAGCACTGTGCCAAGCCTCAAGGTTTTTTGGCCTACCATTTTCAGAACTAATTCTGAGGATCTACAAGTTTTTGGTGTTTCCAGGGTTGTGTTATCCTGGGAGAGGTGGGGTCACTACTCTCCTGGTCTGAGTTCTGGGCTTTAAATAGGAACAGCTCCTGTTCCCCTGAAGCTACAAGCACCAGGGCTCCTCCTGGCCTTGGCCCTGGGGCTGTGACCAGGATCCCTGTTCCCAAGTAACCAACTACAAGTGTTCTTCTCCACCCTGGAATAGTGACTCAATGGGCAATAGCTGCCAATCAGTGCCTGCTGCACCCAGTGCCAGTTAGAGGTCCCCTGTAATCTCTTTCTGACCAGTTGTCTGAGCCCCTTTCCAGCACTGGGACAAGAGCTCCTCAATCTACTGGTGCTTCTCCTTGCAGGCTGCCTCCAAGCCCACTGCTGGGTGCTTCTGTTGGTCTCACAGATCTCTCCTTTGGACCTCCTAAGTTGTCATGACTGGAAAAATGTCTCTTTCTGACCTTTCGTTGGCTCTGCATCACCCAAATTTGATTGAGATGCTATTTTAAAGTTTAGAGGAAAATGTTGGGAGAGTTAAACTAGGTCCCAGCCCGTACTCTGCCATCTTGGCTCTGCCTCCAAGAAATGTTAATAATGAAGATTAAACATAAATGAGTGCTGCCCTTTTTGGGGAACTAGTTGTTAAACATTTAACAGCACACATTGTCCTAGTGTACAACTGTATATTTAATTCTCATGGGAATATTTTTTAGATTCTTTTAAAAAAAGTCTTGAATGTTTTGAAAAGTTTGAAATGCTTTCTAGTATACTTATGCGTTTAGATACAAAAAAAATATTTGGAAGCATGACACCCATTGAAGTGTGGTTGGGGAGTGCAGAGAAGGGTCCCAAAATAGTTCATAAACTCTTTTGCATGAATTTCACTCCTGAAATTCAATCACCTGATTGGCAATTTACATACTTCTAGCTACCCTGAACATAGTTCATATTTAGTAGTGAGGGAGAGAAAAGGTTAATCATTGCTCTTGAAAAGTAGCACTTTCTAACATGTTTAGAGTAAGCAGTTGTCCTTGCCAGTCAATTAAAAGCTTCATTACTTTCTGTGAAACTTCTATTGAAGAGGATGGGCTGACACATTTTTGATGCCTGTTTGTAGAGCAGTTAGGTGGCTCAGTGGATAGAGCAGCAGGTCTGAAAGTCAGAAAGACCAGAGTGCAAATCTGGCCTCAGACACTTACTAACTGTGTGACCCTTGGCAAGTCACTTAACCCCTGCCTGTACAAAAACTGGAGAAGGAAATTGCGAACCACTCTAGTATCTTTCAAGAAAATCCCACCGTCAATTGGTCCACAGGGTCACGAAGAGTCAGACATAAGTGAATGACTGAACGACAAAAATTCATAGGGCTACTAAAATTAAAGGGGAATATGGATAGAATCTCTGTCTTCCTGGCCCTCTGTAACTTGTTTACATCTGGCTAAACTTTGTTTACTTATTTATTTCATTTGAAAAGAACTTGGAAGGTAGGTGGCACAGTGGGCCTGAACTTGGGAAGACCCAAGTTAAAATCCAGCCTCAGACACTTGGTAGCAATGTGGCCCTGGGCAAGTCACTTAGCCTCTGTCTGACTAGATTACTCATCTGGAAAATGGGGTAATAAATAGCATCTACCTGTCAAGATTGTTGTAAGGATCAAATAAGAACACTATATAAATACTGCCTATTGTTGTTAATAAATATGGTGAAGTAAATCTGAAGCCTGTTCTCTTTAACGAAAGCTCAAATGAATGTTATGTGTTCCTGAAACATACTTTTTTTCCTTTTAAAAAGAAATTACATCTAAATCCTTAGTGCTTATGGCCAGAACCAAATAGTAAACTATGTCTCAGAGCATTTGGGGATAAATTAATGTAAGATGCCCATTTCCTCAAGGACATTTTCTAGTATCATCTCTATTAAAAGCACAGTTGCTCTTGTAATATTTTTAAAACTCCAAGGTACAGAAGTAAATATTGTTCAAAACCAGGTTCAAAAATCAGCAGGGAAATGGAGCGGTCAGTGTCAGACCTCTGCTCACCCTAGGTCACATCCCTTCAAAAGTGACAAGACGTTCATTTTGGAGATGTTCAGGACATGCAACTTCTGGAAATATCTAGACCTTGGATTGCTTTGCATTCAAACCTGAGCTTCATTAGACTTTTGCAACCTGAGATATTTGGGTAAGGTTGCTATTTATGAGACTATGCTTAAGACTATGGAGCTGCCTGATTTTAATAGCACTTTGCGAAATGGTCTGCCTCAGTACACTGATTTAAAGTGCTGGGGACCCACAAATTGAGGATTTGGCTATGTCTGTCTCTGTCCCAGGTGATTAACTATTTTGTAAAAGAGACTGGCACTCGATTCGTTAGCTCATCCTTGGATGAGAACTAGATTGGGCTCCCATGTTATTTTTGAGTTGGATGTTTGTTTAAATAACGTATTCCTTCTTTCTTATTACTTCTTACACACTGTCTTTGTTTTCAAGATTGGATCCGATCAGTATTTGAGTTTGGGAGTGGAAAAGTGAAATCTTATTTAATAATTCTTATTTCTGTTTTCATTGAAGTCTATTGCTCTGGTTTTGAATTTTCAAAAAAACTCCACAAGAGTCTTTTTGATATATATAACATAAATCCATTTTTTGGAGACTCTTTATTGAATCAGAAGGTAATGTTGGGCTGATAATGACTTCTCAAATGGAAAAAATTCAACATGTTGAAATTTGGCCAGTCAGATAGCTTGAATTTTCACAAGATTTGAAATTGAACATTTCACAATTGGCCCGTCTGAACCCTACTTGATAGATATATTTATTCTTTTTAATTAGTCAGTCAAGACGTATTTATTAAACACCTCATATGTACTGGGGACACAAAGAAAGGCATAAAACAATTCCAGCTCTCAGTCTAATGGGGTAGACAACACAAAACAACTATATACAAACAAGGATACATTGTGAAGGTGGCTGTTGTTTGTCCTTCATTCTTGAAGAGGACCATGACATCAGGGAGGTGATGCCACGACATGCAAATGAATTGGATTTAAGCCAGGCAGGGCTGTGCAAAGTCACTAGCCTCACTTCCTCTTCCAGAGCTATCTGGGTCCAGTGGCAAGATATAGGTCAGAACGATTGGAGATAGCCCTGGATAAGCTGGAACCTATTGTTGACCAATCAGTGAGAGCCAGAATGATTCGGGTATAAAACATGGTCCTTAAAAAAAGGAAAAGAAAGAAAGAAGAAAGGAAGAATGAAAAAAATAAAGGAAGGAAGAGCAGTATTGCCTAACTGGCCAGTTCCATTTGGAGCTCCAGATAATCCATAACAGGGGAACAGGAAAAGCTTTGTGAAGAAGGGGAAACCAGGGGAGGCAGAAGGTAGAAATGAGAAGGGAGAGTATTCCAGGCATGGGAGAGAGTCAGTGAAAATGCCCAACATCTCCTTTGAGACTACTGAGCATGCCTACCAACTTCCATTGCATGGAAGTCATTGACAAGGATAGAAGAACAATACTGAATTACTAGAGTATTTTGTCGGTATTTGGTCATTTCAGTTGTGTTTGACTGTCTGTGACCTCACTTGGGGTCTTCTTAGCAAAGATACTGGAATAGTTTGTAGTTTCTTTCTCCAGATGAGAAAACTGAGGGTTAAGTGACTTGCCCAGGCTCACTCACCTAGTAAGTGTCAGAGGTCTAATTTGAACTCAGGTCCTCCTAACTTGAGGGTGTGGTACTCTATCCACTATGTCATTGAGTTGCCCTTGTTACTAGAATATACCAAAGCTTTATCACTCAAAGTCATCTCTTTCTTTGCAACAAGTTAAGAGAATCAACAATGGTGACCCAAGGACACTCATACAACATTTATAATTTATGCAGTATATTTAATTGGCAGCAGTAAAATGCATTTCTTGTGTGGGGTTTTTTTTTTTTTGTGGAAATGTAAACAAGTTGACAATGTTGACTGTAATTTTAATTAACTAAAGACATGTCCCAACTCTTTGTCTTTTCACTGGCTCTCCCCTAAGCCTGGAATGCTCTCCCTCCTCACCTCTGCCCTCTGGCTTCTTTGAAAATTCACTTTGAATCCCACCTTCTGAAAGACCTCTTCTTCCCTCCCCCTCTGCCAGGGCCATACTCTGAGGTTACCTCCCACTGGTACTGTTCACATCTTGTACGCGCAGGGTTGTTTGCATGTTGTCTCCTCATTAGACTATAAGGTCCTTGAGGAGAGGAACTGTGTTTTTGCTTTTCTTAGCACCCAGCACTTGATAGCTATTTGTGCCTGATGCACAGTAAGCTCTTATAAATGTATCTGTGGATTGACTGTTGCTGTCCAGGGGTTTCCATGCTACTGGGAGCTGAAAGTGGTAAAGTGGCAGAAACACAGTCATCTATCAATTGTGTGTGTGTGTGTGTGTGTGTGTGTGTGTGTGTGTGTGTGTGTGTGTGCAAGTTAAAGGAAGCAAGGAAGGATGGTTTCCCTGAAATTAAAGAAAGGTAGTTCATACAAGGAACCCTAAAAAGAAGAGGTTCTCTTTACTAATGAAGGTTGGAATCTTCTCAGTCACTTCTTAAATCCTTAGAGAATTAATTAGAGTCCTAAGAGACTGAGTGACTTATCCAAGGTTAGAGAAAGAACTTGAACCCAGGTCTTCCTGGATCTGAAGTCAGCTATTTATGATGCCACACTATATCTCAAGGTTGATAGAACATAGAAGGGTGGTGGGCATGGTAAATAGTCTTTAATATCAACCCACTGGCTAATATATTATATCTATCAAGGTTCCCAAACCTATTTTCATCAGGGAATGGATGCTGCAGGATGCATGTTTGACAAACTGTATAAATAAAATACGACAACATCAAGAAGAAAAAGGAGATGAATCCAAGCAGGGAAACCCTGGTTACAAAAGAACATTTACTACAGCAGTAAATTGAATCAGATATTTGCACATTTGAATTTTTTAAAATGGACTATCTACTTCAAGGGTCAATAGCTCTAGAAGTTTATTAAGGTACCTACCACACATGAATTTTCATCTTGAAACTGGGCCTTTCTTTGGGTCTTCTTTTCATACTGTTTTCATGCCTCGAGTCACTGAATCTTAAGGTCTACTGCTTCTGTCTTTTTCTTCTATTCTACTCCACCCATCCACAAAGGGGTGCATCAAAGCATGGATGATTTCATGTCAGTACAACTATTTTTTAGCCATTCTGGCAAAAACTTTCATAGATGAGGAGCTTGCATTATTGATCAAAATGAGGTTTGGGGCGTTCTGGAAGTTTTAACTATATACTACCCTTGCCCCTTATGTACCTGTATGATCAAAAGTTTTCTATGAAAAAAACAACTATTTTCTCTCTGAACAAGTTTCTCATTACACACACCAAAATGATAGTCAATAATGCACAATTCAAAACCTTTCAAATCTGAATGCTGCAAAGATTTATTTTTCTTTTGGAAATAGCATGGGTGTGACACCTTCTCCCTCTTCAAGTAAAGGAAATCCTTCTTGATAACTGCCTGAAAATTTAGAAGCTATTGAATTTGAGTGAGAACTTTCTAGTCTTTAGATGACTCTAACATGTTCCCATTGTCTTCCATTCTGTAGGATGTATAATACATATGGTGCATGAGGGAGATTTCATTTTGAACATCTCTGTGCCAAATGTTACTTGACCATTCTATCTGAGAAGGGCTTTGGGGAAAGACCTAATTTCTCTAATATTCAAGGGAGGGACCTCCAGTCCCAGATGCAATAGTAGTAGTATATAGACCTTGTTTCTACTGACACTCTGGTGACTGATAAAGGTACTAGCACAGAGAGAAGAATTGAAAAAATTATTTATATGATTCAATTTTAAAATTTAGGTAAATATTGAGGTTGAATAACGCGAATAAATCCTTCTGGTCTTCACTTTAAGTGAACAGTGTTCCAAATATAGAATAATGGCCATAGCAGTAGCAGCTGTCATTTATAGAGTACTTTAGGTTTGCAAAGCACATTACTATCCTCACAACCACCCTGTGAGGGAGGTGCTATTATCCCCATTTTACAGATGAGGAAACTGAGGCCCAGAAAGATAAATTTTTCCAGGATCACAGAACTAACAAAGAGTCTGAGGCAACCTTTGAACTTGGGTCTTCCTCACTCCAAAACTACTCAGAAGAAAGATTAAATTGGTATTAGCCACTTCATGACTATTTGCTCTTAACCTCTATTTCCAAAGGTTTGTGCAGACTTCAACCCTAGAATGATAGGAAGATGTTCAGTAGTGAGCAGTTGTTTTTTAGATCAGGTGCATGTATTTAGTAGAATATTAGTAGATTAGATTATTTGTAGATCTTTCATCTCATCTGAAGCATTTAATATTAGAGATTGATTGCATATGAGGAATAAAGTTGAATTCCTTACTTACACAGGTTCATGTTAGTGAAGCTTTGATCTGATACATTCAAATTGCAATGCAGTAAACATCTGGGTTGAGTTCAACTGGAAGAATCTTATTCACTTCTTCTAAACCCCTTTTCCAAGCAGTAATTACACAGTGGCTAGAAACAAAAGCTTGGAAATTATACATGAAAGCTATATTTTTATTAAATGTGAAAACATGTACCCATTAAAAATGATATCTATATACATCTTCATGGCAAGTTCTCCTATTACAGGATAAACTTCATTACATACTTGAAAATAAAATGATGAATAGTAGCCAAATATGTGTTGGATTAAAAATGGTAAGAATGCACAATTAGCAACACAAGAGAAGAGAATAGATTTACAAAATTCTAGTAGGTAGCTGAGGGCAGTGGTTTAATAAATTAAGAGAAGAAAGCTAAAAGTCATCCTAGACATCAAATATATGAGTGCACAAATGTTGCATTAAAAAAATTTACAAATGATCTCATATTCTTATTTCCAGGAAGACTTGAGAATTAGCAATTTAACATATAGAGTAAGAAAAGAACACTTCAAATTCTAAATTTATCACAATTAGATAAGTTATTAAGATGGTTACCATGTGCAAGTAAAGAAATATTTCCATCTATAAAGGTTTTTCTCTTTTAATTATTTAAAACACCAACATGCCCTTTAAATTATTCTACTATACTAATATATAGTTTGTGCTAATTATATAAGATCTTAATGCAAGTAAAATAAAACATTTTGAAAAATATATAAGGTCTAGTGAAAGACAGGACATCATGCACATATATTGTTTCAATTATACAATAATTAGATATTGAGAAATTTCCTAAGCTTTTGTTGAATTAATTTTTCCCCATAGTGTGGAAGCCTGGACAATTTTACCTTATGAATCCAATTCTTTAGCTTATCTTCTAATCAACAGATGGGTAATTATGCTTCAATAGAGGTATTATGAGCTAAATACTTTAGCTGAAGAATTAGATGAAAACTGAGTTGGCAACATTGGAGTGAAACCCCTGTTCCAAGTGACCGTATTTATGGCAACCCAAGCTTCACTTTCATTGTTATTTAGACCATCTCAGTGGGAAAGAAAGAATCTTAAAGTTTAATTTGACATGAATCACTTATCAGTCTTTCAATAAATATTCAGATTTACCTTAGTAGTACTCTGGTTCCAAAGTTGGGACTCTGATTGACTGATTGTGTGTGTGTGTATGTATGTGTGTGTGTGTGTGTGTGTGTGTGTCTATGTGTGTGTGTGTGTATGTATGTGTGTGTGTGTGTATGTATGTATGTGTGTGTGTGTGTGTGTGTGTGTGAGGGAGCTGAGTGAATGTTAAGTAGTGAAGGGTGAACATTATGAAAATCCAAATGGGTGCAGTATCTCTTCTGAGCACAGCCATTACATCTTAACTAAAGGGATTCCAGACTCAGTAAAAATCTCATCTTCCTATCCTACTAACATCTCTAATTATTCTATAGTACTGTATTTCATCATAAAAAGAATGAACTAGCAGAATCATTTTGTTTGGTTAAGTTAGAGAAATCATTTTTTTTTTTTTGTAGATGAAAACCAAGGAGATTATTAACAGAAGTGGCATGATTCCTTGGCGGATTTAGTCATGGAAGGCTTTCTCTTTAGAATACACCTTAGGGGAGAAGTGTTAAAACTTGCATCCAGCAAAACTCATTGGATGAAATGCATTAAAATGTAACTGGGAAGTGCTTAACAAAATAAATAAAAATACCATACAACACAGATAATGTTAATTTGTGGTTTTCTAAGTCAATATTCTTTTTAAATTTGGCTCTACTTCCTCAGGGAACTGATAGGACAGGCCCCATGGCTTATTATTGATGGTGTCTTTCATCTGTAGGTCATTATTCTGAATCTGATTTACAACTCATGATCAAATTAGGAAAGCTACTGATATGGGGCAATAATGCCATTCAGTGATTTATTTACAAAAGCACATGTTACATCTCTCCCCCTCCCCCAACAACTGTAATTGGAATGAAGCTTCTTAATTCGTGGCAATAGCAACAAGGGCATTATGGATTAAAATCCATGGAGAGTGAATTGAGATCTTACCTTCCTTCAGATGCAGGACTTCCAAATTCAAGGTCTAATGCAGAAGTCTTAGGATGAGGAACCTTACAGTCAATAAACATAAAAAACTAAATGCATTTACTTGAGTGAGTTCTCCCCATTTCATCTATACTCTTGAGATGGAAGTAGAAAGGGGGAGGGGGTCATGTTAAATTGGCATGAGATGAGGCAAACTCTTGGAGGCCACCATCAGTGACCCCTCCCCATCCTCCCTCAGCACCACCCTTGGCTTCAGTACCAAAACTGAAGGCTTTGAATCATAAGCACCTCAGCACTTTCCCTTTGATTTCTTTTAAACAATTCTACTTCTGCAGTGAAGCAGGTATTCTAGGAGGGAGGGAATTATATATAAGTATCCCCAATTTCTACATCGGTAAAATGAGATGAGAGAATATGACCTAAGCAATCCCTTCCACCTCTAGATCTATGATCCCATATAAAGGAAACACAGACACACATACACATGCACACACACACATACACACACACACACTTCCCCTGTTTTCCAAAAATATTTGAGGAAAGAAGGAACAAAGGAGAAAGACCAAAAAAAAAAAAAATCCAAGGGATGAAATTGACTGATTTTCTCTCTCCAATGCTGAATGTGGCATCCTTCAAAAAAAAACTTCAACTATTTTAAAAGGCAGATTAAAATGGGAAGCAGAATTCAATTCATCTGCTGTTTGTCCTCAGATTCTAACAGAATTCAGAATGTGCATTTTGATGACAATTTCTGGGGATGGGAATTATTGCATTTCCAAACTTAAAAGTGGGAACTAAATTTTGGCCCAAAGATTTGTTCACATGAACTAACTGTAGCCTCTCTAACTAAATACAGTAGGGAGCATTTAGAGAGCTCCTCTATTAGACTTTGAAGTCCTTAACAGCAGGGGCTATTTTTTTTTTCTTTTCTTTGTATCACCAGAGCTTAGCACAGTGCCTGGCACATAGGAGGTGCTTAATAAATTCTTATCGACTATTTTTTGGATGCTTAAATGATGATAGATAATGATGACTAAAAATAATTGTGTCAATAATGATGTGTCTTACAAAGCTACCCTGATGATTATATTCCATTAACTAAATTTCCTCAAATACCTTTGGAAAAATATGTAATTTTCAGACATAAAAGTAATATAAAAATATAATTTAAGAGAAGAATCTGACTCAATGCAGAACAACACCCTCCCACCCCATACTCATGACAGGTCTCTTCCTATTTCCAGTCCCTCCATCTCCAAAGAAAAACAAGTGTAGTAGATCAATGTTCTTCTACTACAGTGGATCTAACTGATGACATTGAACCATATTCGTTCTCTGAATCTCATAATATATTTTCAGGAAAATGTCAGTAAGGGTAAATGTGTTAACTAAATAATACTGGTTGATATAGAAATCTAGTGTATTACTGTCAAGGGAACAGAAAAATCGGTCATTACAAAAGTTTCTCTCATCATCCGAATATTCCTTTTTTGGCTTATCCAGAATGTTTTTCAGCTTTGACTAAGTTCCTTATACTTTCCAGGGCATTCTGGGCTACCTTTTTACTTGTGTCTGAGGAATACAAAGTATTAACCTTATCCAAACAACTAAAAATGTAAAGCTACTGCCAGATTATCTAGATATATTTATAAATATACTTACATAATATATATGTGTGCATGCACATACACACAAACATGTATTTGATGTATGCTATACGCTAAAAACTCCCCAAAGGCAAATAACTATGAGTGTATACTGTAATGTCACTTTCCTTTATAACAAAGGGAATCAAGACTTACCTCTAAGCTTTGTCCCTAGAAAAACCAGTGTTATAAGCAGGAGATGCTGAAACCTCTTTAAAAATAAAGATTCAAAAGGCAAATATTTTGGAATGATTAGCCTCCTTTCTGTAGAGGAGTATAGATCACTGGATCAGAAAGCCATGACTTTCCAGTGGTATCTGTTCCCATGCTTAAGGAAAACTTGAACATGTCCGGATATGTGTGTATTATGGTTTGTGGTGTGAGGAGGGTAGGAAAGGAGTAGACAGAATTAGATGGCTATCTAGAGCCACTCGCATGAAACTTTCTAGAATGAGAACTTCTGTGTTTGGACACCGACGTTCAGGATTGATAATGGAATGACTCTGGGAGTGCCTATGTAGGATCTTAGCTATCCTGGAGAATCCTAGAAAAGGGGAGCTTGCTCTCTTCTGTGCCCCAGACACTATCCTGCAAATCTACTTCCACAGCAACAGAATCAGTATGACTGTTCTTTAATGAACAGAAGACTTTGACTCTTTGGCCTTCAGATTTGGAATTAAGATACTACGTTCAAACCAGAAAACCATTCCAAGTAACCCCATACCCTTGCAAGGGATGCCATTGCTAAAGTCTATACGATACCAAAGCCTTTTCTCTTTGGGAAAATTTGTGACAAGAAAGACTAATGATTTGGTAGAATTAATACATCCTGAAAAGGATTGATGTATGCTTTAAATTATAGCAAATCTGGTATAATACAAAGCATAACAAAAAAAACCCAATGTTTCATACATTGTTTTCTGTGTTTTATTTATAGGTTTTTTTTTCTGTGTAATATAACATTGGAAGGTAAGGGATGCTGATGCCACTAGTTACAGGGGTGAAATGTGTAAAAATAATCCAAAAGAGCAAGTTGGTATTGAAATCAACTCATACATGAGGAGAGATGAAAAACATGGGAGAAATAGAAAGTTGAAGGATTTTGCTAGAAGTGGAAAAACCTGGGTTTAATGAATCAGAACATAAAAAACCCCAGACAGGTTTATATTGTTTCTTTTTGTAAATGACACAAAATTTTTGACATATTAAGAACAAGATCACGTTAACGAATGCAAATTCTATTTTCTGTGCTTTCTGGAATAATCTTGCTTTTACTTAAGACAAATCAACCCAAACCAAATATATGCTTTTGTTTTCTTCTAGAAGCATTTATCTATAATGGCTGGTGTTAATGCAAGACCCAAAGGGATAAAGGAAATAATGGATATGAACAATGAGTTTGTCATACCTTGAAAATTCTGTTCTGGCATTTCTTACAACGTGGATTAGAAACATGGAGGCCAATGGTCCCCTTTTATTCCAGTCTTACCTCTAAATAAAAATAGCTAAATCAGGTCCAAGATTCTCTGAAATTGGAAGTCATTCTTTGTCAAATGAAAAAATGATTCAAAATTTTAAAGAACGTAGAAAGCAGTCAACAAAATGGCTGAAATACAGTACTATAAGATTAGATAATAATTTAGAGGAGTCTCCAAATATCATAGTTTGGCACTTTTTTCTAAAAAATAGCTGCAGGTTTGGGACCATTTTTGATGACAGCCAGGTATCTATGCAGTGTGGTCTTTAGGATACTTTCCAACTGACTAAGGTAAATTGGAGGGGGATGAACCTTCTCCAGTTCATGGCTTGGCTGCTCCTCACAAGACCTGTGTTCTTGGCTCCTGTGCTCTCTGTGATTCATGGTGACTCATTTTATTACAACTTAAATCTGTTCTATAAATTTAATTCAGCTCCTTTCTTCACTTTTACCTTGCATCCCTAGCAGACACAGGGAAAATCTTTATTTTCTTGAAGAATAAATCATTAAGGATTTGAGAGAAATAAGTTAGCTGGGGCCAGAAACTGGCAAATAATCTGCCTTAAAAAAAAAAAAAACTATTAAAGACTTTAGGCCTTTCCTCCAAAAGACAGAAGATTTTTCTCACCTAAAATGACATAATCCCTTCTCATAGTCTCCCGAGTTTGGAGCTACAGTTGCTGGATGGTCACTGATGAATATTCTATATCACGATTTTGACAGGGTGGTCTATGGACTCGCTTTTGTTTCAGAAATTAAGGTGAGACCATTCCCCATCTTTCTGCTACTGTTGAAAGCTGGGACTCTTTCACAAGGATTTTTCATAATGAAGCCCAACAGAGCTTCTAGAACAGAACAGAACAAGGTTCTCTCATGGGATCACAAGCTGATAGAGACCCTAGAGGGATCCCTTCATTTGGCAAATGAGGACACCAAGTTCCAAAGAGGGAGATGCTAAAAATCTATGATCTTCCAATCTTAAGTGATTTGCCCAATATCACGGGGAGTAAGAAAGAGTTGAGATTCAAACACAGGGTTTTTGGTTTCATTCTACCAAAATGCTGTCTCATTACCAACATGGCTGAGTTGTTGTTTTTAATTACCAATTTATTGTCTCTTTAGCAGAGAGTATTGATTTAATCTGATGAAAGCAATAAAGGAGGCAAGATAGGTACCCACCCTTTCACTTATATCAGCAAAATATATTTGGGAGGATCCCAGAAGGATCCTGTGATTGAAATGGTATGTACAGAGACTCCCAATAATCCATTTCTCAGCTCTTCTGCTACTTTAAAAGCCAACAGGGGAGCAGAAAAGACAATGACAGTGGTTTTCTAAAACTGGCAAAATTTTCCTTTTTCTCCCTTTGGTAGAAAAGTCACAATTCTGACCCATTTGCTTCCAACCCGTAAGCATGACCTCTGTGGTATCTTCAATCAATCTAGATAAATTTCATGACAGCAACGTGTGTGAAGGTCTCCCTCCTGTATTTCTGGTGAGAAATGACAGTGTATTAAAGTAAACGTCCTAGCTATGCCTTCTTGGCTGATTATGGCAAGCAAAGATATGCTCCTGAAAACGGGACAAGTGCTGCTTTACTGCTGCTTTGTAAAGTGACTGTGGAATTGGTAATTTCTTGTATAAACTAAGGTAAATTTGAAACCTTCATTTTAACCCCAAATTGCAGAAATGTGCTGCATCAGGCCTTATTTAAAGTCACCTTTTTTCCTCTAAAGGCAAAGTACAAAAAAACTTTCACCAAAAGTAAATGAGAAACTGATAGATTTTGACATAAAAATCAAGACAAGCTTTCTTCTATTTCATGAGACAGTACAGTTTGTGATTCACAGGATAACTTGCATCAGACACCATTTAATGAAAGCTCTCAAATAAGCAATTTTATTCCTATCCATGATCGCAGACATTTACAAAACCATAACATCTGAATTCACCTTAAAAAATAACTTATATAAAGCAGTGATATACACAGCACAAAATAGTTCAAGGGGAGGGAAAAGTAACTTTTAATAATTAAAATGTAAACGTGAAAAAAGACGGAATAAAAGTCCCTACTTATTTCTACTTAAGATGTCATGTGATAATTATTTTACAATGTCCTGTGGATACATGTATGTATGTGTGCATGTATATGTCTATATAGCATACACATATACAGTACATTCATTGTCCCACACATATACATACACAGATAATTATTTGCAGTTCAATTTAGGGCAATTTTAATATGCCACTCCGTACAGTTGTTTATATCACGTTTGGACCTGCTTTCTTCACAAAATAAAGGGAGAGAGCAGGAAAAAAATAGAGTTGGTTTGGTTGTGACAGATCCTTTTGTGTGTTTAAACTGTACACGGTGATGAATAATTTTCTTCTGTAGTAGTTCTGTGTCAGAAGGCTGACTCACTGTTGTTGTCAGAGGAGGCTTGGGGATGGATCACACACTCATTGTCATGCTCGGGGAATACTGAAAGAAAAGAGGAATCCATATTGTCACAACAGGACTTGCTCAGACCACTGACATGCTTTTCCAGAGCTACAAGAGTTACTGGGCATCTCCTTTTCTTTTCTCATGCTTACAGTTTAACCTTAAAGAGTAAAACCTCTAAGACCATTTTAAAAAGAGTAAGTTAAAATAGACTTGGCCTATTTAAAAAAAAATAAACTTTTTAGTGTTGTCTTTAGGAACCTACCACTTTTCATTTTCCCTCCAGGCCAGGGAGGATGTTAACTACTTAGCTATGCTGACTGGAGGATAGACATCTTTAATGACTCTATGTTTCCTGGAAAGGCATCTAGGAGGTGAAGTGGATATAGAGTGCTGGGCTTGGAGTCAGGAAGACCTGAATTCTGTTCCAACCTTGGACACTTACTAGCTGTATGAGCATGGGCAAGTCTGTTTGCCCAGTTTCCTCATCTGCAAAATGGGGATGATGATAATGATATCTATTTCCAGGGCTGTTATGGGGACCAAATGAGATATCTGCTAAGTGCTTAGTACAGTGCTGGACACACAGTAAGTGCAACATAAAAATATGATTATCATTGATAACTTGGGTGATATCTCATAAAGAGTGGCGAACCTGGAGTCACATGACTGGTTAGAATCCTGGCTTGGGCCTCAGTTTTCTCATTTGTAAAAGGAAGGGATTGGGCTAGAGAGCCGGGAACGTCCCTTCCTACTCTACATCTGTGGTCCTAGTCCAGGAGTTAGTAATTATGGAAGAATCATGTTTCCCTTCAACCAAATCCATGGTTGAGAGAACTGAAAAAAGGACTTCCTTTTTATGTCCAGGGGCCCACACTGAGTAGTAGTCAACCACACATACACACAATCTATTCTCCGAGAATATGGGTAGAAAAGAGTACAATTAAATAGTATAATTATTAAAAGCCAATTGCTTTTTTTATTGCACTGTAATCACTAAATGAGGCTATATTCCTGAGTTCTGAAAGTTTTACCCTCTGGTCATCATTTTGTCAAACTGCCAATTAGGAGTATACAAAGATGTCTTCTTTTCCCCAGAAAAGTGATTGTGTAGATTGATCTCAGATCAGGGCTTAGAAGTTTATGTATTACAAGGTAAATGTGCAATCATGACCGTCTGAAACATTCTCAAGTCAGATAATAGGTACTTTCTGGGTTTATTCCCAGGTTCTAATTCTTTTTATCAAGTTAAGGTATATTGTGTATCCCTGAAATGAAAACCTGGTGAAATAAGGTGAAACCAGGCACCAAAATAGTGAGAAAGCTTCAGTTAGACCAGATGTGCTGGTGCTAAGAAGATGGTGGGAGAAGGCCAAAGTGATTGTTGGAAAAAGAGCAGGGAGAAAGAGTAGTCTGACTAGACACTAGCTGGAGCTGATCTAGAGCAGAAAGGAAGAAAAGCCACATGTAAAAAGAACTGAAAATTGAGAGAAAGCAAACTTCAAAGGGGGCAAAAGCCAAGTAGGCTGAAGCAGATGAAGAAAGCCAGGAGAACTTTGCGCAGTAACAGCCACATTGTGTGGTGACCGACTTTGAGGGACTTAACTCTTCTCAGTAATTCAATGATCTAAGACAATTCCAAAAGACTCATGATGGGAAATGGTATCCATATCCAGAGAAAGAGCTATGGAGTCTGAATGCAGATCCAGGCAGACTATTTTCTCTTTCTTTCTTGTGGTTTTCCTTTTTTGTTCTGATTCTTCTTTCACAACAAGACTAATGTGGAAATATGTTTAATATGATTGTGCATATATAGCCTTTATCAGATTGCATGCTGCCTTGGGGAGAGAGGGAAGAAAGAAAAATTTACAACTCAAAATCTCATAAAAGTGAATGCTGAAAATAAAAATTAATTTTTTTTTAAAGCCTCAAGACAGCACCCTGCTTTGATCAGAGACTGAGGGCTGTCAGGGAGCTCAAAGGGAGTCTAGTCCAAGACTCTTATTTGGTTGACAAGGAAACTAAAGGTCAGAGGACTTATTGATTCTCCCGAGGTCACACTACCCAAGCAGCTGACTGGCACTAGAACCCCAGTGGGTTGTCTACAAATTCAACGCCCTTTCTGTCTACTACCCTATAATGGCCTAGATAGGGAAGAACAGTTATTTCTCCAGAGACCAGAAGAAGAGCTAAAAGTTGTTTGGCCTTGAATTAAATATTGAAATCATGGTCTAGTAAGAATACTGTATCCCTGAAGGTAGGGGACCTGGAGGAAATGACCCCATGGTCTGAAGAGAAGAATGAGGACATTAAGGACCCTTGTAGAAAGGACATGTAATCCTTTTAATATATTCCAACTCATCGGGGTAATGTTGATCTTTCTCTGACTTGCCTGAAATTTACACAGTTTGTACCCTGAAATTCCCTAATTTGGTGTAAAATTTAGTTGTGAAGGTGACTTATCTGTACTAGACCACATCAGACAAAAGGAGAGAAAGGGGCACAACAGGAGAAGAGGAAAAACTAGAGAGGGATTAGTTTTCTGGCAGAGAAATCATTCTCCCTTTTAACCACAGGGTGGTAGTGGGGAAAAGCTAACCAGAATCCAAACTCTCCAGGTTGAAGAATCTATCTTGCTGAGCCTTCAATTTGGACCTTTGGCTGAAGTGGGTGTATCTCATTCATTCACATGGTGCATTCACCATATAGATTCTTAAAGATAAAAGTAATAATTACAGGAACATAAAATAACCTCAATTATAGGTAGAGCATAACTAACCAGAAGCCTTAATTAGCTGGATTATTTGCTGGCACTTCATTTTTAAGATAGAAAGGAAAATGAAAAATAACTAAGCTTATAACAGATTTTTCTTTTTAAGGGAAACTTTCAGGGAAGAGACTCGCCCTAATAATTTTACATTTAAAATATCTTATCCTGAGATACAATGCTCATAATGATTCTGAGGCATTATAAGATTGTTAGTTACCAGAAGTTAAACATCCAGCATTATATACTTAGTAAGACGGCAAAGAATAGCCATATATTTTAGGAACATGTTTTCACAGATGATCAGAAAAAAAGGACATTCTGTTTAATTTTAAATTAAATAGCACTTTTAGTTAATCAGACCACCCCATTCCATGACCATTTTTATTCCTGGAAGGTTTTTTTTTTGTTTTTTTTTTTTTTTTACAGTGCTAAAAGAAGAGTTTATTTCATTCAAATATTAAAACAGTAAGAAGTGTGTTTAAAGAAAATACTATGGTTTTCATATGGAATCTAAGAGATAGATTATTAATGTCAATTTGATTCTCTTTTACATGTGTTTAAAAATAGATGTGCACACACCTCAGCTATAGATGGAATTCAAGCTACAGCAAGAAAGAACACCTGTAAAATTTGTTATCCTTCTAATCTCACTCCAATTCTGAAAGCTGAAGTGATTTCTTGAAATATCTGTGGAATTTAAATATGTTGGTGAGATGTAAGAATAATTTCCTAGGTCAGTGGTCACTGCTAACTTGTAATCAGAACATGGCCTCTCAGGCAATGAGCGTGTTTACTTGGAGTATGGAGAGAATAATTCATGAATCTGCTAACAAGGCTTGATCTTTGACATCTAGAACAGGAGACACTGAAAAGATATTAACTGAGAAAACATTGGAGAAGTTATTTGGTCAACTTAAGTATCATCTGTCCCTAATAGCATAGAAGGAAAGTAGAAAGCAGAGAGATATTATGGTATCAAGCACTGATATGAATTGTGATAAGATCCATCCATTAAAATTGGTTTTTGTTAATAGTGATATTTGGCCAGTCTCGAGCAAACCACAAAGACTGACGTTTATCGTCAGATTGATTTGGAGCCTGAGAGCTTGATTTGTCCAAGGGAGAAGTAAAATGGATAACAATGGTAGAACATTAGAAAAGATGAGTGTTGGATACAGGGAAATAAAGCATTGGCTAGGAACATTAAGATACTCTGAAATTAGAAGCGTCTAATAAAATTTAATTTCTGAATAGTCTGAATAACTGCAAATGTCACTTTAAATGCATTTGGTGCAATAAACTAGATTCTGTCTATTATGTCTAATTATCTAGATCAGCAATATGCAATTTTCACTTCTATGGCAGCGAACTATTCATCTCATGCTGCCTTTCTGAATATGTAGCTTTTATTATAGCTCCTGGATTCTGGGGGAAGTCACAGATTTATAGGAAAATGGGGGTGGGGTATTACCAATGGAACAAATGATACAGAATTTCTGACATTGTTCCCCATCTTTCAGAAGTGGAGCAAGAAATGAAAAGGGGAAGGGACTGGTTTTTTTTTTTCTAGTAGTAAAGGGAGGGCAGGTGTTAAACAGTATCATATAGAGACATAAAACATTCATGGTGTATTATACTGATATTGCATTGTAATGTTTCTATTGTAGTGCTGTCTCAATGAAATGACTCACTGAAATGTCTGTGCTGTCTAGCGGCTCTGTTCCAAGACTATCTGGGAGGTTGCTTCCTCTCAAACAGAAGATAAAATGGCTCTTGTAAATCTGTTGGCAGCACTACTATTTGGTTATTCAGAACTAAATAAACTTGATATTACTTCAAAGCATTATCAAATGAAATGCTAAAACTATATCACATATACATGTAGAGGCACAATGAGTTCTCTGCCACCAGGCAATGCAGAATCCTCAGACGTTTCAAGCTTTTCACAGTCTGGATCCAGCTTATCATTCTGAAATAATACATTACCCCCCTACATTCATTCTAGTTCCAGACTAACTGGTCTGCTACTTCAGGATGGGCAGCAGTGGTGCAGTGGATAGAGTACTGGGTCTAAAGTCAGGAAAAATCATCTTTCTGAGTTCAAATCTGGCCTTAGACGCTTACTAGCTGTGTGACCCTGGCCAAGTCACTTCACCCTGTTTGCCTTAGTTTCCTCATCTGCCAAATAAGCTGGAGAAGGGAATGTCAAACCACTCCAGTATCTTTGCCAAGAAAACCCCAAATGGGGTCATGAAGAGTTGGACATGGCTGAAAAATGACTGAACTCCAGGATATTCCATTTCTAATGCACGTTCTCTCTCTTAACGTTGCCTTAACCCTAGCTCCTATTCAAGTGCCTTCTCTTCCATGAGTCCTTTCCATGATCACTCTGTATTTATTTTGTGTTCATCCTATATCCATCCATGAATGTTGCATAATCCTAGGAGAATGTAAAGCTCCTTGAGGGCAGGAATTATGGGATAACTGGCACAGAGTAGGAACTAGCCAAATGCTTGTTGCTTAGTTTTTATGTACAACTTCTTCTACTTTTTCATTTAAGAAACATTTCCCATTAGTTTCTATTAATGAACTAGAGAATACATGTTTTTAAGCTTTGTTGATTTTTCTCTTTTTTATCTACTCCATGTTCTCAGAGCATCCAACAAATACTTAAAAGTCAAAATAAAATGTGTAAATTCCTGCTGATATATTGCAAAAACACTTTGAATCTTACTAAATTTGTATGTATAAGCATCTAAATAACATTTTACTCTTTCCATAAAAAAGAGAGAGAATATGTGTGCCAGTATACTGTATTCTAGGAAATAAAATGAAACTCAGCCATTTTAAAGGTTTAGTCTTTTAATGGTCAAGTTAAACAGGCATATGATGATCTCTTGACAACAGCTCAGAGTGAGGGGGACAGGATCACAGATCCTATGCTACCCAGTGGAAAACTTTAATTGAGATCTTGGTTTTAATATCGTGTTTGTTTAGCTGATCTTTGTGGACACTAAAGATAAAACAGTTCTGTTGAGACTAGTTAATGAAATAAACCAAAGTGCTTTACTCATCTGAGTCATTAAAAAGTTTCCTTTGGCAGCAACACCGTTTGAGAAGCATTTCCAAAGATGAGGCTGAATTTAGGGGAACATCTATATATGGGGGGGGGGGCATCTGCGCTTCTGAAAAGTTCTTTATAATTCTTTAAAAAAAAAAAAAAGAGTCCAGGCAGTGGCTCCCTTTCTGTTTTGCATAATCTGCTGACTTAGCAAAGTTTCTGAGCTGGGAAGTCCCATTTTGCTGATAGTTTAATATAATTATTCTAACGTAAGTAGTGTCATAATCCTGAGACGATAGATTGTTCCAAAAATACGTGTCTTCAAGTTGTCTGTGCAAAGCAAATAAAATTTGCATATTCTTTACACTGGAAAATGTTCTCTTTAGGAATCCTTCATGTAAAACAATCCCTGCTTTGCTTTGATTGCACTGAAATTTACTGGAACAGGCTGGGTTCTTTATTTCTTTAAATCATTATGGCTTTTGGTTGCTGTTTGTCTCATTTTCTTTCATCCCAACCAGCCTGTGTATCCCATGCCATTCTCTCTCTCTCCCCAGTTGGGATCCAGACACAAATGTGAGGTGACACGATATAGAAAGAAAACCAATGGGCTATAAAACTGTGCATACCCCTTTGACCCAGAAACGTCACTACTAGGTCTGTATCTTAAAAAGAGCACAGAAAAAGGAAAAAGATCCATATGTACAAAAATATTTATAGTAGTTCTTTTTGTGGCGGCAAAGAATTGGGAACTGAGGTAATATCCATCTATTGGGGAAGGGTTAAACAAGTCACGGTAGATTGTGATGGAAAATTATTGTGCTATAAGCAAAGATGAAGGGGATGATTTCAGAGAAAGTTGGGAAGACTTAGGGAACCAATGCAAAGTAAAATAAGCAGAACCAGGAGAACACTGTTCATAGTAATAGCAACATTGTAACATGAAAGACTCGATAACTCTGAAGACTGATCCATGAGAATTCCAAAGGACTTAGGATGAAAAATGCTGTCCACCTCTGGAGAGATAATTCAAGTACATTTTTTACTTTATTTTTCTTCCTTTTATTCTTACAACACAGCTAATATGGAAATCATGTTTTGCAGGACTTCATATGGAGAAGGGATAGCATATTTCTTGTCTTCTCAGTGAGTATGGGAGGGGATGGAGGGAAAGAATTTGGAATTAAAAATAAATTAAAATAAATAAATTAAAAATCAAAAGAAAGCCATGATACTCACAATGAAAATGGCAACCATGGTGGTTGGCATGATGGCAATCTTTCCTGATGAAGAAGCAGGGGGAATAGGAAGACAAAGATGATATTATGTTTGTGCCCTTTGGCCTTCTTTTATGGGAATATGGGGAAAGGATCTGCAGAATGTTGCTGCTCTTGCAAATGATATACATTATAAAGCCTGTCCTTGAAAATCTATTTTAAAGACTATCCTTTGCTTGTATTTTCGAGGGAGTGAAATCTTGACTTCTTCCCTTCCCATGCACATAATAAGGAGGTGGGGCTAGAATCTTTCCCCCTTCCCTCTCCCTTGCCATTTGAATGGCTGGGAGGAATAAATGGTATCCATCTGATAACATGAATGGCAAAGGATGGGCCTGTCAACCAATGGAATGTGTCAAGAGGAGAGGAGTACCCAGACAAAGAAGAGGGAGTTTGGAAATCTTGCCATCATATTGTATGAAAAAAACTGGCCTTCCCTGAGGATTTACGTGGATAGTCATGAAGAGCAAGAGGAAGCTAGAGAGAAAGAAGAAAAGCCCTTGGTTCATCCCTGCAACGAGTAGAGCAGCAGGTATAGATGGGGCTGGAGGGCTGGACTGTGACTCCAAAGGAGTCTGTGTAACCAAACCATGCACGGCACAATCTCCGGAGTGCTCTGGTTCTTTGATAACACCAATCCCTTCCTCGCTAGCAGAAAGGATGTGGAACAAGTATGTTATGTCTAGCTGGCCAGCTGCGGCCATGCATCAAACTAGTGGAAGAGCCAGGGCTTGAAAAATGAGTCTCACAATTTCATGTAAAACATGAGACTTTTCAGGTATTTTCCACTTTCTCCATTCCCATCTTCAGACTAGTTAACTTTTTGAAACAGAAGCTCATATTTATATAAGGCTTTAAGAATTACAATATTCTTCCCTCGCAATAATATTGCGAATAAAAAGTATTTATTATCTCCATGAAACTGCTGGTTTTACCAGTTAATGAATATGGGGTAACTGTGTTTCTCCCCATGAACTTAAGCATAGTTTCACAAGATTTTAATAGAAGCTGTAGCAGAGCTTTAGACATGAATATTTATTTGTGAGATGAATGCAATTAGTGCTTTTAAATTGGCTTGGGACAACATAAAGAACAACACCTCTGGAGTCAAAGGATCTAAGTTCAAATCTTATCTCAGACAATTTCTACCTCTATGGCCTTAATCAGAGTGAGAGGTGATGTGCTCTAACTGGATAACTGGATGGGGAGGCAGAAGACATGGGTTTAAGTTGCTTTTCCTTATCCATAAACTGACATCACCTTGTACTTGGTAAGCTGTAAAGCACTATATAATTGGGGGTTGCACAAGGTCCCAGGTCCCTGTAAATCATAACCAAAAAATTAAAGCAGTTCTACTTCTGGCCTCTATGTCTGAGGCACCTCTAGAAACAGCCACAGAACAAGGGGTATAGTTACTGCCTTGTACAAACGCTGAGCCAGGAGGCTGACTTCCTGCTCCTCACCCTCGATTCTTTTACCACCACCGCTTGGCAACCCCTCTTTCTTTAAGGTTCATTCCTCGGTTGTCTCCTGGTCCAGATCTTTGTTGCGGTCATTTGCTGGACTCTAAGTCTTCCAAGTCATCCTTTGCCCTTTTCTAAAGGACACAACAAGTTGGCCCTCAGTCTTCTCCAATCCCACCACTGCCTTAACAATTTGGGATTTCAATATATGTTTCAATGCTCCCTCAAACAACCTGGTCTCCCGCTCCTTAATGCCCATGATATCAAATTTCACTACATATAGAGATATTCTATTTCCATGATTCAGAAGAACTCTAAAATCCTTTCCAATGACAGCATCTTCTCTTTCCTCTCTCCCTCTAAACCTGTTCTTCACCCTCATTAGGAAATCTAATCTCTCCACCTCTATATTTTTGCCATGGGCGATCCCTGTTCAATCTTAATTTTGCTGAGTTATTCAAATGTACTGAATCTCTGGCCTCCTACTCTCATTTCCTGTTGTCGTGCCACTCAGGAGCCTAGACTGTTCACATGAGCCACCATCTCTGCTCTTTCTCATGCAACCAGAAGTCATGTGACCATGCTGACTGTACATTTATGCTATGTAATCTCAACTGGGCTGTGTAACCATCAATCCTTTGGACTCTTCCTTCACTGATTCTGTATCACGCTCCCCTCAGTGGCTCTTCTGGACCTGTCTCTTCTCAAAGTTCCCATACCATACCTATTCCTTGACACCCTTATTGGGAAGAACACGTTTCCTACTGTACTGAGAAAATAGAGGTCATCTCTCTGATGTTTCCTCTTTTTTCTTACATGACAAACCTCAAAAATTCTTCATCCTTCTCTAACCTCTCCTCCTTTACTCCAGTCTTTAGGGAAAAGGATGCCTCTCCCAGGATAAGCTCATTATTTTTGAATATACCATCATGCTGCTAACTCAAGCCTTGACTAATCCCATCTCCCTTCTGTCTGGAGAGCTCAGCACCAGCTCCTCCCAAAGCTCTCCTTTGTCAAGTCTCAGATTACTCTACTTTGTATCTGTTGTTCTGCCTGGTTATAACTCCTCAGAACATGATGCCCACTCCCTTTCTGCCCCTCTCTCTCCCTCCCTCTCCTGCCTGATTTTGTGTATTATCTCCTTGTTTATAGACTGCAAGCTCCCCTAGGGTAGGGGCTATTTTTATCTCTTTTTATTAATGACATTCCCAGAATACTTAATAAATGTTTATCGGATCAGGTTGGATTGAACTGCTAGTTAAATCCATGGGAGCTGATGATCAACAAGTGAAGTAGCATAGAGGGAGAAAAGATGTCCCAGGGCAGAACCTTCTGAGACACCTACTGTCAGTGGGCATGACCCAGATAAAGGTTCAGCAAAGGAGTTTAAGGAGTGGTTTGATAAACACGATGAAAACCAAGAGAAGTCTAGAGAGAAGAGAATGTCCAGACGAGGATGACCTACAGGGTCAAAGTCTGCAGTGTCAAGAAGCATTAAGTCAAGAAGGATTAAGAAAAGGCCAGTGGATCTGACAACTCAGAGACGACTGGTAACTTTGGAGAGAGCGGTTTCAGTGGAATGATGAAGTTGGAAGCCAGACTGTTAGGGGTTAACCAGTGAGTGAGAGGACAAAGTGAAAGCACTTCTTGTAGATGGGCTTTTCAAGGAATTTAGCTACACAGGACAGAAGGAATACAGGGCAATAGTTAGTGAGGATAAGTGATTTTTTCTTTCCAAGTGAGGGTCTTTTCAGCATGGTGGCAACATGACATGTTTGTAGGCAGAGCAGAAAGACAGAGAGAGAATGAAAATAAGTGACAATGGGATGATATATGGGGCGATCTGCTAGGGGAGAAAAGATAGAACTGGATTTCTTGCGTAGGTATAGGAGTTAGCCTTGGTAAGGAGTAAGGCCATTTTAGCATGTGAGAGAGGGGAGAAGGAAGAGATAATGGTAAAGTTATATGAGTGAAATGAGATGAGGAAAAGGGGAGAACCTATCAAAGTAATGGCTAAACAGAAGCCCTGCAATGAAGGCTATGGTCAACCTCCTGACAAGCTCAAGAAGCCCATGAGGCACATATTTTCAGAGATGACCACTGTGTGTGGATTTGTTTTGCTTTACTACGCTTTTTTGTTTATTGTTGGGGAATGGGATTTGCAGAGCAGGATTACGAATAGTAATTCTAAAATAAAGAGAGCCTTGGAAACATATGTGTGTATGTATATGTATGTGTGCACATACACATGTACACACACTTTAATGCACACAAGAAAAGAGAAGGAAGTTTAGAAGGAAGTACAGACAGCCAGGAGAGCTTCAAAAGTAACATGCTGAATTTATTATATACTTTTTAAAAAAAGGAAGGAGTACTGAATAGAGATTCACGGTTTCATAAAGAATCCTCTCTTTATTTTCTGCTTTATATGTATAGAAACGCATTATATTCATGATAAAAAAATTAAAAGACAGTGAGCAGAGGACAGGAAAATGAAAGAACAAAGTAGACCATAGAAATTTATTATGGCAAGGTACTTAAAAGTTACCGAGATGTCAGTTTGATTTTCATTTGTCTGTCCTTTGTCTCATGCAAACACAATTTGCTTTCTTTTTTTCCACAGCATTTAGCACAGCGATGAATAAATGCTTGGTGACTGACATATGCATTTTCTGTATTTCAGGATCTTGTGTCTGAACAATAATAATATAACAAAAATACTTACACTCTCACTCTGAAAAGGATTTAAGAAATTTCCCCCCATTTCACCATCATCCCTTGGAGTGCCAGGCTGATTACTCAGGCTCATATTATTGGGAGAATTCTGTAAACAAGATATATAAAATACAGCACCGTCAAAGATGTTGTTTTGTACTATGTGTCACAAATGACTCCAGACTCTCAGGAGACAGACCCACCTATAAACATATTCTTAGCCTTCTAGTGTTGAGTGCTAGTTCATTTTTGTACCTTAACAAACACAAATATTTTCCCAAATGAAAAAAAATAGCATGCACTACAACTTTTTTCACCTAGTTCCGGAAATAATTACTCAAATCTCCATGTTTAGCTCATAGACTTCCTAATATCCTGGAGACTTTAAACCACATTCTCAGCAGGGGAACTACGAAGGGAACCTACCTACTGATGAGGCATAATAGGGCAGTAACTGCCCTTGGTAATTTTACTAAGCAAACTTAAAAGGTCACTGTCTTAATGAGCATGTTTCTTTAATTCTGTACCCCATTTTGCATAGCAACACCATTTCAACAACTTTTCTTTTTATGTGATGCATAAAGAAAAAGAGAGAGTGAACTATAGAGGTTGGTCACAAAAAGAAACACTTCAAGAATCGGTTGTCTGTGCATCCTTTAAAGGAAAACGTGAAGCTTGGAAGTGAAAAGTTAACTAGAACACTTTTTTTATTTTTCCATGCACCAAGAGATTTACATGACTATTTTATAAAAAAATAAAACACCTTACCTTAGTAAAGTAACAAAATGTTGAAATAGCAGTAAATTGTTACATATTGTGTCCATATCACATTCACTGTCTCCATACTGCAACATAGTCTAGTCTTGCCAGGAAACAGGATGCCTTCACTACCAACAAATGATGCAGAATGCACTTCTATTTCATGCCCCAATTTTTACCTTTAGGTTACATCTGTACTTGTTATCTGAGGTGGGGACTAATCGTTTAGGATTTGTTTCCTCAGCCCTGGCCACTTCATTTGGGGATGGAGAAGGAAAGATAATCAAAGAAGGTTGCTCTGAAGTTTGAAAGTCTGAGTTATGAAATCAAGTTATGTCAAAAACACTGAAGCATAATATGAACATAGTCACCCCAGAATAATGCTTTGCTAATCAAAATGTGATTAATGTGACTAATATGGAAATATTTTATATGATAGTACATGTATAAACTATATCAAACTGTCTACCATTTTCAGAAGAGGGAAGGGAGAAAAATTTTAGAACTCAAAATCTTGTAAAAATGAATGCTAAAAAATTTCTTGACATGTAATTGGGGAAAAAATACTATTAAACTTTAAAAAAAACTAAAAAAATGGTTAAGCAAAAAGGCAGAAGAAAACTAGGACTTGGATCTTGTTACTTTGCACCCTGCAGAGAGCACCTGAAGGTGACTGGAACTCTGTACTTTGTTAAACTCCACAGGGGTAGAACAAAATGAAAAATGGAGCACAGTAAAAGCAAAAACAGTATTTTATTTTTCCAGTAAATTCCCACCCTCACCAAAAGATACACATATGTAATTCTTTAGTTGCCCACATATCAACCAAGAAAAAGTACTTGTACTTCTAAAATGAATGTGTGTAGAGTTACTGAAATCATTAAATATTTATAAAGGGATCAACCTTAAAAGTACTTAATAATAATATATTAGTGATTTTTCATAACAAACTCTGAAAAAAGGAATTTAGATCTTTGACTTGATTCAAATGAGGTTAATTAAAATATAACATTATTTAGAATTTTAAAGGTCTAAATTTTTCTGATTTTCAAATTAAGTGAAATTAACTGCTACTATTAACTATGATTATTTATGTGACAAACTGAAAGAACGCATTCCAGGTTGTTAATACATATTTAAATAAACTTACAAAACATATTCTACTCTTCTTCATGTCAAAGCAACTTCCCATGGAGCAAATGAGGTGCTCTGAGAGCTGCATTAGCTGTTTAATTTCATCAGGGGATTCTTTAGTGCATGGAGAGATCAAATCTTACAGTAAATCATTTCTTGATCAAATGGTTTCTAGTGCTTAATGTTTATTTGACTTCAAACAAAGGGCTGACTCAAAATATTTAAAGCAATACTAATGCATTATTTTTACGTGTGAAGAAGCTAACATTGAAAAGGTAGCTGCTTCAGGCACACCTCTCCCCCACTTCCCCCAGGCAGGGTCACAGGTCTAGAGCTGGAAAGGTTCCTAAAGGTTAGCAGGCCAGTTCTCTTGGGAAGTCACTCTCCCTAAGCACAACATTAACATCCTATTTGACAGATTTTTAAAAGCATGGACAGGAAAGAAAGTTAAGGAAAACCACATTAAGAACTAAAAGGCTGCACCACCCAGTCCTGCCCAGTTCACTAAGTCATCCCTGCACGGTTATTTAATGGAATGGCAAAATCATTTTACCTGAAAAGAAACGTGCAGGATGTGCAGTGGAAATAACAAGAGGTCCTTACAGAAAGTGTGCTCTGAGTGATCAGTGAATGACACTATGAGGTTGGAGGCCGAACAGCATCCTCAACAGTGGCATCTGAGGGTGTGAGGCCGAGCCTACCCAAAGAAGGGCTGAGCTCCTCGGTGATGTGCACTTATTATGCTCCAACTCACCATCAAAGCGAGTCATTTTTGAGTGCAGAGTCCTCAGCTGGACTCAAGGGCCTTCCTGGGCGGGGCAGCGGTATAATTAGGGAAGAAGGGACCCCCCAAAAAGAGTATTAGCAGAAACTTTAAGGAATTATTTTTAGCTACGCTAGGTCCTTGAGTATATGGCATCTAAACTTTTTATTCCCTTGCTGCCTATTTAAAATGCACTCCAAAAATTCAGACTTTCATTCTTCTGAGAAGGGCCCCCAGGGTTCTACGACATCAAAAAGATGGAGAGCCTACTGCAGTCCCAATCCTTCATTTTAAACACGAGAGAGTGGAGGCCCACAGGGGTTTATCTGCTTATGATCACATGGTAGTGAGAACCAGGATTCGAGTCCAGGTTATCTAAAGCCGAGTCCAACGCTCTTTCCTTTGTTCCACTCAAGCTCAGGTCTTGCCCACATTTTCCTAGGCAGCTAAGGGGCAGAACGGAGAGGGTGCTAGTCTTGGAGTCAGGAAGAAGTAAGTCCAAATCCTGCCTCAGAATGTACTAGCTGTGTGACCTTGGGCAACTTGCTTCACCCTTTTAGGCCTCAGTTTCCTTGTCTGTAAAAATGAGGATAACAGCTGAGGCCATAACATATGGGTGGGTTTGAGGGTTAAAGGAGATAATGTGTATGGAAAGTTCGCTGCAAACCTTCAAGTGCTATATCAATAATGGTTATTATTACCAGCATTTCTCATTTTCCTCAGCTATTTAGTCTCCAAACATTCTCTCATACTCTCCAGGAATAAAAGGAGTTACTGTTCCTTCCCCTCTGTTCCTTCCATTTTTTCCTTAGTTCCTGTGATGTTAATGAAATAGGAAGATCTTTCCCACCCATTAATAGGCCTATGTGACCTGCTCTGAACTGTGGGCCAGTTCACATGGGGCCTGTGATCACATGGAGCTCAATATGGGGGAGGGAGGGCAGAGAAAGAGAGAGAGAGAGAGAGAGAGAGAGAGAGAGAGAGAGAGAGAGAGAGAGAGAGAGGCAGGCAGAGCAGAGAGACAGAAGCAAGCTGTGAGAGGGCAGAGGGAGGAATCTGTCTTGGAGAACTTGTTTTTGTGGGGAGGTCTGACAGAAGTTTGAAGATGTTGGCGCTCCCTGGATTGGTGATAAGTACCCTGTTAAATCTTACCTCCTGGTATTCTAATGATGTCCCAAGTAATTATTTTGTTTTTGCCTTTGAGGAAGGAGTTTACTATATTTTGTGAATTTGTGAACCTGAAAAAACTCATGCATATTCATAGCAGCTGCTATGGGTATCACACTGGTGTCACAGTCCCTTACAGGACTGACTTTTGGACCACTAAACCCTAAGAGAAACAATGACTATATCTGCATGGGGTTGAAATGACATGGGGATTATTCATTTAGTCCTGGGAAGACTCTCACCCTAGCTCTCCTCTCCAGCCTCCATGAATGAAGTCAGATAGGTGTTTTCTCTCTAATACCCCTCATTCTAAGGATGAATGGCTGCCTCATTTGTCCTGTCCAAATCCTCTTCTATTTTCAAAACCACTTATTTTTACAGATGAGAAAAATGGGGCCAAGAGAGTTTATGGCCTGGATATTGATTGGCAAAGGTGGGATTTGGTTCCTCCCACCCCTGGTCATCTGAAACCAAATTCATTTCTCTTTCCACTCAACCATATTGCCCCTCTATGGACAATGAAAAATTACTCGCTTTTCCTTTTTGTACTTCCAGTTCTTAGTTCAGTCCCTGAACAAGTAGGTATTTAATAAATGTTTCAGTGATATTCACTATCTTAGTTAACTTATTACTAAGACCATAAGTTATAGACCAGGTTCTGACCTCCATTGATAGAGGGAGTTTCCTCACAGTGAATTCCCAATACCAAAGAGACCACAAGTCCAATCTGTGTGAGCAACTCACCTCATCCCTCCTCAAGCCAAAACTAAACTAAAAAATAGAGCTAATAATATTCCTACACAGTTGCTTTGAGAAAAGTGTTTTTGTTCTTCTTAAACGTTTCAAATGTGTTTGTGGATGTATATATACATACGTGTATATATAAATTTAACAATACAAATTTGAGTTGTTATTATGTACAATCAACTAGACATCTTGATTGCCTGGTGGCATACATCTCGATGTTTTACCTATTCTGTTCTACGTTGCTAAAAGTCTACAATTCATTTGTTTCAACACATTTTTGTACAGAAAATGTTATATTAATATGAATACATGTCTTTATATGTAAGAATGTATGTAAGTTCCATGTATGTTTGTGTGTGTGTTATTATAGTTTTGTGTGTTCTCTGTCAGGCTCACAGGAGTCTGCTTAATCCACTATATACCTATAACATTGTAGATTTACAATAAAAAAAAGTAGAAAACTATTCTTTTAATACTGGTAATTAAATAAGACAAAACAATAAAACTAAACTGGAAAGCTTTTATTTCTCTTGAATGCTAAAGCTTGATAAAAAAGGGAAAATTTTCTCTTTTTCTCCCCACCCCAGTCTGTTCCATTTGTGAACTAAAAACCACCATCACATATACGGCTGATAAACTCAAGAATAGCTCAGTAAACAGTGGGAAGTGTCAATAAATGTTTAGTGAACGGCTGGATTGTCAGGTGGAAGACTGTCAGAAACACAGCATAAAGTGTGGGGAAGACATCAGACTTGGGAATGGGATTGTAGAAGAAAGGTGATTTTGCTGGAGTGAGTGAGGAAGCTGATGGAGACTCTTGTGGAGATTCTGGGTGACTCCAGGACACTTGCAGGGACCCTTGGGGGTTGATGGGGCCGCTTCTTTATGAGATTCAGTTTCAGAACTTGTGCTTCTCATTCCCCTTGGGAAAGACATACTTCTAGTGTACTTTAAGCCTATCCACCACGATTGAGGCTTTCCAAATGGGATGGGGGCAAAAGGGGAACAAGAAGGAAATAGAAAGAAAAGGAAAGAGAACATGCTGGAAAGAACCAATGAGTGAAGAGGAAAAGTGATGTTCCTGATGTAACTGGGCTTAGATGGGGATCAGTGAGAACATGTGTAGATGCTTTCTTAAAGACTGCTTATATTAAGACCAATTAAACTGTGAGTGGTAAAAAGAAATCAAGATCAAGGCCTACATGGTATGTGCACATGCTTTCTCCTGAGTAGGTGAGGGGAAAGGGTGTTGTAGAAGAGATTAGAACCAGACCGAAATAACTGGGCTGACTATCTTCCAGCCCTAGTCGTCCCCTGGCCCACAGAGAAAAAAATGAATGGAATCACATATATTGTCCTAATTTGGAAACGTCAGCCTTCCTGAAGGTCCTGTTTCGAGATCATTTCTGTCACTTCAGTTATCTTAGTTTCGGTTATAAACATTTTAAGGAAAGACATGATTTAAAACTTGAGCTTAAGCCTTCTCGGTTGCCCCTAAATACAGGTGTCCTAGCTGTTTGCCAAATTTGTTGTAGCTATGCAAAATAAGACAACCTAGACATTCTGTCATATTCCAAATTAAACATTTGATTTAGGTCTTAACTTAAAACAGTATTTTTTCATACAATCTCATTCTCAACTTCTGGGGAAGTCATGCAATTTTACAGTAATTTTACAAATTAAAGGAAATGAAACAATCCTTTAATGAATTTCTATAACCTCTAGATGAAAATGCACTCATTTCAATGGTAGTTCCTATCAGTCATATCTACATTGTACTATTGTCCTGGTTTTTGTTTGTTGGTTGGTTGATATGGCTTGGTTTGCTTGTTTTTTGGAGACTAGATCTCCCTATTTCTTCCACGGGGAAAGTTAAACAGTCACTCATGGGCCTGATCTTATCGAAGACTAGCATGAAAGCTTTGATCTGTTCCATTTCTGACCTTGACTAGTTCCCACCCCTCTTTAGGTAGGCTTTGGGGACTCCTGCTCTTAAGAATTCACCATATTTGTCATATTTGGTACAGACAAACGATTAGCTTACTGCACTGAAACTCAGCATTCCCAAACACAAGTGATTCACCAGCCTCCCTTAGTCTGAGATTTTAGGAGTGTGCCACCATGCCTGGCTACACTATACTTCTGACAAGAATGGAATTTTTTTTTGCATTTATAAAAAACCAAAAAGTAGTGAGGTATTCTTTAAAAATAAAATATACCTATAAGTAAAAACTTATTTTGGATTCCTAAACCATTAGGGTAAAAAGACAACATGCTATTGCAATATCCACTTTTCTACCCCCTTTGATTTTTTCCATTTTAAGATAATGAGAATAATCACTAAATAATCAGGATTTCCTAATATTTATATAAAATATAATATGTAATTCCCTCAAATTTACGTCTTTTCTCATATTTGACTAGCCTTGATTGCCTTTTCTAAAGGTTATTTTCTCAGTGGTACTCACTTTTTTAAAATAAAGTAACAATATGATATGGCCAAGTTGGCTATGACGTGGACATGAATTATCACATTGAGTAGGTTCTGTTAATAGTCACTGGCATATTCAGGGGCAGTCAAAAGAACCATTTATCATTTCCAACTAGTTTTAAACATCAAACTAGCACGGTTAAGAATAAAGCTCATAAGATAATTTAGCAATTCAAACAAAATATTTAACAAAAAATATACAACATACTCACTTTGGAAATACTGTCCATATCTCCTGAGCCTAAAAAAAAAATGAACACACACAAAACCCTCATTAGTATGTAAGTAATTCAACTAAGATTTTTACTTTCCAAATTTTAGTAGTCTGTGCTTCAAATGTATTTTTCAGTGCACACATCTCAAGTACTTATCCTCTGTTGTCAATCTAAAATAAAAAATCTCCACCCACACCTCTCCCCCACCTCACCCCAGTTTGTAGATAGGAGTTACTCCTGGTGCATGGTGGCAAATTCATAAAAAATCTCCACCCTTGGAAAACAAAAACAAATAACAATAACAAGAAAAAGTGAAATCTTTATCAGGTTCACGAATAAGACTTGTGGAAGCAGACTTCTTCATGGAACAAATATACCTTACTTGGTCTGATTTTCAGGTATATCTTTTTTGCTTTGTTTATTTTACTAGTCTAGATCTGATTTCATTGGTACAGGAACCATCAAGTGCAGCATCTCACTTCACTAAGGCATACTGGACACTCTCTTGCAACTTTACAGGTGAAGATTGCTGCTGAGTGGCACCTAGAGGTGAAGTAACTTGCCTGAGACAACCTGACCCTAGAACTGGAACCTCAGCAAGATCAGTCTTCTAAAACTTTTTTTGAAAGTAAAATCCTATAGAACTTTGGAAACCAGAAAAGAGACGTGACCAACAAGACCGTGACCAACATTTTCCACAGTAATCAAAATAAAAATTATATTAAACCTTGTATACATACATAAGAGCTTCAAAGAATTATTTCATAGTTATGGTTGGTCTTTCAAAATTCTGTCTTCAAAATAACTAAGGTATATTGTTTTTATGAAGATACATGAAAGAAATAAAAAATAATAACACTTTATTCCTTTTTCTGTAAAGAAGTATGAGTTTCTATACAAGCCATTACTGCAGAAGAGTGGCCCTATGGAGAAGATGAACTATAGTTTAAAACAAAACACTATAATTTTTGGCATAATTATTCTAACAATACATTCTAATAATATTATGGTTTATTTTAAAAGTTAGAAATAGACAAGAATAATCAATTCTTTCTGAGCAAGGCTGCTATTGAAAGTATGTTGATTTTAGCAAGCCACACTGAAAGAAACATCTACTAAACACACATGAAGCTTCTGCAATCTAGTATAATGAACATTACAACTAAGAACATGTTTATAGCTATCATATAAAATATTTTATTAATAAGCTCACTACTAATAACGCTTATTAATTAGAAGCAAAGTGACAGAGAAAGAAAATGTAGTACTTTGTAATAAAGGGGAACACAAGAAAGTTATCTTTGATATGGGTGTGTGACTTCATTTATCACTGTGGGTAATGTTACCAACTATGCAGACCTCAAACTAACAGTGTTTTCATTGAGTGACTCTTGTTGACATCTTCCCTTAAATCCTTCAAAAGGCATTCAAAATGTGCGTGTGGGAGGGGTTGGGGGGATGCTAATCTACATCTCTAGACATTGAGAGGATGTCATTAAAGGCATGAGGGTTAGCAGTTAACTAGTGTCCCTCTCTTCGTGCCTACCTCCTCTTCTGGTCATACCTGTCTCAGATAATGGCGTCCATGCCACTTCCCCTGCATGATATGCCATAATATAGCTTGCAGCCTACTCACATATATGGTGTGCCTCTCCATTGACCTTTTGGTGACCCGTAACTTAAATTCTTGTGGTATTACATGGCTGGATACCATAAAGCATCACCAGAAAACTCTTGAATCTATAAAAGATGGGCCTTTGTCTGAGGGGAAGCTTGGGTTCATTAAAAGCACCCCATAGATTCTCAAGGGCACCCTCTACTCCTTCTCATGAATGGGGGTCCAGTTAATTTTTCAACTCAAATATCTGTTTAAGGACTATGTATAATGGGGTTGCCCATCTAGATGTAAATCATAGTCTCGAAAACATGCTCTCTATAAATATTTTGAAATCTAGGCAAATGGGTATCGGTGCATCCTTCAAAAACATTTGTAATTGTCAACGTGCTGTAAATAATCTAGTGTCTCCTCTTCCCTTCCCACAGCCCTATTGAGGTTTTTCATATACCCCCTTGTGAAAAGGAGCCTTTTAGTTTCTTTGATTCCTTTAAGACTCAGCACAAATCCCACCTTCTGCAGGAAGTCTTCCCTTTTAGGATGACCTTCTGTCTACTCTTTATATCTTGCATGCTTATCTCCTCCATGACAGCATGAGTTTCTTCAGGTAAAGAACCATTTTTGTCTTGGTTTGTGTCTCTGACACTTAGCACCATGCTTGGTGCATAGCTAGTGCTTAATAAATGCTTATTGATTGACTGAATAAAGTTGAAATCAAAACACTGTTTTCCTATAGATATTGAAATGATCCCAGTTTTAACAATCCTTATACTTTTCAAATCATTTGTTATGGGGCAGCTAGGTGGTGCAGGTGGGAAGAGCACCAAGCCTAGAGTCAGGAAGACTCATCTTCTTGAGTTCCAATCTAGCTCAAGACACTTGGCAGCTTTGTGACCCTGGACAAGTCACTTAACTCTGTTTGCCTCAGTTTCTTCATCTGTAAATTGAGCTGGCAAAGAAAATGGCAAATCACTCCAGTACTTCTGCCAAGAAAACCCCAAATGGGGTCATGAAGAGTCAGACAGGACTGACAAGTGACAGTGACCACCCAACAACAGGGTAGGAAAAGGAAAGATTTTTTTTAATCTGTTTGCTACCATGTGGATGCAGCCCCCAGAGAGATTTTTCTGGCTGTCTTCTTTCCCACAAGCAACATGGAAGATTGAAGCAATTATTTATTCTGCACCTAAATTCTGCTACCTGCCTGCAGAGAGGTGAGAGGCACACTTCAGCATCACTTCTCTCAAGTCATTACTTGCCAATCTGATTGATCAGAGCTCTATACTCTTCCATGTTTTCTTTTTTTTTTTTTTTAAACCTTACTTCATCACTGTGTAAATAGTTCTGATTCTGCTTACTTTTCTCTGGGGACTCACTTTTCTTGGCGTTTCTTTTAAAAAAACTATAAAAAGTGCTGAAATATGTATGTTTAGGACCTTTCATTTTTTAAAGTGTGCTGAAACTCTAGGAAATAGTCTGTCTTTAAAAACTGCATGGGTGATTCTGATTGTGAAAGGATGATCTGTGGAATATGATAGAAAGATGTAGTTCCCAGTGGAATTCAGTTGTCAGGGGGACATCAATATCTCTTGAGAAACTAAAGGATTTGAAAATTCTATTCACATAGCTACTAAAGTAGGATTTTTTATTCTTTTATGTAGCTAAATGTGATATGTTCATCATGAAAATGTGAGATTCCTACATTTTGAGTCTATGGCTAGGATTTTAGTCACTGTTATTAAGTTTCTGGAGCACATCTTAGGAAATATACACTTTTACATTTAAAGTTTAAACAATATTTCTCCATCTATGTTCATAGGTATAGTTAAAAGTTCCTTTTCTTTCACATGTTAGTCAAAGGCACAATAAAATGTTTTGACTGACCAGATAGCCACAGCAATAGATATCTGGTTTGAAAACACTGTAAGATACTTCTAACCCTAAGCTAAGGTGCAAACAGTATATTTATTTAATGTGCTTTTATCTATAGCCAGGTTGTATATAACATACAGTATAATAGTATGAAGGCTGCATTCAGTAACTGATTCCTAAATACTACAATGGAGTCAATGATCTTATTTATGTGGGTATTTCTGTCCTTGGTGCTGATTGCAACTATTTGTGCATGATCTCATCCAGTGCAATTTAATAAATTTCACTGTAGTAATAATAACTGACACAATGTAATGCTTTAAAGTTTACAGAGTATTTTAAATGCATTATCTAATGTGAGTTTCAAAATCAGTGTGACATAAGTATGATAAGTATCATTATACCCACTTAAAAGAGGGGGAAATATTCGGGGAAGTTAAATGATTTGTCCACAGTTGTTCAGTTAAAAGATGCCAGAGAGAGTATTGGCATAAAAATCTTTCTTGTCCCCAAGTCCAGTGTTTTATCCACTAGGCCAATAAACCACTTTTTCTCTTTATCTTATTGTACTTCTGGAATTTTTCCTCATTCTAGTATTCTCTCCTCTCCTCTCTTCTCTCTCTCTTTTTATGTGGCAAGAACAACTGGAAACCATGTTGTTGCTCAGTAGTTTTTCAGTCATGCCTGGCTCTTCATGATCCCATTTGGGGTTTTCCTGGCCAAGATACTGGAGTGGTTTGCCATGACCTTCTCCAGCTCATTTTACAGATGAGGAAACTAAGGCAAACAAAGTTAAGTGACTTGCCCAGGGTCACACAGTGAGTAAGTGTCTGAGGTGAGACTGGAACTTAGGAAGATGAGTTTTCCTGATTCACCACCTAGCTGCCTCCTGAAAATCATGAAGCTCAATAAGAATTCCTCATTTTAACACCAAATGATGCAGCAGAAAGAGTATTGGAGTCAAAGCACCTGGATTCCTGTATTGGCTCTGCCACTAGTTACCTGTATGACCTTAGTCAAGTCATTTAGTGTCATTTAAGGTTTCCATAAAATGAGGGGTTTGGCTTAAACGGTCTTTAAATTTCCCTCTCCCATATATCATACCAGGTGGTCAGCAAACAGAGAGAGTATGGTATGGTAACTCATGCATTCTGCTAAGCAGAATACTCTCAGTCCTTTCACATGTATGTCCTCCTTTTATCTCAGTTATGTGGGTCCCTCCATCCTCCGTGTCAGATCATAACTCCTCCCTGCCTTTTTGGTCTGTGTGCCTCCTGTTCATCAGCCTTCCATAGATCCTCCTTGGAAGATGCTCTCAATGTACCCCATATTAACAAGCACACTCCCAAGAATCTGAACATTATAAAAAAACTGAGTGTTCAAACTACTCTGAATGGGACTTAATCTTTCTCTGATTCAGCATTTCATGATTCAAGAGTTAGGGCAGCTTCTTGCATTGCTTCAAGATCATAATTAGGAATATCCCTGGCCACTGTACCGGGGAAGCACAGAAGGTCAGGCTCACAGCTGACAGAATGCTGGATTTAAAAGGATTTAAATAGGATTTAAAAGATTGTAAATCTTTTTATACGTATAATATGTAACAATATAATATTATATAATATGATAAATAAACATACTGATTTGTTCCTTAGGATAACACAACCTGTACTGCTTGGCTTTTTAAGAGTTAAAAAACTCCTCATTCTCTAATTACAAAGTTTACAGGCACAAACTCACAGTTAACTTATTTAAAGAAATTACAGAGAGTATATATTTTAATTTTCAGAGTAGCCTGGTTGAAGAGGTAAATGATAATTAACTTTTTCACTTTATGTACAAGGAAAGAGAAGAACACACAGATCATGGGACTTTTCAGAGTAAAAGACAGTATAAGAACTCAACACAAAAAAGTATTGAGATTTTATTTGCCATCAAACAAGAGAAAAAATGGTCATTTTTCTCATTAATTATTAAAAAAGAACAATTATACAATTGGTATCTAACAAGTATTCTCTATGCCCATAAACTTAAGATTAGACACATTTTACTAGACTAAAATAAACAACTGAATCTGTAAGTTGGATTTGAGCACCTAAATTGTTTCATATTTTCAGATGAAATTCAGGCACCATACCAAAACACTGAGGTACCATGATTTAGAACATGTACCCTACATCAAGAACTGCCACAACATTAAATATTATATGTAACTTCCTTACCTAAAGATCCATTCATGTGATGGGACTCCATTCCTCCTAATCCACCCATTGGACCATCTGACCCTGGGCCCATTGGAAACTGTTTTAAAAAATAAAAATGAATGACCATAAATTTAAAAGCTTAAGTTAAAGTATGGTTACAACTTTAGTCTGCAATAATCAATTATCTGTTAATGAATAACTCTGATGGGGAACACATGCACGATTGTCACTTAGAAAATTATAATCTAAAATGCTTTCTCCCAATGTTCACCCACACTGAGTTTCAGCTCCATCATTCTTGGTGATACTGATAGTTATTTCAGGGCAAGAACTATACCATGCAACTATGCAACTGCTACAGTGTTCTGCAGTGCAGTTAATCAGTCAATTAATAAGCATGTATTAAGTACCCACTGTATGCCAGGCACTAGGCTGGGTGCTGGGGATATGAAAACATCAATGAAATTGTCAAAGAATCTACAGTCAATAGATAACACGCACACCTAAGAACATGTCTATGTGACAGCAAGGTGGCGCAGTGCATAGAGGGCTGGACTGGATGCTGAGCAGTCACTTAATCTCTCTGTGCCCCTAGTTTCCTCATCTGTAAAATGGGAATAATACAAGAATCGCTCTCCCAATTTAAGTTAAATCTTACTTTTATTAATAATGCTTGTGCTAGTTATCTTACAGGGATAGTGGGAGGATCAAATGAGATCGTGGATGTAACACTGGAATCTTGAAAGTACTCTCTAACTCTCTAAGTGCCAGCTGTGATCCTGTGATGGATTATTATTGTAAACAACGGGAACTGAGACTATAAATGATGCCCTGCCACTATTTCATTAAGGATGAGATAATATTTGTATGTAAACCTTAGACTATTATTATCATGATATGAAAATAAGTATTCATAAACTATATACAAATGAATCAAGGTTATTCAGGGAGGAAGCACCATCAGCTGGAAAGATCAAGAAAGGCCTGCTGATTTCCCTAATCCCTCCTCCCATGGCTGGCTATCACCATAATCAGATTAGAAATGAATCACACAGATCTGAGAGATGCAACAAAAAAAAGCACAAGAATTTTACTCATTGAATGGTGAAAATTTTTGTGTTTTGAGGAAAATACTTTTTTAAAAAATGGTACATGTTCAGTTTACACTTAAAGTCTTGTTTGTCCAATGAGATCAAGTTATCATAATAACCCTATAAGATAACTCACATAAATACTATTACTCCATTTTACAGATGAGAAAACTGAGACTAAGAATGGCAAAGTGATATACCCAAGATCACCAAACTAGTAAGGTGACAGGGCTGAGACTCCCCTTTTGGCCCTAGCTTCTACTTCATGTTCTCAATTCCTAGAACTACAGGTGGGGACGGAGACCAGTCAGGTCAAGGCGGACCTTTAAAGAACTTGTTTCAATGACATTTTCCTTTAGAATAAACTATACATTTAAAATCAGGATTTGCATATAATATATGGCTTGGAGTCTCGATATAGTCAAATTCAAGCTTACTGCTGGACAAGCCATGGGTCCTGATTTTACACAAAGTACCTACTCAAACGGGGATAACTGCTTTAGTACTGGGTTATTTTTAACAAACAGGGCTGAGATTTCCTGATCTCATGGCACATATTGTTACCTTGGTTCATAACATGTCAGGAAAACCTAACTAATAACAAAAATCTTTTCAGTGTGGAAGGGGAAAAAATGAGTCACCACTACATGAAAACAAGTAACTATAAAATTGATTACATAAATTATTTCAATTTACCTAGAATTCCTAATAACTTATTTTATTCTAAATTATATTCAAATGCCATCTCTAGAAAACTTCTTTTGTCTATTCAATGTGCCCATAGGACAGAATTTCTGGAATTTCACAATCCTATTGGTTCAATTTAGAGAATCTGAAGAAAATTTCATTTTTTTCCTGGTAGCTTTATCTGGACTGCCTAGAATCTTTTAAAAACGTCCAAAAGAAGTGATTTTGCAAATCTAGAGGTCTTGGTGTACATTCAAGAAAACTAATAATGGATTCATATTTACATTAGGTCTGTTGGGTCCAGGAGGTACTGCATTCATTAGAGTATACATGTTGTCTCCAGAATTGGTAGAATCTGAAACAAAATTAGCTCATTAATATCCTCCTTCTTGTCAAGCCACATGAGGTGTTACATAGTGAAAAACTAGCGAAAGTCTGTGTAAATAAATGTTTAGACAAGTTTTTAGCTGTATTATCTAAAACAGGCAATAGTAAGGCTTATTAACAAATAGGTGCCAGTCATCATTTTTCACTTGATTTGAGAATTCAATTCCATTATGATTAAAAGCTTATAAATAGGGAATGACATGGAGAAATGAGACAATTACTTGCATGATGCTGTTTAAAAAAAAAACAACTATACAACTATTACTTGAGAAGTCTAAAAAATTGATGTAAAATCATTCATTCTCTTTGAATTAACTAGATACTTGCCCTAATTCTCCACTTCATTGACTATATGCAGATATAGTCCACATCGCCTAAGCCAGAGCTGTTCTATTGAGTCTTTCATGTCCCCATCAGGCTCTGAGAATATTCCTTTTTTTTTCTTTCAATTTATCCAAATAATTAGCAAGAGCTAGCGGAAACCTTTGGCTTAGTTCCAAGAGAAAGACAAGAAGGAGCCTCTACAGTCTGAGCAGAAACAAATCACCTGACTGATGTGTAAGATACCTTCTTCCAAAACCGCTGCTGCAATCCTTTTTTCCATATACTTGATCCCACATATATAGTAATTAAAAAAATGTGCTGAGTCTATGCATGTAAGTATAAAGTACAATGATAGACCTCACATTATAGTAGCAGCATCATGCTTAAAACACTTATATTTAATGACAATTCTCTAGATTTCCGTAAATCCCAATGGTTATTTCTGTGAATAAGGTGCAGAAATCTTGGAATTTTTTTCTTCTAAGAATAATCATTAACTATGTAATACTTCTCTATATTAATGGATTTACTGCACACAGACATTTATTAATTCTGTGTGAATTGGTTCACAGTGTTGCAGACAGAAATTACTTAGCACCATGGCCATAGCTGTGTCAACAGTTGGCTGAGGGCTATTAACCTGGAAGCTATGGTCCCAATTCTTTGCCCACCATTCTGAATAGAACAGTATGAGAAAATTTCTGTTTCCTTCTTATTAACAGTGAATAAAGGATCTGAGGACATGTAAAGTTCCTTCACTTCTTTCATTCTGAAATGATATGCTACCAGGCCTCAAGGTTGGGGCTATCCCTGCAGCAGACTTGTGACTTGTTGAACGCAGTCATGCAGTTGTGTTTGTTGTCCAAGTATTTGAATTTTACTTCTGTATCTGTGCACCACGCCCCCAAAATATCTAAAATGCACAGTTCAGGTTAGCCTTTAATTGGTTATGGAAAAGCTTTAGTTATTAAATAAAATTCTTTTTAAAAGCAAAACACTGGATTGCTTGAAAGTGATATCAAAGAGACCCTTGTAAAGTTTAACAGCCTTGGTCTTTGGGAAGGATTAAGGGAAAAATGAAGGAAAAGTGTAGAGGGGAAGAAATCAACACACATTTCAAGTTTCTATGCAGTGAAGAGTGACAGAATTTCTTTTTCACTCATTCCCCATTTTTGTGTGTAACCAATGCAATACCAGAGGGAGAAAAAGAAGATCAGTACGATTAACCAGGGATGCTGTGCATCTACCCACTGCAAAGTGGGTCACTCCTCTGATATCTAGTGAGTAACTAACTTGCCTCTGACCAAGGATGAAAGGAGAGAATTTGGGAGTGGGAATCTGGGGGTACAGAACCAGTAACCTCCCAGTCCCTAAGTAACTGGACAGTTTATTGATTAGTACATGCTGTGTCCTGGACTACTAAATGATAGTTAACAGAGATTATGTATATACCACACGTGGAAGTCAGAGCAGCAGAAGAGATAACCAACCTTCCAGGAAGTTGTCTCACCTTTGACACATACTGGCCCAACTGAGTCACCTCCCATTGCTTGGGGTAACTCTCTAAGAACTAGGAGGCCAGCCTGCATTGAGAATTTCCTCACCTGGGAGATCTCTACATACTAGGCCCTGTCCCTTTTCCTATGAGGTGTCACATCGTTACAAACTAATGAAAGACTGTGTGAATTCTTATACGTGTTTTTACTTAGTATTTGCCACAAAGTTTTATTTTTCCATGTTGTTTATAAGAACATATCATCATAAAATGTGGCCCTCTTAACTGATAATCAATCGGACCAAGGCACTTAATAAGGCACAGGCAGTTAGATTAATTTCTATCTTTCCGTCTCCACTGAACTTTGCAATATTCTCCTTGGTGAAGTTCTGACTAGAGATAAACAAAAGGCTTTTGCCTTTGGGATAACTCCAAAGAGTTCATAAAGCAAGGTACAAAATCATTATTAATGATTAACTTTGCACTTTAAAAAATGACAATGAATATAAATTTACAACATACTGTTTCAACTTCATTTCAAACTTTTCTATAGGATATATTTCTGTAAACTAATCATTTGTAAATTTGATGTTTTAAAATTCTATATAAAAACCTTACAAGTAATGGTAATTTAAGCCATTGCTATTTATTTAATTTTATAAATTAAAAAAAAATGAACAAATATCCTAGTTGAAAAGATTTTAAAAAAAGTCTTTCTGATATACTTTGGCTTTAGTGGGTAACTAATCCTTGTGGTGAGTGGCATAGATCAAAAGGGTCAAATTCTCTGACTGAAAGTGGCCTGCAAAACTCCTTAGTGTTGAACAAAATTAAAACATAATTAAGAAATGTTTAACAAAGTAAATAAAAATACAAAGCAATATCGATAAAGTTAATGTGAGGTTTTCTTAGTTAATATGTAAGTGAGTACGCACCCACAAGGCTTCTCCCACTGGCCTACATGTATGCCTAGGCCTGAAAGATTTGGGAGGGAGATCCCGTTGTAGCTACACAGCTATACGGATCCACAAACAGAAGGGAAGCTGAAAGCATCACTTCCTTTTCTGTGGCAATTTCATGAATTGGGAGATTTGGATTAAGTCTTTGATTTTTACTCGACGAATCTTTAAGTTAGATAAATTTTTCTATAAATTCTGTATAGACTATTTCCCCATGTTGATAGACTTTAGCAATTTAAAAAATATCTTATTAAAAGATTTAAAACTGAAAATTAGGATTAAACTGCAACAGGTTAATGCATTTACACAGATTTTTAAAGTTAAAATATTAAAATCTTTTTTTTTTTGAGCTGAAAGACACTTCAGAGATAATACAAGCCCGTCATTTTACATACGAGAAAATCATGGCTCAGAGTGGCTTAAGTTCATTGCTCAAGGTCTCACAAACAGTGAGCAACAAATATTTCTTTAGTGCTTACTTCAAATAAAACCAGTAACTAAACGGCATAGCTGACTGCTACCTATACAATTCTTCTATAAGAGATGAGAGGCAATCACTATTTAGTAGCAAGTTAATTTGAGTATTATGAATTTACTTTACTCATTAAATGACCATGTGGTCACTGGTATTCCAATACCTGCTGGACTAGGCATGATGGGAGTTCCTGGTGGCCCTCCACCTCCTGGAGGACCCTAAAACAATTATAGAAAATATTTAGTGAAAAGAAAGGCATCTCAATAACAACAACAACAAAGAATAAAAGTTATGTTTGTCTTTGAAAAATACAGAATTGAAAACAGAGGGAAATATTTTCTCCATTTATTTTCTATGAAATATCACTCTTTTACTTTACCACTATGCAAAACATGATTTAGTTTTAATATATTTGAGAATTTTAGACACTCTAGATAAGCACTGAATCCATAACTCCAAGTACAGTGTCCTATCATTAATGATATAACCATATTACCTAATGAAGTAAAAAGGGAAAACATTTAATATGGCCTTTTAAATCTATATAATGGAAATTAATTATGAATTTGTCATTTACATTTTTATGCTTTTCTTTTCCAGTGATTCGCTGGCTAAGTAGGAATGAAAATATTAAAAGATTTAATGTAAATAAAATATGCTCCTCTTGACAGTGTTATTGTAAAAAATTCTAATATTTTCTTCCTTCCACCAAGCATCATCAACACCAATGTGTGGAGCTCTTTGTAAATGTGTTCCTACTTCCATAATTAGAAATCAGTTACAGTTCTAAGATTCTGTGTTAATAAAATGAAGATGTGGAAGGTCCAACTGATTTACTGTACACAGCTAATGGAGGTTATTCAAACAGACTTTGGTTGTTGAATTACCCAGTGTGGCTTATCTACAGAGATCAAATTAACCATAAAATAGCTAAATCCCTACTTCTCTTTGCTCTGGTAGACTCTCAATCAAGTCTTAATGAACATGTCAGTACACTATTTAACAGCTAGAGGGCAGTTAAACTTTCCTTCAAAGTTCTACAAACTTCCTGTAAATCACAATTACTGTGATAAAAAGAAAGCATTTTCCAAATATCTCTTACTTTCCATTGTATTCACATTTTATGTAATCCTAAAAAAAATGGGTTTTGTTTAATAAGGGACAACTAGAACGCTGTCATTGTTTGAAGACCCCAAAGGTAAATTACTTTACTTTAAAATGTTAAGATATGAGAAAGTAAAAATACCTAGGTACTTTCCTTTTCCTTTTAAGTGATTAATTTAAACTCACAACTTAACACGGGTTATAAAAAGCTCTGTGGTAGCAAGTAAACATTCTTTTTTTTCATGTGCTAACTGAAAATAATCAGAATGCTGCACCTCAATAAAAAGTCACAAAGTTCTGAAAGCCACCTAAACAACGGTTTCCAATTTCATCTATTTATTCCTTGTTTCTTGGCTTAGCATTTTTCTTTTTATTTCATCTCCTTTCATGAAATGAGATCAGTGTAGGCTGTAAATTATATATGATTTTCCAATGCATTAAAATCCAGTCACTCCAGTGGGCAGAAAGGAAAAACTACTAAGCTGTTGTTAAGTTTACTGACAGTATTAGAGATGTTTAGTGTTTCCTACATAAGAAGAACATTCTAAGAAAAAGCATCTAAAGAAAATCCAGCTCCTAACTTTTACTTGTCAGTACTGTGCTGGAATGATGGGGAGGGGGAGGTTTACCATCCACTTAGACTTTAAAAGCATGTTCAAGTGAAACACTATGTAACTGAGAAAGTCCCTCTTCTTCACTGGGCAGAGTATCCACATGATACTAGATACAGAGCATATGCTGAAGTAAAACAGAGCACTCAGGGCAACTCTGACCAGATTGATAACTGTTCTACTAATGAACGCCAACATATGTATGGTAGATGGCAGACAAAACAGCTAAACATAAATCAGATGTTCACTTCTCAGCCAATACACAAGGGCTCATCTTAACATCTGGACAGCTATTTCTTTGCCTAAGTAAAATGTAACATCAATTCTAATGAGCAAACAAACCCAAATGTACTTACTACATAATTCCCAGGAGATGCTGAGGAGTATGGTATCTAGAAGGCGAAAAGGACAGAACAATTTATTTTCTTTTGATTCATATCAGAGAATCAAGGCTGAAGCAAAGTGAATTGGTGTTCTTATTTTTAGTTAAAGATAAACTGAAAGAGTAAAAAAAAAAAAAGAGGAAGAATATTGCCCATAAGAAATACAGTTCAAATACTAAAAGAAAGAACAGCTGCATTACCAATTTGTGGTTTTAAAAAACAAAGGTCAGATCTTAGTCAAGGAAAATTCAACCAAAGTTGTAGAGATAAGAAATGATCCAGTTGAAGGTTCTCATGTACTGACTAAATACTAATGGTAACTTCTCCCCTCCCCCTATATTGACGAACAACATTCATACACACAAAACCCAGAAAACTTACCAGTAACCAAAACTCTGGAAATCAGTCATCTTCCCAACTGTGTACATGAAAGGCGGTAACTGGTATTTTTCAAAGGTAGATTCCATGCTACTGAACACAGCTATTTTGATTCAGATATCTGGACAGTGATATCAACCTACCCTCTTTGCAAAGTCACCAGCCTCATTTTCTCCTCTAGAGCCATCTGGGTAGTCAGTGGCCAGATACAGATCAGGACAACTGGAGATGGCCCTGGATGCAAAGGGAGACCTTGGTCTTTCTAAATTAAGGCCTTTCCTAGGTCTCAGTTTGACTGAGGCTATGCCCATTCTGTGATTAAGGTTAGATAAGAAATTTCTTTCTTAAGGACCAGGACTTAAACCCAAATCACTCGGGCTCTCATTGACTAGACAACAATAGGTCCTAGCTTAAGTCCCACCTGGTCATTGTTTGGGCCACCTGGATGGCTCATGAGTGAATGTAAATAAAACTGAGAACTGGGAAAGACCTTAATTTAAAAAGACCAAGAGCTCCCACTGCCTGGGGCTGTATCATGTCACTGGGCCCGATGGCTCTGGAGGAGGGTGAGGCTGTTGACTTTGCACAGCCCTTCCTCCCTGGAAGTCATGGCGTCACCTTCCTGGTGTCATGGCCCTCTTCCAGAACAAAGAACAAACAGCACAAGAACAAGAACAACCTACACCCTTTACTTTCTAACTGCTGAGTCTTGTGTAGGGGAAAATGAGCCAGAGGATCTGGGTTCATACTCTGTTTCTGACATTTTCTCCCTGTTTGACTGTGGGAAATGATAATGATAATAATAAGGAGCCTTTTATAGTGCCTACTAAGTGCTTTACAAATATTATCTGATTTGATCCTCACAGTATCCTGGGAGCAGGTGCTATTATTATCCCCATTTTACAATTGAGGAAACTGAGGCAAACAGATGAAATGATTTCCCTAAGATCACACAGCTAGAAAGAATCTGCCTGCTGGATTTGAACTCAGGTCCTTCTCAATGCAGGCCCAGTGCTTTTTCCCCTGGGCCACCCAGCTGCAACCTCTGCAATTATTTAATCTCCTTGTGCCTCACTCTCCTCACCTATAAAATGAGGGGGTGGGACTACGTGGCCCCTCAGGCCCCTTCCTTCTCTGTATCTAGGATCCTAAATTTCCTAACAAGTAAATCAAGGATGCTACTAATTGCCAGAACTTGACCACTAGTAACAAAGTCATCTGGACCTCTCCATTAAAAGAACCTTGATCAGGGTCCTTTGTAGAAGACTATTCAAAAGTATTATGGTACTTATTACTTTATGGCTGAATAGTAAGAATGAGGACTCCACAACATATTTATTAAAATAAACCTTTTATTAGGCCATGGACTTAAATAAAGATCCTTTGATCAGCTTGGTGCGGAGCTTCCCTCCTGCAACATAGCCTACCACCCCATTGATTCTTTCTCATTCCATAGATTCTTGTCCTCTTTTCCCATTAAGCCTCTACAAAAGGGCCTCCCTTTGGAAGGCTAGGGACTAGTGTACTCTAGCTAACTTGACATTATGTGCATTCTAATGGAATACTCCCTCAGGTATCCATCCCCCTCTCTTGCTGTATGACCAGTCAACATCCCTTTCCATTTATCTATCTTTTTGCTTATGTTCTGGATACTGGTTTTGGGTCTCATTTCTTCTCTGGTAACAGGTTACAGCTGACCGAAGCAGACCACATGCTCTTTGGAGGATATGTATTTTTAATTCTTAGGAGATTATAGTTGTCTATGACTGGCAGAGACACAACCTCTGCTCAAGAATGCTGTCAAATACAAGATTGGCTTTTCTTTCAGGGATAAGGTTGAGATCAACAAAAGCACCCTGAAACTTCCTTTTTTTAAAAATTAATTTATTTAACTTTTAACATTCATTTTCACAAAATTTTGGGTTCCAAATTTTCTCCCCTTTTGTCCCCTCCCCCCACCCCAAAACACCGAGCATTCTAATTGCCCCTATCTGCCAATCCGTCCTCTCTTCTAATGAAACTTCCTAAATGCAATCTAGTTCACATTTCTCCTCCTCTCGAACCCAAATCATTGTATAACCCCAGTGTTTGTCTAAGATACATGTGTACTGATGGCCCAATTCTAGGGGATGCAGATCATGAGATCTATTTTTTATCCTGTTAGGTTTTACTGTCAAGCTACCAAAGCTGAGTAGCTAGGTGGTGAAATAGCTAGAGCACTGGACCTGGAGTCAGAAAGGCTCGCTTTCTGAGTTCACCAAGAGCTGGCCGCAATTGAAATGACTGAATAGTACTAAAGCTGAACTCTTTGAGCAAATTTTTTTCTAACTAGACCTATGATTTCACTGGTGTAAGAAGCTCTCAATGAGGAAACTCCCTCTATCAATGCAAATCTATACCCTTTTACAATCTTAGACAGTTGTGTGGGGAAGAGGGAGCTTAAGTGGCTTGCCCAGAGTCACACAGTGGTATGTATTGGAGACAGGACTTCCTGATGCCAAGGAGGTCCACAATGCCAAACTGAGCAGAAGCAAAATATGGATTAAGTCCATCTGACTTCTCTTTGTTTTCTGATATTATAATCCCATTCAATTGCTACAATATGCTTATCATCTTAAACATCTCCTTAACCAAGTGTTTTTAAAAACCAGCTAGTTTTAAGAAGCGCTCCCCTCTCCATTTTGGGAGGTATTCTTAACACCAATTTCACCTCGTTTTGAGTTTTAAGTATTCCTGATATTGTCCCCCCCACCCCAGCCCCAGGACAACAGCAGTCTTATATCCTCAGTTTCTTGTATTTATTTCAATTTTCTATGTTAGTGATATGATGCTTAAGATGCCTAGCATGTTTTCATTAAAAAGAGAGTTCAGATAGATCAAGAGGGAAATTGATTTGCTCATTTTCTCCCCTTTAGCCTAGGATTCTAGGCTTGTATATTTAATTATGTGGTGGCCAGAATGTGCTGCCAAGTTTGGCACATCATGTAGAGTAGTTAGCTATTTTTAGGAGGAATTATGGATTTGTAAAATAGCTCACAAGTAGGCTTTTCCTTCAGGCTTTTAAACTTCTTTGGAGTTTAATTCAATTCATTTTAAAAAAATAAATACCTAATTTGCCCAGGATGTTACACCACACATTGGAGGTAAGGATATGGTGTTCATTCATTCACTCAACAAATATTTAACCCATATTTATGCGTTAAGTGTTGGGTGCGAGGGGTGGAGGTAGGGAATGCAAGCATGAATAGGAAATAGTTTTTGGTACATACAGTCTGAAGTGTGGTATATAGTTCAACATTTAAACCTACAGAATCCAATTCTTCTTGATGACTGTCAGAAAAAAAATTCTATTTGGGGCTAGCTCCTGGTGAAATGAAAACATTGCTCAACTGGGGACCAGAAGAAACCACAATATCTCTTTTCTGCAATTTACCAATGATAAAATTACAGGCAAAACACTTATCCTCTGAGCCGGCTTTCTCATCTGTAAAGTGGGGTATTAGAATTATATACTTGCATCACTTCCCAGAGCTGCTGTGAGGATTAAATGAATGTACAGAAAGTGCTTGGTAAACATTAAGGTACAAGAAAAAAATGTAAAAAGAGCCTGGAATATTATATATAGCAAGGAGAAGAGGTGCCATTTATATGTGAGCTGAATTGAGTAATTCAATTCCGATCAACAAACATTATCAAGTTCTTACTATTTAAAAACCATCAGAATTACAAAATGCAAAAGTAAACTATCCCTACTCTCAAGGATATTTTATATTTTACAGGGGGTTGTGCAGGAAGCAAGGTACTATACTTAATATAGATACATAGTAATTTCAATAAGGAAAAAGATTTTTTTTGGGTTTTTTTTTTAAGTTTATAATGTTTTCATGCTGGCTCCTGAGAGATGATTGTTAAATTTTCAGTGGGAGCATTTACATCTCCAAAATCTGCAATTGCTACAAATCAGGACTTGACTTTACTGTCCTACTGACTGTAAGAAAGTGATGGAGAAAATGTAGAATAATGCAGAATAAACTTCAAAGTTTATCCTATGAATCTTCCCCCTGTCCCTGAGAGCTGGTTGTTAACTACTTCCCAGCACATCCCTGGGTAGCACTTATATATGAGTGAAGCCAGTTTTAAGCCAGTTTCAGAGAGGACACAGGAAAAAAAAAACCTTCCATACATTCCAAATTTCTTGTCTGAAGTGTTTCCATTTAATGAGACAGTCATTTTCCTTTAACAAATTCCTAGGAGAGAGAAACTGGTATCTGAACATACCAAGTTATTTTTATACACACACACAAATATATGTATGAATTGTGGTTCCTTTTTTTTCTGGTATTGTTAGCTAATGGTTTATCTATTCTATTTTTCATATTAAAATTAACAGCAACATGAAATACTAGGTTAGCTTCATATTTGCTCTGGTGAGTCAATTAATGATTCTAAATTTAAGGGAAAAAAAGAAAAATCTCCACACACTCAGAAGGACTAAATATGGTTTAATTTTGATCTTGAATGAATCTACTCTCATATTAGACATTACAGTGAAAAAATCAAATTGGCCACATTCCTACCATTGTAGGCTACTACACAGATTGTGTAGGAGTAACAGATTATATACGTTACAGTTATCTTAGGATACAAATATCTTAGGAAAAACAGTTGGTCTGTAAATTTTAAAGATAAGTCTGATCTGAAATATTTAGTGACTATTACAGTTGTGGAAGTTCATACATTTTTCTTAGGTATACTGACTAAAGGAGCTATTCTAACAATGGATAAAACAGCAGTATTAATATAAATATGCTTATAAAAAGTACTTTTCTGCAAAGAATACACATATTACTCCTCTAAGTAGAAAAAAACTCTCACAATAAATTTCATAATTCAAGTACATGCATTTTCTTTGAAACTGATTACTTATTTCTGATACGTGTGTGTGTACATACACATATGACAATGGTCCTGTCCAATTTACATTCTGATCAACGTTAATGATTCAAAGGGACAGCTAGGTGGTACAGTGGATAGAGCAGCAGGCTTGGAGTCAGAAAGACTCCTCTTCCTAAGTTCAAATCCCACCTCAGACACTTACTTGCTGTGTGACCCTGGGCAAGTCACTTAACCTCATTTGCCTCAGTTTCTTCATGAGTAAAATGAGTTGGAGAAGGAAATGGAAAAACCATTCCAGTATCTTTGCCAAGAAAACCCCAACGGGGTCACAAAGAATCAGAGAGAAGTGAACATCAACAAAACAATTCAAGGGTCTTCACAAGCACAATGTTTTGCTAAGCTATTGAATATGTTATTCTAAATAAGAGGAACATTACTATGATAAAGAATTAATTTCACAAGTTAGAACAATATCTCACAAATGTACTCACTGAATTGGCATTTGTCGGGTTTGGCCAAGGTCTACCACCACCTGGACCCCTATAAAATAAGATAATAAACAAATGTTTAGCTCAAACTAATTTTAGCTTCTGATCAATCGATATTTAAAAACATTAAATAACAGAATACTAATAATTCCACCAAAACTTTACCGTAGTCCTTTTCCAACAAAGGAATAACTTATTCTCCTATGTCTCTTTTTTAAACAAAACAAATTATTTTATTACCAACATATTCTATCATTCAGCATTTTTAGCAAATATTTTAAAACGGAAACCAAATATAATCTTTACAAGCAGTTAAGCCAAATAATACAGGTAAGTGACTAAAACAAGCTGTACACTTGTGATATTTACCATTTGTTATAAGAAAGGAAGGCTTGCAGGCTCTAACTTTAACAGGACAGTAGCAGTAGCTATCACTATATTTAACCTGAAACATGTTGTTGTTTCATTCACCTTTATTTACATAGTTGTGGGAGGTTTGAATATTGTTCTTCTGCATTCTTTACTTGTATCACCTCATATGTTTTCCTAGATTTCCTGAATTGTTCATATTTATTATTCCATACAGTAAAATAATACTATTCCATTTATATACCACAATTTATTAACTTTTTCCTAATTAACTGTGCACACAGATCATTTCTAGCCTTTTGCTATTATAAACAGGGCTACTTTGAATTCTTTTTTCTACAGACAAGTCTGTTTTTCTTGTGCATACCCACTTTAGATTATGAAATTTATCATGGTTCAAAAGACAAAAATGTTTTGAGTTTTTTAAAAATAAGTTTTCTTGTATATTTAGCAACTGGGGAAGCACTCCCTCACATGTGGCCCTCCTCCTCCCAAGTGACCATGTTGTAGATCTGGTTCTAAAGCCAGCACTCTCTCAGTCCAGGTTTGTTGCTGGGATGAAATGAGGCACTTGAGTCATTGAATGAAGGAGGTGTAATTTGTTCAAAGACAGCAAGGATACAAAGTCTCCCTCACCTCCATGTGAAAATTTGTGTGATCAGTGTGTCATCAAGGGGAGGTGACTTATGTGGTTTCAGATGACCACCAAGTCTGGGAGGCCCCAACTTACTGAAACTGGGACCTTCTGTGTTCCCAGGCCACAAAGCTGCAGCAGTGAAGCTGAGATCAATCAGGTGGCATGGGAGCAGGAACTATGAAAGTCAGGGTCACCAAGTCAAGAAAACATCGCTTTTATCCCAGACCCCAGGTGGTAAATGCTCTATGGGTCAGCAACTGCTAAAACCATAGTTCAAGGATGTCTGGTATATTCTGAGAAAGTCACTGGAAAACAGTTTTTAAATAAGAATCCAGATTTGTGATTTCATCGGTGTGGGATATTCCAGAGGACAAAAATCTACCAATGCACATCTACACTTGCTTGGCTCCTTGGAATCTGAGAAAGTTGCTTGGGGGCTCCACCAGGTGAAGAGATTTCCCCAAGCTCTGAACTCAAGCATCCCTGACTCTGAAGCCAGTTCTGATGACCACATGCCTCTCACTATTCCATGATCGCCTCTCCCAGGGCAAAATAAAAGACAATCTCAAACAGCACAGCAAGCAAAACGATAGGAAGCGATCATAATCCTGGGCTAAAATACTCATGCAGACTGCCACATGAGGAAAGGCACACATGCAGAGAACATGTGTGTAAACAGGCAGAGAAGTTGTGTGGTCAGAGGGCATATATGATGAGATTCACACCATAACCCCCTGTCGCCACCCAGTCAGCAGGCTGCCGGGCCAGGGCGACGAGGTTCTCTGCTGTAGCAGAGTGGCTTGGGGGCTTTGGTCATGTGACTGTCTGACTTTCTGCGGATTTCTGCTGGGTGTCACGTATATGCTCTCCGTGAATTGTTGCTGCATCTCTGCAGGACTTCCCATTTGCTTATGCTGGGCTCTGTATCTCTCTGCTCATTGTCTCCTTGTCTGTTGGCCATCTGTGTAGGCATCACTGCTAACAAGCTGCTTTCTGCTGTCACCTATTAGGCTTCACCTCTTCAGGGTTATCTCCTAGGCCCTCTGCTTCTATGGCTCGTACAAAGTCTCTCTCCAGCAAGAGCAGGCTGATGATTTTTAACGCATAGCACTAAAACTGAGCTATTGATGCTATGAGCTGGGTTACCAAGATAAGAGAAAAAGCCATCAGAAAGTCTCCTGGCCAAGATTAGTCCTTATCTTTTATCTGTTCTTTATATGGTGCTGATCATGACCATCTCCTAGTCTGCTGGGTTTAGGAAAGTCCGTGTTATTCCCATTGATTTCTTGACTTTGAGCATATGTCCCTAAACCCCATTTAGGGAACTTTGATGTAAAACCCTGCCTGTCTGCCTCAAGATTCCAAGAACTCTCTGACTGACATATAAATTATATTTCAGGCTCTTCTTTTATTTCTCACCCTGAATGAGAATTTCTATGTGATTCAAATTTATACTTTCTGACATACTATTTATTTCTTCCTGGATCAGTGGTGAGGAATTTGTAGCCTTGAGGCCACACGTGGCCCTGTAGGTCCTCAAGTGCAGCCTTTCTAAATGCCACAGAGCAAATCCTTTTATTAAGGGCATTTGTCTGTAAAATTTAAATGGGATTTGTTCTGTGAAATTTGGACTCAGTAAAAGGGTCACATCTGAGGACCTAGAGGGCCACATGTGGCCTTGAGGCTTCAGGTGCTTCCCTGTTCCCCCCACCCACAGTGACCTGGATGTTTATAAAAATCATTTCATTTGTGAAGGTCTGGAGTCCGGCAAATGAATTTCTGGGTGCATTCAACTTGAGGATTGTCTCTGTCAAGGTCCAGCGTGTTTCATCAAGCTTCAGTTTGTCCTCTGTTTTCAATGTTTTTGGGAAATTGTTTTGGTATGATTTTTTAAAATATGGAATTCAGAACCTTTTTCTTAAAAAATGCTTCCTGCTGACTAATAATTCTTAGGTTTTGCCAGTCGGTTCTGTCCTCTATCCATATTATATTAATACTGAAGAATGTAGACATTCTTACAGTTAAGCTCTTTAAAAATTCTGGTTGGTTATTTGTTCTACCTCTTATTACATTGAGACTATTCTACTTTTTCAGAGATTCTACCATTTAATCAATACTTTTCAATGAATGGCGCAAACGAGGGTTGGAGAACCTGGGGCCTCAAGGCTGCGTGTGGCCTTCTAGGTCCTCGAGTGCAGCCCTTTGACCGAATCCAAACTTCACTGTGAAATTCCCCGCCCCGGTCCAAACTGTTGAGTCTCATATGTATCTAGCTGACTTTTTCCTTCACCGATTTCATTTCAATGTTTAGAGACGCCAGGTAGCTTTGTGTCTGGTATTGAGTTTATCACCAGCCAGAAGATTTTTGTGTGAGATCCAGCTTCCCTTCTAAGAGTCTGCTCTTTTGTTCTTTCCTTCCAAAGCTCTCTCTTCCTTTACTTTTGCCTTATAATGTTTAGTCAATTCACTGAGGCCTTTTTGGTGAAATCATTCGTTTTCTTTTTTTCATCTTCCATGAGAATATTATTTTCCGTGAGCATTCCCCACCCTCATTTTGTTGTTCTTGTACTTTATTTAGTGTGTTTATTGTTACTTTAAGGTAACAAAACTGGGCTTAGTCATGATCATTCAAATCTCTATCATGCTGTTAGCCATCTCTCCAATGTAGAATTATTCCTGAAAGGATTAAGCTGATTGTTAGTAACGAACCACAACAAAGTAAAATTCTTTGGTTGTGGCTAATCATAAAGTGATAATTCTGACTTTGATTTGCAGTAATAATATAATAGGAACAACTGTAGCTAGATATAGCTCTCTCCCCATGTTTTCTACACACATGCACACACACACACACACACACACACTAAACAATTATAGCACAGGTATACATTTGAGAGGCAGGTGGCATGGTGGCATAGAGGACAGGGAATCGGCTCTGGAGCCAAAAAGGCATAGGTCCCCATCCTGCCTTGAGAACATATTGGCAGCACAATCCTGCACAAGTCATTTAAATTTTCCAGGCTACTCTCTAAGGATCTAACTTTTGTGACCTATAGCTATGAGGATTCTGACTGTAACTTCCACAGGTGCATCGTGAGTTGTGGATCAAGGCCATACCTCCTTCACATGAGTTTTAGGGGTACTCCTGAGGAGTTGGTGGGTAATTCTTTAATGTCCTTGATATATATCTTCTACTGATATACTTCCCCCCACATCTGAGAATCAGTCTAATCAGTCAGCCTTAAGCAGCTTTTAGAAAGGGACCCTTACTACATATCCTCCTAAAGTCTGTGACATACTCTCCCACAAGTATCTACAGGGTCTACAGAAGAGTGGGTTTAAGCTCAAAGAGCACACGTGACAAAGGGGTAAGCCATAGCTTTTGGTTGTAGGAAGTCCTTCTCTTGCATTCATGAGGGGCTCAAGATGTTCTTCTTAAGTATGGTACAGGCTCTTTTGCTGGATTCCTGGTAGAGTCATGAATGTAGGTCTAGACTGCCCCTGGTTCCCAATAGAAACTTAACCAGTAGTTCTGTGGATACTGCTGGGGCACTGAAAGGAAGATGGGAATTCCAAAATTCCCTGATTCTTCAAAGATTCTAAGATCCTCCTTCAGCAAAAGGGGAGAGGAAACCTGGTCAAGACCAAATGGGAGTCTTCTTCTAATCCTCCTGCCCTCCATAGGATATTCCTACTCAGAGATTTTACTAGAAAGCAGGTTTGCTCCAGTTTTTCAAATGATTCTTTTTCTGACTCTCTTGATAACTAAAAGATGACCTCTAGGACATAACCAAGTTTCCTCAGCCTACCTGAATTCTTCATTCCTGTTACAAGCATTTTTTAATAAAGTCAGTGGTTGAAATTAATTGATTAGGCATTTTATTGTTTACTTTAAGTAGGATACTATGACATGATTGAGTAAATATAAATGAACTTCACCCTTATACTTATAAAGGAGCTGCTGATTTCTATCTGTGGAAGCTGCTTCTTCAGTAGGAATTACCTACACCAAGTAATCACAGGTCCAGACCAAAAGAAAAAAAAATGTACATTTAGAGATACACATTCATGGATTAAGCTACAAATGTAAGCTCTTAGCACCAACCCAAGAGCTATCAGTTTTAGCTATTTTAACAAGAGGACATGGTTGGCAAATATGCATGAAATGCTATGTTTATTGAGTGCATTCAGGGTCCTTGTCTGATAATCTGTCCTCTAAAAACCTTTGTCCTGATGTTAAGTTTCTGAAAAGATCTGTTTTCAGAGGCAGGATTTCAGGTCTTCACTGACATCACAGGCCCTATGGTGGAAGCTGCAGTATGTGGCGATCTTGTTATCAGTGCATCATTTAGGCTCCCATACAACCAACTGCTCTTCAATCATGTTTCATGGAGATGAATAAAATGGAGGAGAGAAGAAACTGGGGGCCAAATAGTGCAATAAGTTCATGAGCAAAGGGCCATAAACAGACGCATACACTTAGGGAAGCCTAGGTCTCAGCCTGAAATTCTGAAATGCATCTCCTGCCGGATACTTACCATGTCTGTAAAAGATCAGAGAGGATTTGCGAGCATTGGCTATTACTCTGTTTCTTAAATAGAACTGGGCACTTTACATGCTCAGACTAAGGTCTGGGACTTTGTTTTCATCTGAAGATGACTGGAACTTCTTTCAGTTAGAACATCCTCTGTCATTGGGTGGCTGAACTGTCAGTCAGCATCAGAGTAAATCACTTGAGGCATGAAAATGAGTTAGATCGGTGGCTGGCCTGACACCAACTGATAGTCCTGTTAGCTAGAGACAACGCTTCTAGGCTCTGACTCACACAAAAGTCCTGCACAAACCCTTGATTGGAACATACAGAGCTGAGTCTATCATTTTGAAAATCATGATAAAAGCAATACAATATATTACACAGCAATCCTTATCATAATTTTGTATATCATGTGTGAAGTTTAACCAAGAATTATTAAAGTAGCATAAGAATAATATACTTATTTTGTGACTTTCAAATATTCTATAAACACTCACTTGTTCTCATAGCCCCCAATGAGTTTTCCGTTAAATAGCATTTTAACATTTTAAGAGAAGTATTAATAATAACTCATATTTATATAGTAAATTTTCTTCCAAGTGCTCAGAACATTTAGAATCCACTTTAACCTTCACAACAATTTTGGCTGGGGTGGAAGGAGGTAAGCAGGAAGGACAGCAATGGTATTGAATGGCAGTTATTATCAGATGAGATTCTAAAATTCTGTGACTGCCCCCCTTTTCATATCAATCACATTATAACCCATGACATAAGGTATGTCATAACAAGGAAGTTTCTATATGAATACAATGTAGGGATGAAATTTGAACTATGTAAATTTGTAATCAAAATTGAAATTGAAAGAGGTCACATTTTTTTATAAAACATGGCTGGCCCTCTGTCTAACAAAAAAATGAGAACTTAGACCTCTGTGATCTTTCTTCCCTCCTATTTCAGGCAGAAGATTCTCACAGAAATAGATATTTCTTATCTTAACAAAAATTCATTTTATTCTAAGAATATACCACACACAGTCATAAATGTATAGGACTTATAAAATAGAAAAAAAAGACTTAAAATTTATTCAATTTTTTATCCTTAAACATGTTTACCTGGAAATTTAAAAAAATATTTGCACAAATTTTTGTATTCTCTTTTCTATAAACATAACTTCTAAGGAAAGAAGAACTAACTAGGACACAATACTAAAGGTAGTGTAATACATAATCAACAAAGCATGGAGAAAATGAAAGTTGGGGACTCTCAGATCTAAGCATCATACAAACTGCTAAGAGTGATATAATGGAAAAATTGTAATATATTTGGATCCATAGCCTGGATATCTATACATAAACATAAATTATCTTTAATGATCAGTTATAACCAAAGTACATGTCTAATGATTAAAGATGCTTTGCAATAAATTTTTTCACACATATTTTTAGACTCCATAGTACAAAACATAACTTGGATCTGGTTTATTAATTATGCATACATGCAAGCACAGGAGAACAAAGACAATCATTGCAGTTTCAGAGAATCAAGGAGCATTTTAAAGCCATAAGTGATCATATGGATTAATACCTTCTCATACTCTAAAAGTGGGTTGCCTAATACACCAAATAATTATAATGTAAAGATGATTAGAAATAAGGCATATATTAATGACTTTAAAATGATTACCAAAGTTAATCTGTAAACTTTGCCCCTAAAAATTTATAATTATATATTGATGGTGCAATTCAGTTACTATTTTCAATTTTTTACATTTAAAAAAATAGATTGCTTACCTTTAATCCTGATGTTATTAAAGTAGTAATTCTAGAAAAGAAGTATATATTTGGGAAACAACTGCCAGAGGCAAGATAACATACTGGCTACATGACCTGATAGCAAGTCATTGGACCTCCCAGTGCCCCTGGAAACTCTCTAAGACTGTAAGTAGCCAAATGATGGTTGAATTGTTTTGGTAGAGGGAATTCCCTAAACTGGAAGTTCCTTACAACAATGAAATCACAATATAGATCATGCTATTGCCAATTTTTTTAGTTCAACTTGTCACCAAAATTATTGATTACTATTATGTTTTTCAGTGTCAGTAAAATGTTAATAGACAGGTAGACTAGATATAGTTGGATCCAAAAAAATGCTTGAATAGAGCACCTTTTCACAATGTTCAGTATTATATAATGTCTCTCTATTACTTAGGATCATCCATCTTTAGATCACATATCTGCAATTCATTAACAGATTTTCCAGATTACCAGTGACTAACCTCTGGGGCAAATGAAACTTGTAGGGTAAACTGGATAATTGTGAAATGTGGACTTTCTCAATAAATTCCAGTATAATAGCAAGTGAGAATACCTGTTCAGTTCTCCAAAATAGCCTTTTCAGTAAAACTCTGCCATTTGCTCTATGACAGGGTGAAACAAACATTTATCAAAGTTCTTTTAGGGGTAGAAAATGATGAGGATGGCTTTACCAAAGCTTACTTTTTAATGAGAATGGCTTTATCAAAGCTTACGTTTTAGTCAGAGGTGAGTCCTATCTTTTCCAACAGTTAATTGCCTAAATGTAGAAATCAAATTTGAAAAAGATCGGGCTCTTTACTATTCCAGGTTTGAATTATGATGCTGCTTACATCTTTATTTTTTGTGACTATTCATTTTTTCATAATTGGTACTGTGAGGAATCAATGTGGATACTCCCTGCAATAACACAGATTGTAACCCACTTACATTTGCCCATTTTTATTACTCCTGTCCAGGATCTCTGCCACAGGAGATCCAGCCAATATGCTGAAGACCTTCCTCTCATCCTCTTGGCATCTCATGCATACCCATTAATTGGCATGCAATAAAACATGAAAATTTAACAGAAACACCAAGCCAAAGTTTGCATCAAAGGACCCTGAAATTGGCATGCCCATTATTTACACAGGTTGTAAAAGGAAGAAAAGAAAAATATGCAGAGCATTTTTTGGAAAAAAGTGAATAAAATGATAACATTTTACGATATTCAATTACATTATATACACATTCCCTCTCTTGGTTTGAGCCACAGCTCATTATTTGTTTTTAAAATGAATATCATTTCAGTAAAGATAATAGTGTAACGGGTTTGCTTACATGTTCATTCCAGGCATTCCAGGGCCACCCAAAGCATTCAGAGGGGGCCTCATTGCACCTCCATAGTTCTGCAATGATAACCAAGGGTCAGACTACCACAAAACAAAAAAACAAAACCAAAGAGGAGGGGGGAAAGAAAGGAGAGCAGGTTAATGACTTCCCTACACAATTGCTGACTGGATAAGGCCTGTGCAATTCAGTGAGGAATCCATTCTTGTACTTTTTAATTTTTAGCTTATGAAAAATGTATGAAAATGTAGGCTTACTGAAGCATATTAAATGAATTTGAGAAATGTTTATAGTCATAACATTCAACATACATTAATCACCTACTGTGTGCGTAACAATGTACTTTTTAGGTGGGGGGAATTTCTTATAAATTATAGATTTCTGATCTTGACACAACATCATAGGCAAAGACAAATGCTACTGAGAGTTCAATGCAAGAAAGTTGATTTGAAATATTTAATGATCACAATTAAAATTCCAGGGTTAAATTATAAATTTCATAGTAACCTAAAAAACCAAAGCATGCATGCTCATAAAAGCACGCGTTTGTATATTTGCACATATATACACATGTAACTTCTTATGTGTAATAGCTAAAGCTAACTTAGAATTAAAAGATTTTAGATTTGAAAGGAACATTAGAATTAACCTAGTTTAAAGTCCGTCAATGCAACAGTCTCCTCTATAAGACCCTGACACAGGTGGTCACTGAGCTACCTTAAAACTTGCAATTAAAATAGGAAGTTCACTCATTGAATTGTTATAATGTTCTTTCTAATGCATCAGAAGCTAAAGCCCTGTATCAAGGAATTAGTTTGCCAGTGATAGCAACATAAAACAATAAATTTCTTTCTGGTTCTCAAACTGACCTTTTTCCCACTAGTACTGTTTTTTTTCTTCATGGGAGTATAGTAGTGGAGTGTAATTTCATCATTAAGTTAATGTTACCATTGACTATAGGAATACAAGGTTAGCAAGACTGGAGTTACATGGCTGCCTTGCTGCACCAAAAGTAAGTCAAGATGTAAAGGGTGTGAATTGCAAAGAGAAAGATAATGTTTTTAAATGGAGAAAGTACCCTAATTAGGGATATACAAAGGAATGCAACATGTAGACCAATAATTGAAGTAGGGAACATGGGAAGATAAATCTTTCGGTAATCTGAACACAAAGTCAAATGGAACATTTACTCATTCATGCAACATGTGAATATGTAATCTTTGTATGCTCATAACCCCAGCATCTAACAGCATTCTGCACACAGTAAATGCTTTATTTGGATATGAATTGCACTGAAATATCGTGTGTCAACTGTACAATTAGCATATACACACTGTATACTCTAAACTTCATAACTTACATTATTTGGTTATCTTACTGGGACTTCTAGAGGAACCTAAGCTGATTAAAAGATGTATTTTTCTTCCATTTTTATGGTTCCAAAATGCTCCTATGCTTGCAAACTCTTTCCTCTTCTTCATGAATCTCAACCTCAGAACATAACTTAAGAATAAACATTCAATATTCCGTTGTATTTCAAAGATCACAGTCGACATGGTATTTTACAGGAGAAAGCTCTGCTTGGTCCCCTTCATGATGTTAATAATGATGAAACTTAAAGTATATATGGTGTAATTGAGAAATTTAAACATAAACTCTCATTAGAATCCCCTCACTTCAAATTATTTTACCTGAGTCAAGAATAGCTCTTATTTTTTCTTAATATGGTATAAACAAAAGGATAGTTTCTTCCTTCATTTAAATATACATGACTCATATAAGCAATTTCCTTTTTCTCTGTATAGCCCAAATTTGAAAAACTGTCTGATTTCTCCTGTAAATCCATAATAATGTATATGACAATGAAGAGCAAGGGTGCTGCTTCGCCTCAAGAAAGAATAATCTCAAAGAATGAATTCCTGTCTGTGTTAGGATCTTATTAGCCATTGCTCACAAATAAAATTTACTTGAAATAGGTATTTTCTAAACTTTACACATTTACTAAAATGTAATTTATTTATAACATAAGCCAGACAGATCCACAACTGTGTAACTCAGAGCATAACCGCAGTGACCAGAAAGCTCACTATTACTACATATTCAAATGAAGTCTAAGTGCTTTGACATTTCAGGTCGGCATGTTCTGAACAATATTGGCATAATTCCTCCAGTATAAAATTTGATAAAACAAAACACAAACAGCACCAACCCTCCTTAGTAGAAGTATTGTGTTTGGAATGATAAAAGCAGAAGGATCAGTTAAAAATTAAATAAATTTAATAAATCTGACATGAACTACTATCCATTAAGAAAAACTTCAGCTGCTAATTTGTCCAGAGGAAACCTATCTCATTCTGCTATTTGAGAATGAAAACACATTTAACCAATGAAATATACTGTAAAAATAATTACATATTTGGCTCAATATACACTGGTTAATTAGCAAATTGCTCTTACTAAATAAAGTCACATATTTAACGATACTTAAAGGAAAAAGATAGCAAAAAGATGGAGAAGCAGAAATATAAATCGAAAATCAATTCAAATAAATTGGGTTATGGTACAGAAATAATAGAAAAACAGCTAAAAATTCTTAATGACCTACACAAGAGCTTTAGTTGAAAAGAAACTTCAGTAAAACAAACCTTGACTGGTTTCAAATTCATGTTATCTAACTGCAACAGAACTCTTATCACAACAAAGCAATTTATTTTACTCCTTCCTAATTGGTTTTGTATCTTACTCCCACAAAGGCTGGTCCAAATCTTTCCTCTCTTCCATCCTACCACATAATCTCTTCCTTTTCCACTTCTGGAAGGGTCTCACCTCATACCATACTGAGAAAACAGAGACCATTTACTATGACCAATCTATCTCCCACTTTTCCCTTTATCTCAAAGCCACTTGACATCATCCCCTATTTTCCCTTCCTTTACTCCAGTCTTTGCTGAGCCATTCCCCTTGCTAAGGCCAACTCTTCTACGTGATCCTACCCTCGTGTCTTCTCCAGCAAACTGCCCCTTTTAACCATTCCTTCTTTTTCTGAGCTTCTCCCCATCTCTGGGCTCCTTTACTGCTATCTATAAACTTGTCCAAATCTCCCCCATTCTAAAACAAAGCAAGACAAAACAAAACAAAAATTCAAATCCACACGATTCAACCAATTCCTGAAGCTAGCATCTCTATTACTTCTCCCTCTCAGTCAGCTCCTAAAAGCTATAACATTTGTTGTCTCACTTCTTTCCAAACTCATCAACTGACCTGAAATTACTCTCTTCAAAGTTACCAATTATTTTAATATGTTAATTGTTAAATCTGAAAGCCTCTTCTCAATCCTCATCCTTCTCAACATCTTGGCAATTTGATACCCAGCTGACCACCTTCCCCCTCAACATAGACTCTTCTTTAGTTTTTTTTGACGTTGCTCCTTCTTGGTTCTCCTTCTAAGTGTGTGACAATTCATTCTCTTATAGTATTCTTGGCTGGTTTAATTTTCATATCATGTTCCTACCTGCGGTTGAATCTCAGGGATCTACCTTAGCCCTTCTCTTTCCTTACTTGGTAACTTTACCAGCTGCCATTTTCTCTGATTGGAAGATAAGACTTTCAAGATCTCCCCAGTTATTAGGGGCTCTTCTCTCTACTTATACCATATTTATTCTGCGTATTTTATGCATATGCATATAACACATGCATATATACACATATATACATACTATATGTAATGAAAGTGCACATATATACATAAGCATGTATATATGTATGTCTCTACATGTTATATATACCATATTCACCCTACTTCAATGTAAGCTTCTTGAGGGCAAGAATTGCTTGATTTTTTTCTTTACATTCCTAGCACTTAGTACAATGCCTGTCATATTGTAGGCACTTAAAAAATACTTGTTTATTAATGGACTGGGTCTAATTACCATGAAAACTGGCCTGGTTCAGATAATAGTGTTTGGAACTTGCATTTGTATGATGTGAGGTTTTGTTTCATGTAAGTACTCTGAAAAGGTTAGTTCAAAACCATACAAGTTTAGCTATATGAAACCCATATGATTCTATAAAGCCATTTTATATATGTTCATAATATCTAACACTTTGAACCCTTTGGTTCAAACTCTTAGACGACTTGGACACAATTTAATAAACTTAATTCATCAATTTGCATCATGAGCTTGGGGACAAAATGAATTAAAATACCTAACCAAAAGATGCTTGAAGGTCACCTGAGAATATTTTGGGTCCAGAATGAGTGGTTTCATTTAAATTTGGGTATCTTGGGAGAAAACTGATTTTGACTAATCTTAGAAAAATATGAAAGTTTCAAAAAGATGGGGTTACCAATTTTAGTGACCATTTAGAAATCTAATTCTCATATGACCAATGAGTAAACATTTATTAAGTGCCTATCAGGTTATAGGCACTGGGGATACAAAGGCAAAGAGGGAAATGACATCACCTTGCAAAGCAGCAGGGTGGAAAATCTAAATAGTTTATCTTTAGCATAAGTTAATATGACCAGAATAGTTATTCAAATGAATCAGGAGAATAAAATTAATTTGAAATCCTCTCAGGTACTTGAAAAAATAACAAACCAGCCCATGCTCCCATGACGTATCCAAATTGCCATCCAACACTTTCTAAAAGAGCAAAACTATTAGTTGCTTTTATGAAGATGACAGGGAAGGAAATTCACTGACTACTGTTAACCACGTGAGAGCTTCCCTGTACAGGTTCATGCAACTCTCATCTCTGTTATTTTGATTCACTCTTTAGAAATTAATTTTCACTTAAGGCACTTTTTTGCAAATGTAAGAAAAAATGTAAAGAAACTATCTAAAACAAATTTGACCTCCTGGGACAAAATGCTTAAAACGCTACTACTAGATAGAGATGTCTCAATTTAGTCTATCATCTCTTGCTTCTGTTTAAGTACAGGCGACAGACATTGAATAGTATTAGGTCTGTACAAGAGAATATATTTCAAAGGTAACTTCTCAATGGCCCTCTGGTGTACACTAGAAAATTGTGAATATAAAACTCACATGATTTTTTTCTAATGTTTTGCTATTTAACATTATCAACACCTTGATTTTTATTTAAGATATCACAACTTTTTTTTTTCCAGTATATCTAACAGAAAGGCATTGCTAACTATCAATTACCAAATTATATTTCTATTCCTCTCTGAAGAGGAAAAGGCACTATACAAATAAAGTGGAAAGTTGTTAAGACATGATTTATTACAAAGATTTGGATTTACACAGATAAAATCACGTCCCCAGAAACACAACACTCTATCAGGCATTTGTCATGTTAAAAGCCAGATATAATGCAGTTAGCCAGTGTGAAATAAGTATTACGTATGAGTACTGTTTTGGAAATAAACACATTGTTACAATGATTTAAAGACCAGTACTGGGATGGACATGATTTAGAAAATTCATAATATATGTGTAAACATTCGCATCAAACTGGCCAGACTTTTTTTTAATCAACTGATGTTATTATTCAGATACATTTTGTATATTTTTGCATTTCAGCACATGAATTTATAATAAAGTTATTACTTAGGCAGAAAAAAAGGAAAAAGTTTTTTGTGATATAACATCATTCTTAGTCCTATTCTACAGTTCCTGCATCATAAAATGGCTCTTGGCCATACTTATGGTTTACCAATGTCAACTGCCACACACAAACATTCATGCCAAATACCTGTGGCCCTAAGGGAACCATTCCTCTTGGAGGGGTCATTCTCTGCATTGGTCCACCCATATTTGGATGTCCTGAAAAAAAGACACGAAAATGTAAGATTCCATTGTGCACGAATGCCAAACAAGGGTCAGCAGTTTCTCTAACTTATGTTAAGATAATGGCATTTCAGGTACCTGCCTTCAAACTGTAACAGATGGCCTGTTTCTGAAACTACTTAGCTTCCTTTCCTGCATTTCCTATCCCTAGCTGGGATGCTACTACTCTCTTAGAACTCTCATCTTTACTCTAGAAGATACCCCAGTGCTGAGTTACTGTTCCTGGTCAAGAGCATGACCTAAATTTAAAAGAGATCCACATTCAAATTATGCCTACTAGTTGTGCAACTAAGTTAAGTGAATTATCCTCTCTAGACCTCAGCTTCCTCAGATGCAAAATGAGGATAATAGCTAAAGTATCCATCATATTGATTTACGAAGGTCAAACGAGATAATGTATGGGAAGCGTTTTGAAAAGCACCATACAAACATATACATACATATATATAAACATAAACATATAAACAAACAGCCCTCAAGTATTAAGGCATGTGTGTGGGTGTGGTTTTTTAAATCTAGTAATGTAAATAATTCTAATCCATCCTGTGGTCATTTCACTGTTTACCAACTTCACTACCAGAAGAGGTCACAAACAGCAAGCAATAAGAGATGAAACTCAATTTATTTAATATTTCTCTTTGTTGGCAATTATGATAAAAAGTTGGAGGATTAAGAGCCTGAAGCAGTTACCTAAAATGATGCTACTGAATTATCTTTCATTCAATACCCATGTTGTTCCTATCTTCCAAGGGTATTTATTATTTTATTTATTCTTACTCCTATCTATATTGATAACAGACCCTTACAATTTGCAGTGATTTCACATCTATTATCTACTGAACCTTCTCAACAGTCCTTCGAAGCAGGTACAGCTGATGATTGTTCCCATCTTACAGAGGAAGAAATTAAGCTTGAGAGAAGTTGTGACTTGCCCAAAGCCACATGAGCAAGCACTCAGAATCCAGGTCTGTTTCTTGAAGACTGCTCCAGTGATCTTTCCATTTTATCATTTTGTTGCCGTTCAGTCTTTTCAGTTGTGTCTGACTCTTCATGACCCTACTTGGGGTTTTCTTGGCAGGCATTTCTGTCTACAGCTTATTTTACAGATGAGGAAACTGAGGCAAATAGACTTACCCAGGGTCACCTAGATAGTAAGGGCCTGAAGCCGGATTTGAACTCAGGAAGAGGAGTCTTCCTGACTCTACACTTTGAGTTTTATCCACTGTGCAACCTAGCTGTTCCCCTCCTCCATTTAACTGTACTGACCCTATAAATGCAAATCATAATATACCAATTACACAATGTCAGAAATGGATTGAATTTTCTAGCCCAAGTGCCCCAGGTAAGAAAACCAAGACCTAAAGAGATGAAGTGGTCTCTCCAAGGTTATTAAAGTTACTGACATGCCTGGAATTAAAACCCAAGTTTCCTGATAGGTTTCTAATATGCTACAGTTTAGTAAATTACATGTACAAGTGCAATGGTAACAGCGAAACTTATAGAAAGGAAATTTATTTGAGAAAGCAAAGTATTTCCACTGAAATTCTTAGTATCAATTTTATGGAAACCCACTTTGAATAACTGACCTTGTTGTCGCGTTGGATCCATTCCACTGGGCAGTAATGGCTGACTTCCTGGGACACCTCCAAGTGCCTAAAGTATTTAAAGAAAAACAAAGCATGATGACAGAATTCAACAAACTACATTATATTTAATACTTAAACTAATTCTAGTATTTCTCAAGAGTTGTACTCAATCATGCCAATCTCTCAAAAGGAGAAAAAACCTCAAGTGCATATAAGACTATTCATTGTATATTACTGATCTTTTGATGTATTTCATAACCTTATTCAGTCAGCCAAAGACTCTTTGGGCATAAAGAACTGAGAAAAAAATCACTGACTTTAGAAGAATGCTTTTTCAAAAAAATTATCATTTTTACATAGTTCTCCACCAATCCTACACAAATGCTCTAGTGTGATCTGGAGGAGACCCTGGATGCTCAAGTACTATGTTCACCAAGTACAGGGTCAAGCAAGTTCTACCAGGCTGGAAAAGCTTTAAATAAGTCTTAGCAACAGACTTGTGTGCTTCCTGAGAACCAGCCCCCATATAGGAGAGATTCAACAAGCCAAGTCTGTTGACTACTTGGTGGTCAATTTGTGGTAATCCATTAAATAAACTGCCATAAAATTGCATTTGGGAAAACCGTATGGAAAGGAAAGGCTAAAAACAGAGCTAGACCAACCTGGTTGATGTCAGCATGACACCTCTTTGGAATATTTTCCTTTGCATCCTTTATAGTTTCTGCTCTAGCATTTTGCACATAGTAGATGCTTAATAATTATTAACTGAATGACTAATAAGCATTTAGACAATAAGCAAAGCAGCAATATAGCTGGGATATGCCCTAATAAGCTGTGAACTTTGTGCAACTATACACATAGCGTATAATCTGGCATCTCTGTAGAGCACATTATCCCTCCAAATCCTCTCAAGTTACATTAAGTTGTACCAACTCTGGTCAAGCTCATCTTTTCAACATTTTTCTTATTGACACCTTTCGTTTTATATCCCTTTCATTTCCCAATACAACCATCCCTCTCCCCTTCACCCAGAGAGGCATTTCATTGTGTGAAGCAGGGAGTCGGAATGCTCCTTGCTTCCCATTGCCACTTTCAGGTTCTTTCTTGACTTCCAAAATTTAGTAAGATCTCTTCCTCTGAGGTTCATGCAATTCATATCTGTGACCCAATTCAAATCCTGGTAGCTGTTGCTTATGAAGATCACTTCCACACCTTACTCAATGAGTTTAGTACCTGGCTCACAATTTTTCTTTCCTCCTTACTCCTGCCCTCATACTAGGGGATTTCAAATGCTCTGTTTAGCTTTCAAAGCCCTTCATAACCTATCCTCCTCCTCCCTTTCCATTCTTCTTACATCTTACTCCCTGACATATCCTCTTCCATCCAGTGGCACTTTTCTCCTAGAGGTTTCACAAACAAGACACTCCATCTCTTGACTCCAAGTGTCCCCTCTGGTTTTTCCCCATGCTTGGAACACTCTCCTCTCTCTTCTCTGACTACTGACCTCCCCAGTTTCCTTCAAGTTCTGCAAGAAGTCTTGCCCAGTCCCTCTTAATTCTAGAGCCTTCCTTCTGTTACTTTCCTATTTATCCTGTACATAGATTGTTTGCACATATTTCTTCGCTTGTTGTCTTCCCTCATTAGACTTTTAACTCCTTGAGGGCAGGGATTTTTTGTATCCTTTGGGCTTAACACAGTGCCTGATATATAGAAGACACTTGATAAATATTTATTGATTGACATATCTCATAAAGAATATATAAGAAAGAGGATAGAGGCAGATTACCAAAACTAACCAGCACATCCTTCAAGTCAAACATATAGTCCTACACCTCTGCAAAGAAGAGGCAGATGCATTCACACCTTGTGCCAAGCTTGTTCATTAAATCTGCTCAATATTCAGACTTGATTTCATTCTTGTTTTTATTTACATTACCCAAGGTATTCTGTAAACATTTCCTGGTTTTGCTAACATTCTGTATTAGCTTGTAGAATTTTTCCCCTGCCTCCATGCATTCCTTCATACACTATTTCTTATGGGGTAGTAATATTCTATTGCATCCATATTTGGTTCAACAGGCCCAGTTGATGGACATCAACATTGATTTTGCCTCCAGTTCTTTGCTTCACAGAAAGCGGTGCTATAAATATGATGGTGTCTATTGGGCTTTTCTGGCTATCCTACACCTCCCCCTTAAGGGTGTTTGTCTAGAAATGGAATCTCTGAGTAAAATGGTATGAACTTTTTAGCCACGTCCTTAGCAAAATTCCAGGTCACTTTCCAAAATGGTCAAATAAATTCACAGTTACCAAATGTGTTATTAGTATGCCTGTTTTTCCATACAAACCCTCTAAAACTGACTTCCCATTTTTTTGTTATTTTACCAATTTGCAGGGTGTGGGATATTTAATACCTATTCCCTTCCCTCCCAAGCTATGAATACTGAATATCCCTACAGTTAAATAATTATCTCTTTAAAGAATGTTTTTTTTTTTACTTGGAAAGCTTATCTTAGTTAGTAAAAATTCTGAATTATTAAACAATTTTAGTTTTTTTACTTTTATCCTTGAGGTATATATAAAGTATATAGGATAATGAGGCCTATTTGTAAATAAACATATCAAAATTTATGGATATTAATGAGTATTGTCTCTTTGAAAGACTAAAACATGTATTGTGAAATGATATCACAAGAGACCAGAATATTTTTGGGACTTCACTTTTGAAGCTGCCTTCAAAAACAACAACATTCTTTAAAATGTAACCCACTCGTGTAAAAAGTTCATTCCTCTGGTGGAAACAGATGTGATATTTTGTAATAGGTATTTTGAATTGTGGATACCAGTTCAATTAAAAATTGTTTCTAGGGAATTTGGGTGACTATCATGGTGAAGTGAAGAAACCCTAGACTTCAGTTCACTCCTTTTGTGTCGATACTGAATCTTTCAAACATGGCAGTTCCATTGTAACCCTGATTTCCAGTCATGCTGGACCATCTTTCATGAGAATCTCCTAAATGGTAGAGAGAATGCTGACATGATGCTACATAAGTGCCTTGAGGGGCAGGGTTTATACAAGAGTTTTGGAGAGTCCTTATTCAAAAAAGATGTGAGATTTTAGATCCTCTTCAGGAATATCTCCAGGTTGAAGAAAGAGAAAGGCTCCCTTAAAGATAAATAGGGAAGTCTGTTCCTCAACATGTCCCTGATTTTCAGCTTGCCTTGTGTTAGACTTTTAGAAATTTCCCCTTTGGCAAGACTGGGGACTCTATCTTGGTTTGAGGTAAGATCCTGCTCCCAGTGGGAAAGCAGATTTAGTCTGGTGTATTCATCTTCTGGTATAACCTAATCCATAAAACTTTCATTATTTTTGCTTTTTATTTGCTTGGATCTTTTATGAAATCAGATTTTGGAATTAAGGAGCCAAGAAAGCAGGTATCTTTAAGAGAGTGTTACTAAGGAAACTAGTGGCTTTTTGCTCTGAATCAATCAGGCCCCTCTACCAGTAATATTTTGCAGTTAGGAGTGGGGGTGAGGGGAGAGGGTAGACAGATATAATTCTAGTCTGGTACCCTTATCTCTATGCAGAACTGAGCACTCATCTTCATGGTCCTCTCTCTTGTTCCCCCTCAAAGGCAGGAATCACAATCTCCTTTGGAGAGAAGTGAGCAGAAGTCAATAAATAGCCATCAGTGCATTCCATGAGCTATGCATATACATAATGCACATTCTATGTGGGTATACATAATGTACATTCTATGTGGGTATAAGTAACATACATTCTATGTGGGTATACATAATGTACATTCTATGTGGGTATAAGTAACGTACATTCTATGTGGGTATACATAATGTACATTCTATGTGGGTATACGTAACATACATTCTGTGTGGGTATACTGATATACATAATGTACAAACCTTATGTCTAAATTAATTGATTAACTATTGAGCACCTGTATTGTAATATATTTTTGCTTAATTTTAAGATCTTTCCCACCCATTAATAGGCTCATGTGACCTGCTTAAATCACTTGGATTTAAGTCACATGTGGTCGGCGGAGCTTGCTGAACAGGTGGAACAGGAAAGGTGAGGCAGAGCTGGGAGAAAGCTGATGACAGTAGTTAGGGCAGAGGAGAGAGAGGATACAGGTAAGCACAGCTAGAGCTATGTTTGCTTGTAGGAAAGCCCTAGCAGGGCAGGGAAGGCTTGGGAATAGCATTGTCCCCTGCAGTGATAATGTATATTGACTTCTTGGTTACTATGATGGATTTGGCTTTCTAGTGATGGGATTCAGCGTTCTGGTATCTGAATAAATGTTTTTCTTCTGCCTTTTATATGGAGAGTTTGTTATATTTTGTGATTCAAAACTATGCCAGCCTATTCATAGTCACCATTGGTGCTATGAATATTGCTTTGGCAATAAAGCACCATAGGATGAATTCCATGTGATGCCATCAATATCAAAGAAACAACCATCACTACTTTCTATTGTGATTTTGACATGCACATTCTCTTGGAAATTTTGGAGAATTATAGATAATTTTGGCACTGACACTGTTTCTGGGTCATTTTGGAAACACTTTATTTCATCATTGGTTACTACCTCAAAAAATAACATAAAGTAAAAGTCAAGTCTTTGCTTTTTCTATTCCTTACTATAATGCCTGATATAATCACTGCAAATATCCTTCAAGTTCAAGTATTCTTTAAATCTATTTTAAAAAAATCTCTATTTGTCTTTAGTTATCATTCTCCTAATCATCCATTTGACCTAACAAAACTTTGACCTTCATAACATTTTCCTTATTCCCGTGGGTAAATGAATGGACTCTCTAGTCAATCTGGACTCATAGTCATGGATCTATAGTTTACTTTTTAAAAAAAGCATTCTGGGAATCAAAACATTTTATATTGATATCTCATTGGCAGATTTAACTTCATATAAGATTTTTAAAAAAATTTATTTATTTAACTTTTAACATTCATTTTCACAAAATTTTGGGTTCCAAATTTTCTCCCCATTTGTCCCCTCCCCCCACCCCAAAACACCAAGCATTCTAATTGCCCCTACCACCAATCTGCCCTCTCTTTTATCATCCCTCCCTTCCCTTGTCCCCATCTTCTCTTTTGTCCTGTAGGGCCAGATAACTTTCTAAACTCCATTACGTGTATTTTTTATTTCCTAGTAGCAAGAACAGTACTCAACAGTTGTTCCTAAAACTTTGAGTTCCAACTTCTCTTCATCCCTCCCTCCCCACCCATTCCCTTTGAAAGACAAGCAATTCAATATAGGCCATATCTGTGTAGTTTTGCAAATGACTTCCATAATAGTCGTGTTGTAGAAGACTAACTATATTTCCCTCCATCCTATCCTGCCTCCCCATTGCTTCTATTCTCTCTTTTGATCCTGTCCCTCCCCAAGAGTGTTGTCTTCAAATTGCTCCCTCTTCCTGTTGCCCTCCCTTCCATCATCACCCCCACCCTGCTTTTCCCCTTCTCCCCCACTTTCCTGTATTGTAAGATAGGTTTTCATACCAAAATGAGTGTGCATTTTATTCCTTCCTTTAGTGGAATGTGATAAGAGTAAACTTCATGTTTTTCTCTCACCTCCCCTCTTTTCCTCTCCACTAAAAAGTCTTTTGCTTGCCTCTTTTATGAGACATAATTTGCCCCATTCCATTTCTCCCTTTCTCCTCCCAATATATTTCTCTCTCACCACTTAATTTCATTTTTTTAAGACATGATCCCATCCTATTCAATTCACTCTGTGGTGTGTGTGTGTGTGTGTGTGTGTGTGTGTGTGTGTGTGTGTGTGTGTGTGTGTGTGTGTGTGTGTGTAATCCCACCCACTACCCAGATACTGAAAAGTTTCAAGAGTTACAAATATTGTCTTTCCATGTAGGAATGTAAACAGTTCAACTTTAGTAAAGTCCCTTATGACTTCTCTTTGCTGTTTACCTTTTCATGCTTCTCTTCATTCTTGTGTTTGAAAGTCAAATTTTCTCTTCAGCTCTGGTCTTTTCATCAAGAATGCTTGAAAGTCCTCGATTTCACTGAAAGACCATTTTTTCCCCTGAAGTATTATGCTCAGTTTTGCTGGGTAGGTGATTCTTGGTTTTAATCCTAGTTCCTTTGACTTCTGGAATATCCTATTCCACGCCCTTCGATCCCTTAATGTAGAAGCTGCTAGATCTTGTGTTATCCTGATTGTATTTCCACAATACTTGAATTGTTTCTTTCTAGCTGCTTGCAATATTTTCTCCTTGACCAGGGAACTCTGGAATTTGGCCACAATGTTCCTAGGAGTTTCTCTTTTTGGATCTCTTTCAGGTGGTGATCAGTGGATTCCTTGAATATTTATTTTGCCCTCTGGTTCTAGAATCTCAGGGCAGTTTTCCTTGATCATTTCATGAAAGATGGTATCTAGGCTCTTTTTTTTGATCATGGCTTTCAGGTAGTCCCATAATTTTTAAATTGTCTCTCCTGGATCTATTTTCCAGGTCAGTTGTTTTTCCAAAGAGATATTTCACATTATCTTCCATCTTTTCATTCTTTTGGTTTTGTTTTGTGATTTCTTGGTTTCTCATAAAGTCATTAGCCTCCATCTGTTCCATTATTGGTTTTAAAGAATTATTTTCTTCAGTGAGCTTTTGAACCTCCTTTTCCATTTGGCTAATTCTGCTTTTGAAAGCATTCTTCTTTTCTTTGGCTTTTTGAACCTCTTTTGCCAGTTGAGTTAGCTTATTTTTCAAGGTGTTATTTTCTTCAGCATTGTTTTGGGTCTCCTTTAGCAAGGTGTTGACCTGCTTTTCATCCTTTTATTTCATCTCTCTCATTTCTCTTCCCAGTTTTTCCTCCACCTCTCTAACTTGATTTTCAAAATCCTTTTTGAGCTCTTCCATGGCCTGAGCTCACTGAATATTTATTTTGGATGTTTGGGATACAGAAGCTTTGATTTCTATGTCTTTCTCTGATAGTAAGCCTTGTTCTTCCTCATCTGAAAGGAAGGGAGGAGATATCTGTTCACCAAGAAAGTAGCCTTCTATGGTCTTATTTTTTTTCCCTTTTCTGGGCATTTTCCCAGTCAGTTACTTGACTTCTGAGTGTCCTCTCCACACCCACCTCGCCTCCAGATCCACCCAGCCAAAGCTTGGAGTCTGAGATTCAAATGCTGCTTCCCAGCCTTAGGGCTTTGGCGGCGTGGGGCTGCTATTCAGTGTGAGATTAAGTTCAGCTGTTTGGGTGGGGGCAGGGCCACCTCACGGGGCTCAGTTCCCTCAGGGGGTTTATGTGGAGACCTTCAACAATGGATCCTGGCTCCTGCCTGCTTTGGGAGCCCTTGTCTGCTGCTGCGTCCTGAGGGGGCCTGAGTTATAGGGATACCCCACTCCCCTCTCAGTGAGCTGAAAAGACCCTCTCACTGACCTTTGCCACCTGTGGGTGGAGGGACCTGAGCGTCCGCTGGAGATTCTGTCCCTGAAGCCTGCTTGGATCTGCTCCTCTCGGTGCTGCGAGGCTGAGGCAGGGCTGGGCTCTGCTCCGGATCCAGTGTGCGAAGGACCTTTTGTGTCAGTTTTTCAGATCTCTCTGGAACAGAAATCTCTTCTGCTCCATTGTTCTGTGGCTTCTGCTGCTCTCGAATTTATTGGGAGTTCTTCTTTACAGGTATTTTATGGGCTGTGGGTTAGGAGCTAGCATATGTGTATCTTTCTACTCCTCCATCTTGGCTCCCTTCATAGAAGATTTGATGTAAATTATTTGCTCTCAATATCCAAACACTTATTTTGTCTTTTATCATAGAGCAGCATGAGTTTCTATTTATTATTTACTGTAATAAGTTAATAATCTTTCACCTGGTATTTAAGTGTAACACTATAAAAAGGTTGTTTTAAGTTCAGTAGTGTAAATGTAGTGACCCCTAAGGTCTACTTTTTGCCCTCTTTTTTGGACTTGAGGATCATTTTTAGATGAAAAGTTATGTGCCCAACCCCTAGTGAAAATTCCTAACACCTAGGAAGAGGTTGGGCTGTCTGGATAATCTTACATTTGTATCCATATCTAGCTTCTTGTAGTTGAGACAAAATTCAGTTTACTATTTATGTTTGGTAATGAAAATTAGATTGTTATACTGGTAATGAAAAATAAATTATATTGTAGTGTCTGAGGAAAGATAGATAATGGAAGGGTAACTTGGTAAAAGATTAGTCCCTGAATGTCCTTCAGCCCAGGTCCTCTGCTCCAAAATGCCTTTAGAGCTAATGATTTCCCTCGATATTTTCCCTCCTCATATATGTACTGGGATTGCTGGCTTGCTTCAGCCTGTTAAATCCACACGGTCAGAGTCTCTCCTTCAGTTCTGAGAAATCTGCTTCCCTTTATACAGATTCCTTAGGGTGTGGCCCAGTATCTCCTAGAATTTGATTCAAGGAGGTGTATGGGTCCTGTTCACACTGGTTCTGATTGTCTGAGCCAATCAAAAAGTTTATCTCATTAGACTAGCAGTACTAAAGTGGGGGGACTTTCAACCTTACCCTTACACTCCTCCCCCTCCCAATCTTAATATTTGCTATTCCCAGCAAATCTAACTGGTGTTTGTTTAGAAAAGGTCAAATCCTGGATAGCTTTTTAGTGACTTGAGGATGGTCTGCATTATGTGTTTTGAAGAAAAATTCAGTAATTAACATTCTTCTCTTTCCACAACAGTCTAATTCCTACCATAACAGAAAAAACTCTATTTTCCAGTTCTGATCCCTAGATAGCTTACATTTAAACAGACACATACACACACACACACTCACTCCTCAACAATGTGGCCACAACATACCTTTTCAGCTTTATTTTCCACTAACTTCGAAATGGCCTATTATAGCTGTATCCAGACTTTATGACAAAAGTTGATTTCTTCTCTAACATCCTACTGTGATACTTCCTGAGGGGTTGTGATTTTTTCTGCTCCATCCATGAGCACTGTACTGAGATACCTGTACTCATCTGAAGTACCAGGTGAGATATTTCCACTGAGGGAGCCAACCTCTCCCAAGCCACATCATGAAGAAATCACTTGTTTCTACTACCATGGGTCCCTGCCAGATAACAGCATTATCCGCACTGGACAGCAAAGTCTACATCGACACATGCTAGAGACCATCTAGCACCTCTCTGATGAACTCTTACCCTTCTGTAGTTCATCTGGGGAACTGATGGTTTACCTACATCAAGATTCAGCAAAGCAACCTGTTTAGTGCCACTTTCTGTGAGACTAGGAGTAAAGGGAGTCCTGGAGTCCTTTTGCCAACATCACCTTTCCTAGACAAGACCAAGACGTTGTTGTTTGATTTCCTCTACTGGTGGGTCAGTGGTGGGGCACACAGCCCCTGACAGAGGTCCCTCTGCCAGTCCTGGAGCAGTTCTGGGGCACTACTCCAATTCCTCCACTTGCCCTCAATGAAGGTTTTTGGATAGTGATTACCATGAAATCAACAAGAACTTTTTAAGTGCCTACTATATGCCAAGCACTCTCCTAGGCACGGAGGATGGAGAGTAAAGAATAAAACAATCTCAGTCCCTAAGAGTTCACCATGATGCTTTAAAATACTCTACTACCCTTTATACAAATTTGGTTTAATCACTGCCAGACCTATTACAAAATGAAGCAGGTTTAACGCAGGGTTTATTTTTCTCTCTTCATTGTTTTCTTCTTTAATAAGAATATGAGGAGAAAAGGTTGTTCAAATGTACAGGAAGTATAGTCGGACTGTTAGGAGATTTTGGGGGAGAAAAAAGCTACGATTTTATATGTAGATTTCCTATTTTCCTTTGGGGTTGCTAGCTGAATATACAGTGCATCTATATATTATTTTTATTTGCTAACATCTGAAAAGAACATTACCATGGTACAAAGGCTTCAGGTTAATGAGATATTTTATGTTCTCTGAAGCTTTGGGAGAAGCAACAGGACCAAAAATCAAACCCAGATGTCTTGTGCAACTAAGATTTAAATGGGGCAAGAGCTTACAGGACTGGATGAAAGACTTTATTTTATTTGGTGTGGGAAGGGAAGAGAAAAAGTACTATTTTTCAGGCACGTGTGATTTGTTATTACTTTTTTCCCATACCATTAAGGAACTACATATAATTCTTACAACTTAAAGTCCTAAGGAAACGAGATTAAAAAAAAAAAATCTGATTCCAAGGGATTTCAAATAATTTTAAACACATGTAATCATAATGTAAATAATTTAAGCATACTTTACGACAGATTGCTATTTATAAAACTGAAATGTATACTTGGTGTTTTAATATTTCAATAATATATATCATTTAACTACTTTATGGACAACCTCTATAGTAACTGAAAAACAGTAAGCAAAGAGAATCCAATGATGGAAGGGGCTATCTTGAACTGGCAAAAGAACAAACCCCTAATTATTAGCCAGTAATTTTTATAAATCCTAAGTACACCCAAATAGTTGTGAATCTAAGCATTAAGCAGGTGTAGTATATTAGAAGCCCAGTTCTCTATATTTTCAACTGCAAAATATAGTGCCTCCAATTTACCCAGCACATAATGTACTTGCATTTATACTGTAGAAATCTTTACTGCACTATGTCATCCTGGTGGCTTTAACATTTTAAATTAAGATGACACGCTGAAAAAAGGTACAAGATTACTGGTAAAGGACGTGGCTGTTAAATGGAACTTAACTCTGAATAAGATATTCAAATCACGTACTGTGCAGGAAGTACAACTATATGGTTTGTTAAAGTTACATGTTTCTCATTTGCTCTAGGATTCGAAAATCTGGCTGATCACATTTATTTTCTTTGCGAGAGGAAAGTGCTTTAAAGATTTCTTTCACCGAGATGCCTACTTTTCCTATCTCAGTGGAAAGTATAATACTGAAGAAAGAACAGGTTTTTTTCAACTATTACTCTTCAGCAGTATTTACATTCAGAATGCTAAAAGCCACGTCCTCTCATTGAGCATGTGTGGGTAGAAAAACAATTCATTTTACATTAATAAATAATAGACTTACAACATGAGACTGCCTCCAGAACTGGACAAGGAGGGTTGTAAAAATGTAAGGTTATTTTAGTACAGCCACATGCAGGACACAATCCAAAATAGACTACGCTTATACTGTATAATTTCAATTCACTTAAGTGTCGATAGAGTTCATGGGGAAAAGAATTCTGGTAACTCCATATAGCAGAACAACAGTTACACCTTCCTTTGGTGTTTTGTTTCCCTTTTGATGCACAGAATATTCTGGAAGTCATAGATTTTCAACAATGACAGTAACACCCTCTTAATTGATCAAAATTTGATTTTATTTGCATTTTATATACATCTCTTAATTTTAATATACACAATCATATCATCAAATACAAAGAAAACAGTAGAAAGAAAAAAATACTGAAGAGTAGAATTTTAATTAGAAGAGATCATTAGGAAGAGATCCTAGAAGTACCTAAAAGTCAAGAATTTTCATTATTCTGAATGAATAACAAGTTCTCTCTCTCTCTCTTTTTTTTTAAAGACCTTTAATCACCTAGCTTTCCATTTTCTACATGGGAAGAAAACTAGATCATCACAGCATAGAGAAGAGAGAGATCAAGTCTCCAAGTCAGAAGACTGGGTTAAGTCCCATGATACGTCCTGGTTTGGTGACTCTGGACAAGTCTGTCACTTGAGCTCTGAGTACTCTAGATAACTCTCTAAACTGTAGAGAAGATTTTTGTTGTTGTTGGTCATCATTTACAACTGTTCATGACTCCATTTGGCTTTTCTTGGCAAAGATGGGGAAGTGGTTTGCCATTTTTTTCTCCAGCTTATTTTATAGATGAGGAAACTGAGGTGAACAGGGTTAATTAACTTGCCCACGGTCACACAGCTATTAAGGGTCTGAAGCCAGATTTGAACTTGGGAAAATGAGTCTTCCAGACTTCAGGTCCACTTTATTCATCTCACCACCTAGCTGCCTTTTATAGAGAGCATAAAGACTCTCATAGATAGAGGAAGTTTCCTAGGTGCTTCCTACACCAATGAAAGCATAAATCCATCCCTTAGCTCTACTCTGTCTCTCAAGCTAACCAACATTTATTAAGCACTTATTACTTCAGGCATTTTTGCTAAGGACTAGGGATACCACACCAGCGAGGAGGTAGGGAGAGTGAAAACAGTTCCTGCTCTCAAAGGACTTTACATTCTGATGGGGGAGACAACATGGAAATAATGAGGTCCATGTAAGATATGTGCAGAGTAGACAGAAGCCAGTCTGAAAGGCGAAGGCATCAGCAGCTGGGATATCAGGAGGTAGAGTAAGAAGGTGGAAGCCACAGGGCAGAACATTCCAAGCAAAGGGAGGGAGGCTGTAAAGAAGGGGATACTGGGTTCCAGGAACTGCAAGTGAGCCAGTGTATCAGGAACTGTAGAGAGTGTGGAATGGGACAAAGCCTGGAGAAGTCTGAAGAGGTCAGATTAGGAGAAGCTTTACAAATTTCTAAACATTCTTGTTAGATTACCTGACTCGGAGTCAAGGGTGCCTTTCAGCAGTGGGACAAAGTCCAAGTATTCTCTCGGCTCCTGAGTTTGGCATTTTTATATCAACATTTATTCTATGCCCAAGACAGTTCATGGCATTCCCCTCTTCCACTATCACAATGGCTACTACAGCTCCTCCTTTTCATTGCAAATGTTTTATTACTTCCCAGCTTTTTACTTTCCACAAACATACAGTACTTACAACCTCTAATACCTATACAAAACAGTGCCATTTTTGTGTATCTACACACAACCTATGAGTAAAACACTGAAGAAAACCTAGGGCAGAAGACTATCCTCATCAATCGCAGCCATGAATTCTTCCAGGTTTTGCTCATCTTAAAGATGAGCATTATGGATTCATAATGACCTGCCAAAGTCATTAGGTATTTAACATTTTATTATTCAGTCTCTTGGTAGGAATATTTTTGACAATACAATAAAACTATATTAATTCAAAGGTCAATATAAATTAATAAAAACGAATTGTAGAATATTTAAGAGAATGTTATTAAATTTTTATTGTTCCAAATACATATGTAATAATGTCAACTTAGTATTAACCACAAAGGTTCTACCAATCCCACTTTAATGACTATGCAATTGATTTGTAATTATTATATTAGTTGTATGTAAGACAATCTTAAGAAAGTGCTTGAAAATTATTCACTCTCTTAAGGAGGGCAAATATTATTCCCCTATATGATCCAGTTTATACTACTAATTTGCCTAAGAAACCTTTTCTCTCAGTAGTACAGGAGTAAAATATTACAAAAATTGAATTAGCAGAATCTGAATTAGCAAAGTTTCAGTGTCTACGAGAAAAAACAACAAGGAACAAAGAGCCTGTCATATACACTGTAAAACAAACATAGATGATGACAAGATGCCACTGATTTTAGCACACTTCACTGGAGGAGATGAAATGTATCCAGGTTCAAAGACTCACCAACACTCCTGTCATGCAAAAACATCAGGCTACTCTGACTGAGGATTTAAGAAACATCTCTGCATCAGTTTTGCCCAATATTCAAAAATAGTCATTTCACAAGTTCTTATTCAGTCGTGTCTGACTCTTCATGACCCCATTGTGGGTTTTCTTGGCAGAGATACCAGAGTGGTTTGACATTTCTTTCTCCAGCTCATTTTAAGGAAGAGGAATCTGAGGTAAAGTTAAGTGACTTGCCCAGGGTTACACAGCTGGTAAGTATTTGCGGTCCAATTTGAACTCACGACTTCCTGACTCCAGGCCACGTGCTCTAACCACTATACCATCTAGTTTCCCTGTTCTACAGGTATTGGAAGGCTTATTTTACATATATTTACAAGAAAGAGGTTTCTAATTGTTGACTAAGTAGAGGAAATTAACTACTACAGACACTCCTCTGATATAAGGCTAAATATCTTTCAGTTTATCTACTGAGCTAAGGGGGAACATTTTTAGGCTCAGGAGGTAGTGTTTAAAATGATTATATAGATGGATTATAAAGGCCCTCTTCCAGCTAAGCCTGGAAGAAGCTCACCTGTAAAGTCCCTTTGTGGTTTCCAAAAACAACAGTTGAGGACAAAGGGGCCTGTGGAAACCCTCAAAAGGGCCATGTACCCTGAAAGTGCTAGTATACTTTTAAGCTTTAAAAGCTTAACTGCCAATTGGGAAAGTAAGAATTAAAAGCTTAAAACTGTACTAAAACTTTTGGGACACCCTGTATTTTCCCTCACCTTAAGCTGTCACCATCAGGGAAACTATCATTGCAGAGTCATGAAGGACTCTCTAAGCATCTGTAGAATAAGGGAGCCACCTTGCCCTTGCTCCAGGTGCTCTGAATGTTCCTCTTCTCAATGTAATTTCAGTTGTGACTAGTGCAAAATATAAAATTTTTCTCCACTGAGAAAAATTTTCAGTAAAATTCAGAAACAGAAGTTGAAAAAGTTCCATCCTCCATACAGATACAGATCAGATATTGTATCCATACAGATACAATAAAGGCATTCACATAAATAAGCAGATTTGAATGTCAATATGTGTTCACCCACAGAGAAAATATGTCAGGATATTTCCATATGTCAGGATCCTTTCCCATTTCCCATTTCATGGCCTATTCCCTGGCATGGATCAGGTTTTTCAATACTGAGGCGGGACTGTGGAGAGATTCTCCAGCAGCTCCATAATCACGGCTGGCCATAGAGACAGGCTGCAACCCTGCTCATGGTGTAGCTTTCGCCTTGGGTTGGGATTGGGAGCTCGCACTTTCTGCTTCTACAATGGCCACAGAGGAAGACTGTCTGCTACATTAGGATTCCACAAGGACTTTACAAACGTTTCAACCAAAATTAGTATAGAAATGGGGTGAAATTTGGTAGAATTACTGTGAAGATTAACATAAAGGAAAAATTTAGGGAGGTGTGAGGTTTAACATTTGTATTTAGGAGTTAAAAGGTAAATGGGTTAATGAAGTCCACAAACATTTATTAAATGCTTCCCATGAACCAGGCACTGGGTTAAGTGCTGACACTAAAGAAGGGGGAGGGGAGTTAGGGTTGGGGTCAGACAGGTTTCCTGTGGACACAAATGGAATTAGGAAAAAGACCATCTTTTGTTTGTACTCACTAACACTGTGCAGTTCTATCCTCTTAGCAACATGAACAAAGGTAACAAACTTTACACTTAGTTTGTATTTCCCCACAGTAGTAAAGACTAAAGAGTAATTGTTTCTCTTTTACCCAGGAACCCTCAGGGTCTTCTCTTCCCAGTTTGATTTTTTTTATTTAAAATAAATTTTAAAATAAATTAAATTTTATTTAAGGCCATCCCTTGAGTAACTTAAAGAAGCCTATTCATTGAATGGGTGTCTCACTCAAAGAGAGAATGCTATAAGACCTTAGCCTGAAAGGGCCCGGGTCTCCCACTGCATCCTGGGCCATCTCAAGTCATCCTGATGCACCCAGATGACACAGGAGGAGAAAGTGAGGTTGGTGACCTTGCACACCCCTGCCTCACTCAAATCCAAGTCAACTGCAAGTCATGTCATCCTCTTGACGTCACAGTCCTCTTTGAGAATGAAGGACAAACACAACAACAAGCACGTAATAGGTGCGTAGGGAATACTTAATTGACTAAGAAACATTTGGATCCAGAGACATGTGAAATGCCACAAGATGTCAGAGGGCTCAGTCCATAGAGTGGTCAATATTTCCTTCTTAGTTCCTATGCCTGTGGAAGCTTAGTGAGCCTGCTTTCCTGCAAATGCAAGGGAGAGGCTCTACTACCCTTTCTCCCACTTCAGAGAACAAACAAATAGCCTCCAAATGTTTCCTGTCAGCTTACTGTGTGACAAAAATTTTTCTAGTTGGCTTCTGAGTCAGAACTAAGTTTGCATACAAGTTTCAAGTCACTGATGTCTTACTCTTTTCCTCAGTTGGAAGAGCCATCAGGGGTCAAACAAATGTGTCGCAAAGTCTGTCATATATGCAACAGTCCTAAGGAACGATGAGTTTGACCCAACCTAGCTAAGCAAGGGAGAGCCTTGCCCACTGGTTATGACAAATGCACAAGTGAAGTTGGAAGAGGGAGAAAAGTACTCATGGGACAGAAAGTTCTACCTGAAGTGTAGCCATCACTTTAAAAATGAATCCACTCTCTCCAGGGACTGAGGGTGATTCCTAGTGTGGGGAGGACAGGATTATTGTGCTTTCTAGTCCCTTTATAAAAGCTAATTCATGTCAGGTTAATTGTTATTGGGCAGATAGATGGTAGAGTTAAGTTATATTGTGGAGGGAGAAGGGAATGAATGCATTGGATGGGGGCCTGGGAGCAATAGTTTTAGAGGTCATAACCCTTCAGGATTAACTGAGGAGGAAGTAAGAGCTGCCAGCTGGGAGAGTGAGCCTAGAGTCTGCACTGTATCAATATATATTAAGAAGTTGGAGTGCTCATTGGAAGGCTACCAAGCTAGCTGTAGATCCACTGAGATAAAAATAGTTTTAGTTAATTATATAGTTATAATTGATCTAAAATCGAAACTATGAGCTTAACTGTAAGTAACAAAAATAAATGACAAAAATTAGGCTAATGATGATTTTTAACAACATTCACTATACTAACGTTTTAACTGGCAATACTTAACTTTTACCCACTTTTTCAGAATGGTGTGGTGGGAGGAAGGGTCACAAGACACATAATTGGAAGTCAAAAGATTTGGCTGTGTCATGAACGGTACAATCTCAGGGTAACCTTTTTGGGTCTCATAAGTTTCCTCATTTACAGAATCAGGGGAATGGGCTAGGCAATCTCTAAGGTCCTTGAAGCTTTAAATTCATTAAAGATTTTCATGAGGAAAAATTATGTGATGAAGAAAAAAGCATAAGGTGCTTAGGAGTCACAGTGAAAGTATCATTAAAAAGTACAGACATACATTTTTTTTGATATTTCCTAAAATTTCAGAATTTTTTACCGAATTATAATGCAAATTTATATTTCATAGAGGCCTTACCTGGTTAGGTATTCTCAGTGGTGGTCTTGGACCTCCAGGGTACCGAGGTGACATGAAAGGCTATTAAAAAAAGAGAGCATATAACACTGCTGTGAAATCCAAAAATCTAAGGGTTATAGCTTTAAGATATTTATCATACTATTTTTATATACTGCTACCTTTTATAAAATAAAACCTCTTCAGGAAACTAGTATCATGTCACCTAAGAGATATGCTTTGAGACTTTTATTGAAGAATAAGTGAACTCTGACTATACCCTTAATATTTCATAGGAATTAAAATACGCATTATCATTAATGGGGAGGCACAGGGTGTATGTGTGTGTATGTATGTGTGCATGCGTGTGCTCAGGCTATTATGCATTACAAACAAGAAATTACAGAATGATACTCAGTACATAGGATGTCATTAAATATATGGTCAAATAGGAAATGAAATGGTCCCATAGTGAGAGTAAGGCATAACTGATAGGCAGCCTGTGTTCCATCTGGTATCCTGGACATGTTACAAAAACTCCAAGAAGGAACTAAGTACCTGTACAGTCAACATTTCATGGGAAAAGATACGCTCCAGGGTTGTGCAGGAAGAGCAGACATTAGCAAGAGTACATCTATCAATAACATCGCAGATCCTTGGGAGTCACTGAATTTAATGATGATAGTCATAATATTAATTTAGGGCCAATTCTCTGGTTTAGAGGGAAGACTTAAACTCAGCTCTCCTGGCCCTCCAACCACTTCTTTATCCCATATACCACACTGCTTCTTCTCTGCCCTGGCTGTATGACTCTGGGCAAGTCATTTCTTAGTGCTCTGGGAAACCCTTTAAGAGTGTATGTGCCCAGGAAGATATGGATATGCACTGACGGGAGTGTCCTCTTCTGGGAGGTCCTGATGCCAATCACATCCTAGGTCCAGTGCCTCTCTCTTTCTTCTTTGGTTTAGCATTTTACAGTCATCACAGGATCATACATTTAGAGCTGACAGGTCCCTTACAAGTCATTTAGACCCTCACCCTCATTTGACAAATCAGGAAACTAAGGCCCAGGGAGTGATTCACCTAAATATCACATGGGTAGTAAGTGGCAGAGATGGTAGGATTTTATATAATTACTCAGGAAGCTGTCAAATTTTAATTTCACTTTTTATTACATAGGCATATGTGTGTCTGTGTGTGCGTACCCACACAAATGATAGTTTTTCTTAAACTTTTGTTTCTATGACCAGACAGAATTATCAAATATTCTACCTTTATCCTCTATTATTAAGGGTCTAACCAGCAAAAGGAAATTTTAAATTAAATGCACAATTTGGTCCTCTGCTCAAGATTTTGAATTGTTCTTAGGTACTCATTTTATATATGTAAGAATAATGTTTCTTAGCTTTCCACTGCAGTCCTTGTCTGACGTCTCAAGGTGGTACACAGGCCTGGGTTTGGGAAGGCTGGGGCAATGGAGAGGCTTCATGGCACAAGCTGGTACCAAACTGTCAGAAGGGCAATCAAGCTAAATTCAGAGGGACTGCTCAGGCTGGCTGCAGGGGAATGACTTTTTTAGCCATAGAAACTAGTAAACAAATCATCTATAAAGTTGTAGAACACCCACACCTACAAAATGAGTGATCCTTGAAGAGGATACTTAAGAGGGAGTTACCCATAACAAAAAGAAATTATGCAAAGCTTTCTTTTGTTCCCAAAGTGGGAGAGAGCCACAGACAAATGGGAGCCATCCTTCCCAGGTTGCCTAACTACTATGTTCCCTGGAAGAGGTCACCAATGCGATGGAATGCCTCAGACTTTTCTCAACCCCCACTACCTTTTGATGGGGTACGTGGGTTCATGTGCTTGGGCCCCAAATCTAAAATCACACTTCTCTTTAAAAATCACATTTCTTCCTAGCCTCACAATACTATCCCAAGCAGTTTCTCCCCAGCCCAAGGACACAGCCTGTCCCAGCAAAAACTGTTATGTCCTTTCCTGATACAGCAACCAGCGGCACCTATAGAAATTATTAGTCTGAACCAACTATGTACTGACTGAACGGGCTGTACACGGAGTCACAATGACATTTACTACTCACTGACCAATCCTATGTGTCCTAGACATAGACATACACTCCCTTACATTTATCTTGTATGACATGACATTGATGGGAGCAGTCTGGTATTTCTGAGTCAGCCCTGACCTCTAGTGATGTTTCAGGCCTAAAACTGCACCTCCAGGTAGCCCTCCCTTGGGCTATTTCCTGATAAATTTGATGTAAAATAACTGTGCAGTAGATACCAAAAGTGCATGTTCCTTTAAGAACTGACCACTCCTTAACCACTCCCTAATCCCACCCCCAAACACCTAATTAGCATATTAGGCACCAGCTTTACTGTGGAATATCCAAATAAACTTTACCTCCACCCCTCTAAGGTTGCAGGTTCCCTAAGAACTCTCACTGGCCAAAAAGCTTCATAAATCTTTACCTTGACTTCAACAATGCTTGAGTCCAAGAATTCTTCTCCAGGTGACCAGCTCCTGGTACCCTGGTCTTTGTGGGGGGTCTCACACCCCCCTTCCAGCCCTCCTCACTTTCACTGTTCTTTTCCCAGGTGGAAATTTCACAATAACTAGCTGGCAATCAATTGCTAATTGCAAGAGAACATTTTATTCTCTCGAACCACTAGGTTGTATGTTAGTTTTATTATCTATCCTATTCAAATCATGAAAAAATTCTGTCCCCAAATTAATTTCCCCAAAGTCAATTTGCAATTTTTATACAGTTCCTTAGTTAAGACTTAAGAGTATTATGCATTCTCTAACTTTCACATTCATTTGTTCAGTGCAAGAAACATACTCATTTATGAAAATTCATTCTTAAATATCTTGTCCTAAAAGTCAATTCTTTTGTCCTCTGCTCATTTACTTCCCTGCAGTATAGCAAGACATGGGTCAGAAACAGTTCATCTTTTTACTTTTCTTATTTGCAAAAATGTCTTAGCTTCCTGCAATATTTTGAAACTATTAAGAATCAAATATTTTATTTGATTCCATGTTTATGTAAAGTTGTATAACATCTCTCAAAAAGTGTTATTTCAAGGAATTTATCTGTTCAGATTATAATTGAAAAAGCAGTTTGGGAACATGGAAAAATAAAAATGGATAACTAAATAGTACTATGTTATTTAAAGAATTTTACTGTGAAATACAAAAAATTCATGAAAATTATGTTAAATATATTACTCAAAGTCAAATGGTGAAAAGTTTAGAAGGATCTTGGAACAAAATAAAATTTCAAAAAACTTTTTCTTCAATGTTCCTATTCATAACTGAAAGATGATCCAGTATTAATTGAATGAAACTTTTAAAATGAGAAATTTTTCATCTTAAATATGGCATTGTGGAGTAACGTATTCTAACGGTATTTATTGTATCCCTCCTACCTGACCACCAGGTCCCATCATGGGATTTCTGGGCTTGGAAGACAGGAACCTTGCATGTGGTGAGGATTGTGAACCAACCATCCCTAAGGAGTAATAAAATCGGGGAAAGGGTTCAAAAGAATTGTTCATCTCTCTTTGTTTTTGCTCTTGTTTATTCTTGCTTTCACAAACTGTCATTGTGTATTACACTGGAGAAAATTTGGAAAACTACTTCTGCATTTGGGTTAAACTACTATAAGCACATGGGAAATAAAGTAGAAAACAGTCGTCCGGGTCATTCAAGTCACATCTACTTTCAAACTAGAGGGGAAATTTGAAAATGTTTTATGGTACTTAGAACACAATACCTGTTGAGTCATTATTGGTACTGAAATAATCTGGTTCAATTATCCACTTCTGAGGGGTAAATGGTGATACTGGGGCACCTGGGTCATGTCCTGCCCAAGACACATGAGGTCTATGTGACCCTGGACCAGTTGCTAAGTATCTGTGTGTCTGAGCCAATTACCTAAAAAAGCAACTTGCCTAACCTTTGCAGATCAGCTTTGGGTCTTGGGAGAGGGGGTTTCCCTCACTCCCTTACACTGAAGGAATCACAGGTTCCAGTGTCCCTCTTCCCCCCTCACACCACACTTTGCCTGTATAGACAGAGCATCAATGTCTAAAGTGAAAGGTAGATTACTTATAAAAGCTACAAAGGATATATTGATATTTGCTTTCAGATTCGATTCAAGGTGCAAAAATAAACATGAAATCTTATACTATGAAAGTCTTTATTTAAATGACAAAGTCCCCTAAACTGTATACTGGTAACAAAAATACTTATCAATTGATATTTTATCAATATAACATCTACACCATTACTCTGGAAAGAAATCCTTTTTTGGTTAGGAGTCCTTGCCTATGGGATTTTTATTTACTTTTGTTTCACCTCTATTACAGAGGTGTTTTTAAAAAGTTTTAATGTTTTGTTTTTTTTAAATCAAGGTCTTTGCTTGAAATAGTGGTGTTGTTAGTGTTGGTGGTGAGCCAGTGATTAAAAATAAGTGTTGGCCTCCCCCAAATTCTCAATGCTTTGATAAAATGTTGGATGGAGAACCAAGGTAGGTATGTTTTAGGTCCAATTCTACCACTGACTCCATTACTTTAAGAAACCAACAATCTCTCTGGGCCTTTGTCCTTTATCTGTATTTGAGGCAATTGGACTGGGCCATCACTAAGGTCCCTTACAACTTTGAAAATCCTTTAATTTTCCATTAATTAATGCTATAGTCCTTAGCATGACCATTCACTATAAAGAACGTACAGAAGATGCTTGATAAATATGCTAATTGTACATATTTTTTCTTCTTTTATGGCTTCAAAGAGAACTGATTTTTAGCTAAATAACCTAGGCAGGGTCTCTTGTTCACTGTGAGCCTAAATAAATGTCAGAAAAGTTTGGAAAAGTATAAACAACTGATGCTTGAGCTTAGGGACTATGAATGATGAGCAATATGGCTTTATTATTCTTTGAAGTTTCCATGCATATAGATGGTGAGTTAGAGAATTGCCACAGCCATCTTGTTTGTACAGGGCTAGCCTTGAGAACAATTAGAAGAAGCTTGAGTGGTGGGATATGAGGAGTATTCACATAAATTATCACCATTAGATATTTTTTGCTTTTTTGAGATAGAAGTAACTTATAAAGAATACCTTCTTGCCTATGCCAGTATCTAAGAAATAAATACATAAAAGAAGGCATAATACTTGGTAATTTTTAAGCTGTTTGGGAGCTTATATTCCTCATATGTGCTACCTCTTTTAGTGAATGTGAGAGAAGAAAAACCTCCAACTAATAAGGAGAAAATGTTCTAGGTTTTATTAAAATTATTATTAAATTTTTATTTTAAATATTAATTTATTTTATTAATTAATTTATTAAAATTATTATTAAAACTACAAATATAAGAAAAAACAGAATTTTCAATCAAAAACAAGTATAAAATGTAATTTCTTCTTCAGAATTCCTAGCAATCCTCTATACCACAGCACAAATCTGAAATTTCTTTTAGGGTAGAACTTCATCCTATAGTGGTCCTAGTAAGGCAGTAATAATAATAATGCATTTTGTTATGCATTAAAACTTTGTTTCATTGCTTAAAAATGTTACCGCCCTTCTGCAGCTTTAACATGATGTTAGGTTTACTTCTATTTAAAAAAGGCTCTGGTATTTGCTGCGTAAGATTTTTCCTAGAGGAAATATTCTCAAAGTACCAACCCCAAAGACTCAAAAATTAGTAGGTAAAATAAGCCAAGACATACAGCCAATTAAGAAATTAGCATGTGGCAAATAAATAAAAGTTGCAGTAAGTGAAGCCCATGTGTGTGTGTTTGTCCTTCACTGCTGAAGAGGACCATGCCATCAGCGAAACGATGACATGACTTATCCTGAGGTTTTTTTTTGAGTGAGGGAGGGCTGTGCAGGTCACCAGCCTCACTCTTCCTCCAGAGCCATCTGAATCTAGTGACCAGATATTCATCAGGATGACTGGAGATGACCCAGGATGAAGCAACTGGGATTAAGTGACTTGCCCAAGGTCACACAGCTAGGGAGTGTCAAGTGTCTGAGGTGAGATTTGACCTCAGGTCCTCCTGACTCCTGCACTGGTGCTCTATCCACTGCGCCACCTAGCTGCCCCAAGTGAAGCCTATATAATTTTACAGATGGTATTAATTTAGTTATCACTAGATCTTATATCAAGATAATAAATATTACCTCTTAGTGTCCCTAGGTGACTTTCTAAATCTAAGTGACAGAGAAGTTATTGACTTGTATTGGTAGAAGGAACTTCTTCACCTAGAATCTCCTTGTATTAATGAAATCCAAAGGCCAGTCCCTATCCTATCCCTTCTTGTAAACAACATATTGTTGGGTTTTGCTTCCTAATCCATTCTGCTACCTTCCTCAATTTAATGGGTGCCTTAAATTTCACGTACATCCATAATTGCTTGTTTTTCCTTCAAACAAATTCTGTTCTAATATTTCTTTTCCTTGATATCCACCTATCCCTGGTCTTTAGAAAAGAAGAATAAAAATGAATCAGTTTTCAGCATTAATGGTTTGTCATACTTAAAAAAACTCTTGATCCCATTATTTCCCCATTCCCTTTCCTCCCAAACTAGACTCTTACTGGTAGAAATTGTACTTTTCTCTCTTTCTGTTGCTGTCTACTTTTAGTCTACCTTCCCCAGTCCAATTCTTTATGTTTAAATAATCTTGTGTGGCATCTGAATTCCAAGAAAAAGCTGTAATTTCCTCTTCATTCCTTTCCTAGGGGTGCTACATAACCTTTCCTTTAGTTTGCTTATTGGGCCTTCCAAACTTTTTCTTTTTTTCTTTTTAAAAATTCTAGTTGTGGTTGGTACACAATTATTCTGGAGTTTTATATGAGGCTTCCATGATACCATGATGTCTTCACTATATTCAAAGGTTTTTGTTTTTTGTTTGTCTTCCTTAATCGTTTCCTCAGTCAGAGTTGGAAAGCCAATAGTGTCCTTTTTGCTGTACGCTTTTTCCTTCCGAGACTGTATTAAGGACATTAATTTTTCCCCCTTTTGACTTTTTTTTTCATTTCCTTTGGAATGCATTTTAAATATGCATCTTAATGTTTTTGGAGTAGTCAAGGAAATAGCTGGGTTCTTTTGAAAACTTTCACTCCATTACCTTGCCTGAAGCTACCCCTGAATGGGTTCTACTTGTGGAAATTGTGAGGCTGATCTCTTCTGAATGGTCCCAAAGTTTACTAGACAGACTCAGTAATGCCATGGGGCCCAGTGTAGATATCATATTGTCATAAAAAAATAGCAACATCTGAAAGACCTTCCCATCAAGAGGGAATCCTTTTCATATAATGCTTTTTTTAATTAAAAGATGTTTTTAGCACTGATACATTTTGTTGAACGATTTTATACATTTATATATATATATATACATAAAATCACATTTTTACTATTTATATAATTAAATATACTATTGCTTTTATAACAGAGAACCATATTTGCATGGTACAAATCCAAATGGATAATACATATTTCTTATTATATCTTTTATAATTTGTGCATTAAAGAAGTAAGACTATACCCATGTTCGTTGCAAATGAGCAAAGAAATTGGATCATTAAGTCTCCCAAGTAATGCTTTCCTGAATATGCATTTTCAATATCAGTCCACCACTCTGGAGTGAACAGAATATTCTTATCAAATGGCAAATATGAGTGCACTGAAAGTAACACTTAATCTCGTGTCTTCCCTTATAAAGTCATATGCATAGAACATGTACTACTAAGAAAGAGTGTAAAACAATCCATGTGCAAAATACATGTTTGATGATTTAAGATCAATAAGAGCACTCAGTACCCTTATTTAAAAAACTCAGCTTTGAGATAGAATTATAATTTTTTTTGCATTTTTAGCCTAAGATGTATAAAATAACACCAAGTGAAAGAAGTAAAGTGTATTCGGTGTCACAAGTAAAGCCAGGAAGATAAATGGATGGGGAGACAGAGATACGCTTAGGCTAGGGGGCAAAGTCTTTATTTCTCCTTACAGCCTAGTCAGGTTCCTGATCTTTTATGTGAAGAAACATTCAGTCAAAAGTACAGGGACTTTGGACTCATTCTTATGCCCTTCATTTTATAGATGTGATAACAGTTGGAGAAAGGTCACATAGCAACTCTGTGGAGGGCCCTAGCTTTTGACCCATGCATCTTAGTGCCTACGTCTGTGCTATTCTGCCCCATGCTGCTTCTTCCCAGCACAACAGAATGCAGGTGATGGGAAGTGATCCATGGACCTGCTGAAGGGGTTTCTTGGGGGAGCGGCAGAGGAGGAGGCAGATCTGACTGTGATGGCTAAGATATTAAGGAAGCAAAGGAAAATTCTCCTTTCGTTTTTGGCTTTTCTCTAAAGATTAGAAATTATTACCAATCCCTAGAATACTTTCACAGAAAAGATGAGGCTCAGAAGTGCTCCCTTGAAACTCCCTATTTGCTGAGGGCCACCAGCTTGGTCCAGACAGATCTTTATGGTCTTTAATAACCTTTTCCCTCACATACTTCATGTGTTTTTTTGTTTTTGCAACTCTCTAATGAACTTATGTAATAGCGTTATCCGTATATCTTATTTCCATATTAAACTGGGAGCTTTGCCATCGTGCTTTGGTATACCGTAGGTATTTAACAATGTTTATTGAATGAATGAATGAATCAAACACTAGGAGTCTTTCAAACAAACAAACTTGTGATTCTTACAAATGTAACTCAAATCTCAGGGTTGAACCATTCAAGGTCAAAGGGTTAACCAGAAACGTGTTTTCAAGACCAGGCGTAGGGAACGAGCCTGTATCCCTTGCTAATGGAGAGGCTGAGTGAGGCTGTGAGGTCCTTATGCTTGGGAGTCCTGAGCTTCATCTGGCCAATTCCACTGGTTATTCCCACTAAGTTTGAAATGAAAATGGTAAGCATCCAGGAGCAAGGGATTACCGTGATACCTAAGGAGAAGCTTCTGTGCCAATTAGTCATGGGAGCCACAGCAAATGGCCACTGTACTTCTAGCCTGGGTATTACTCAGGGAAGGAAGGAAGGAAGGAAGGAAGGAAGGAAGGAAGGAAGGAAGGAAGGAAGGGAGGGAGGGAGAGAGAAAAAGAAGGGAGGAAGGAAGGAAAGATAGGCGATGAGAAAGGGAGGGAAGAAGGATTGAAGGAACAAAGGAAAAAAGGAAGAGTAAGAAGGATGTGTACTTTCTAAAGGTCATAAGCACATTTTCTCACTTTCTCAGAACTGCAGTTCTACATGTATATATGGGGAGCAGACAATAGATGGCAGACCATTCTCATGGTTAGGGACATTCTCACATGGCAATGCCAACTATAAATCATAGGATTTAGAGCAGGAAAACACATTAAAGAGTTCCTAGTACAACACCCTTATTTAATAGATAAGGAATGCAAGAAAAATTTAAAAGGCTTCTATAAAGTCACAAAAAGATGACCTTGCAAATAGCTTTCCCTTTGACTCCAACTGTCCAAAAATGGTGCATTCCCAGTGCCTCAAGCTGCAAATTTATTCATTTTTCCAACATTTATTAACAGCTTTCCATATGTTATACTATGCTAGGGGTTTCAAAGACATAGGGGACAAAGACTCTGCTCTGTAGGAGCTTATAATATAACAAGAGGAAAGACATATACATAAATAACTACAATGCAAAGGAGATGGAAATAGTATAAAGGAGAGAGACGCAGGGTAGACTCAGTTCGTTGCCCTGCTAATTGAGGTCTGATCCTGGAACAAAATGAGGTTCTCTGGGGTCATTCAATATGAAACCAAAGGAAGTTTACTTAGCCACAGCATAGAAAAGATAAGCAACAAGGATATTCCAGTACTTAGCTCTGGTACACTTGGCCCCTCTCATTTTCACATGGAAACTTCTCCGATCAGCAGGTCATGGTATGGTGACTTATTTGGTTTTGGGACATCCACCAAGTCTGAAGGGTCCTGACTCCATGTGAGTGGACCGTTTTATGCTCTCAGGTGACCAAGAAGTCATGCTAATATTGCCAGAGCCTACCATCTGGGACAATCAAATCCTGGGGAAAGAAGTATGAAACTAGCCTACTTCATGTTGTGGGGGAAGAGGGAGTCCTAGGAGATACTGATGTTATCACAGAAAGGTTGCAGTAATCTGCTATGAGAAATTGGTGATAGTGGTGGTTGTGGTGGGAAGAGGTCACTTTTAATTGGGCTGAGTGAGGAGGGCTTTGTGGAAGAGGCAAACTTTCACAAAATAGATGGACTGGGTATGAATTAAAGAAGATGGAAGATAAGGTATAGTTTAATTTGGTTTTTATCATGTAACAAAAAAGTATAGTTTAAAAATTCATTGTTTATTAATAATTTTTCTAAACTGCAAGTCTTTTTATAAAGAAAAATGCATTATTTATTTTAGAAAAATTGGAAAAGTCTGCTTTCAGATACCAATAGATTTCCATATTAGTATATTTATACTTTTACATGACAATTTACAAAGTAATCCAAATTCATATATGTAAAAAATGGAATGGATAATATAAAATAAGTGGTACGAATACTTAGAATCCTTCTTAAAATTCTTCTTTCCTTTTCCTTCTATTCTTTCAGCTTCGTGATGACCACAGAATAAGGTGACAATATTAGGTGTTTTAACAGGCTTTCTTGGGAGGTTATAAAATTAAGTAGTCAAAGTTCTTATTCTACTGACATTTGTAGGCAAGAGTAAAAGAAAAAGGTATTGATATTATTGAAAGAATTAAAATACTTGTAACATCTGCTCACACTTCATTTTCTCAACTCACACCATCACTGGTAGACCAAAGAAGTGACAGTCACTCTTTCAAGGATTCTAGGAGTAAATGAGTGAGTATCCTCCTAAATGCTAGCTCATGTGACTACCAGTGTACTTCCCCTTACATGACCAGGAGACTTGGCTCTTTAGCAAAGGCATTTACTCAAATGCAACAGCAAGAAGAAAACCTTTTCTCCAACACCAGAGGCACACTCTCCAACAAACACACGCATAGACCAAGAGAGGGAAAGAGTAGGCTCAAACTTAAAGTACAATAGTAGTGACAGTCACAGTTAAGGAACGCATGTGGCCAAGGCATATGAATGGTAATACATTAAACTGAGTCTCAAAGAACAGGCAGGAATACAGAGGTTACTATCGGCATTGATGGAAGGAACTCTAAAATCAATGACATCACAGGAACAGTTTGAGCCTTTGATTACATATCTGCATTATATTCTGGGACATCATATACTGTAAAATAAAGAGTTTTTATGGAGTTGTTTTCTCTAAAATTATTTCTCATTTATTGGATATCAAATATCTAGCTCCTAATTTAATTAATCTTCAATTAATTAATTATTTAATATTTATGTTATAAATATATATTATATATGTATTTAAATATTAACATCATTTAAATAATTTAATAATTAAAAATGAATAATTTATTAAATTAATTTAGTTAATTTAATTAATTAAAAATTAAATTAAGTAAGAATTTAGTTCTTATTTAAATTTCATTATGGATAAATATGTACTCTTAACATGAGAAACATACAAATCACATACATTTCTTCAAAAGAACTGATACTCTTACAATCATTAAGACACTTCTAGTTCTGAAGTAAATTTTAGTATAATAAATTTTTTAATTTAAATCAATTAAAAAGGGGAGAGAGTACAGAAAAAGCTATATTTGCATAACTTGGACTGGAAAGTCACTTCAAGAGTCAAATATTTTGTAGAGGATATTAAAGAATCATGTAAGAGGCAGTTTAGATAACATCTAATATTCTTTCCAATGCTAAAGTGCTGTGAATCTATGAGAAACACACAAGGACATTGGTATTCTACAACTTGGTGAATATGTGAATAATTGTTCTAGTTTATCCATTTTCCTGTTACTTGATTTATTTTAAAGTTCACCTACCAATGAAAGGTCTCTGGAAACACGGACAAGTGCAAAAATCAAATACAATGATATTATAGTGAATGAGGGTTTAAATAATGGTACTTTCATCTTTGTAAAGGGTTCAAAACCAATTAATGATTCTCCTTAGGTCCCCCCAAATGGTGCTAGATTTGGTATTCTTTAACATTCTGGGAAAAGTTATGAATTCCTACGTGGAAATTTGGCAAAGAATTCCCTATTTTGAAATATGTATGGCTAAGTTCTCTAAAGATAAAGTTATAAGTTATAAGACCCAAAGATCCATTCTGCCATAAATGGGGAAAGTAAACCTGTTTGAAACACATCATTGGAAAATCAAAAGGGAATCATTTTCTCAAAACAGTAAGCTGGTCATACCCAGATAATGAAACAGTCAACTTCTTAAGAAATAACTTAAAACTGTGATGTAACAATTCAGAAATTTCTCCAAGTTTTATTTCAACTACTTTCAATCAATCCCTCCAACTTCATTTCCATAGTGTATGTGAATAAAAAAAGTTTATTAAAAGGTTACTGAATCAATTTTTTAAAAAGTATTTCAAATATTTCATTTTTCCCCATGAATAGTCATGGGTAGTTAAGGGGTAGAAGATATAGTGGTGATCCATTTTAGAGGCTGGTACTACTGATATTCTAAATATTATCACGACATTTAAAACTCTTTTACTCTTCAGGTGGTATACTATTCTGAGATTAGTGGTATGATATACAAAATACATAAGACGTTTCCAATTTAACATGATTTAATGGACAAAGACAAATATAAATAGTCAAAACTGAAAATATAAATGTAATACATATACTCATTAAACATAATGGGGGTAAAAGAATGGATTATAAAGACCTAATAATTTTACTTACAAGAAACAGTTTAAAACAAAGATTCACACAGGTTTAGAGTGGTTATGGTATAATTTATCAAACCTTAGCAGAATCAAAAAAGTCTGCACTGGTAATTCTTAATCAGATAAGACAACAGTAAAAATAGAGACAGTTAAGAGAGACAAGGAGAGAAATGGTATCACATGTAAAGGCATCATAGATAACTAAATTATATAGGCATTAAAAATACTTACGCCAAACTGCATAGCCTCTAAGTACTTAAAGAAAAAGCTCACTAAATTATAGGAAGATCTAGGTTAGTTAATAATTGTTAGAGACTTCAACGTATTTCTTTTAGACTCAGACAAATCTAGTAGAACAACTTATAGGAAATACAACTTATAGGAAATAAGTAGCGATTCACAACAGAATATTAGTAAAACTAGATATTCTTAACCATTTGTAATTACTGAATGGGAATAAAAAGATATAGTTTTTAAAAAAAGTATTGTATGGTACCTGCACAGAAACTGTCTATATTCTAGAGTGAAAAAAATTATAATTAATGGGAAAAATATGAAGTGTTCAAATATAAATGGAGAACAAAGTATGTAACTCTAAATAATGAATGGATTAATCATGAAAATAAAATTACAATAAAGAGACAGTCTGGTAAATTGGATTTGAATTCCAGCATTATCACTAATTACCTATGTGACCAATTAACAAGTCAATTAACATAAAGGCCTCAGCTTTCTCATTTATAAAATGAGGGGTCTGGACTCAATGACCGCTAAGATCTCTTCTGGTTCCACATGTATGATCCTATGAAATGGTATACCAACATTTGTAGAATTCAGGTAAAGCAAACCATAAGGAGAAATTTTCTTTCTCTGAACTACTATTATCAAAATATTAATATTATTAAAAGGACAAAAGGAAACATCAATGAAACTGAAATCAACAAATTAAAAACTTCTAAACAAATACCAAAATTAAAAAAAAATAAACTCTAAACAGAAAGAAACAAAATTGAAAATAAAGTACTACTGAGATGATAAAATTTGGGAACAATTTTGTTTTTTAAATATAAAAAGCATTATCTCATTTGATGAAAAAAGGAGAGGAAAACAATGATTTGCCAAAATCAAAAATTAGAAAGAGGAATTTACAAGTAAAAAATTAAAAAGTACTAAAAGTTATTATACACTTTGAAATGCCAACAAAATGGATAAGTTAAATGAAAAATTATGAATAATATATAAAAATACAAGGTGTCCCCAAAAGTCTTTGTATAATTTTAAGTTTATGAACCCAGTAAAATATCTCAGAAGAATAATATAGAAAATGAAAAACTAAGTTATACAATCTCAAAGAAAGAAACTGAGCACATTATAAATGAGTTTCTAAAGGAAAAAAGCAATAACCTTAGATGAGATTTTTTTTACAAGTGAATTCTATGAAACATTTAGAGAAAAATTAATCCTTATAATAATAAACTATATGCAAAAATGGAGACAGAAAATACCTTACCAAACAAACCCTTTTCCATAAGATAAACAAGCCAATGACATTAGAAAAAAAGAGAAAGATAAAACTGAGAAATAGAAAATGAAAGACTATCACTAATTAATATAGATGTAAAAACAATGAATGAAATAATAGGAAAGAGGCTACACAATTAAACACTACTCATTATGATCAAGTTGGATTTATAACAGAAACCTAAATAAACCATATTTTTAACAAAAAAAAATCACATCTATATTAACAGATAAAGAAAAACAGCCTTCCACAAAATACAGTTCTAATTGATGCAAAAAATTCTAAAAAGCAAAGGAATAAGTGGATCTTTCTTCATCTATTTAAAGGCAAAACCTAGTATCATCTGCGATGGAGAAAATGTAGAAGATGAGAAAATGTAGAAATTTCTCAATAAAATCAGGAATAAAGCAAAGATGTCCATTATCTCCACTCTTATTTGATACAGCACTAAAATTGAAGGCAATTTACTAGCAATAAGAGAAGAAAAAGAAACTGAGGGAATAAGATTGTTAAAAATAATCTGTATTTGCATATGCTAAGACCTTTAAACTGTTAGGTTCAATGAAAAATTAATAGAAATAATTGAATTTCAACAAAGTGATATATGATCAACCATTAGAAACCATCAGTCTTTTGATATCTTACTAATAAAATCAAGGAAGAACTAGGAAGAGAAATGTCACTCAAAACAACAAAATGCAAAGACGCAAGTGTAATTTACATATCACATGTAATAACTACAAAATATTCTACCAAAATAAAATTACCTAATATTTATAGAGACATCCATTTTCACCCATGTTTTCCTAGGACAATATCCTTTTTCTACTACATAAGCAGATTTACAAGTACAAAATAAATGCCAGGGAGTTAGAAAAAAGAGACACTAAAAATCAAGGCAGCAGAAGATGGTGTAGAAGAAAGTGATGACTCTGTGAGGCAAAAGTGATGAGACCGCACGTTTTATGGATGGCAAACATCCAGGGTAAAGTTAGGGAGGCAGGAGGTAGAGCCCCAGGTGTGAAGAAGGGACAGAAGGCCTACAGCATGAGAAGGAGAGTAATGTATAAAGAGATTAGAACCAGCAATGTAAAAGCCAAGCAGAATAGCTTATGTTTGATCTTAGAGGCAACAGGGTGCAAGTGAGGTAAACCACCTTGGCAGTTAATACAGAGAACGGACTGCAGTGAAGCAGGGAGACCCTTTAGAATAATGTTGCAATAGTTCAGCTGAAGGCTGATAAAGACCTGGAGTAAGATGGTAGTGGCTGTGTGAACAGAGAACATGGAAAAGATGCAAAAGATTTTATGGAAAAAGAAAATTGGCAAGATACGCCAACTGATTGCATTAGGTAAGATAACTAACTGGTTAATTTAATCATGACCACCAAACCTAATCATTCAGGTACCAAGGGGGAATTTTAAGGCTGAATAATACAGCTTAGCTTTAGTAATACAATTTCATTATATCCCTCATATATGATCTACATATAGATTTTATTATATGCATATAAATACATTTTCATTACATACATACATAAAGCGTACAATTCAATTCAATAAACATTTATTAAATACTTACTAAATGCCACGTACTGTGCCATTAGGGAAACCAAAATAAAATACAATATAATAAAAAAAAAAAGGCAGTCCCTGCATTCAAGAAGCTTCCAATCTAATGGGGAAATAAAATGTAAAAAATGAAGTTGAAAAGAGGGGAGGAGTGCCAAGGGGCACCCCACATGAAGGCATGTTCTGTGGAACAGAAACCAAGCAGAGCCACTGATGGAGAAATGGAGAGTTGCTTCAAAAGTGCTGAGCCCTCTCTAAAGGAAAGCTTTGGGAGCAGTCTTGAATCGGGGTGGGGAGAGACAATTGAAGGAGTTGAGAAAGTCGTTCTGTAAGATGATAAAATTTCAGGTGATCAGCTTATTTTGGCAGAGGCATGATGCTCTGTGGGGTAGAACCAAAGCAGAGCTGCTGATGTATATATGTGTATATATCTATATCTATCTATCTATATATATGTATTAATCACACACACACACACACACACACACACACACACACACACACACACACACACTTTAACTTCCAGTACTTATCTCTATTTTTCTTGTGTCAAGATGGGTTTAGATGGGAGCTTAAGCTCTTTTTGAAATTTATCAATGTAAAATTAAGGTACAGTTCACAAATTAAACCACTAGCCTACAGCACTAAAAGTCATCTTGGTATCCAAAAGAAGAAACAAAAGACCACTGCACTAGAAGACATTTTGGAAATAATCTAATCCTATCTCTTCTTTGAAGAAAAAATTGATTCTATAATATTTATGAGAGACAGACTCTGTTTGAATGATTCCATTGACAGGAAACCCAACTAGGTGGTGCAGTGGATAGAACTCTGGGCCTGGAGTCAGGGAAGACCTGAGTTCACATCCATCCTCAGACACCACTTGTATGATCCTGGACTTAACTCATTTTGCCTCAGTTTTCTCATCTGTAAAATGAAGTGGATAATGAAGTGGCAAACCACTCCAGTATCTTTGTCAAGAAAACCCCAAATAGGGACATGGAGAGTCAGGCATGACTGAAATGAATGAACAGCTACAACTGGTGGGGAACTCCTAACTTCATGAAGGGGCTCATTCTGTGGGTGTAAAACTCTAAAAGCTGGAATGTTCTTCTTTATGTTGAACTTAAATCTGCTTCTTTCCTAATTTGTTTTCGTTCCAAATCTGTCCCATGAAGTCACATACAACACGTTAATCTCTCCTTCCACAAAAACCCCTCAAACATTTGAAGACTGTTACCCTACCCTGCTTGCGATTCCTGCCCTTGTGTGTGAAGGTCCCCAGTTTTTTAAAGTAGTTTTCACCAGTAAGGTTTCAACATCTTCCTTACAATCATTTCTCACCCTCCCATCACTTCTATCCAGTTTTTCATTTTTTTCTTTTAGAAATTGGGGGGCTCTGGTAATCAACAAGGATAGAGTAAATCTATAATTATCAAGGAATTGATGAATAATAAAATAAATATTTTAAAGTGGACATAACATTAATCAATGAAGAAATCTAAAGTATTTATCTAACGCTTCCAAGTTTAGGAAGCATTTTCCTAACAACTATATTATGAGGTAAGTAACTATTATCACTGTATATTAAATTTATCACGTATTTAAAAAGAAAAACAAGTTGTATGCAGTAGATATGTAATCTCATTACAATCCTTTCTTCTCTTATATTATGCAGGGGAAAGTGCTCATTTTAGTTGTTGTTTGTTAAGTTGAGAATAGGAAAAATGAAATAAAACACGTAAATGTAAGTATTATCATTCCATCTTACCCAAGTTAAGGAAGCTGGGATAGACTCTCTATGGATTAGCTACAATTTCTCCCGTCTATCTTGGACACTGTTGCTTGCACTCTTGCCTCCTTCTTTGAGCTATGAACCTCTTGATAGTAGGGATTATGTTTTGCCTCTCTTTGCATCCCTAGTACTCTGCACAATGCCTCCTCACAGGAAGACAAAGTAGGAGGATAATAATCCCACGTAAGAGGTGATCAGAGCCTGAACAAGGGTGACCCTTAAGATCCTTTGGGATCCTAATTCTGCCCTGTATAATTCACCAATGAAGTACATCACTTCAAGGTTAATCAATGTCCTTCACAACTTGGTCTCAATCTCCCATTCCATTCTTATTACCCATCATTGTTATTCAGTTGTTTGAGTCATGTGTGACTCTTTGTAATCCTATCTGGGGTTTTCTTGGCAAAGGTACTACAGTGGTTTGCCATTTCCTTCTCCAGTTCATTTGACAGATGAGGAAAGTAAGACAAACAGGGTGAAGTGACTTGCCCAGGGTCACACAGCCAGTAAGTATCAGAGACTGGATTTGAACTCAGGAAGCTGAGCCTTCTGACATCAGGTCTAGCACTCCATCCACTGTGTCATCTAAATGCCCTTATTACATATTACTACCTATTCAATAAACTCTAGTGGCTCTCTATTTTCTCCAGGATCAAATACAAAACTCTCTGTTTGGTGTGCAAAACCTTTCATAATCTCCCCTCTGTGCCACCACTAGCACCCTCCCTTGCCCTCCCCCTTCTACTCTGCTCTTACTATACCTTATTCTCTGCTACACACTCTGACTGCCCTTGGCTTACACTGGCCTCCTTGCTTCTCTATGAGTAAGACGTTTCAGGCATTTTTTTTGGCTGTCGCCCATGCCTGAAATGCTCTCCCACCTTACCTTGGTCTACTGGCTTCCTTTAAGTCCCAACTAAAATTCCGCCTTCTGCGGAAACCCTTTCTGAACCCTTCGTAACCGCAGCGCCTTCCCTCTCTTTATTTCCTATTTATCTCACATACAGTTTATCTATGCACATTCATTTATTGTCTCCCTTAATAAATTGTGATCTCCTTGAGGGCAGGTCTTTGACTCTTACAGACTAATGATTGCACATATAATTAATCAAAATATCACACAACAGAGTTGTTTTATTATAGCTTTTTCTTAGGGATCCTTGCTGGTATTCTGTATCATTAATTCTCTTTCTAAATGAGCAGTGACCATCTATTTAATAGTCCTCTCTATAATTTTCCCAGACACCGAAATTTAAAAAAACAAACCCAACAATTTTAGTTCTCAGAATCTAACCCCCCCTCTCATTTGAAATGAGAACATTCGTGCATTCCCAGTTTTTTGGCATCTCTTCTGGCCTACATGATTAAATAAAAACAATGGTAGTTTCTTGTTTTGTATTATACCTTAAACTTTCTTTGCTTCAGGATTTAATTCATCTAAGCTTAGAGACTTTTAACATACTTAAAGCATCTGGGTGTACCTTGATCACATCATCACATATTTTGGCTTAAATTCTCTCTTAATAACGTTTGTTCTGCACATTTCTATTTGCCAATCATTTTTCTTAATGACATATATTGAAGTAAAATAGAGACTGACTAAACTTGCTCTTTCTTAAAAGATGTGAAGAGATTAAACTTCATAGCAACAAGCTTAATATTCACAGTATCTGGAGAGAGTATGAGTAAAGTCAAGGTAACATTTCTGTAAATCAATAAAAAGTAAACGCGAGGGGGTCAGATGATCAATAAGGTAGTGTAGGGTTTTTTTGAGCCACATAACAGCTAGAAATGCAGCACACACATACAGTACTTAAAATATCAGCAAGAAAAAGAAAAGACAGAAATCTTTTTTCAATACCACACAAGATAATCCCTACTGAAACAACAGTGAAGGATAAAGCACTTAAGGTTCCCACTCACCTCAACCATGATTGGTCCTATAAACTGCAGAACTATATGACCTTACAGAAGATTATTTTCCTATATCTCATAAAGTTGGAGAACATCAATCCTGCCAAGCTATGTAAGGACAGAGGCACAACCGTGCTGTGGGTCTGTGTGCATCTGTGTCTCACAGAGAAACGCCTTATTAACGAGAGAAAAGGGAGTCTCCAGACTTACAGATCATCTTTTCTGTGGGGTTTCCATTGTTCAGAGGCCTGGTTAGACCCCCACACTCCAACATAAGGAGGCTGAATTTGTGCAGACTTGGGGGTTGGCACAGAATAAAGCATCCATCATGATGGTGGGAAAAGGGATCAAAAACAGAGGGGAAAGAAGTTAGTAACGACCTATTAGGTGAAGAACAAAAAGACTGAATGACATATTAAGATCAATAGAGAAAAGTTGGGTAAAAGCCCCAGTCCCAAGTAAATGAACCAACAATAAGACCCCCCAAAAGAAGAAAAATAAATAATATACATTGCAGAAATGGCCAAAGCACTCTAGGTTGTATGCTTTAATGGAAGGCAAATCAAAAAACCTTTAAAAAATGAGAAAACATGACAATAAATTCTTTGAACTCACAGATGACAGAACACAAGCAAGAAATTATCGAACTGTGAAAAAAGAGAAATACAATTAGCAAAATAAATTGCATGATGAAATGCATGAGAAAAATAAGAGTATACAATTAGAAACACATCTTTCAAAACAGCAAATGTTTTGGAAAATACGATAAAAGATGTGTAATCAAAAAAATTCAGGAAGAGAAGAAATATTGTCCAGAAAAAAAGCAAAAGACAACTTTAAATTATTATACGAGGTAAATTGTCTAACATTAAAGATAAAATATATGGATATAACTTAAGGATCACAGATATCCCAGAAAACCACAATACATTTTAAACTCTAAATAAAATTTTGCAAAACAACAACAATAAAACCCACACTTACAAGAAAATTATCCAAAAATATTTGAAAATAAATGGCAAAGTGTTGATTTGACAGAATCCACAGAGAAAAACCTAAGCTTAAAAATTTAAGGTGTGTAAAAGTTTTATGTCAAAGTAGGGAAAATAAAGCAATCTTTTTTAACATTAGAAAAATATCTATCTAAAATGAAAAACACACATGATATGCAACTCGGATATACTAGAAGCTTTTCCAATAAATACAAGAGTAAAGCAAGGGTGCTCACCCTCCACATTAAAATTTGGTGTAGTTCTAGAAAGGCTAGCCATAGCAATAATTCAAGAGAAAGAGATCAAAGGTGTAGTCATAAGCAAAGAGGAGATAAAACTATTCTTATTTGCAGATGACATGATGGTTTCCTTAGAAACTTCTAGGGAAGCAACAAAGATACTAATTGCAACAATCAATAGATTCGGCAAAGTTGTAGGTGAAAAAGTCCCCAGCAAAATCAATAATATGTCTATACAATACCAAAATCCAAAAGATATTGAGAAAGGGAAACCTGGTTCCAAATAACCACAAAATGAATGAACTATTTAGTGATGAATCCAATGAAGCAAACAAAATTCTTACACAGATTCTATTGCAAAGTGCCCCTTAAAAAGATAAATATAACTTATATGGCCACAGGAGGAATGCTTGTTAGTTTCTTGGCCATGCTGATATGATAAAAATTGTAATATATCAAAATCTTTAGTTTTTAGTCATCAAGGTTAAGCCAATCAAAGTGCCAAAGGAATATTGTATAGAACTCAATAAAATAACAAAATTCATTCAGAGAAACACATCTAGAATATAAAAAATAATGAATGGAGGTATCAGTGAGAAAGGATTAGTACCTCCAGATCTCAAAATATATTATAAACAATAGCCATAAAAATAATTTGGAATTGGTTTAAAAAAAGAGGCATATCAATGGAACAGACTGAAAAGGGAAAGATGGAAACACAGGCACTAAGTAAATAACTCAGTGTTGCATAAATCTAAAAATATAGATTGCTTAAGAAAGAACTCCCTCTATGATAAAAAAAGATAAGGAAAGTAAAAAAGTCAGAAATTAGGCTAAGACCAACATCTTATGGATTATTTTACAATAAATTCAAAATGGATATCTGACCCTAACTTAAAAGATCATACCACAAAAAATCAGAAGAGAAGCAAATCATATTCCTTTCATAACTATGGGTAACAGATATATTCTTAACAAAAAGTGAGATTATAAAAGATAAAATAGACATTCTGATAACTTGAAACTGAAAAGATTCAAACACACAAAATTAATGCATCTAGGATGTGAGGTTTAACAGGGGAAAAGATCTTTGCATTAAATTTCTTAGAAAAGCGTTTGGTATCCAAGATATACAAACAACTAGAGATTTTAGTTGGGACTTAAAGGAAGGCAGGGAAACCAAGAGGTGCAGATAAGAAGGTAGATAACTCCAGACATAAGGGACAATGAGTAAAAACATGGAGAGGAGTGCAGTGCAGAGTCTTACATGATGTATGGAAGCAGTATTGCTGGAATGCAGGAAACATGGACTTGGGAAAGGTGCAATGTTCTTAGGCACATTTTTGCCTTCCCCGATCGGTTTCTCGACCAGCCTTAACTTTTTCCGCTTTGTTGTCATTTTTTCATTAACAAGCCTTAGACATCAACAAGGTTTTTCTATACCTAAAAATCTATGAAAACCTTCATGAAGCAGATTTCTTATACCAATACAAATATTCAAAATATTAGGTCCAGACTAGCGCGAATAATGAATTCCCTACAGAGGCCACATGATTTGAAATTGCAGTGCACATTTCCATTGGACCATATTACTAATGCCACATTTCATATGGTAATATCTGTTCTTATATTTTACATAATTACAGCTTTGAATAGAGTGAATTTGAATATATGTGACTACTTTAGAGGTTTCATTATTCACACTAAACTGGACCTAGATGTATTAGAATGTTATGATGTTTCCAGCATTCACTGATACAGTAAAAATATTTTTTATTTTGAAAATTCTTTGAAATGTTTTATAAACCTTCTGAAGTAAAGAAATGAAGCATAAATTGCACATCAAATGAATTTCACCAGTTAATTTACAATTCAGGTATCGTAATTTGTTTAGTTTCTTTTCTGTTTTCATGGATATCTCCATCTGACCTGACTGTCACCCCCAGCAGATAAGACATTCTTGATGACCAATTTTGATTCTAACCAGTACTAAATTAATTTAGTGCACAAAATAACATGCTTGCACTTCTGTAGTCTGCTTATGAACATAGATATGCAACAAATGTTCTAAACATCTTAGATAGCCTATCATCAGCCCATAATTAAACAGTTCATATAACTATGAATACTGAAAACTTCATTTTTTTCTGTGTTCTATTTTGACAATAGCACTACATGGCTAATATCATGGAGTGCTAAGAAGTATAGCTAGAAGTAGCTTGTGAAAGGAAGGGACAAGTGGCTACTATGGGCCAGGTACATTCCAAAAATGATTTCTTTTGATCCTTAAAAGAACCCTGGGAGGTGGGGGCCATTATTATCATTCTCATTTAAAGGGAGAGGAAGTTGAGGCAAATGGTCACTTAGCTAGAAAGTGTCTGACGCCAGCTTTCATGTAGATTTTCCTGACTTTGGGACCAGCACTCTTTCATCTATACTGCTTAGCTGCTGGTGGATAATTACCAATATTATTAATTATCCAGAAGGCAGGGGTGGGGAACCCGTGGCCTTGAGGCCACATATGCCCTTCTAGGTTTCCCCTCTCCACATGCTCCCTGCTGCCTCTTAAGGGCTACACTTAAGGACCTAGAGAGCCACACGTGGCCTTGAGGCTTCAGGTTACCCACCTGAGTTGAATGTCTTTCTACTCCAAATGCTTTACTGATCTACTCCCCACTTCTATTTCAGAGAAGATTAAGGTTCATGAGATTGCCATTCTTTCACATCCCTCATCCACGTTTTCTTGTTCTTCTGGCACCCTCCAGTTATGGAAGATAGTAAGATCTCCTGTTTCCTCATTTCCCCCCTAATGTATTCCTTTCTCCCTCCCTTGAAACCAACTACTTAGAAAAACCTGGCCCCAGAGTTGTTTTTTTTTTCTTTTTAAAAAAAATTCCCTTTGTAATTTTGGAAGACTGGGATATTGAAGGGACATTTCTTCTCCCCCATTTGAATGTAAGCACTGATCATCATTTAGACTTTCAGTGCTAAAAATGATGAACTTTTCTAAGTTTCTCTTTTCTCCTGCTTCTGTATTTCAAAAATGCTAATCAGTTCTGATCTTTTTTACTGAAAACCAAGGGAGTCCTTGATTTCAATTAAAGGCCATTTCTGCCCCCTACAGGACTATACAGTCATTGGTGGTTGTAAGTCCTTTTTTGGGGGGAATATTCTATTCCAAGATTTTCCCTCCTTTAAGATCGCTGAAGCACAGTGACGGGGGATCTTGGCAGTTACTTGTTTCTTGATATTTGAAGTCTGTTCTCCTGACTGATTATACTATTGTTTCTTTGATCTGGAAGACTGGATGTTTGTCTACATGCCTGGATGTTTTCAATTTGTTCCTCTACCCCCAGGATATGGTCATTAATTCTATTTATTTTCATCTTGCCCTATAATTCTAATAGATTTGGCATTTTTCAATGATCCTTTTGAAATATGGTTTTTACATGTTATTTGATCATGATTTTCAAGAAGTCCTATGATTCTTTAATTGTCTCTACTTCATCTGTTTTTCAGTTCAGTTGTTTTTGAGAGCAGATACTTTATATGTTCTTCTAATTCTGAAATCTTGACTTGGTTCTAATACATCTTGTCTCATTGAATCACCAAGTTTGGTTTGCTTCACTGTATTTTATGAGTAGTACATTCCTTGGGTCATGCTTTTCATTTTCTGTTCCAAGTTATTTAAAATGTTTCCAATATTTTCAAGAGCTCTAGTTATTTTCTTTTATCACTTGCTATCTTACTTCACTTCTCTCTTAGACCTCTTGTGGTCAACCATGATTTTTCTGAGGCTCCACTCGTGCTTACTGGGAGGTTACTCAAAGGTTGCTTCAATGTGTTCTGAATTTTCTTATGTTTACTTGAATCTTGAGTCTCAGTTCCTGGATTTGGACTTTGTGCTAGGATTAAAGTACATACACTCCTCAAATTCAGGGACATTGCTTTATCCTATCCCTTCTACAGTCCAGATGCTGCTGCCATCAACCTGTTGAAGATCTGGTTTTGTGCCTGGATCCTGACCTTTTCCTCTGTTGAAATTTCTGACTTCTATTACCCTATCTTGGTAGATTAATACATATACGTTGTTGGTCCAATTTCCATCTCCTCTTTCTATAAGCACCAACTGGAAATGAGGCTGGTATGAATACGATAAGGCAGTTAGATGGTACAGTAGATAGAACACTGGGCCTAAAGTTATAAAGACATGAGTTCAAATCTAACTTCAGATACTTGCTAGCCTTTTGACTCCAGGCAACTCACTTAACCTCTGCCTGCCTCGGATTCCTCAACTGTAAAAAGGGGATAATAATAAACACCTACCTCTGCATTTTCATGAGGATGAAATGAGACAATATTTGTAAAGCGTTTAGCACAGTGCCTGGCCCACAGTAAGGACTTAGAGTCTTATTCCCTCCTCTTCTCTTCTCCTCTCTTGGGGGAAGGGGTGAGGAGGCTCCCAATGCTGTGTGTCTGAAAGGGGCATTGTCTCTCCCTCTGGTCATCCATCTACTGGGAAATGCCTCCACCTTCTGCTGCGCCTCCATTAGAAGCTCCATTAGAAGCGGTGGCTTCTTAGAGGGTTCTAAGGCCTGAATGAACCTCCCAAGCCCATCTTCCTCTGCAGTGTCCTACCAGGGGCTGCCTTTGTCCTCAGTATGATTACGACAGTCCAGGGCTGAGATGCTATTTGTTTCAGGCTCCATTCACCAGACATTGGAATGGTTTCAGACTTCCCTCAATGTACCCACAGGCTGCTGGCCATTTTCTTGTATAGTCTTGGACTGGATGGAGGTGCTTATTGGTCTTTCCCTTTATTTAGTCATCTTTTTCATCTGGTATCTAAAATTTTTTTTGTTGGGTTGTTAATACTGAGGAAACTGGGCTTGGAACTACCGTTTTTACAATACCATATAGACTGAAGTGCTGAGATTAGCTCTTTTGAATGACTGATTCATTCGCTCAACAAGTGCTCATTAAATGCCCACTTTCATTCAATTTGTTTTGACACAAGAGGCACTACCCAATGAATTCCTAAACAATTCCTTTTGTAAAGCATATCCCAAAACAATGTTTCATAGAAAAATGTGATTTTAAATTTTGACAGTGGTATAGCATTAACCATTGTATTTGACTGGCATTCACTGTCTGTCTTTCAATTTTTTTGCTATTGAATCCACTATGTACACTGTCTTCATCATATTTTCTTTACCATGTAAGTCTTCCCAAGTTTCTCAAATTTCTTCATATTTTTCACGACTTATGGAGCAGTAATGTTCAATTACATTTTATATGTCATAATTTGTTCATCCATTTACAAATTATTTGTCATATATTTTGATCCTAGCTTTTTATCATCCCAAATCAACATTTTTGTCTGTGTGTGTGTTTTTTTTTGTTTTTTGTTTTTTTGGGTTATACTCCCAACAGCAGACTGACTGTCTGGGTCAAAGAGTATGAAAAGTTTAGTCATTTTGCTTGTACATTCCAGGTTTCTTATCCTGAATTTCTAAAGGAATTTCTATCTCCAACAGCAAATGAATTAGTGTGTCAGTCTTCTTACAGCATCTCCAAAAATGAGTTTTCCCATCTTTGCTAATTTGATGCTTGTAAAGTGTTAGTTACCTCAGGGTTGTTTTAAAATGAAATGAAATTCTTCCATTACTTTTGATTTTGAATATTTTTTCCAGTGGTGACTGATAGACTGTATTTCTCTTGAGAACCATTTGTTCATATCTTTGACCACTTGTCTATCAGGGAATGGCTCTTGATTTATAGATGTACCAATTATCTATATATTTGAATGTCAAACATCAGAGAATAATTAATTCAAAAATTCTGTCCAATTCATGACTTTCATAGCTCAGCACTTGGCATAGTGTCTGGCACACAGTAGGCCCTTAATAAATACTTATTAACTTTTCTTCTGATTTCATGGGCAAACACAAACCTATTTAGTTTTGTTGTGAGGTTTTTTTTTTATCCTGGGTCTGTTTAGAAATTTTTCTCCTAGTTATAATTGTGAAGGCATAATCTCTACTTACCTTTCATTAATTTTAAGGGTGTCTTTTTATACTTAGATAATTTGTCCATTTGCAATATATTATGGTATATCCTGTAAGATGTTGGTCTAAACTAATTTTCTACCAAACTATCTAATTTTTCTAGTGATTCTTACCACTACTTTCCTAGTAGTTTAGGTTCCGGATTTGTCAAACAATAGACTGCTGTGAACTTTTGTTTCAAGGTCATGTTTATCTACTTCATTCCATTCATCTACATTTCTGTTTTTCATCTAGTACCAGATGCCTTAGATAATTACTGCTTTGTAGTACATCCTGAAACTTGGTAGTGTCAATTTTCCATCCTTCCTACTTTCCAATCACTTCATTCCTCTATATTCTTTATTTCTCCAATTAAATTTTCTTATATATCATTCTATAAAATATTCCTTTGGTAACTTATCACAACATGCCCTAAAAATATTGAACTCTTACCACACTTTTTGTGATACATTTTTACTGTCTAAGAATAGCCCTGCTACGCACATTACTTATCTTTCCAAGTACTTAGGTGGTCTTATAGCCTATGAAAGTTATTTTGTAGTTGCATTTATCTAAGTCTTAAATATGTTTTGGTAGGTTGATTTTCAAGTATTTAAATACATTTTGCTAATATCAAATGAAATTTCTCTTGTTTCTCTCACTTTGCTAGAAATATGAAAAAATCTATTCATGTTCAAGACTTTATTTTTTATCCTGTTACTTTACTGAAGCTATTAATTATCTCACAACTTGGCCTCAATCTACTTTTCCAGAACAATTGTACACTGCTTCCTTTCATGTACACCACAGTTCAACCTGAACCGGCTTTCTTACTGCTCTGTATGCATAGAGTGTCATTTCCTGTCTCTAAGTCTTTGCTCTGACTGTCCCTTATGCCTGGGACACCTTGCCTCTCTCAAAATCCTTAATCACTTAAAAGATTAAATGTTACCTTCCACATAAGGCCTTTCCTGAATCCTGCCCCAAGCTTGTGCCTTCTGCCTAAAATAAATTCGCACCTACTTTTTCTCTCTTTCTAGATGCACAAGTTGTCTTTCCTGGCTAGAGTCTATTAAAAGGTCCTTGAATAAGGATATATTTTTAAATTTTTATCTTTATATCCCTACTGCCTAGAATACTGCCTGATGTATAGTTGGGGCCTAAAAAATGCTCAGTGATTGACAAATTATTTTTTATGAGCCTCAAAGATTCTTGAAATACCTGTCTTTATACCTTCTATTTTTCTTTCTTTTTTCCTTGCTAAACCTATAATATTGCTGTCATTATCTTCTGTGGTACCGATACCCAAATAGTGGAATCTATGCAACTAAGGGTATGAACAAGTTAGTGACTTTTCTTGTATAACTACAGGTTGTTTTCCTAGAATGGTTGAACCATTAACAGCTCCAACTAGTAGTGAATTAGTATGTCTGTCCTTCCATATTACCTCTAACAACAGGTTTTTCCCATCTTTGCAATTTGATGTATCTGAGGTAATACCTCAGGGTTATTTTAATTTGCAATTTTGTCATTATTAGTGATCAGTGCAAAATATCTAGCATGATGCCAAATTACAGTAAAGAGAACAGGCACCACTGCTTTATTCCTGATTTTAGAGGAGAAGTTTCCAATGCTGTCAGTGAGATAAGGTTATTTAAATTCTCTGTTTTCTGTATTCTTGATCTGGGTATTTTAAATTTTTCAAATATGAATTAATTTATTTTTTTACATTCATTTTATTTATTTTCAGTGTTCTACAATCACTACCATATAACTTAGATTTTTTTCTCCCTCCCTCTTCTTGCCTTCCCCTTCTCTCCCTGAGACAGCATACAATTTTATATAGGTTCTACACATACATTCTTTTTAAATACATTTTTCACTACAGTTGTGTTGTACAGAAGAATTAAATAACAAACTAAAACTTAATACAAAAGAAAATGATCTGCTACATTCTGTGACTGAATTCCATAGTTCTTTCTCTGGATGAGGAAGGCATTTTACCTTAAAAGACCATTGAGAATTTTTTTAAGTCCTTGCATTATAACTAAGTTCACTTATTTTTAATAATGTAATTTATATAATCATACATAGTAGACTGGGAAATTTAACTCACTTTGGATTTCATCATCTTGTTTTAAAAAAATTAGTAAAATAGTTTTCTCCTCATTAAAAAATAATCAAATGAATGATTAAACCATTTGTTAATCTTTTCAAGATTTTTGTTTGGTTCAGAAAAAGTTTTTATAATTTTGTTTTTTCTCTTATTGTAACAGTTTTTATGTTTATTTTTAATTACTGATTTTCTAGTTTTTTTATTTACAAACTCAATTTATTAGGCTATTTTTATTTCATATATATGTGCTAATAAATATTCATATTCCTCTCACGAATGCTTTATCTACATCTCAAGAAGTCTGGTGTATTATCTTATTATTTTCTTTAATATTTATTCTTACTCAAATCTGTTCTATGATCCATTCATTATCTAGTCTCCATTGCAGTCTGTCATTTATTATGATTTGCATATAATGCATTTATTTTTGTCTTTCTGAATTCACAAATTCTTTATTTGTTACAACGAGTTCAATTTTTGTAAAGTTTCTTTGTAACCCTAACCCTAAAAAAATGGGGTGGGGGTAGGAGATGTATTCCTTAAGGTGCTCATCCAAAGGGCTATTAACATCTTGCTAAGATTATTACTGAAATCTTTGCTAGATTTGTCTAACTGTGAAGGAGGCATGTTGAAATCTCCTATAATTACAGTATATTTTAAAGATTCAATTAGCTTATATTTTAAGTATTTATATATTATGCCATTTGGTGCAAACTATTTCATATTCTATTGTTTCATTATCAATGGTGCCTTTAAGAATAATGTAGATTTCTTGCTTGCCTTTCTTGATTATATTTTCTTTGCTATTGTTTTGTCTGAATGTCATATTAGCCCCTTTTGATTTATTGTGTTCAACTGAGGAAAAAATTCTATTCCAACCTTTCATTTTCTTAAACACTGTATGAATTTAGATGATGCCAAGTATATTTCATGTATGTAGCAAATTGCTGAATTTTGTTTTCTAATACATTCTTCCATTCTCATTTAATGGGTGAGTTTTTCATAAACATTCAAAGTTATATTAAGTTTGTTTTTCCTCCATCAGTATTTGTAATCCTGCTGTAATTTTTTCTTTCTTAAAAAGTAAGGAAATAACTACCACAGATCTGCAATTTGTATTACTTAGAGAAGAATTTGATCCTAGTGTCATCTTTTCCTCCCTTCACCTTTGCAATTACTCTTAACTTTGAAGGATGATGTGGGTAGAAACCATTTTTTTGGTATGCTATTCTAACTTTCCTTTTCTTTTTTGCTTCTACTGAGTAGTAGTAAGTGATTCTAACTGGAGTTCCTCAGTATATATTTTGTGCCTTCTCTATTGTTTGAAATATTTTCCTTTTGACCTGGGAATTCTTGACAATCACATTTCTGGGTCTCTTTTGGTAACATGTGGTAGAGTCTATCAATCTGTACTTTGCCTTCTAGTTTTTATACTCCTTGGCAATTTTCTTTTATGATTTCCTGAAATATCATATTCAGTGTCTTTGTTTCAAGATTTCTATGGAGGCCAATGATTCTCTATACCTTATCTATTAGATCAGTGCTTTTTTATTATTGAACCCATATGTAGTCTTCAAATTTTGCTTCAGGTAATGCTTCACCCCCAGCTACTACTGCCTTTGCCTCACACTTAGAATACATACAGACACATATACATGTATGCATATATGTATATGTATGTATGCATGCATGCAATATAGCTAGAATAAAGGTGAAGTTCCACTCCCTTTCCAAGCCCCCTTAGTTAATATAATCACAGAAGGCCAAGATTCTTCAACTGAATAAATGAAACAAATTAAGTGGGAATACAGGCCTTTAATCAATTTTTAAAGGATTATAGTAATTTGACCACCATATGAAGGCAACTGATGTGACACAATGACTGGCTGAAAGAATCAGACAGTTCTGAGCCTATGCATACAAATAACAATTAGAATAGCAATGGGCCTGTCAAAAAGAGAACTAGTTTAGTTACAGAAGAATCCCAGCTTAAAAAAGTTAAATTCAAGGCCTTCTGAGGGACTTTCTTGGAGAGGAGAACATTTTATTCCATCTACCCCTCCTGATTAACCATGTTACTGGAGAGACTGGGACCAGTAGCTAACTGGAACCGGAGAGTATGAACCAGTAGGCGACACATCCACCTTGGAGCTATAGTCACAAAAGAAAAAGTAACTAGAAAGAATGACTCCTTATGACCCAGAGAAATGCTAGCTATGGAAATTACAAAGGCACTGACCCTGAGAACCCTGCAGAGAGCTACACTGGAGAGGAACATAATGAGGAGCCTTTGGAAGGAAAAAATGACTCCTAGTTACCAGAGACTGAAAGTTACACCTTTGCTGTATGCTTTCTACAGGTCAGTTTCACTACTTTTCTAGTTTAAATTTATGTCTATTTTCCCATAAATCCTGTATTTGCAGAAGAGAGCTACTCAGGCTTACTTTTGTAACGTCTGTTCTTTCTACAGAAAATACCTTTGCTTAAAAAAAAAAAATTCTTAAGCCTACCTGATTTGTCAGTGGAAAGTATACCAGTGGGGGGCTTATGAGTGATAAGTATTAAAACCTAGGGTTTCTAAACTCTTAGGGTTACTTCCTAGGACACCAAGTGTAATAGTCGATAGCTTTCTGAGTGCTTCAAGGGGGAATTCGATTAAAAAGAAAATTCAATAAATATTAAATGTCTATGGTTTGCAAGGCATAATGCCAGTTGTTAAGAGAAATAAAGGGCAAAACATTTTCTTGGTGCAACAAAAGCTTATAATAGTTTAGCCTTAGTTGCCTGGTTTGTAAAATGAGTGGGACTGTATTTGATGGCCTCTATGATCCCGTCCATCCCTAAATGTATGACGTGATGATTTGTGACACTAAAGATTCACTGCTGCTCTTCTTGTAACTGGTGTCTCCTGACCAGAATCAGTGTGAGTTGAGGCATTCTGGTTCCTCTGCCATGCTTTCTTTCTGTCCTCTGAATCTGCCTAACTGGAACAGGTTCTGGGATTGGTGACTCTGTCCCCTCACATTTTCCTATTTTCAAACTGGAAAAATCTGCATGAAAAGCATATATTGATAATGCTGTAGGTCACATAAGAGATGATTTAAGAGATGCCTGACCTCCTGGTACTTTTTTATTGCAGTATTAGTCACAGGGAAACAGTATGCTTGCGACAGCTGATAGAAGGACCCACTGCCCTCTAGGAGAATACAGAGGGCTCAGGCAAGGCCCAATGGGGTGACTGCCAGGCTTGGGAAACTAACAGAAAAGGTAGGAGAGGAAGGAACATATTTTCTGGAGGAAATGATAAAAATATAAATGTTTATATAGCTACTGAAAGTTTGGAAAGAGTTTTCTATGTACGGTTTGATTCGAGCCTCACCACGATCTTGTGGAGCGCTATCATTTTGCAGATGAGGAATCTCGGAGAAGTGAAGTGTGATTTGTCCTGGATCGCCTATTTAGGCAGTGCCAGGTTTTCGGACCAAGGTCTTCCTGACTTCAAGTCCAATGCCCTATTCACCAGGCCACACGAGTCCTTTCCTAAACTATTGTCCAGTGCCAAAGGCGGAAAATACTTTGTAATAATAATGATAGTCTTCTATGTAGGATCTGAAAGGCATTTGTAGTAAAATGGTACATGGAATGACTGCATCTTTACTACAGACAGGGAGGCTACCCTGGTGCATGTAACTGTTGGTATGGATCCTGAACATGTAGGAAGACCTGGCTTTGATGTCGCTGTGATGCTTAACCACTCTGCACCTTAATTTCTTCACCTGTAAAGTGAGGAAGTTAGATCTGCATGACATCGAAGATCTCTTCTAGCTCTAAACAAATTATCTATGATTTATATTGAGAACATATTTTGAGGTGTCCCAAGATTTAATCTTATTCTATTATGTGTAGAGAAAAGTATAGGATAAATACCATTCTGTTGGCAAAGGGAATTTGGACTACCCTACATGGGACCCCTATTTGGACCATAGGTCCTCGAGTTATTCCTGAGAACCAGGGTTATTCTTGGCTGTCAGGAAGGATGGACAGCAATTGTCAGTAGTTAATGCTTCCTCTCTGTGGCTGTCAGCAGAAGTGAAGACATGCCCACCTAGGCTGGGTTGTTTTCATTCTCCTCTTTGCAGCAGTGTGAAGGATTGACATAATTATAGGAAATCACAGCTGTAATGAACCTTAAAGATCATCTAATTGAATACCTTCCAGAGATAGAAAAACCAAGGCTTCAAGAAGTGAGATGATTTGCTCATGTGTGATGCAATGTATCAGAATCCAAGAACATAAGCACTGGAAGGTGACCTCAGAGATGATTTAGTTCAGCTTCTTCATTTTACTGAAGTCCAGAGAAGGGTTAAATAATGCTAAATAGGACAACTAGGATTGAAATGAAAGTTTCTGAATTCCAAACCTAGCATTCCCTATTACATCAGTTAAAATATCTTCATGATTTGTCCAGGGATTAAAGGTAGAGAACAGCTAGTATAGAATTCCTACAAAGAAGTAGTTCTTATCTGACTTTTCTTAATTTAGATACCTTCCAAGATGCACTGAGATGACCATACAACCAATGAATAAAATTGGACAATTTTCTATTTCTGCCGCGTCATAAATTGCTTGCATATACTAAAAGCATTTTCATGTCTAGAAAATATGATCAGATGGGTTCTGTTTACTAGAAGAATAGTAAATGACATATATCTTCCCAAATTTTAAATTTCCCAAAGAATGGCAACAGTTTCATCTGTGTTCAACTCTGCAAGTAAGACAATAGTACAAATATTCTGATTTATTTTTCATCTCTATTATGGATCCATTATTTTGAGGATCTTTAACCACATCTACATCATTCTATGAAGGATTTTTAATAAGACATTTCTGAAAGTATAAATAATTTTACATTTTAATTAAAATGATTTTTTTTTAACCACAGAAGAAGATAGCATTTCAATATTTTGTACTAAGTGTCTTGGAACTTTTAGCTTGATTAAACACCATAAAGAATGGCAATAGAAACAAACGGAATTTGTGAATAACCTGACTTTTTTATTTTTAAAAATTTATTTTTAGTTTTCAACATTCACTTCCATGAGTTTAAAATCTTCTCCCCCTTCCTCTTCCCTAAGACAGCATGCAATCCAATATAGGCTCTACATATACATTCTTATTAAACATTTTCACATTTCTGACCAACTTTTCCTAAGTGAGCATTGGACATGCAGGCAAGATTCGTAAAACAAAGTTCTAAATGGAAAATCCAGGTACAGACTTTCAACATTTGCTTTTCCTTCCTTCCTTCCTTCTTGATCTATTTCATCACTTATAGCAGCTCTATAGGTGTTTTGCAGTTGCATTAAAAAAAAAAAAGCTTATTTAGTTACTCAAGCTGAGCAGTTTTAATTTGTTCTAATAGTCGAGGCTAGTAAAGCCATTACCACAGCTGCGGGACGGCATTATCAAAGCCAGCAGCTGTCAGGCACCTTTATTTTTTTTGGGTTGCTTTTATCTCCTCTACTAGGTAACAACTTGCTCTGTTTTCCAAAATATTGAATTCTGATGTCCTCATCTTTAACAAATTTGAAACTTTCATTTTTTTCATGTATGATTGAGAGTTTTTTTCAAATAATGCTGGCAATTTAGCACTAAATTTTACAAATTCAAATCTCAATCGATTCTGTGCTATTAAAATGAATACCTTTAGTAGCATTTATGATTATCAATCAGTCTACTCAGATTTTCGGTGGTCTCATCGCAAATTAGAAAGAATTTCTAATAGCTAATACTGTGATTCTTTTTCTAAGACCAAAAAGACCTCTGGGGAAAGAGGTCTTTTCTTCCTGTTTCAAGTATTTCCTGTGACTAATTTCTGAAACAAGCATGGTCAGGAAGGATAAACAGAAGAGACAGTGAAAGCACGAACAGTGTAGAGTGCATGAAGATGACACCGTAGGACAAGCACCGAGACAGGCGGCTGTCACCGACTATGACGAGCTGGCTACAGCAAAAAGGCAACTGACAAGAGAATGGCTAGACCAAGGAATCCAAGTAGTGCTAAAAGGAGAAATCATTACAGCTAGGGTTTAGGAAAACTTGAACAATTAACACAAATTTTCAGCAATGACTTCAGCATGTATTTGTCTAGGGAGGGGGCATGTTTAATTAGCTAAGCCTTAACAGTATCATAATATTTTCCCCTTATTTTTGATTCATTCTCTTTGACTTTTTTTCTTTCAGTAATCCAAGGATAGGTTATGTCTATTCTTTCAATTTCCTTGCTTTGGTTATTTTTTGCACTAACTGAATGTTATTTAAATCGAGCTTTGTCTAGTCAAGAGTAATAACACAGAGAAGAAAGGAAATTTCTTTTTGTTCTTTCTCTTGTATTCTTCCTGCCAAAGCATTAGGTCAGCTTGCTACTGTGCAGCATTGCTAAAAATAGCACCCCAGTAAAACAGACCCCGAACAAACGGAGCCATCCAAAAACCACCACTAGATGGCAAGGCAGCTTTACCATTTTTAACATTATGCTTGTAGGCAAACTATGACTCGGAAACATGCTAGCAACACATTTATTCACCATAGCAAAGGTTTTTTTAAAATAAATTCACATTTTTACATGTGGATAACTATAGTGTATAAGAAAACTACTTTATACGTGCTTTACATTCAACAGTACGCCTGGTAAATTCAACAATAACTAACAATAACATTTATTACAAGGTACCACACTTCCATTCGTATGCATCCATTGGTTATATACCAGTTTTCAATAGTTTCCATAAAGAAAACTGAAGATTTGAAGACCAGAACACAGTAGTTTCATTAAGCTAAAAATCAAAACAAGACATACTGTGCGCTGAAAATGAACCAAGAAGCCTACCCAGTGTTCAAGAGTGTTCCAGAGATACAGATCACCTAGAAACAATGATACTATCTACTTGGCACCCCTTACACAAAGACTAATTGTATTTTATATTAAATACAGATACAGGGAGTAGACAAACGGCCAAAGAATAAAAGATATATGCCCTCTGATGTAAAATCATCTTATGGTAAAATTCAAAGAAAACAAGAAGTCTAAAATATTTCTCCTAGTTTCTCCAGATAAAGTAAGAAATGTAAAAATTCAACACACATCTGAAGCTACAATATAAACTGCAGCTCAGCCCTGTTCTCTGTGAGTCTGATCATTCCTCCATAAAATCTTAAGTGTTCTATAATCTATAATGTATTTATGGAAATGATTCAAAATTTTCAAAACAGAAAAGGGTAACTAAATGCTTCTGCTTTAAAAAAAATTCTGTTTCATTAAGCCATGGTCACAATTCTATCTAACCTTAAAGAAAACCTAGTTGGTCTGGAGCCCAGCTACTTTATTTCAGCAGGGCAAAAGGAAACAAGAACAGGTAATAGTTACGGATTAGGATGTTTAAACCTCCTTCCCTGGCTGTGGCACAGGTTTTTCAAATCAATACCATTAATAAATAACAAAATGATATAATTCAGGATTTAATGGAGATATATTATCATCCAATTAAACTTTAGGTAGAAGACTTCAGATTTGTCATTGGCCTCTCTGCAATAGCCAAGAGGAGAGAGCTGGAAGCCAAGTATGTACAAGCTTTTCTATTCATGGCTGGAAAGCTCCAGTGTGACTCGAAGTACTGAGTTTATTATACTTCTGCCACCCCTTCATGAATTAAATGAAAAGAACTAGGAACTTCTCTCTTACTTCCCAATTTGAAAAACACTACTTCAGACAAGTGATTTCCAAGCCGTTTTTGCAATAACCTGTAATGTTTATGTATTTCATTCTCAAAAATTAATTTTTTTTTAATGTGGCAATTTTGGAGAAGATGATACCGTCAGGAGTGGGTTGTCACTCCAAAAAATTAAGATTCACTGATGCCACAATTTATTTCACTTTACAGTATTGCTGGATTTGTCAGAAAGCTGGATTCTTAACATTTTTATATGGATGGTTTATATTCTACCAAACAAATCTCCTCTGGTACTTCCAATTCTTTTGCAGTTCTAAAATTTCAAAATTATGCTGATTTTATTTCAGTGATATGGTCTTCAGAAGCAAACTTCTTTTTCAATGAAACGCTAATATCCTTTGGGATGAATAAGTTACTATTTGACCAAATATGAAGATAAGATTCTAAGGAAACTAAATCAAGATGGGCTTTGTCATTTTATGTTCCATCACTGAAATACATTCATATTTTTCAAGTGGAGCCCTTGTCTAAAAAAAATTGTTTTGTTGGTACAAATTCCCATAAATTAAGACTTCACAAATTCAGAATTTGAGATAATTCCATTAGAGAGTCAGCTGAAGTTTATATTTAAAACATTATGCAAAGGGGGGCTTGTTATGTAAATAAGAATGAAAGCATGATTAGGAGGGAAAGATTTATCTGTTTAAGATAACTGCTTTTAAGCACTTTACTAAAATCCATCCACACAGAATACCATTCCATTGTAAGCAAAGATTAGGACTACCATGGCTGGCACTTTCATATGTTAACTAGCCATTCTTCTGGACACATTAGACTTCAGCAGGCAACATTTCATTAGCTTCACTCCTGTTCCTGACTATATCTCAAAATAGGAGGTATTTCACTGAAAATTTCTTCACAAGTCTTTGAAATATTCTGTAATGCTGATTTTCTTTCTCTATTTCAGACAAAGTATTTCCCTAAGACAGTGTGAATTAAGAGAAGTTAGCTATAATTCAAGAAAATACAATATCATTCACCTGCATACAAAAATAATTCATCTTGAATTCCAAAAATAAAAGTAGAGGATTGATTTAAAATATCTTTAAGGCCCCTTCTACTCTAATCCTACAACTACAATTTGGGTGAAAGTTGGCATCCTCTTAGTTGGGCTTATTCATCACCCTCTAAAAGTACTGGTAGGGATGGATACATTAAGCTCAAATATGAATTTTCTAGCTTGTGGGATTTCAAACCAATGTAATTTATTGACTCTATAATGGCTTAGCATAGATAAATCCATGCTGTGAAGGATGAAGTAAATATTATGATCTATGTTTTCGCATACTTTTTTTCATTCTATTCGCTAAGTGAATTAAAAATTCAAAACAATTACTTAACATTTTCTAATGACTGGTCGTCCCATATTTATGCATATGAAAATAGACTTTCCTAATATTTATGTATGCTACAAGTACAGCTCTTGTACATTGATTTTTATTAGCAACTGCCCTCTATTGTCTGCCAGCACTCCATATGTTCACTGGTGTCCTTCACCATGAGAAAGGTTCTTCTGCAGTTGCCCTTCGTACGGATTACACCAAGTAACAGAATGACTGAGGCAGGTGTGTAGCCCAAGTCCTTTGTTTTACTGGCAGAAATTATATGAATGATCTTCTAGAAAGTTGGCTCTTCCATTTACTTTCAGTTAACAGAATTTAAGCACAGTTCGTGCCGCATCAATTGCTCTTACCAAGCCCTTAGAGCATGAGTGAGGAACTCTGGAAAAGGCCAGGGGAGAATATTTTGTTCCCTCTACCGCAGAAAATACAGAAACTGAAACAATGGGTATATATCTCCTATCATAAAATACAGAATGGAGACAGGGAGGAATGCCGTGTACACTTCTCCCCAAGCCCCGCCCCAGAAAGGGATATCTTCATTCCCTGATCAATTTGATAAAGACTTCTGACATGCCTCCTACAGCAACCCATCCTGAGGAGTCATTCCTTTTAAAGAATTATGACTTAAAATAGCTGCTCTATGGCAAAGGGGTTGAGAACATCAGGTAAAAATAAAAAGGAGTGAAAATATATAGTGAACTATGAATTACAGAAGATAGGCAGGCAGTGAATAACGTAAGCTCCCTGCTACAGGTATGCTCTTGTCCAGATATGCTGCTGTCTCTGTGATGCTAAAAACAGTACAAAAAAATAGCACACTGAACTGAACAGTGGGAAAGTGGTGTGCATGTAGGTCTGTTAATTCACTCATGTATAGTATATAGTATGTATGCGTATTGTATATATATATATATGTATAGCATACGGTATTTCTTACGATCATATATCATTTGGGAAAATGAATATAACTTCATAGATTTATTCACACAAATCATCATTAGTTTTGAGTTTTAATCATGACTCTTTTTATTCAATTGCTATACATTGGGAGGCAGCGTTGGAGTTGTGAATAGAAAGGATAAGCCTTTAAGTAAAAAAAGATTTAGGTTCAAGTGTGAGGGAATGTCCCTTGAGTTCTACATGTACCCAGGCAACTCTATCCAAATTCCAAGGTGCAGAACAGTGGCAGTTTGGCACTGTGTAGAGAAAGTTTCCTGGGAGGGAATTAATTACATCAAAGGAATCACTGGTCCAGACAAAACAGTAACAGTAACTTGCCTCTATTTCAGTAATTTCAAATTTATTAATGTATTGATCTATTCTGTGATGATGTTAATATGGATTATCTAATGATTAATTATTAAAGGTTTGGAAAACACAAAGCACTAAAATAACAGTCATTTTCATACTCCTAATGTAACTCACTGTAAATAACATGTAACATTATTAATTCTGCTAATTGCAGTGCATGATAATAACAACCCATATTTGCTAAAATACAAGGATTCTCCAATTTTTTTCAAAGATCACAAAATCAATTTTACTTGGAAAATAATTATATGCTAGATAGCATGTGTATTTTTGGGTGGAGGAAGGATTTGGAAGAAAAAGTGGGCAGAGGTAAGAAATGCATTTTTTTCTGTAAAATTAAAGTACCCTAAGGAGCTACAATTATACAAATAGTGTCAATCACTGTGGTAATGAATGCTACTGATGCAATTTAAAAATATTAACATACAATGTATATTTTAAAATGCTAACTTAATATACTTCTTTTAACACTCTAGTTGACGAGCCACAGTCACCTGTCAAAGATGAGCTTGAAAAAAACTTAAATTTAACTTAAACTTGGCTGTACTTTATAAATGCAGTGAAATTTGGATTTTCTTTGCCTTAGGAAGAAGGGAAGCGTATGGCTAGATGAATCTAATATCATTCCAAAATCTAGTTTTAGCAACCTCTCCCACCAAACTTTTACCAAATACTAAGACAAAAACTGTGGCCCCTGTTTCCCTTTCCAGTAGCTATTTTGTCAAAAGACAAGCAAATGGTGAAGAAGACCTGAAGGAGAGATAATTTATAAACTGGACAAAGATCCATGAATAAACAAAAGCTAGCATATAACATAATGTTGACCATAAGATTTCAAATAGAATATTCCTGCGTAGCCTCAAACACAATCACATAAGAGTTTCTCCAACTTAACATTCCTGCCATCACAGTTTGTTTGTGTACCTGAAAGAACCCAGGTGGTACAGGACCTACTGGCATGCCATCTCCTGGGGGAATGTTTCCTAGCACTGGGCTGGGAGCTGCTGCAGCACTCTGAAAAGAATAAAGGGAAAAGAAAGCCTCTGTCATTACAATGAAGGCACAAAACCAAAGATCAATGAAACTGAACTGTAAAAAGGGACATTCAGGGCCAGCAACTCGTACGTCTATGTCCTCATTCCAAAGGAACTTGTTCAGTCAATTAGTAATTTAGTCTGGGACTGTATAGGTCAGATGACTGGAATAGGAAGTTTTAAATTTTCTGAAATTACAAAACAATTTTTCATACTTCTTAAAAATCACAAAGCCTGGATCAAACAGGTACACACAAACACATATATGAGAATATAGCAATGCACTACTTTGTCAATGGTCCATTTTAAGGAAAGGCTGAGAAATATAAAAAAAGAGTTGTAGTAGCAATTAGAATTGTCAAGATGGTGAGGTTAAGAAAGAAAATTCTGGGAACTGTAACAGAATTCTTTTCTTTGGTTTGCTTTAGCTTCTCATTGCATTCACTATGCATTTATTAAGTACCTTCTATGTACAAGAGTATTACTTAAGCTAGAAGCCGGAGGATAGTGCAGATAGACAGTTGGCCTCAAAGCCAGGAAGACTTGTGTTGGACTCATGGCCTTGACACATAGTTTTATGACCTTGCCTGCATCACATATACTGCTTTAGGCAACTCTCCAAGACCAGAAGTTGCAGACAAATGACTAATATTGGGTGAAGTAGTTGCTTCCCTAGGGATGTCCTGCCCCAGTGAAGTCACAGGTTTAATCTTTATTTCATATGTGTCAGATACTATTAAGCAAGGATTTTAAATAAAGCACAGTCCCTGCCATCAAGGAGTTCACATTCCATTTCAGGAAGGAAATATATGAAACATGCCCAAATAAGTATCATAAAAGTTAGGGTGTCAAAGAGACAAAGGAGAGCTACAAAGTACACTTCAGGAAAATTTGAGCAGAAAAAGAAAACACTCATAGTTTGGGAGATCTTTTTAAAGGGGTGGTTAAAAAAAAGGGAAAGCACTTCATAAAGGATGTGGCACCTGACCTGAGCCCAGAAGAAAGAGAAGGACTCTTAAAGCTTGGGATGTAGGCTCTGTACTTTACAGGCACAAGGGGAGAGCTCACATACATATATGAAGGCAGGGGGCAACATGGTGAACTCAGGGAACAAACAGGTAGTTGGGTTTGGCTGGAACACAGAGTGCACAGAGAGTGATATGAAATATGGCTGGAAATATACGTTAATGTACAGTCTCGAATGCCAGGTTGAGAAGTTTGTGTTTGATCATATCAGCTACCAGAAGGCACAGAAAACTTTTGACCAAGGTGCTGATGTGTTCCTATCTGTGTCTTGTTTGTATTAGAAACTGTGTGAAGCATAGACTGGGGGGAGTTTGGTAACAGAACCTTTTACCTTCACTATGGAGCCTTGAAAGGTCATTAAGGAATATGCTCTTTCAACCCTGAGGCACTCTATAAATGTGTGTAATTATTATTACCAGTGGCATGAAGGTTGCTTCTACTTTCTCCAGATACCCTCGGTCTGGACTTTAGAATCAGAGTGCTTAGTGGGAGTGAATTTTAATTATCCTTTTGACAAGAATTTATGGAGTTACTTTTCATTGGAGTACGAATGAAGAAGCATGAGCACACAACAGATATAGGGGGAAAATACCCTAAAATAAACATAAGAAAGCTAGAATTTACAACACTGTTAAATGGAACCCAAAATACCTTTCTACCCCTTCCCTCCTCTTTCTCCTACCTTCTCCCTTGTCCCCGCACAACATAAGGCATTACTAGTGTCCAGAACTTAAACAAGTGCAATAACCCTAAATGTGAAAGAAATGAATCTTAGCCATCAAATCTCAGAGTTTATGAAAATAAATCTTAATACATTATCAGATCTTAAAACACATGCAGCAACAAGACCCCTGAAAAACTCACAAAAATACAAGGTATCTATTTCAAAAAGTTGTGAAAATTTGTCTTGAAATAGAATGAAGTTTCCATTCCAACAATGCTTGTTTTAAACAAGTATTTGACTGTTTCCCAGTAGTGTCAGAATTCTGGCAGTTCAACTTTTTGTACACAATGTACAAAAGTGATCTGAGTATTGGTCAGAACAAGAGAGTGTAGAAATTCATTTATGTGCTATGTTAAGCTCTCTGTACTGCAGTATCTATGTTTAGTCTAGATATAGACTGTACTTACGTATTTCATTTATCATTTATGTGAATTCATAAAGTAAGTTCTTTGAGGGCAGGGAGTATTTTTTGTATTTTAATCCCCAGCACTCTGTAGAGTGCCTGGTACATAACGTGCACTTAATATATGCTTGCTTGGGTGTTTGACTGATTGTAGAGGGGAGAGTCTGGTAGCAGGGAGATCAGTAAGGGAGTTATTACAATAGCTCAAATGAGAGAGGACCATGTAAGCAAAGAGGACATGGATAAAAGAGTTCAGAGATAGAAGCAACAGAACTTGGCAACTAGTAGCGTGTGAGGATGGGGAGAGGGAGAGGGAAGACACAGTGACAGAGGATGGCGGCATCATCCACAGAAGGAGAATGATCTGGAGGAAGGAGTTACTGATGAGTTCAGTTTGGGCTGTATTGAACCTGAGCCACCATCATGTCACAGAGGTCATAGTAAAGACAAAATGGAACACAAGTTCTGCCTATAAGGGTCATTATTTATATTACTTTCTGGTATACTCCTTGGTTCTACTTGGGAACAATGCACTGCTAAAAGTGACGCTGATAATATAATTTGGAGAATGATGTAGACGAAAGCTAGATTTAGGAAGATTTGCATGAAAACACTTAAAAGAGCAGTGATTTCATAAAACACCTGACGTTCCTTTCCACTTGCAGAAAACAAAAGCATTCTGTAAAGCAGATTGAAAGACTGCTAAAGGACCAAAGCGATGGGATTGATTGTATTTTTCACCCAGTAAGCAGTGTTCTAACTCTAGACTTCATCCCTAACTGGCACCAGTAGTCATGCAAGTACTAGAGTTTATTATAAAAGGAATTAGGAAATAAACCAAAGATGAATTAATGTTAATTTATTACTTCTGGAGAAAAAAAAAATCCAAACCTTAAAGTGAGTAATTATGGTAGGTATCTAGGATCATTTTTGTAATAATAGCATATTCATCCATACAGCCAATATGATTCTATATTATTATAATAACACCATGACATTTAAGCATATGTGTATAATGTATGTGTATATTCCTTACTATATACTAATATGAATACTTAAAATTTTACATATGTTCCACAGAAGATGCAATCATCATTGAGTATAAAGGCCACTGAATTTTAATACTATCTTAAGGTAGCCCCAAATTTAAACAGTGCTATCTGAAATGTTATTTAGCTATGATCGCGCCTAGCCAAATTCATAGCCTTGCCAAAAAACTACCCCTAAACAAACGGAATTCTAGTTTACATTTTTGTTGAAATCAAAAAGTATGAAAGGGGAAAATACTTCTGAGAAATGAGAATAAAAAAGAAATTGGCTCCTTTTTAAATGGAAAAAATAAGTATGTTTCTAAGGTAAATAGCTACTGTTTCAGATGGTTATACATTATATACATTTACCAAAGTATAACGTGTCCAGTGTAGTACAGTATAACGGGAAATCAGAGGACGAAGGTTCCAGTACTAGTGATGTACTACTGGCCATGCCCAAGTTATTTAACTTTCCTGATTCTCAATTTCTTCATCTGTAAAATGAGGGATCAGATCTGATCTCATGACTCAGTACTGTGACCAACAGCGTGACCTTGAGCAGATCACCTAATCTCTTTGCTAGTGCCTTGTCTCAGTGGAATATCTCCATTTTTTTCACTATGCATTCTTTGTCCTAACACAGTTTTTTCCTTGCTGTCTCCCCTTTAGATTAGGGAAATGTTTTCTGCCTTTCTTTGTTTCCCTAAGTTTAGCACTTAATAAACTGTAGGAATTCAATAAAGGCTAGCTGACTCTGACCTTTGGACCTCAATTTCTCAGTTTGTTATTGACTGTGAGTTCCTTGAAGGCAGAGACTGTCTTTTGACTCTTTTGGCATGCTCATCACTTAGCACAGTGCCTAGCACACAATTTGTTGCTGGTGAGTTGTTTCAGTCGTGTCTGACTCTTTGTGACCCCATTTGGGGTCTTCTTGGAAGAGACACTGCAGCGGTTTGCCTTTTCCTTCTCCAACTCATTTTACAGATGAGAAAACTGAGGCAAACAGGGTTAAGTGACTTACCCAGGATCACATAGCTAGGGTCTCAGGTCCTTATATCTGAACTCAGGAAGCTGAGTCTTCCTGACTCCAGGGCCAGTATTCTATCCACTGCACTACCTAGCTGCCTGTAAAATGAGAAGACAAACTGTATTCTTTTTACTAACTGAGGTAAGACTTGAAAAATCTTTAAGGTTCCTTCTAGCTCTAAAGTTCTATAATTATAAGATCCAATTGACCTTTTGGGGTAAACTATGACACAGTGCTAGAAGATTTGTTTCTGTGAGGTATAACAACACAAGGGTAATACTTAGCTGCCCAATGCGTGCCATGTGGAACTTGCAGTTATTACTGAAGAGAGAAAATATGGTACAGAAGATAGAGGGTTGGGAAGTCCCTATATCCATGAAAACACAGATCAAGGAGTTAGCTAATAGGGGAACAGAAAGAGAGGAGAAGGTGTGTGATATAATTTTCAGAATAAATTATAACAAAGAGCATTTCGTTGGCTGACATGAAAGATCTGATATTTCAAAGAGATAGCTTAAAAATAGTATTCTTAGGTGTCTGGCCACTCCTTTTCAATTATGGTCATGCAATAGTAATATAAGAACATTTAGACAAGTGAAATTAACTACTCTGATAGTCAGTTTTAATCTTTTTGAGACTACATGAAATTATTTGTTCAGCATAACTTCTGCTGATTCAAGATATTTTTAAGATACACTCCTAAAATATTTTTATATCTTCTAATTGATATTAATCTTTAATGATGGAAAATAACAATTTAAATCATTTTTACCCTCTGAAAAATTAAATATTTCACACTTCTACTCAATTCTAAAGAATCAATATCCTCCTTTGCTGCACCTTCATTCTCTGGTTCTAATGATTAGAGGCATTGCACAATTCAGAGTTTTTAGTGATTCTAAGACCTCTGCCTCTGTCAATTTCCAATGAGTTTTTCATCATACTTTAAATACGGTTATGACCAAGTGTGTCATTTAATGTTTTAATTTCTGAGCACACCTTTAAAAATGTCTCCTGACATTTAGAAGATGTTTAATAAATACCCACTGAATAAATCAATGAATGATATAAGAGTAAACAAACTAGGCTGTGAAAGAAAAGGTATTTCAATATTATCTAAATTCTGTATTTTATGATTTCCTTCCTACAAAAATAATCTTTGTTGACTTAATTCAGAAAATATATGAAATACCTATGTGCCAGATCATAGGGCACAGATTAGGAAAAGGACTTGATCCCTGCCCTAATAATTGTAACTGAAAGACACAATATGTAGATAACTGAATGCGATAAAACTGAGAAAGTAAAGAGAGGATTGAAAGAGAAATCAGACCAGGTACTTAACAAAAAGTTGAAGAGGAGAGACTACCTTTAATTGAAAGAGATTCAGGGAATACTTTCTGGAAAAGCAACAAGTAGCAAGCTGTGAAAGAAGAGAATTTCAATAGCCACAGATGATAATGGAGGTTCTTTACAAAAGACAGAGGTTGGTCCACTTGAATTGATAGGGAGACAAAACCAGAGGAAAAGAATGGACTACTATTGCAAGTCAATGTTTGGCTGGAATATACAGAATGTGAAGATGAATAGTGTAAAATAAAGCTCAAAAGGGAAGTTAGGGGTAGAATGCAGAGTTTAGGGAGTTTATTTTGTTAAATGTATAGAGGTTAAGATATTGGAAGTAGGGTCATCAGTTGGAAGACTCTTAAAATAGTTCAATGATGAGATGATGCAGACCTAAAACATAAACTTTTCAGTTTTCAAAATGAGAACTGTACATCTCTAAAGTGGATAATTTATTTCAAGAAAAAATTAACACAATTTAGAATATACTGTACAAATGAAAAATAAAAGCTGCTCTGAAATTGTCCAACGGAATCAAAGTTTAGTTTGGGCAACACTGGGGTTTTAAGAAGGAAGGGTACCAAATTTTGCGTTTATCTATGATGAAAATGTTTCTTATTAAAAAAAAAACTATGATTATTTTTTTTTCATATTTTGTGCTTCTGTGGGAGAAAACTTATTTAAGGTTTCTAACATCTTCCTGATCTCACCCCACAAGTTTCCATCAGTCAAACGTATCAGATGATTTGTGAAAATTAATTTATGCAGAACATTTAGTTAAGTTCACAGGAAGATAGAAAGTCTACCAAACAAATAGAGATTTAGTCCTCATGGGGCTCTTATAGTCTAGCAAGAAACCAGACACGTAAATAACTGCAATACACAATACACAATAACACAATAACACTCTTGGGTAAATCAAGAGATACCTACAAGAAAGTGCTATGTGAGGTTCATGAGTCTTTCAAGACAGTACTAATATCAACACTGCTATAAGGCTTAATTCATGATATGTGACTTTTAGGTTTTTTGATAACTATTTAAACCCTAGAAAGAACAACAAATAATTTTGTGACACTGAGAACTACCAGTAAATATTAATTTTATTTGAATTATATCACATGGAGTTTTCTAGTGTAATATGTCTGTGACTCTTGATTAGAGTTGAATTCTCATTATTTAGCTCTATTTCTAGGTTTAATTTTGCTTGAATACATTTCTACTAACCAAACCTGGATATAGAAGGTGCAGAAGCAATCATATTAACTATCATAAGCATCTGTTTGATTTTTAGTACCAGATTAATTCAATTGGCATATCTTTGCTTTGAAAGAACTTATATATAACTTTCTAAGTGTTTTATATCATTAAACAGGTTTATATTTTATTTTTCCAAATGATAAGCTTTACAAATATCGTGACAATATTTTATTTAAAAGTTTTTCTTTCTCAGATCACATAACATTCTTCTTTACACAAGACTATAGGAAAATCTGGAATTTTACAACAGCTAAATTGGGGGGAATTATTTGCATGTCAAAAAGAATAAAAAATTATTTAAAATTACACTATATCGAACCCATGGAAAGCATTTAAAAGTATTGGCTAGACAGACAAAAAATCAGATTTGTGCAGTGTTAACTTTGGAAAAGATCTAATAACACATTTGTGAACTTTGGTTTAATTATATCTGGTCTTTTAGATAACTACTTATATAACATGACTTTGAAACTGTTGGTGGCGAGATTTTGAAAGATCAAAAGAAAGGGACATTATTAGCCCACTATAGATGGCATTTTTCTCTAAAATTGAAAGAGGCTACTTTTTACATTGTGGGCAAGGAAACTGTGGCTATGAAAATGAGGTAAAGATGGAACTTGATGAAGATCTGCATCTCCAAAGTGGAAAAATGAATTCAAATAGAAAATAAAAGATTTCTCATAGTGCTTACTGAATTTTTAAACCTAGAGGATATTCTAGCTTTTGCAAAGTAAAAATGACCATTAACAAAATTAACTATTTGCATATTTCTCTTGATATGTAGCTTTTTCTGGACATATCTCTGAGTCCACTTTTCTGTTAACATGCATGCCTGAAATTTTCTCTTTTATTTTCTTTGTTGTTTTTATCTGTGTCTTATCAACTTTGTTCCATTACCCCACCACCTCTGCCATATCTTTCCTTGGCATGCCATATCATAGAACTAGAATTTTTTTCCTTTTATATTTCTTGAATAATCTTGGGTTCCTGATTAATTTAAAGAGAAGATAAATATATAGATTCCTGTTTAATCTCTTCAAAAAAATCTCAAATGACCTAAATTTTAAAATTATTTAAGTTTACTTTAACAATTCCACAAACATGTAGTGAGTGCTTTGTATACGTAAGGTACTGTGTAATATATGCACTGGCACGATACAAAGGGAAAAAACAGGAAAAATTCTCTGCCCTATACTTATACCTACTAGTATAGGAAAATTCAGCATATGCACAGATAGTAACTACAAATTATATACAAAGTAAGGGGATTCATCTTGCATAAGAAGTAGTGTCTGAGCTCAGTCTTAAAGGGTGCTGGTGGATTCCAAGAGGCAGAAGTGAAGAGGAAGGGTAGGAGGCATGAAGGAGAGACTATGTATAAGGAAAGTTGTATTGGACAAAGCAAAGCCGGCTAGTCCGGCAGGAACAGACCAGTGAATGAGGAAGAGTTATGCAAAACAGGGAGGAAAAGAAAGTTCCCATGGGAACAGATTATGAAGGACTTCAAAATACCCAACAGATTACTTTACACTTTATCCCAGAGGCAACAGAGTGCCACGCAATCATTCTGAGTAGTGGACAGGCAGTCAGGACTGGGCTTTAGGGATCTAGTTGGCAGCTATGTATGAAATGGACTAGAATGGGAGAGGCTAGAAGCGGGCTACTGTAATCAGTCTAGGCTGGTTGACTTGTTTGACTTTTCCTTCATATCTTCTATGGGTAAATATAGTTGTTGATAAAGTGGGAAAAAATTCCTATCCATATAGTAAACCTGAATGATTCTTCAAGGGAAAAAAGAAAGCATAAAATAAATTTGTGTACATTATTATTTAATAAACATGCGTTTGGTAACAAGGGCTTAAAACGGACAACATCCTTGTAATTGCTAATGTTATTAGTTAAGATTGGAGTAAGAGTCTATGATTTGTTCCCACGGTTAATCTTATTCATTAAAGGAAATGAGACAAAACATTCTGTGATTTTTAAGATTGCAAAAAGGGTAAATTTTGGAAACTACAAACCCATATTCTGGCAGAATTCTGGAAGAGTTCATTAAACAGATGGTTTGTGAAGACTTATCTAAATGGAAGTAAGGCTCACTGAGAACTAGGTTAAGTGACAGCAAAAATCGCTAGCGAAATATGTCCAATTAACCCCCTTTTTCCTTCCATAGTGTGATTATACTGGTAGAAAAGGGGAGTTCAATGGACACGATTGGAACGGTAAAGAATTAGGCAACGATGCTGTCTTTTGTGGAGAAGGTGGAGAAATGTTTATTAGAGAAGAGCAGTGTTGAGCAGTATTCATATGGCTACAGTATTTCATTTGGGAGCTGACTAAGCTGAAAGGAGTTCTCTGAGGGTTGTACGTGGGGCTTCTCACTAATCCCACCTTGTTCATCATTTTTAGCAATGGCATAAAAGTTAAAGACATACATGGCATTCTTACCAAGTATACAAGTGACATAATAATGGGATATACTAAATATGTGCATATATAGAATGTGTATGGGATTAGAAAAGATTTAGATAGACTGGACTGCTGGACCAAGACTTGCAATAATTATATGTATACAATTCGTACATATTCTAATGTACATAGTATTTTAAGGATTACAAAGCTCTTTTCTCCTGTTGGAGTCATAGCTATCATGTAGACTAGGCCAGTTTTTTCTACAAGTCTTTAAAGACCCCTCAAGACTTATTTGGCTCAGGTTCTTAATAACAGCTGGCCCATGAGGAGACTAGAACAATTTTCCCTTAGGCTACATGAACTCATTTGCATGGCCAACAAGAGAGACAGGGACGCTATATTTTTCTTGTGCATCCTTTCCATGTTCTGGCTAAGTAACAACCCTCTATCTCCACCCTCATCCCCTTCTATTAATTGTTAGATGTTCTACAAATGTCTCATTTCATTCCAATCTCTAATGCATCCTGAGTCAGGCCTGGACTACAAAACCTCTCTAAAAACCTATGACGTAGGCAGTATGAGTATTATTTCAATTTTATAGATTAAGGGGAGTTATACAGCATAGTGTAAGTGAAAAGAACACAGGGTTTGAAATCAAGGCATCTGGGTTCTAAAGAGGGCTCTAATACTTACCTAATGTGACCTTGGGAGAATCTCTTAACCTCTCTAGGCTTAACTTTCCTTAGCTATAAAACGAGAGGACTATACTGGATTATCTTAAGGTCTTACCCAGCTATAAAGACTCTGATCTTCTAAGATTTAAAGAGATTAAATGATTTGAGCCATAATCAGTCAGACAAGAAGTCAATAAACATTTATTAAGTACCTACTCAATGCTAGGCTTAGGCAGCTAGGTGGCACAGTGGTTCCTGAGTTCAAAACTAACCTCAGTCACTTATTAGCTGTGTGACTTTGGGCAAGTCACTTCATCCTGCTTGCCTCAGTTTCCTCATTTGTAAAATCAGTTGGAGAAGGAAATGGCAAACCACTCCAGTATCTTTGCCAAGAAAACCCCAAATGGGGTCATGAAGAGTTGGACACGACTAAAACAACAGAACAACAAATACGTTGGGCACTGTGCTAAGCTCATACAAACTACGGTCACGTAGCTTTTCAACATATTCTGGACTCTTAACTCGGGTCTTCTCACTCCAAATCTAGTATTCTTCTCAGCATGACATTTTAGATAAAACTGAACAGGAATAAATATTTTGCATGTAAGTTTTGGTGTTTTTTTAAAAAGTCAATTCATCTAGCTTATGATGGGTAAGATTATCTTTAAATTAATTTATGCAGAGCGAATGCAGGGATTTTAAGTTGGGCAAAGGCACAATATAAGCTAAAAATGTCATAGCTGTTTGAAAACAAAGCACTAATAAATCTCAGGCTACATTAATAGAAGTAGAATGTCTAGATTAAAGGTATCAAAGGTATCAAAACAATGTCATAATATTCTTTAGTCAGACCACACCCATACACACTGTATGCAGCTTGAGGAGCTATATTTTAAGAAACTTTGGCAAGTGTGGTGCAGAAAAAAAAAAAGAAAGAAAGAACACTAGATTTAGAGCTTAAGAACCTGGGATTATTCTGTTTGCTAGTTTAGCACCTTTGAGGAGGGAATTTAACAAATTGGATCATATTCAGAAGGCAACCAGAATTGTGAGAGGACCAGAGGCTGTATCTTAGGAGAACCAATCGAAAGAATGGAGTTTGTTTGGCATAGAGAAGAAGATTTTGGGGGGCAAAAACTGTCTTCAAGTATTTGAAGGGTTAGAAAGTAGAGAATGGATAAGACATATCACACTTGGCTCAGCTACCTGAATTTACTACAGGTCTCATTTTCCTCATTGGTAAAAATGAAGAGATTTGACTGGATGATGGGTAAGGTACCTCTAACTCTAAAAGTAATATGATTTTACAATTCTACCTAGCATCTCCAGAAGACAAAAACCAAGATGGGGATGGGTTTGGAAATATTATTAAATGAGAAACTGCTTCAGGAACTGGAGATGTTTAACCTGTACTTAGCCAGGGAAGGGAGGTATGTGTTAGTTGTCTACTTTAGGGGATGTGTTATGGAAAAAGGAAAGAGGCAAATTTCAGTTCAGTATTAGAAATAGCTTTCTAACATAGAATGGACTGCCTTGTGAAATGAGTAAATCCCTATCACTGAAAACCTTTGAGAAGAGGGCAGTCATTTGTTCGGAGTGTTGAAGAAGATATGTCTGCTCTCAGTGGGGGACATCTAAAGTATCTTTGAACATTTAGGATTCTAAATTCCTGCCTTTATGAAGGGGGGAATAGAGAAATAAAGTCTTTTAAAGGAGAAGACAAAATCTAATTATTCATTTCAAAATGAGGACAATATCTACAAGATGGAAGTATACACGGGCCACTTTTATTATCTAGAGAATCTATAATGAAATGGAGGCAGAGACAATACAGTTTGCATGTAATATTGATTAGGATTGAGAACCAATAAAACTGAACTAGATCCCTATAACGAATAGATGGTTTCTAGTGCATGAATCTCCCCCTAGACATGAATCTCACAAATTCACATCATGGTTCTCTGAAATAATACAACGCTTATTGGAAAACCAACAAAAAGGATGATCACTGGACACTGAGACATGTCAGGAACATCACCTTGAAATATGCTGAAAAATTATCAATATTACAGTAAAATAAGTTCATAAAGTTCCTTATTATACTATGGAGAGTTGCGTGTATATTTAAATGGATACATATTTAAATGGATAGATATAGATATGCTAGATATAGTACGGTCTGTCCTTACCTCAAGGCTAAATCTACCTTTCTTCAACTTCTTCTCATGGCTCCTAGAACTGGCCTCTTGGGTCAGATGGAATCCATTCTCCACATTCTAACCCCTCAAATACTTGGAAGACAGTTATTTCCCTCTAAAATCTTTTCTTCTCCATGCCAAACAAACATCCCTGATTCTTTCAATTGATTCTTCTAAGCCATGGTCTCTGGTTCTCTCACAATTCTGATTGCCTTCTTCTGGATATGATCCAACTTGTTAATGTCCTTCCTCAAAAGTAGTATAGACCACTGAACAGAATACTCCAGATATGGCCTAACAAGGTTAGACTACAGTGTAATAATTATCCTCCTCATTCTGGACAACAAGCTTCCCTTAATTCAGCCTAAAACAACGTTAGCTTTTGTGACTGTCATTACACATTCTTATCTCATAATGAATTTGTCCAGGACTTTTTTATATAAACTACTATCTAGCTAGGTGTCAACCATTTTGTACTTGTGAAATTGATTTTTCAAATCCACATGTAGAACTTTATATTTACTCATTAAATTTCATTGTATTTGATTTGAGTCATTATTCTGGTCCACCAAGATCTCTTTATAGTTGGACACTGTCACTGAATGAACTATTCATTCCTCTTACCTTAATGTCATCTAGAATTTTGGCAATCATGTTTTTTATGTTTTTAACCAAGGCTTTGATAAAAATGTCTGACAACTAACAGCTCAGGACCAAGGACAAATCCTTGGGGCTCCATACTAAGACTGCTCTCAAAGTTACATAGACTAATTCATGACTACTGGGGAGGAGGATGCAGTCCATTTAATTATACTAGAACATAAGCTGTGTCTCTTATCTTGTCAAGAAGGATATTTGCAAAATACTTTGCTAAAGTCCAAGTATATGGTCTCTATAGCAATTCTCCCAATCCAACTGCCATGCCAAAAATGGAAATGAACGTATTCTGGCATGACTTGTTCTTGATAAAGCTCTACTTGCTTTTAGTGTTAATTGCTTCCTTTTCTAAATACTGACATACTATCTCTTTAATGATATGTTCTAGAATTTTGTCAAGAATCCCAGTTAAATTGATGATGCGTAGACTACCTTCTTCCCTCTTTTAAGAATTGCATTTCTGCTTTTCTTTGGTCTTGTGCCACCTTGGCCTATTTTAAAGATTTCTGAGCAAAAAGTACTCCCAATTCTTTTAGAATCTTTGGGGATATTTTGTCAGGGTCCGGAAAATTGAAAGTCATGACAGTAACTGTTTTCTTACCATCTTCTTCTTGAGTTTCAACTCTGTAAAACATTTTTGTATCCTTTCTAATTATTCATCTTACATAAGAAAACAGAAGCAAAGTAAGAGTTAAGCAAAAAAAATCTGGACTTTTCCCCTTAATCTACTATTATCATCTTATCTACCCTTTATTCTCCTGTTCACATAATAATAATAATAAGTAACATTTATATTGGAGAAGGAAATGGAAAACCTCACATGAGGTCATAGAGTCAGACGTGATTGAAACAAATGAACAACAACAACAAAATTTATATAGTGCTTACTCCGTTCCAGGCGCTGCGCTACATGCTTTACTATTACCTACTGAAACACACTCCCTCAGGATCTCTATTTGTGAATAAATGATGATGATGATGATGATGATGATAGCTAACATATATCATGCACTGGCTACATGACAGGCACTGTGGTAAGTGCTTTAGAATTCTTATTTCATTTGATCCTCATAACAACCTTGGGGGTGGGGAGATGGAGGTGCTCTTATTATCCTATTTTACAGATGAGGAAACTGAGGCAAGCAGAGGTTTATGCTACTTGCTTAGGGTTACATGGGTAGCATTTGTTCTCACCTTCAGCCCATTCTACACTTTAGCATTTCTGACCATATTCTTTGTCGTTCGATCATTTTCAGTCATGTTTGACTTTTGGGAACTCCATTTGTGTTTTTTTGTTTGTTTTGTTGTTGGTTTGTTTTTTTTTTGGCAAAGATACTAGACTCATTTACCATTTCCTTCTGCAGCTAATTTTACAGATGAGAAAACTGAAACAAACAGGGTTAAGTGATTTGCCCAGGGTGACACAGGTAGAAGTGTCTGAGGCTGGATTTGAACTCAGGACTTTTTTATGTAAACCATTCTCTAGGTGTCAACCATTTTATACTTGTGTCTCCAGGCCTGGCACTCTAATTGTGCTGCTTCGCTGCCCAGATCATTTTCTTAGATAACTACTGTTCTTTTATTTTCATACCCAGACACTTTGCCTTGCTTTCATCTGCCGTATATGTCTTAAACACCTGAGTTAAGTACTTATTTGTATGACCACATAGTTTTCCTTAAGCAGACCCCTATTTTTCTCACTTTTATCAGTATGATTTCAGTTTGTCGTTGCTGGATTTAATCGTTGGGAACTTCCTATCCTTTTGTGTCCTCGCTTTTCTTGCAGATTAAGGCATTGCAGCCCACCTATGCTGATCTCTTTGGAATCTGCTCTCCCTAAAACAAGGGACCTCTTCTGATAACATCTGGCTCCCCTCTCTTTTAATTAATTTTATCATGGAGAAGTCACTTGCCCACAAGTTTTAATAGAGTCAGCTCAATGAATGAATTAGACACCTGCGTTCAAAGCACTGTTCTAGGCAACAGGGACTAGAAATGAAAATAGAAGCGAAGTCTTTGCTCTGAAATAACATGTGGACACACCGCTCTAGGAACATCTGAGGATGGAAGAGCACTCGGAGCTAGACTGGCTCAGGTTATACAAAGGCTTCACAATGGAGGCAGCACTGACATGGGCCTTGGAGAAGGAGAAGGAATCTACCTGAAGATGGAAGTGACTGAGCAGAATACTCCAAGGAAGTACAGGGGGACAGGTAAAGTGACTATAGAGAAGAAAGGGATAGAGCTGTGAGTATGAAGAATTTAGAGTTGTCTACTTTGGCTAAAGTTCAGAATACACAAAAGGAAGCAATATGCAATAATCCTGGAAAGGCAGATTGTAATCAGATTGTTCAGGGCCCTAATCAAACATTTATTAAGTACTTATGAGGAAAAAGCAAAACTAGTTGCTGCTCTCAAGGAGCTTACATTCTAATGAGGTGACAAACACACGCACAAATAGGTGCATATAAGATACATACAAAGGAGATAAAAGGTACCCTAAGTAGGAAGGCATCAGCAGCTGGGGAGAGTAGGAAAGGAAGACCTCTTGCTGAAGAAAGAATTTGAACTGAGTCCTGAAAGAATCCAGGGATTCAAAGAGGCCAAGATGAGGGAGAGCATGGGGACAGCCAGTGCAAAGGCATGGAGATGAGAGATAGAGTATTGTGTATAAGAAATAGGAAGCAAGCCAATATGGTTCTACAACATTACTTGTGGACAGGGAATAGTGTATAACAAGACTGGAGAGAGAGAAGCATTCAGCGACAGGTTGTAAAGAGTTGCAAGGGACAAAGGCATTTTCATTTGACCCTAAAAGTAAAAGGGAGCACGGGAGGGATGATGATGGTGGTGGTGGTGGTGGTCAGGATGGTGGTGACGGTAGTGACATCGTTAGGCCTATATTTTAAGGTCACTTCTTTGACAGCTGAGTGAAGAATGGATAAGGGTAGGGAGAGATGAAGCTGGGAGATCATTTTTAAGGCTATTTTAATAGATTAGTTGAGATGTGAAGACCTACACTAGCATGGTAGTTATATGAATGGGAAGAAGGGTACATGTACATGAGAGATGGCATGAAGAAGACAAAACTTAGCAACTGATTTGGTATAAGGATGAGAGAGAGTGAGACATTAAGAATGATGCACTGTGGTTTCTAACCCAGGGCCACCATTCTCCCACGCACCTACTGGCTTCAACATGTAAATGTGAAAGAGGTGTGGGTTTTTAGGGAAAGATAATAGATCTAATTTTAAACATGATGACTTTGTAATACCTAGGAGAAATCTAGTCTGACTGTCAACTCACTCCCTAGTGATGGGATCTTAGTTTATCTGATATGTTACTTACATGTGGTATATTTGTATTACCTAAGCTTCACATTGCCTCTCTTCTCAGAATTTGTCTTCCTTGAATTACTAAGGCTCTTGTCTGCTATTCTTTTTGCTATGTTATAGAGCTTGGAAGTTTTCCCCCTGCTTCTTGCTTTTCATTTTAACTCCTTCTTGAGAAGATTTATGAATCTCCAGAGAAATACACACACACACACACACACACACACACACACACACACACACACATGCGTGCGCGCACACACACATGTTTTACTGGCCCTTGTTAGTACACTCCAGCCCTGGCCAAGAATGCATATTACTAGCTAGATTTTAAGCTAGAGTACAGACATCCAAATCCCATTCTCAGACACCATCTTCTTAGCCATCTGTTTCATTTTGCAAATCTGCCTCTCTCTTCTGAATTTTCTACCTTCCATTGGCAATAGTGATCAAAAACACCACCTGGGTCCTTAATGTCTTCAATTTTCCCTCCCAAGACTTCAAAATCCCTAGCAATGTTTTTTTAAAATTTCTTTTGGTAGTATCATTTATTTCTATATGTGTCACTAGGAGTGTCTTAATCATTACAAGATTTGACAAATCTCAAGAGGTTCTCCATCACACTGTAGAGGCATGCCCTGGAAATTCAGTAGACCCCTATGTTTATAGAGGAGATTAAGCTGGATCTCCATTTGGAAAATTGTATAGTGTGGTTTTCAAAGATTCCAAATTGCTTGCTGCTGCAGAAGTCTCTCTCTGTAACATATTTTCCTGATGGTATCATCACATGTATACGAATCATGGGACACCATGATCTCAAAAGAATTAAAATTTTAAACAATTCAAAGGGGAATGTAAAGATGTGTGAAGGGAATATCTGCATTTCAATTGTTACTCGTGACAAATTTCCATAGGAGAGAAAAGGATGTAGGTTGTCATGTATAAGGAATAAGAAGCAGAAAACAAACACCTTGAGTGGTATGTTGTTGTTCCCCAGATATCAAAAGAGCAAAAACAAATTCTTAAGCATAGTGAGTCAATACTCTATAGAGAATTTATGGGGAAATATGGGCAAGAATGGCATATGATTTTAAGTGGAGAAGTTGTGATGTGTTTCTGGAGGGAATATCCCCATCAATGTATGAAAATAAAGAATAAAAAAGCTTACAAATATTCAGTTATAGATTACTAGTTAGCCTTATAGAAGTTTAATTTTTGCTAAAGACTTCCCATAAACCGTACAACTTACCTAAAGGAGACAGGGCTATTGATTAGGATTTTTTTGTTTTTGCATATAGATGAACACTTACAAAAATATCACTTAAAACAAACATTTTTGTTTCTGTCAGGAACCGTATTATCTATAATGCCAGAGAACTGCTTCCCAGAGTACTTAGACTCCCAACACAAGTACAGACCCAAAAGCAGCCAGGAAGAAACAAAAATATTCTCTGAGCACCCAGAAACCAACATACATGGTCCCAAAGAGCCAAGACTGCATCACATCCTGTGAGCGAGGTATTAATTTACTCTGAAAAGATAAAACTACTCCAATTTTTAAAAGGCCAGTATTTTCCTCAAAAGTCAAGAAGAATGGGAGAAGTGATAGAAAGCAAGAAACCAGAGGGAAAAAAAAGTCAAGTGAGGAGAAAGGGAAGCGGGAAGCTCTCCCAGTCCAAGAGGTGGCAAATGGTCAGCACTCTGAAAGCGGACCAGCTTTGTAATGGTGACTATGGCAGAGATAACACAGCACGAATACTACACGTGTACTCACTGATTACCGAAAGGGCAAGATGATAAGAAATAAACATCAGGTACAACACGGTACCATTCTCAGTAACCCTTAACTATTATGACTCCTATCTCACTCTTCTTACTTTAAGGAGGAAAGTCTTCATTCTTTTTTCTCATCAAACTAATTTGGCAGGAACAATCCCTATGGATTTGTCTTTCTTATTTTACTTGGCTCCCTATTTTCTCTGACAGCTTCAGGGTATAACAAGTATTTCTCTCCCTCTCTCAGCTATCCTGGGAAAGGTCTGTAGGGAACAGAAAAGACAACATAATAGTTATCCAGAAGAATTTCTCTTTCTACTTTGTCATGGAGGAGAAGCTGAAAAAGATTACAGCTATGTGGGTGCTTCTCTGTGAATGTCAGTAGCATGAAACTCTAGAACTATCTTTTTCCCTCATTAGAACAGAATAATTTTCCATTTACCTCTTAAAGCAACAGCCTTCACTACAAACAACTTTTGACTTGTAACAGTGAAGCTCAAATGAACTGGAATTTAAATGAAATGGTAAAGCTTACATCCTAAGCATTTCTCAGCTAATTCCCTTAGCAAGAGCTCTAACTTAGTATCAAACACAAATTTACTACTGATAAAATGATATTCTTTCAGTAAAAAAAAAGAATCTATAGCAAAAAAAAAACCCCCACATTTTTAAGCATTAAAAAAAAAATCTACCCTTTTATGAATCAGAGTAGTTTCATAATATTTTATAAGACTTTCTTTAAAGAGTTGAATCAAAAACCATTTGGGCATTAAAAGTTCAACCATCAGTTATTCAGGAAAATCATTATTTAGAACAGTTTATTCCCTAATCATTCTCAATATTTTATGCATTACAGGAGCTAGAAAGAGAACTGGAAATGAGTTTTTACTTTATTTCCTTAGGAATTACATTTGTAGAAGTAGCTTTTCTTTCCTTTCTTCTCTGCTTTCTTCCTCTTCCTTCTTTCCTTCCTTCCTCTCTCTCTCTCTTTCTTGGTTACAGATATGGCTTTGCTCAAAACCTAGAAAGAGGAACCGCCTCTGAACAGGCTTTCTGAATATCAATACAGAGTAAATAACTTTTGCTGGGGGGGGGGGCAGTGTAGGGTTTGAATTATTTGACTGCTATGAAAATTGGATCATTTTAGAAAAAAAAATCCACTTACTTTGAAACTGTACTGGTACAGACCACCACTAATGACAGGAAGTTTGAAAGATTTCTTACCCTGTATGTAGCTTTGCGGGTTTTAGTGATGTTTTTTTTTTTTTTCACGAAGCCAACTACAAAATGCTAGAGAAATTAAATGATAGGTCCAAATAATTCAAGACACTTGACCATTCGAGTACTGAGGTCAGAGGGAGATTATAAAATGGCACAGAGTCTAAGAAGATGACACTGCTGAAGGAATGGCACAAGGTAAACATTGATTAAGAATCACAATTAACTGGGCGTTTTGGTTTTTGTTTTTTTTTTACCAGCACTCTCCTTTTCAAAGAAAGTAGAAAAATGTAAGAAAGGAACCCAGATTAAGGATTCTCTTTTTAAAAACAAGTACCCAAACCTCTCAGTTTAATAAAAAAAAAATCATTTGACTAGAACATTTTTTTTCCTAAGCAGCACACGGTGTTTATACTGTAATTTATAACTAGCCATATAAATTTATTGATCCTGATTGCTTATTCTGAGTGCAAGTGTTTGGCAAGTGAATTCTCTCTACCTCTATCCCTCATATATCTGCTGCCATTTTGGACTTTACATGGTTAGAATAGGGAAGCCTCATACTATATATGGGACTATATGTTAGACCTGACTGTGCGGGACCAGGGCCTAGAAAGTTCACAATTCAGAACCGAAAGGGATTATGAGAGAAACTGATACTGTACGTACCACCTCACTGATGGCCCGAGAGACTGACAATCTCAGAGCCAACAGGCAGTTTATACTTGAGCTGGCTAATTAGCTGTCTAGGGTATTTTCTGTAAGATTTTATTCTATGTTAGGCTATGCCTAAAAATGTCTGACTTTCAGAATATAACTAAAAACAAATCAGAGACATTTTAATTAAAAAAAAACTTTTTAGTTTTCCTAAATTTATCTTAATTACTCACATACTGACCAGTGGAGAACCACCTCTTCCATACACACACACACGCACATATGCACGCATGCACACATGCACGCACGCACACAGTCGTGGGTCTTTTTCTTTCAGTGTCCCTCATCTTAATATCACTCTTGGGGACCACTCTTAAGATTTTGTTTGTGCGCGTGTGTGCGTGTGTGTGTGTGTGTGTGTGTGTGTGTGTGTATAAGCATAATTCAATTCTGTAGACAATTCCTTTATATCCCATACCATTTCTAGATCACAGAAAGAGAGCAAGTAAGGTACACAGAAAACAAAATGATCATTTTTTTCCTTTTCTGCATGAAGTTTGAAATTGTTTTTTCTTTTAAGATTAATATAATTTAGAGGGCAGATGGGTAGCTCAGTGGATGAAGCACTGGACCTGGAATCAGGAAGACCTGGGTTCAAATCCAGCATCAGGCACTTAACTAGGTGCATGACCCTGGGCAAGTCACTTAACCCTGTTTGCCTCAGTCTCCTCATCTGTCAAATGACCTGAAGAAGGAAATGGCAAATTTCTCCCTCCAGTGTTTGTGCCAAGAAAATTCCAATGCGGATGTGGACTTGACTGAACAGCACTCCTGGGGATGGCATCATCCTCCCCCTTGCCCCTGCCACTGAGCATCTTCCTCCATTAGACTGTGAGCTTCTTGGGGGCAGGGACTGTTTCTTTGTGTCCCTAATGTTTTGCACAGTGCCGGGCACATAATAGGACCTTCATAAATGTTTGCTGACTGACTTCTCAAGTTTACTTATACTCTTTATATTTCCTAGGGCTAAGGAAGTAAATGGTATTCATGAAATCGTTGTGTGCCAAAACTTCAAGTGCGATACACCCATTAGGGTTTGGAAGCTAGCTTTGAATGAATTAACGAAAATATTTACACAGAAATATGCCGTTATTTCTTAGGTTAAAAAGTTCAATTTTTGTTCCATGAGTCATTAGAGCATTTAGTTGAATTCTTCTCCAAATCAACATTAATTTTCTTTCACTTTTCAAATGTATCTAAAACGACTTTTTGGTGTGCACAGGTCATGCTAAACACGGATGTCTTATTTTTCCTAGTTCTTATTTTTCTTTGATGTTTTATTTAATATCTACCTTTCATGATGACACTATAAGTATATATTTAGTAAATTATCTGGGCATTCTGGAGGTAAATGGGACAACAATCTTTCAAGGTGATTGTACAAGATTACGAGGCATGTACTCTTCACATTCTGGATGTCTGATTATAATAGCCTGATTATGTAAATTCAGAAAAAAAAAAGTATGATACTCATAATGCCTTAAGAGTAGAGGAGGATGAAATGAAAGCCAGCAAAGTATCTCATGAACAGAACAGAGCACTGCCTTCTTCACTTTATTCTAACTTATAAAGAATCACAGGATCATTGGCTCCCAAAGTCTTTCAGCCTTTCCTCCTTGTGCCTCTGACTGACAGCAACATGATTCATTTTTGTTTTAAAGAAATCCATTGGAAGTTAACAAATAAACAAAAGAGAGGACAAAGACTTATCCTAAGGACACTTCCATTCACACCTCTTAACTTCCCCTAAAAACAGGTGGAAATCTTTTTCCTTTGAAAGTAGATTTCATTTTTGTAAACAAGAGAAAATTATTTGGAGCCCTGTCTAATGAATAAATTGGAATATAAACAGTTTGATATTAAAAAGATCAGATATATATATATATATATGATATATAGAGAAATGTGATGGATTTTCATTTTTGGCTTGTAAATATTATCCAAAGACAAACTGAAAAGATGTTTTCTGGATGTTTTTGAGCAATGACACAAAGATGCCCAGCCTACCAATATTTTGAAAGGTAACACTCATTTGGATGTAAAATTCTGTCATACTAGTTTTTAAAAAATCAATCTCACTACTTTGTATTTTTCTTTATTTTTAAAAAGCATTCAATTGATGCCATTCAGTGTCCATCCTGATGTTTAACAGATTTCCAGAACGTCGTTCCATACCTTCCTGTAGCCTATACAAATATCTAACTTTTTTCACCATCATGTTATTCTACCTTATCTTAAATCTTTCCTCCTCTTCTTCACCTCTTTTGCTTCATTGAGGAGAAAAAATAATGGATTTCCATCTTTGACTACTCTAAGTAAAAGTGGAATTCGAATGTAAGACTCTTGCACTTTTTGAATAATCAAAGCTATTATGATTACAAATACCGTATTTGTGAGGCTAAAATAAATTTGGTATTGTTAACAGGTGGAATGGTAAATATCTTGGAACTGAAGCTGCTTAGCAAATTCATCATTTCAAGTCTCAACAACAAGTAAACACACTGACAAATGCTGATATAGCTAAGGTCTGCTTTTGGTTTTTGTTAAATAGATTTGGAAAATTTTGAAGAATGCTAAAGTGGGGCAAATTATTCAACCTTCATGTAAGGACTCTCCGTGAGTGAGGAAAATGAATCAACTGCTATCATTACATATGAAAAACTAAATGATTTCCAGTATCATTTTATCTGAATAGGAATTTGACAACTGTAAGATAACCACAGAATTCATTTTCAAGCTCAAGTACTAATATATGGTTACAGCTAGCATATAACTGTTAACATGATTTTAAACACCATTTTGGAAATGAAGCAATAAAACAGTCACTCCTTTCATTGTGAAATCATTTACTGGGATTACTCAACTAAATGAGATTATATGCCTTGTCTGATTCTGGCCAAAGAAGCATCGATTCAACATTTAACCCTCGAACAACGTATAGCAGCCAAAACGTGTGTCAGCAGAGGCCAAGTCCTAGAATGCTTCATACTAAAAATGTCAACAGAGTCAATGTAATCTACCAAACACAAAGCACACCTTGCACTAATATACTGTCCGGCATTCACACGGCCGTTACTAGCATGATTTACATATAAATAACAACGTAGAATGAGAATGTTTATGGCATCTTTAGTTAGCGCTTCAAACGTTCCTCCTAAGTAGCTAACAACTAACATGGCAGTTCCACTAGCATTTTATACAAGGTTAGAAGCAAGTACCACAGAGTGAAGAAATTCCAATAGGCCTGAAAGCCACATCCTAGGCCAGTCGAGCCAGAGGAATGGCGTATTGTTGTGGGGTTTTTTTTAAACCCTGTAAGACTGATTTGACTGAAGACCCCAGGAACTACCATGAATCTATCCCAAAGGAGATCAAACCCCTCATAGTGCCTCTAACAACACTTATTCTCCACAGGAAATATGACAGGTGAGGGATGTAATGAAGGGGAATTAGACCAGTAAGTTTCCAGTCTGTTCTCCAAGACCAAAAAAGATAGTTGGTTTGACCAAACACTTTTAGAAGCTAAGGTTAAGTGATCTTGTATAGTCACTATCTGAAATGTACCACACTAACAGTAGCATGTACGTTCCGTTGTCACTTGATATACAATATGTACCACATGAAGGACACAACAAAACAACTCCAATGCAAAGTCAGAAAAGTCACTGATTTGTTGCCTAATTTATACATTGAAGGGAACACCTCTCAAAGTAAAACGTTTCTTCTTTATATACAGGCACTGAGTGAATGTAACAACATTAACACTAAAGATCTTTCAGAGGAATTTTCCTCCAAATGACTCATGTTCAGCCTTTTTCTTTCTTAATGTCAAGTGACCAAATGCAAGGATGTTTGTGGTGAACCACAGAAACTTCTAACTTAGTGTTAACACTTTGTGAGTTGTTGTAATGCTGAAAATAATAAAAATTTCCACAAATTTTTGTACAATAGTTCATATTTTTAAAACAAAATCAAAAGGTTACCTTTGTTTTCAGAATACAAAAAAAATTATTTCCATCTTGTTTTTAAAATATAAATGAAACAATCATTTTTTCCTATAACAAGAAAGCAATGTATGACACCACATTTCATCAAGGATAACGCTTGATCCTTTTTACCTAGAAATCCTAATTCTATCAATTATGACCTTACTGGCAAGACAAACTATGAATGGTTACTATTTCCTCCCCAATAGGGAAAACTAGTAATTTATCTTACGTTTAACATGTACCTAATACTTGCCAATCTGGCAACTTCTAACTGGAAAGTACAACTATGAAAATAGCAAATTCCATTTTGGAATAAGCAATTCTCTTTCTGTTATAAATAGCACAAAACATCATTTTAATATCAAGAAGAACACTGCATGATCTGTTTAGAAGAAACTAGTTCTTCCCAGGGTTCTCACATGCCATTATGCACTGGACTTAATTATCCAAAACCTTCTATGCTCCCTTCTGCCATAATACTGCTGGTAAACCATGAGAGAAAACATTAAAATAACTCACAAGGTCAAATCAACTAAGTTAGTAGCTTCAGTCATAAATACGTAGAATTATAGAGCTCAAAAGGATTTTAAAAATCATCTAACTTTACAAGTGAGGAAACTAAAGTCTAATGACCTAAAGTGACTCGTCCAAAGTCATCAAGTTCATCAGTGGCAAAGGTGAGACTAGAAGCAAAGTTCTCCTAACGTCTAGTTGGTATTCTTTCTACTACACTGTGTTCCCTCTCTCATTACAGTGCTTGAAGAATACAGTAACCTGGGCAGCAGGCAACAAGACAGGAGTCATGTAGTGTTTAATGATCCTGGAAGATAACTGAATTTATACTGAATCACTGCGTACTCAGCAATTCTTACTGAAGGTTTGGAAATTCTTTCCTATCATCTGAACACAAGTACCTACCAGGGAACACCAAAAGATACCTTAACCTAGCAGTGTGAGCCAACAAATTAAGAATGACCAAATATTCGATTCCACTGCCACATAAAAACTGACTTTGACCATTTTATAAATGACGTAATTGGAAAGTTCAACAAGTATATCTTACCTCTAGAAGGTTCAATTTATCTGCACTTAAAATTTGGTAACATTTACAACAATACATCCTAAAGACTACAACTGCAACAACAAAAATATTATTTTTTGTCTAATATGGAAAAATACAGTCTTTTCTATAAGCTTTTCAACAGTAAAACAGAACTAGGCCAGAACAGGGCCATGTCTCCACTTTAGAGGTAGAAGATTACTTATGCAGAGTAACAAGTATGTAGAGTATATTACTAGCTCTAGCGGGTTTCCTCCTTCCTTATTTCCAGCAGGATATATTACCACTGTCCTTTAAAACTCTGCTGAAGATTAATTTCCTTCATTAAGTCTTTATAGATCAGCCCCATTTGAAATGTCATTTCCTTATTTAGCATCCTTTGAGATTACTTAGCTGATACTATAAACTCGCATCTCAATACAGTTATAATTGGTTGTGTATGGATTTTTTCCCTGTCATTTGTGTATGCATGTACACATTGATACAGCTCTGGCTCTTGTGTTTTTATATACGCATGCTTAGGTATATGTGTGCACATAGCCAACTATCTATCTATCTATGAATAGACACATGTACACATGTATGTATTATGTGTATATCTATCATGCACATATATATTTGCATGTGTGTACACGTATATATGCTTTAATTTGTTTCTACTCCAGAGAGGAAGCTGTTTGATGTTAGGGAAAATGTCTTTTTGACTAAACCTAGAGGCTACTGTACTGCTCTGTACATGCTCAATATTAAATAAGTGCTGTTGACTCACAATACATTACAATTTTTACCACTTCAACAAAGACAGCTGCTTAGGGTGTTTAGGTGAAGAGGAACTAGAAAAAAGCAGAAGGCAGAGTTTCATCATGACACAATTTTGGGAAGCCATGAATTTATCAGGTATAAGATTGTTCCTAAAATAGCAACAATTATCCCAACATTCTTTGCTTTTCTTTTGTCTTTCTATCCAAAACATGTTGCAAAATAGCCTATTATAAACCAGTAACTAGTATAATTAACCACCACAGACCTTCTTCTCATTTGTGTGTATGTAGATAGAACTTTAAAACTCTCAAACTCAAATTGTTTAAACATGTACCTACAAAATGGAAAGTCCTCTAAAAGGACATAAAATTTTAATATTCTCAATATTCTAATCTGTCTTAATCTAAATCTATGGGGTGTTGGTAAACAGGCAGTCAGTTGACAAATTTTGTCTATTCTACTTCCAGAATATTTCTCATATTCATCTGCTTTCCTCCACTTTCACAGTATTCATTTGCGTTCTGGTCCTTATTACCTCTCATCTGTATTACTGTAATGGCTTCCTAACTGGCTACCCTGACTCAAATTTCTGCCCTCTCTACATACAAGCTCCACAGATCTGCCAAAGGACATTGCTAAAAAAGCTTGCATCTAACCATGCTAAATAAATCCCAGTGACTCCCTCCTTTAGGATCAAAGAAAAAGTCCTCTGGAATTTCAAGCCTTTTGACAATCTAGCTCTAACATATTATTCTCTTTTATATATTCTACAGTCCAGCCAAACCACCTTCTTCCTGTTCTCATACATGACATACCTCTCCTTTCTTTACAGCTTTGTCCCTCATGGGATACCCTCCCTTCTCAACACCACAGCTCAAATGCAACCTCCTACTCAAAGCATTTCTTGGGTCCCCTAGTAGCCAGTGCCTCTCCTTGCAGTTATATTAATGTTCGTATAAACTTTTATGTGCATGTATTTTCTCCCCTGAGAGAATGGAGGCTTCTTGAGGAGAAGAACTGCTTGATTTCTGTCTGTCTTGCCTGGTACATAATAGGTGCTTCATAAATCTTTGACTGATTGATATTCCTTCAGCATGAAACCTGGAATGATATAAATGTTCCATAGACATTTAAATAGAACTAGTTCAAAAGGATTCAGATTTTTCCTTTTTATTCATCATAGGCCAAAACCCGTTATTTTCTTTGTCAAAGTTTGTTTCACCAGTGACGTGGCACAGTGAACAGAAAGTCACCTCTGGCGTCAGAAAGATCTAAGTTCAAGTCTAGTCTCTAACACAGACAAAGGTTGTATGATCAGGGGCAAGTCACCACATGACTTAGCATGCAAGCCAACTTGATAACACTATAAAGTGTTACCGGGGTGGTTGGTGTGTGTGTGGGGGGATTTGTCAGCATACATTGATTGAGAGAGTTTCCATATGTGGAATTCACTGATAAAATAAAATTGACTGGTCAAGACCAGAAAGAAACGTAGTTATTGAGAGATAAAAGACTTCAAGAAGAAACAAACCTCTAGGACTTGACATCTTGATAATACTCTGAGCCTCTAAGTGTAAAGCACAATGTCTAACCCAGCAACACACACTCACGACATAGGCTAGTTTGGCAGTTTCATCAAGATTATATACTATTTCTAAAAGTTATTGGCTTCTACTTTATCAGATACATTAAAATCTCCTCTGGGTTACGTGGCATTAAAGTAAAACATGCCTTATATATACATATATTGAAGAATACTGACATACACGCAGTATACACACTTATGGCATGTTCTGCTTATCTAGACGCCAGGCTTCCATCCATCTCAAATACAGAAATGGCCTCTAAGGACTGAGGAAAAGAGCTGCCTCAAGGTCCAGCCCCTCATAAGAGAGGTCTCCAGCTTCAGCCCAAACAATACCAAGCAGAAAAGGCAGTTGATTAAAAGAGAACCAACAAAACGATTTCAAAAGCGACTGATTCTAGAGGCCAAGCCCTTACTATGTGTAAACAGGATTGGAAGCTGTGACTGTTGTAGCGCATTAAAACCTGATGTTCACAAGAAGCCTGGGTCATTAAAGGCATTACAGACACAGGACTGGAAGGGATCCGTTTTACCTTCCTCAGGTGATAGCAGGGGAAAGTAAGGCACACAGGTTAGCCGAGCTGCTCGACTTCCATGTAATAGGAGCGCCTCCTGAGGCCTTATCAATATAGACCCATATCCATGGTACTGTACTGTCCACCTCATTGGGGTGACAGTATTTGATTAGAATTTAAATTAAAAACAGTGAAGGGGACAAACACTGCCACAACTGGGTTTCAGTGGAGTAACGATGTTCCAGTAAAAACATCTTTTTCCTCCCAGAAATCACACTTCTGCACGACTCCCCAGCTTTGCCTGAGTCCAAGTCTCTGGTCCCAGGTGTAACAAGCACTCTTTGTGCTGCTGGTTTTTTGGGGGCAAGCACTTCCAAATCGTGTCTCTGCTGAATAACTGACATCAACATCCTCAATGACGCTTATGTATGTCTGAATCAAAAGGAATCTATGCTCATAAACATTAGAAGAACGTTATTTTAAAGGTTGCTAAATTAACGTTCCACATAGTATGTTGTGTTGGGACTTTATGGAGACGGGCATTATTGCTTGTGTAATTATAAGCAGAGCATGATAATACAATGAAGAGAAAGGAAGAAAAAGTGTTTTTAAAAAAGTCAGAATATAGAAATAACTCTGAGATCATAAGGTTGTTTTTTTTTTTAAAAAAAGGAATTGTTTTGTCACTAATAATGCAATGATGCTTGAATCTTTGGAAGAACAAAGAAACAAAAGAAATAAAATAAAATGAGGTGGCAGAGTTAGGGTTCTGAAGATCGTATGTGACAGAATGTTGGTTAGAATATAGAAATCTTTGTTTCAGCAAGTCAGATGGTGGAAGACCATGCGCAATTCTTGTAACTTTGCTTTTACAAGTCACTTTAGAAAATGCAGTTGCTCATTTCCTTCTACGTAACAAGCAGAGTCATCCTGTTCTCCTCACTCACTCAGTGACTAATCTTTTGTTTGGACTACTGCAATGGTTAGCCAATTGGGCTCTTAGTTCACAGTCTTGTCCCCTCTCCAGTTATCCTCCATACGATTACTAAAATGTAACTGACATTTTACCTAGAATCCTTGTCATCTCCTACAGAACGTCTTTCCTCACGTCATACGTCAGTGTTCTCTCTTGCGTCAAACATTATATTTATCCGCGTAATGTTGGATCACTCCGAGGAGAATGCATGAATCTTGAAGGCAGGGACTTTCTTGTCCTTTTTGCCTTGGTATTTATAGTACTTAGCAAAGTACCTTGCATATAAATGAGCAGGCACTGAATGAAGTTAAGCTGAATTTTGTCCAATATCCATCTAACTTTTCAGTTTCTGTCTATATAGATATTGTGTGTCTGAAATTAGAATGAACCCATGTGTGTGTGTGTATGTGTGCATGTATGTGTGTATGAATATACAAATACATACGTGTGTATGTATGTGTGTATCTATCAATCTATATCTCTATGTTTATAAATTCATTGATCAGGCTATCATGGTGGGGAAAAGGAAGCAAAATGAGAATAGAAACCTAACATGACTCATGGGAAGTTAGACCCTGTCACTCTACAGACAGGGAAGCAAAGGCCCAAACAGAGCAGTGACGTCCCAAGGTCACAGAAGAGCCCTGAGTTCGAGTCTGCATCTTTCCTCTAACTGTGACTGTGCACTCGTCGTTTACACTCCTCAGGTCTCAGTTTCTGCAATCTGAAAACTAGAACAGGTCGGCTGATTATTGAAGCTCCTTCCAAAGCTAAACTCTATATGATTCTTGAAGTTATATTAAGTGTCATGATATAGCATATACCTGTATCTTTATATTATTAATGTAAATTCTGATGAATTATTAAACACCTGCACATTCAGAAGCACCTTCACTCTTCAATGGGAACATTAGCCGACCTATTCCAATCTGCTTATCACTTATCTCAGAAATGCTCAAGCTGAGAAGTCAGTTCTAATATCATGTGTTACTTGTCTATGAAACGTTTTATTATGAAAAAATAACGGATAACACCAATGTAAGGAAACAGAGAGCATCTGGCACTTTTTAATTTTGTTCCAGATCTATGATTTCATTAGTGTATGTCACTGGTTCACACTGTTATTTATTCCCCAAACCCCCTACAAAAACAACAAAATGTGTTGTGAACCACCAGGGTAATTTAAGATACTACTCATAATATTCTTTTAAAAGTATTCATTAATTGCTTATAGTAGTTACAAAGGTAATTTTTACTCCCCCCCAAAAGCTCCAAATTAAAATTTGCATCATATAATTATAAAATACAAAATGTATTCTACACAGAATTATGGAGCTCTTAATATAAAATTATGAAAGTTAAATTATCAAACAATTTTGATTTTTTAATGCAGAACGTTCTGTAAGCATTAAATGAAGTAATCAAGCAAGACCTTGTATGCTTACTACTAGCTGTAAAATTCTTATTAAATTTCTTTATCTTATAAGTTTTGTTGAATATAAATAATATTTTGATGAAATAAGTTACAATTTGGGAGATGTTGAAATAATAAAGTAATCATATCTAAACTGAATTTTGTTGTTGGATTTTCTTATTTGAACAAAGTTTTGTAATATTTGGTTTAACATCAGACAAACACAGTCTTAAATGTAGCTTGACACTGAGTTTGTATCAGTGTTATGATTCAAAACAAGAATAGAGTGATTATGCTAATTCACACAAATAGATGGTAGAAAATGGCTGGCAAATTTTACAAGCTCTCTTGCTAAGACAGAAATTTATTTTTCATCTTTAGCCATTTAACCAATCAACGAGGGAATAGCTAGCTATAATATAAAATATCTACTTTTATACTGGCTAATCCTAGGCACTATGGTAAATGACAAATGGACTTAAAGTATAATTGGATATTTATATATCAACTAAATTTTGTAAGGAAAGAATATCTCCAGACATGACTTGCTTTGCTTCCACCACTGTCACACTGGCTCTGCTCTTACAGAAACTCTACTGTGTAACTGACCAGTGTTGTTAACCAGTTCATTTGAAAATCTGTCAAATAGATTGATAAAAAGAATAACAGATGCAGAAGAGAAGTTTAAATTGAAAAACTGCAATGAGAGATTACATTACATACGAGATGGGTCTATGAAGGTATCAAGGTGGGGTCTAATGTTCATACTCAGCCTAACATTAGTACTATAAGAACACAAATACTTGTAACATCTTGATCATATGATTACATAGTCAAGGACATACAATTAATAGATATAAAAGGGGAATGGGGGAGATATTTTGGTTTAGTGTATAGAACACAAACCAAGGTATACACATCAGTCTCACCATCTGTTGGGAATTGGGTTGCACTTGAATACTGTATCCTTATGATGATTTTAACAATCAAGAGATAGAGGAAAATTTGGAAGAGGGGAACATCTGGGGGGAAGGATTAAGAGCTTTGTTCTGGGCATAATGAGTGTGAGATGTCCCTGAGATATTCAGTTTGAAATATTGCAGGCCTGCAGCTCAGTGGAGGTCAAAAGAATGGATATGTACATCTTGGAGTCATTTGCACAGCGATGACTCTTTAACTCTGGGAACTGATGAGAAAGCAAAGAGGTAAGGCACTGGACTTGGGATCACTAAAATCTGAGTTCAAGTCTCATCTCCAACATTTGTTAGCTGTAGGAATTTGACCAAGTCATTTAACTTTTCTATACTTCAATTTATTTATCCAGACAGGAGCTCTGGACCCCATGGCATCCAAAGTTCTTTTCATCTTTAAATATGTGATCCTGTATAAGAAGATGTAGAACAGAACCTTGGGGCACAGTCAGGTCCAAGATATGTTTGATGAACCAGGAAAGGAGACTCAACAGAAGTGGTTAGATGGGTAGGACAATCAGTACAGAGTATAGTTGATGATGGTCGTGGTGGTGGTCAATAGTCTCAATCATGTCCAACTCTCTGTGACCCCTTTTAGGGTTTTCTCAGCAAAGACACTGAGTAGTTTGCCACATTCTTCTCCAGCTTATTTTACAGATGAAGAAACTGAGGCAAACACAGCTAAGTGACTTACCCATGATGACACAGCTAATACCAAGTTTGAACCTGGATTTGAACTCACTCAGGTCTTGCTGACTTTAGGCCTAGTGTTCTATCTAATGCACCACCCAACTACCCTCAGTAGAGAGAAGCACACAGTGATATCAAGGAGTGGGTGGTCATCCATGTCAAATGTAGTAGATGGGTCTTGGAGGATGAGAACTGAGAAAAGTTCATCAGATCTCTTAATGAAGATAGAGTTAATAATATTGGAAAGAATATGAAACTATATATTGAGTGATGAAGCTGGAAGCCAGATTTCAAAAGGTTGAAGAATGACTGGGAAGGAAGGAAGGAAGGGGAAGCAACTGGCATAATAAATCTTTTGTTGTTGTTTGGGTGAGAAATGGAGAAGTTGGTAGGGTTTAATGAAGATTTTTTTTAAGGATGGGGGAGATTTGGGGATATTTGAAAGCAGTAGGGTAGGAAGTTTTAGATAGTGGCTGAAGATCAAAGAGAAGGAGGAGTAGGGGATGACTGGGGTTGTGATCTTCTAGAGAAGATGGAAGGGGATAAGATCAAAGGTGCATATAAAGGGGTCATCCTTGACAAAGAGCAGGGCCATCTCATTTTCAGAGACTGAGAAAAAGGAAGAAGGAATAGGAGTATACATAATGGGAGGAGTTTTAAAATTAAGAGAAGGTACATACATAAGACAGCCTCAATTTTCTCAGTAAAGGAGCGTGGCCCTCAGATGTGGATTTAGTGTGGAAGGTTGGAGGAAAGAAGAGAAAGTTTGGAATAGCTTCTGCTGGAAGTGAGGTAGGGACTCAATTTGGGTGATGAAAAACATTGGACGGCAGTAGTGAGGGCATGATTGAAATTGGGTATCACGGATTTGTCTTGTACCCAGTCAACCTGGATTGTAACTTCCTCCAGCATGGTTCAGTAGCCTGTGAGTAAGAACAGAGGAAATAGAGAGTAGGAGTAATCCAGGCTAAGGGATGAAGGGCGAGAGGGCCACAAGGCGAGACATTCAAGAGTAAAAGGCGAAACAGAGATGGGCAAGTTAACTTTTGGGGTGGAATGGGACAAAAGAGGAGTCAGAACACAGACAATGGCCTGAAATGGCATGAGGAGGGAGAGGCAGTGAAGAGCTAGAGGAGTGTGAAGAACAGGGAAGGATGGAATGGTAGCAGATTATAGTCAGAGGAATATCAAGGGTATTACAGAGATTAAGGGGAGAAAAGTACAATTGGAAAGAATAACCAGTGATGGTTTCCTCCCATCTCCCAAGACTTCACATCTATGCTGTTTCTGTAAGTTTAAATAAAGGCTGAATAAGAAAATTTAAACTTGAAAGAAGAACAACTGAATGAAGATGGCAGCGTGATCTATCAAACAGTTCTACAGTAAGAGGCCACATCCTTTAAGGAGACATAAAACTATTTTTCTATGTCATAGATATTTGCTGAATGTTGATTGTGTGCATAAAGCTATAGTGGGTGCTATTTGGATATGCACAGGCACATATGAAAACATGGAACCTGAGCTTGGCAAATTTGTTAACTAATTCTCATATCTTGACTAAGAGTGGAGCTGAATGCATTTTTATTAGATTGTGGCAAGACCACTGATGTCAATTATCCCAAGAAAAACAGCAAACTACTTCAACCACACTGCGGGTACAGCCCATGCTGTACTATTATAGGATCAGAGGCTTGTAGAATTGTAAGGGAGTTCTTGACTTTCAAGGTTGTGAGTCAAAGTTATACCACTTTCTTTTGCTATGAAGAACTACGATGGATCCATTGGGGTAATCTGATGAGCAAAAAAACTCAGTTTGAGTCAGATATCAAGGATTTGAATCCTGGCTCCCGCACTTGGTAACTGTGTAGCCTTGAATAAATCATTTCCATGCTCTAAACCTCAGTTTCCCAAAAGCGAGTGGAGGTAGACAAGGAAGGCACCTGCAGTGGTGGCTTTCATTAGAATTTTATGGCTAAAAAGAATGCAGAAGTGTCAACACCTCCTACTAACGCAAATCATTAAATGTTCAGCAACTCTTAGAGAGAGCGCTACCAGAGGCACAGAGAAACTAAGTGACTTAGCCAGAATCGCACAGCAATTACTATTCCAATCAAGCTGTGTTCCAATTCTTGTCTAGGGATCATGAAGAGTCTGACACAACTCAAGGAATAAGCAATAACAAAAGAGTTACTGTACTACTAGAGGGATCTATTTTCAATTAAGAATTGGAATTTATCATCTTTTTTATTCAGTGTGAGAATGTAAAAGTAAATAGAAAGTTGCTTGGTACTATAAGACACATATATAACTTTCTGGTAAGTGGTGTATACATAATCCCAATTTTCAGAATCCTCAGTTTCTGTAAAAGCTACATTTGTACTAACAAGCCTTTGTCACTTAGGGATAAAAATCCTGAGTGGATGGAACCTACAAAAGTAAAGGTTCCTCTCTTAGTTTTGTTTTTAAAGCAAAATATAACGAACCAATAGCAATAGTCAGATATACTAGCAAGGGAAAAAATCCCACCACGTTAACCCCCTGCCCTTTCAACAAATCCTTAATGGGCTGGCTCCATATTTTAAGAACTAGTCAAGAGAAATGTACCTGCTAAATTAACATCAGCCTTATGCACATAAAATTTTCCATTCTAAAAAATAGCAGCGATATGAGTCTACAGATTCCAGAAATATGGATCCTCTCAAGACCACTAAATTTACTCAGGAAATTTATCAGAATAATAATTGTTACAAGGTTCGAGCCAGAACTAATCTTCAGTCACAGTTATATTGGGCTTTTAGAGCAAAATGCAAATCTTGGCAGAAACCCCAATTCTATCAGAAAACACATGCTAAGATAACACTGTGTAGGGAAGGCTTAGGGAGTCCTTGAGAAAATGATATGAACCATAGGGCTACACAGTCTATATTACTATGGCACTTCACTGCAGTTATATAAATTAATCATTCATGTGAATTAGTTACATATGTCCTTTTCTAAGCTTTTCCCTCCCATACATATTGAGTTAACTATTATAAAAACTTTCAAATACAAATAATGCTTGGGAGTAGTTTTGTCTTCCATATATGCACATCACTTAACTGGGATTCTGTTGACTAGTTTTCTGTTAGACAAGGACTCCAAACATCTATCAACACAGCAAAAATTTCAACATACAATTGAACCTGTGATCAAAAAGCCTTTTGGAAGTCATCAAAATTTGAAAATGAGTTTATGATTTTTCCAACTTATTCAGCAGATTCTGAAAGTTAGTAAAATGTTGATATGAAGAAAATTCATTCTAAAATATTCGTACAATTGTAAAAAAATTAGTGATGACAGTTTGTCAACATTAATTAATGCTTAATTGTGTTTTTTTAAAGTACTAAAGGACAAAGTCAAACTTCATCAATTAACCAACATATTATCTCTTGAATTCAGGGTATACATTTATCAATAACAATATTTCCTCTGAATTTGAACAATCATTGGTAATTTCCATTCTAGTGATGGGATGTCTACTTTACTTTCAGAATTAAAGAATTTTAGAACTAAAAAAGGCCCGAGGGCTGATCTAGGAATGGAGACTCTACAAGATTAAATTAATTGCTCCATGTTGCAAAGATAGTGAAAAATTGGAATTAAAATCCAGGTCTCCTTGCTCCTACTTCAGGCTTTTCCTCATTGTTCCATGCTGCCTGGTGAATGATTGTATCAAAGTACAAAAAGAAATTAGATGGTTAGAAAGATAACATTGTTTTCTGAAGAAAAATACTTTAGTACTTGGGAGAACTCTCAACTGTTAGCAGAGAACAAAAAGTACTGAGGAAGGAGACATTATTGGGTAACAAACAATTCATTTTTCATATAGATGGAACAACAATAAGACAATATCTCATTTAGACATTTGGGAGAAAATAATGTTAAAGATTATGATGAGTTATAATCAACTCCTCTGAGGTATGTTTGGAGTGATTAATCAGAGTTCCAAACTTCACGAACAAGCAGCTCTTGGGACCACAAAAATGAGAGTGTAAAACCCAAGAGTAAAGAACTATAGAGAGTTTTTATGTTTGGAGGACTCTCTAGTGACACTAATATGATTATTATAAATAGGATTTCTTTACATGTAAATTTTTCACATAGCTATAAGTAAAAAGTAACTTGTCTTGTATCAATCACTTAACATAAAAGTATGTGCTACCTACTATATGCATACAGCATTTTATTTTATAAACTATCCTGCTATTTATGTAAATAAATGTATGTTCTTTTAAAAGAATATACAGACCAAGACTCATTTCTTCAAACCACACAATTTTTATTTTTTAACAACAAAATGACAGCTAACATTTATATAGCATTTCAAAGTTTGCGAAGTGCTTTGCATGCATTATCTCATTTGATTCTCACAATTCTGAGGGACAGGTGCATGAAGAAATTGAAGCAGATGGAAGTGAAGTGACTTGTCCATCCAGAAGGTCTGGATTCAAATGCAGACTCACACTTACTAACTGTCAGTTAGGACTGTAAGTATGAGTCTGGATTTGAATTCAGAACTTCCTAACTCTAAGTCCAACACCCTAAACACTATACCACCTAGCTAGCTATAAACTTTTTTTATCAATAGGTTTAAAACTTTGTATAATAAAAAACAGAATTTTCTTGGTAGGATATGGAAAAGGGTGTTTTCAGCTATCTTTGGCACCACCATAGTTTAACAAGTAATATGAAGTCTAGGTGTTTGGAAAGGAGGAAATGCAGAATAACCACCTTCCTCATTTGACTCCAACCTACATAACAGGTCTCGTGAATGATCTCCAACGGATTGTCGCTCTAGCAAGCCGGCAGGCTTCTGTCATGAACGAGTTGATCTTTTTCATTCAAGTCTTACCTGTTTCGTGTAAATGTTTTAATCTGGTGGAGCACAGGAAGATAGGATGCCTTCCTTGCCAAGAAGGCAGAGAATGTAATAAGGAATATGACCATGAACACGAGACCTCACTTGGGTGGAAATGGTAGGCAGGGCTTCGAGACCTATTTGGGAGTGAACTTTCCCTCTGGATGAGGAGGAGAGAAACAAATACCCATCTGTCATCTCTTCTTTCTCTTCAGCCAGAAGTTCTGAATGAAAAAGTATGAGTACTTACGATGCACCAAACATTGTGTGACACCCTAGACAGCGCTTCTTAAACTGTGGGTCACCATCCATAGGTTTCTGACTGCACAAAGACCAAAAATTAATTACAAATCAAACGTAATGAATCCTAGGTTTCTGGCAGCACTTTCCAGTATTGCATTCCACAGCTTCACTATGGCCTCGGTTCTGGGCACAAAGCACTTTGCATTGCGTGAAACAATTCTGTAAAACAACTAAAAGGGGTCGTGAGAGGAAAAACATTTAAGAAGGCCCGTGCTTCTTAGAAAAGGCTAGTCACTCCCTGATCTCAAAGATTCCATAGTCTGACTGAAACAGAAAATATATAAACTTCAGCTGTTGGGTGGATAGAAAGGCCCAGAAGTCCTAAAACATTTCTTGTTGTGGCAGATCTCAAGTCCCAGCGGTCCTTAGTTTATGTCAATAAAGCAGATGATATTTCAAGGCATTTTAAAGGCAGACCAGACGGTAAGGCCTAGTGGTATTTTTCCAATTGCATCAGAAGGAACAGAAGTGTTGGACTTCTCATCTAAGCCTTGTGGACAGTGATGCTGCCCAAATGGCTTCTGCAAGAGAGACAGATGAAGGGGAAAGGTGTTCTCAGTGAGAGTAAATCTCCCTACCACCAGACCCTTCTAGAAAGGTCCCTACATTCATCATTTTCCTAAGAGTTTCTTCTATAGTCCATATGACTGATAAGTTTTAATGAAATGCTTCTTTCTCAAGTAGAAATGTGTCTTTGTATTTCAGGGTTCAATTTTAACAGGAGAGGAGTTAATAAAAGGTCTGGGCTTAGTGATTATTAATGACTTCCCCTTTCTTCCTATCTTGATAACAAGGAATAAAAGTTAATCTATGATGCACTGGAAAGATCCCAAAACTAAGTCAAGAGACCCAGGCCTGGTAATGGCTAACTAGCTGTACTATCCATAGATAAGTCATACAGACTCTCTGGGGCTTATTTTTTTTTTACCCCAAAAATGTGGGGTTTGAATTAAGGATACTCTCAGGATTAAGTGTATGATTCTAAATAACAAATACAGAAAATGAAATTCTGAGTCAGCAAATGAACCAATCAATTTTGACCTTGATAGATCTGACTAATTTTACTAATCAGACCAGATGATTTCACACTTATTAATACCAGTGATTTGGAAAGAAAATGGGTGCCTATCAGTTGGGGAATGGTTAAAAAGTAAGATATGTGAAAGAAAAACATCGGAAAGATTTGTAGGAACTGATGCAGAATGAAATAAGCAAAACCAGCAGAACATACACAACGACCATAACAAGGTAAGTCAAAAGACCCTAAAAGGAAATTAAACTATGAACGACTGAAAAATCAGCAAAAGTCTCAGAGAGCAGTGAACAACATGGCTCCCTCCTCATGGCACTGAACTCCTGGGAAAGACTATTGCACATATTTTTTTAGCGCAAATCACTAAATCAGATGAGTTTCTGCTTAACTGTTTTCCATTTTTGAGATGTTCCTTTATTACAGTACAACAAAATGCATGAAGAATGTATAAATCCCCCTTCCCTCTCCAAGCTTTCGTCTTTCCTTTTCTACTAGCTACATCCCTGATGCCTACAAACATGCCCAGGTCCTGTCCATTCTTTAAAAACAAACAAAAATCTTCTCCTGAACCTGATCCTAGGTTGCTATCCCCTCCTGGTCTTCTGATCTAACCTCTTTTAAAAAGTCATCTGTACTCAATGCCTCTACTTTCCTCAAACTCTCCTAAAGCTCATTATCCAACTAAAACTGCTCTCTCCAAAGTTAACTATGATCTCTTAACAGTTTTTTCCTCATTATTCTTCCTTTTGCCCTCTCTACAACCTTTGATCACCTCCCAGATACTTTCCCTTTAGGTTTTTGCAACACTGCTCTCTCAGTTCTCCTACTGGTCTCACAGCTCCTTCTCAGCCTCCTTTAGATCTTCATTCATGTAGAATAGCTCCTTTGGAACTATTTCTTTTGACCTTCATATACAATGTCTGAACAGAGCCCTGAGTCGGGCAAACTCCTATATATATATATACATACAGAGAGTCCCTGGGGAAAACGGGGAAAGCCACATTCTTGGGGAGTACCGAGGTTGCCTTTCTTTGGAGTGTCTACTTTGCCCTGAGTGCCTGGTGCCAATACTTCAGTCAATTACTGATGTTCTGAGAACATCAGTATCAAAGTTATCAAAGCAGAGGGAAAATCCAAATCTTTTAAAGGTGTTGGAAATCCTCCTCTGGTTAAAGAGTGTTGGGAAGAGAAGTAAGTAGGATCTCTCACTTTGACACCCAAGTGTCAAGTCTCTCAGGGAGTTGGCTGTAGCTTCTCCAACTTCTCTATAGGGTAATCCTGAATTTCAGCTTGGCATGCTGTTTTATATGAGCCCCACAGCTATGACTATTTTTGTCATAGCTACAAGAAATTTCCTGGGGGGGAGTAACTGGCTTTCCTACAATGAACCAAGTCCTTCACTTCTCCAAAATCCATTAAGAACTTGTTTGTGGCTTGTTTATGTCTTTGATTAATTCAACAGAGCTATCTAGAAATTGTTCACACCTTTGACTGATTTTGTAACTCAACCAAAGAGGTATCCCACCTGATAATGGTATCACAACTTAGAGCATCTTATGTTAAATGGGGTTAAGGGGTATAGGACAGTCCTCCCATACCTGAATTATCTCATTTGTTTCTTGCATATATCTGTGAGGTAGATTTTACAGATGAGAAAAATGAGGCTTCTTACGTGTACCAGGGACTGTTTTTACCTTTCTTTTTATTGCCAGCACTTAGCACGGTGCCTACTATACTTAGCATTGGCAGTATTTAATAAATTCCTTTTGACTGACAAAGAATTGTTTCAGGAAGATTTACTGAAGAGTGGAGGCTTTGGAAGCAGAGAGACCAAGTCAGTGGTTTCTATGTGTGTTCGTCCTTCGTTGTCAAAGAAGACCATGCCATCGGAGAAATGATGACATGACTTTCATTTGACTTTGTTTTGAGTGAGGGAGGGCTATGCAGGTCACCAGCCTCACTCCTCCTCCAGAGCCATCTGAATCCGGTGACCAGATATTCATCAGGATGACTGGAGATGACCCAGGATGAGGCAATTGGGGTTAAGTGACTTGCCCAAGGTCACACAGCTAGTAATAGTTCAGGCAAAGAAGTGATGAGGGCCTTAGCTAGTGTGGAGACTTTGTAGGTGAAAGGCATGAAAGAAGATCAGAAAGGAGTGAGGTACTAGTCCGGAACTTCAGTTGTTGTTCACCAGATGTTTAACTGGTCAAGTCATCCATTACCTTCTAAGCCTCTCTGTAAAATGGACCAGATTATTTCTGAAATGAGACCCCTTTAAGACCAATTAATAGCTCACAGGGAACTGCTGCTACCTTGTAGTTCCCCAATCCCTGAGGCAGGACCACTGTAGATCTCAAAAAGTATAAATGTGATTCATAATATGATATGGACATGTTGGCCAGTGATGGTCTATGGGCAGCTCAATCTGGAAAGCCACAGTAACTGACTCAGAATCAGGGGTGTGACACAGAGGCCCAGAGACAGGTCTTAGCAGGGCTCTGAGGTAAGAGTGTAGGAAAAGAAAACTTCTATAACTATCTGCCTGGCTATATCCTTCCCATCTCTATCATTTCTCTGGAGGTAGCTATGTGGTGCAGTGGGTAGATCACTGGCCTGTAGGCAGGAAGAGCTGAGTACAAATACTGCCTCAGAAACTTCCTAATTCTGTGTCTCTAGGTAAGTCACTTAACCGCTCTGCCCCTCAGTTTCCTTATATGTAACATGAGGGTTAATTATAACAGAAGGATTTGTGAGGCTCAAGTAAGTTAACACCTATAGAGGATTTGGGGTTACATGAATTCTAGCTGTTATTGTTGAAACAGGAATGGGAAAGCATCAAGATCCCAGCCCTTCCCTCTGCTCCCAGGTCTCTCCCATGAAAAAGTTTGTATTATATTCCTCCCCACAACTGGCTAAAAGCCTCTCAACGCAAATCAGCTCTTTGCTGTCGTGGAGACACCATACAGGCCCTGCTTTAATTAGGCAGGTAATCCATTCACTGGTCCCTCTTCTTTCTTCTCTGTGTTCTCACTGTCTTTGTGGCAACCTGGCTCTTCAGACTCAGTATTTTGGGTGAACAACTTCACTTTTCTACTCTTCTTTTTCGTCACTGAGTTCCTAAAATAAAGGGCTAAGAGTGTTTATTAGCTAAGGCTGGTTTTCAATGCAGGTAAAAAGATGTGTCAAGTAACTGTTAGTTATAGAGGTTACAGAGGTTCCTATTATACCACCAACATCACCTTCCCTTTCAACTGGGACAAAACAAACTGTCTTCCATAGCATGTCTTATTAAAGTATCTTACTGAGTTGAAATTGTTTCCCTGAAAAGACAGATGATGGGAATGGTCTAGCAATCCACTTGCTGAAGTGGTTCAGCAAATAAACTTCACTGGCCTATTTCTCCAAAAAAAAAAGAACATCAGTTTAGGTAAAAATAGCCCGGAGGAACTCTATATTATAGCAGTCTCCCAACTCACCAAAAAAGTGGCACTCCAAAAGTCTGATTATATTAGTTGTTGAGAATTGTTAGTATTCCAATTATTCCAGTATTAAACATATGGGTAGATGAGCAAACCATTCAGAAGTGCAAGTAGAAGGTAGTAAGACCAGATCTAAAATGTTCAATTGAGAACAGAGCAGTAGCAATAATGACTTGTGAATAATCTTCATTTAGGGCACTATAAGATGTTAAAAGATTTGGATATTAAGAAACTTAAAGGGAACACTCCATAATACATGATATAATTTGATTTGTCCTAATAAAAATTTCTTCTGGTACACTGTGACCAGTGCTGGAAAAGTGGGAAGTTAAGAATCGGCAGCCCACCAAGCTGTTCAGTGGAAAAGTTTTTTTATGGCATCCTGGTGGAGACTTGAACCCTACACACCACTAATCTGGTATTACCAACAATGTCTACATACCCTTTACCCTTTACAAAAGAAGTTTTATTGTGATCCAGAATGGAATACTGATATAGTATTAAAAAGCTGCCTCTTAAGCTCTCCCATTTCTTTTTTTCACTGAAACTCTAAAGGGCAATATAATTCAATGCAATTAAAATATTTGAGTATATAGAACTAAATTCTTCAGAGGAACATTCACATTCTTATCCTTCTGAGCATCTGCTTACAGAATTTGAGGAATCCTGGGTAAAGGGGGAGAGGAATGGGCCTCTGAAAGGCACAGGGTAAACACTGTGTTGAAGGAAGCAAATTGGTGATTTAAGAGTTCATCTTTTTCTCCTCCGTCCTCCACTACAAGTCTGACTACCAAGAGCCTTCCCTGCCTAGGATAGGTCTGTCCCTGAAGAAAAATAAGTACTAGAGGAAGTGGTGGATGTGGGTAGGGAAGGTTTTAGTATAGAGTGAAATCTGTAATCATGAGAAGGAAGAGGAAGGAGAATTATGGGAAATCTCAAGAAGAACCCCATTCCGAGCCCTCCTGCTCTCTCACCTGAACATATATTTGTACAATGGAGCCTGAGATAAAGGCAAGGAAAATGCATTATGATAAATTTTATTTTGGAGACATAGCTTATAAATAAATGGTGGGGAGTAAAGAACCAGTCCATGAAGCAGGGAGTATCTTAGTTGGGTGTTGAGCAATAATGAATGAATGAAAAAATATTTACTGAAGGGCTTACTGTGTTCAAAGCACTATGCTGTAAATGAAAGGGATACAAACAAAAGCAAAATCAAACCTGACTTCAAGGACTTGCATTCTAATACAGAAAATATATGCATGGTCTGACAGCTGCAAGTCAGAATGGAAAGGTCCAGCCGTCCTTCAGATGCAGTGGCAAAGCACAGGCTAATGCAGCTTTTTTAGCTTCTTTAGAGTGGCTTTTGGCTGACTTCACTGAGGACTGAGGGGAAGTGGTGGCTGAGGTAGTGATGATGCTTTCATACCTCCTCCCCTCAGAGAAAAGAGGTATTTCAACAGATTGAGATGGCAACAGGAAGGAAGACAGATTCCATTCTAGACATAGTGAAAGGAGGAGAAATGGGATAGAGCATGCTAATGAGTGTCAGAGAGTGGTCCAGTTTGGCCTTAACACAGACCAGGTAAAGAGAAATGAAATAAAATACAGTTGAAGAGGTGTTGGAAGTTAGACTTTGAAGGTGCTTCAATGCCAGAATGAAGTTTATATTTAATTTGACAGGCAGTGGAGAATCACTGAAGGTTTGTGAGTGGTAGATTTCACATTAAAATGTGGAACAATTCCTTCAAACTAGGGGTATATTCCCCCCTTACACAAACCCCTCAGGAAAATGGGCTCAAATCTGAAACACAAAGGCAGTGAGGCATATGTGATAAGGGAAAGAAGGCACAGCTCCTGGTCTCTGGGAATCATTCTCCACCTCGGCAGAGTCTTCACGAAGTCTCTTATGAAGGTATTGGGCTCCCTAGACTGGTACCTTTCTAGAGTCTGTAGCATGCCCTTTCTGCCCAAAGGGGTCACTATTGACACTGACTTTTCCCAGGGCATCTACTTTATCCTCTCAGGGTCTCTTAGCTCCTGATGCAGACATTGCCATAAGTCACTATTGCTATGGGGATAACATTACCCCTGCTAATGAGAATTCCAGATCTTCTAAACTTTCAAAACCTGTGAGATGATTCTCTTGTCAAATGAAAGAAGGGGAAAGAAAGGGAAAGAGGGAAATAGACACACAGAGAGAACACAAAATTAGAGAGAAGCAAAAAAGAGAAAGAAAGGAGGGACAGGAAGAGAAGGGGAAGGGAAAGGAAAAAGGAAAGGAAGGGAAAGGAGAAATATTTCTACCTTCTCCAGGTCTCTCAGGAAGGCTTGACACTACTTGAATAAGGAATTCTAGGCTAGTTTGCTCATAAAAACAAGTAGCCCTAAAGTGTATCTGATTCTTTTAGCCAATCACAAGATATTTCTTGTGTGGTATCATGAGTCTTTCTCCAATGATTAAAGCACTTCAGTCCTCTCAAATCAATTAAGAACATATTCTGCACCTAGTTTAGACTTCTGACTGACTGACTAGTTCATCTGTCTGTGAGTCTTCCATGATGAACTGGGGTGAGCTTGGAATGTCACCCATACTCTACTAAAGAAGAGAAGAGTGTCTGAATTAGGATGATTATTTTGGGAACAAAATTTATTTTATCTAAATTAATGAATTAGTTTATTATTTATCTAAATTTATTTTAATTTATTATTCATTAATTTATTTAAAATATCTATTTAAATATTAAATTGTTTCGTTATAGCTGAAGTCACTACAGAGTTGATGGAACTTGGTAACTGACTGCAAATATAGAACAAAGAATAGGGAAGAGTCAAAGCTACTTCCAAGATTACGGTCTCAGCTAAATGGCTTTGAGGAAGTATCAGGGAAATAAATTTGAGATTGCGTACTATCCTGATTTATACATTTTCTTGAAATATATTTGGACCATACCTTTCTAAAAGTCTGTGTGTTTTTTAAATGTCAAAGAATATTTTAAAATCCTAACAGTTAATTAGGTATGACTCAGGGGACTGAGGGGACTGACATGATTGGAAGGATCTCTCAGTTTTTATGTTCACATATTATTCAGTTTGTCAAATTTATTTCCACTCAAATACACTGATGTCTAAGATAGATATCACTGTGTTCATAGCTGCTAGGTTTCTCTGGATAAATGAAGGTAAGATGAACCTCAGCCCAAAGGACAGGACTAGTAAAGCTAGTCCTCCAGCTCGGACTTTCTTTGTTCTTTACCCTACTTTATGTTAACTATCCTCTTATTTTAGGTAATCTGTACTCTCCGCTCTTTGTTTTCTCATCAATGAGCAAAGTATCTGATGCAAGTCACATAGACTCAAACATTAATTGAATGGGAACACTTCTATGTAAATGAATTCCAGCCAGTGCCAACCTTAAATTTCAATGACTTCATCTAGAGTGTAATGGCATTTTAGTGGTGTGAATCTCCCTTGTCTAGGGTGACGGCGAGCAGCGGCCTGACGCTTCCATCATTTATACGTTCGGTAACAGTTTCTGACAACAACGCTCACCCTCGGAATCGTCTCTTTACTAATATGCTGCTGCTTGATACTATGATTTAATTCCTGTGCTTGTATTTAACTTTGATGTTCAATAGCCTTGCTTCCCGAACCAAACTCTAAGGATAATACTTGCTCATATTCACCCCAGGACCCGGCCAACTGTCTTACTGTATGGTCCTGGGCAAAACTTAACCTCTTTGGCTACTTATATCCTCCACTGTGTAAGGTACTGCCCCTTTTGTATGTGATTGGTCCAACTCCCAAAAGGGGCAGAAAAAGAAAAATTTTAAAATACAAACTGATAAAATCCACTAGAGATGAAACAGTTACGCAGGTAAAATGTTGAAGAGAGAGAGTTGCTTATTTGTCCCTCAGATAAGTGTACCAGGAGGACAGTTTGAAGGCAAAACAAAGACTGAGGTAATGCTGGCCACAGGGCATTGTGGTCCATTAGCTCATTTGCATGGGACTGTTCTTAGAGTTTTGAAGAATACAGCTGATAAATGAGAAATTTTTTAAAAAGGTTTGGGCACCACAGGAAGATTATACAATGATTGCTGGGGTCACAGCTCATGGAAAGGTGGATCTTTTGAGTTTGACATTTTAAATAGAAATAGGTCACTGCTTAAGAGAAGGCCCTGATTTGAGGTGTTAGAGGCCTAGAAATAAGAGACAGGAGGAGTAGGAGATGACCAGATGAAAACAAAAGCAGGAGACTTTGGGGGCAAAACGTTTAAAAAGTAAAGGAAGGAACAGAAGCTGCTGCTTAAAGAAGACCAAATGCAGGAGCTAACTCAAGTTAAGAGGCAGACTGGAGGTGTTTCACCAGGAATCACGCCTACTGGAAAAGATATGGGGCTTTGCCAAGAATTAATTGGTGGCAGAAAATCCTTTGAGCACTATCTAAAGACAGAAAGGGAAGCTTTTCAGGGATTCTCAGTGTTGCCCTTTACTGCCCTATCTGGTTCAAGAGCGAGAAACAAAGCCGGGGGGAATGACAGGCATTGCCTCCACTTTGCTGGGAGAAGAGGTGTCGCTCTGCTGAGAGCCAAGTGGATATAACAAAAACTGGCTACTATTTGAAGGGCTTCCGGGAGAAAGGCAACATGGCCCTACTGGTATCTACAACTTGAGAGAGAAAACTCCCCTCGTAGCTCCAAAGCAGATCTGGGAGAATATAGCAGTTTTCTGGCTTAAGAGAGCTTAAGCTTCTTTTAAGCTCAAACAACTGCTTGCCTTTGAAAGAGCATAATACTTTATCAGCACCCTGCCAAGGGTGTCTGGGTACTAAGAGTCTGCACTGCTATGATGCCCACAGGAAAAGAGAAGAAGCTTTTCCTGGCAGAAGAGTTCTCTAAAGCTCACACAAGATTGTGTATAAATGGAAAGTTCACGATCTATAACTCCATCTAACAGAGTAAGGGCAGGCTGGGGTGAGTGATCTAGTTCAGGGAGAGAGAACAGGAGTATGGATGCTACAGAAAAAGGTTTACAGATGGATGGGGTTCGATACTTGTACTACTCAATTGAAGAGAGAGGGATTAGATGATCTCTCAGGTTTTCTTCCAGCTTCAAACCTTATGACATAGTCCATTCATGTTCTTTGCATTTCAGGAAATATTTAGAAGGCAACTTGTAAAAATAATTCTGAAGACCCAAAGGAAAGAAATCAGATTTTGTGACACAGCTACTAAAAGGAAGAGAAACCCAAGTTAGTTTTATAATTAACTCAATTCCACTGTCAAATTTTATTTAAAAACTGTAATAGGAAGAAAAAAGGAACATTTCTTAAGTACCTGCTATGTGCTAGGCATTATACTGTTTTTCCAGTAGGCATAATATCTCATTTGAAATACCAGTTAACTAGTCCCCCTCCTGGCTTTTTCTATATCATATTATCATACGATGTATTTTATTTCAGTAACAAGGGAAAGTAGACTTAATATTCTTTCAGGTATTCATTTTCATAACAGTAAAGCCCCAAGACTCTATAAACTTTTCTATCTTAACTCATATTCTTTAGCCTATATCACTCATGCTTGATTTTCAGTTTTCTCATTGATAGCATTCCATTGGAGTATTTTAAGTATGAACTTCTAGTACGTTATTATACAAAATAATATTTAAGAACATTTAGTAACTTAAAGACTCATTTAAGTAGCTCTCAGTCTATGCAGTTTTATCATACTTGAAGGAGCCTTGTTCCTAAAATGAAAGTTTGAACAAATATTTTACAAGAGCAATTTCAATTCTCCATTATTTATTGAGGACACTTTTAATTTCAGGAAGTGGGAATGTATTTCTCACAATGAACAATTTTAAAGCCTGCTTAAAAATTTAAGTTTATTTGGTTATACTTACAGGGATGAATGATTCAATAATATTGCTGTACTTGATATTTCCCTTTAAAAACTGACACAAAATTTCAACTAACTTTTTTATAATTATTTCTCAGTTTCAAAATTCATAGTTTATAACTCTTCAAACCTCTGTACTTCAGGCTTGTTCTATAGCTTTGTTCCTACTTAATGTGAAAGTCAGTAACAAGAAATAAACGTAGCAACGTCATTATCATGATCACATTTGTAACACTGAGGGAAGCTAGGCATTTCTGAGACTTTTTAGTAATCATAATAGGAAATTGTAAGAAAAAAATAGCTAGTATATTAAAAAAACAGCCTAAATGTTTCACATTTCATCAGCTGTAATCTCTAACAATTTAAAAACAAGTGTTCCCATTTGGGCAAAACAAACAAACAGAAAACCCCTACAGGTTTATTTTCATTTTGTAGCATTAAGCTAAGAATGTTCGCATTAACTGGCTAATGTTCAGATAGTAAGAGCATGTGTATTGTAGTTCTTTTGCAGCTCGATACATAAGCAAAGGAGGGCTTTCTAAGTGTCTTTAGCATATTCTATTCTGGTGCCAAATTCATGTGACACAGCTGGCTTCACACAGTATTGATTTAGTACAAGTATCTATATTCAAGAAGCAGAATAGCCAAATATTTAATTATAATCAGACACTCTCTGAAGAAAATTGAGATTTACACAGCAAAAAACCTCATAATTTACATAGAGCAAATAATGTTGGGGGGGAGCTGAAATGAAACTAAAATACTGAATTTAGAAAAAGAGTTTAATTTTGCAGTTAACCTGTGGCTTAAATAGTGGTGAGTATAAGTCATTATAAAAGGAATGAGAATGCCAAGTTAAGTTCACTGTTTATAAATTCCCCTTTATCCATTTTACATAGCAATGTATGAAACTCAGCATGTAATAATATCACTTCACCTGAAAAGACACCATTAAAAACAGGTCACAGTCTCTGAGGGAGGAGACAAACTGTGGAGAGGAGTGCCATGAGCCCGGCAGGGGTTCGAGAAACGATGCTGCTAATGAAGCAGCATGACTGCTGAGTTGTTGATTCTGTCTCTGCCCCCCATTTCTGGGTGGCCTTGGGTGAGTCACTTAAACTCTAAATGATCTGGATTTTCCAGCTATTAGATAATGGAGATAATATTATATCTATAGACTTCAAATGGGTGTTAACAATTACAAGAAGTATCTTGAAGAACTATGTACTTCAGCACATACTATTTCCACTATCATCATGGCCCTACCCTTTGTAATTACCTTTTATTTACCACTGCTTTATTTAATCTAAAATACACTGGTGTTAATTTCCTGCAAATGTTTTTTAGAGATTAAGTATGAGTTGCTTTCAAGAGAAAGGTAATTTTAAAACGAAAAACAATGCTCAAACATGCTGGAGTTGAGAGGAATTTTGAGATTTTATAGTCTGACACATTAAATTTACAGATGAAGAAATTTAGATCAGAAAGATTATGTGACTGACTACTAATAGTGACAGAGACAGAATTTTAACCCAGGTCTTCTGATTCAGAGCATAATGCTACTATCTTTAACGCCACGCTGCCTCCTACAGCTGCCTCTTACAGCTCTTCTTTTGTTTTGTATAGGACAGAACATGATAAAAATTTAAAAGAATTGTGCCAGAATAATTCACTTTGCAGAAAGGCAGCATGGCACAATGGACAGATGATTTTGGGAGTCAGGAATCAATCAAGTAGTTATTAAGCATCTACTCTCTTCCCAGGCACTGTGGATATAAATACAAAAAAAAACCCCCAACAATTTCTATTCACAAGGAGCTTAATTTGAATGGAACAGACAACAAGGGCATATATAAATATGTAAAACTATGAAGAGAATAGAAGAAAAATGAATAAAAAGTAATTAAATATGGTTTGTGAGGGAGGACAACACTGCAAGGTAAGAGGACCACTGAGCTTTGTCTTGAAGGAAGAGAGGAATTCTATCAGGTGGAGGTGAGAAAGGAATGCCTTCAGGCAGTGCCAAGGCACAAAGGCAGAGGTGGATATATAGGAGACTGAAGATGGAACAGTATGGAGTGGAGTGTTCCATGTGACAGAAGAAGAAGGAACATGGCTGAATCACAGGATGTAAGTGGGGAGAATAATGAATTATGAAGCTAGAAAGATAGGGTAGTATAAGGTTGTGAAGGGTTTTGAAAGCTAAGCAGAGGAGTTGATATTTCATTTTAAAGGTAATAGCAATCCAGCGGAATTTAGCGAATAGGGAAGTGAAGCATGTGGTCAAATCTACATTTGAGAAAAATCCGTCTTAATAGCAGTGTGGAAAGTGGAAAGAGACCCAAGCCAGGGAGTTCAATTAGGAAGCCACTGAAATAATTTGGCTAGAGGAGAAAAGGGCCTGAGCTAATTGTTTTGGACATGTTGAGATTGAGATGCCTTGGGGAGATCCAGTTTGAAATGGCTTACAGGCAACAGGCGAAGTAGGATTGAAGGTTGGAGAGAATGGGGCTGAATCTTCAGGTCTAGGAATCATTGGCAGAGAGATGAAAATTAAATTCATGAAAGATGATATCATCAAAAGAGAATACAGAAAGAAGATCTGGAGACCCAGCACAGAATGGTGGGTAGTACCCATACTTTTTATGGGGTGTGATCTGGATTGTGAAGCAGGAAAAGAAATAGGAGAAGAACTGAGAGAGTGGTGTTAGCAAAGCCGGAGAGGAAAGAGTATTCTATCCAGGAGGAAAGAACGGTCAACAAGTGTCCAATGCATCAGACAGACTGCAAAAAGGTGAGGACTGATAAATGATGTCAATTTCTGGGTTCAAAGCCTATCCCTGATAAGTATCAAATATCTCACCCTGGTCAAGTCATTAAACCCCCTTGTGCCTCACACAACTCTCAAAGACTAGAGTTACAGATTAATTTCCAATTTGCATCAGTAGAGGGAGTTTCCCTCATCAATGAAATCACAAGAACAGATGCCTCCTCCTCTCCCTGCCAAAGTTCATATAACAAAATATAGTGCAGAGGTTTTAAACCATTTTTTGTGTGATGGGCCCCTGCAATAGTCTGGGGAAACCTATGCTCAGGAGAATGTTTTTTTAAATGCCTAAAATAAAATACACAAGATTTCAACGGAGCCAATGCAGTTAACAAGGTATTAAAAAAAAAACAAAACTAAATTTGTGATAGAATAATATGTACACTTCTTTATTAGTGCATTAAATAACAAACGATAACTTGAAAACATAAGGCAGATTGAAGGACCTAACAACTACAGTATTCTGAAGTAGTAAGAAATGTAAACACTATTTCTAGATCTCTCCAATAACTGTGATGTGATATAAAAATACGTGTGATGTCTGCTGGGGACAAAGTCACAGGTCTAGCTAATACTATTGCCATCTGTGGTCTATATCCGTAATTGAACAAAACGCTAAATTGCAGTCAGAGGTTAATGAAGATAAAGATATCATTTTCCCCTCCACATTCACTGACCCCCTGAAATCTATTCACAGGTGTGAACCCCTACCTTTAGCACCCCAGATAGAGAGGTTGCCCCCCCAAACCCGGGCAGATATACTTTAAAGTAGCCCCCAAAGACTATAAAACGAAGTCAGCTAGACAGGCCTCTGTCCACATTTTAAAGAACGATGATCTTAAGAGTTATGATAAGGTCTAGACTGGGTTGCAGAACGAGCAGAGAGATGGTGGAAGGGTACACATGGTAGCAATTTACCTATAAATTAAGTTGTAAGTATTTAAATACAAATAAAAAAAGATTTGTGAAAAAAACCTGGTGCAAGTGAGTGACCAAGTGTTGAAGATTTCTGTAAAACACAGATATATAAACTGAATATCCTGAAGATGAAAATTTAGGAGCAGAATCAGATAACGGTGTCAAAGTCCTTTGTTTTGACTGGTTTATTGGAATATCATTTAATATTTTCTTATGTATTACAGCTCAAATGAACTAAATGTGCATAAAGATAAGCATCTAAATCTTTTTTCTTTTCTTTCTTTTTAAAAATGTTGGTTTTGGCTGAGGCCACAGTTACAACAGGAAATAAAAACTGCATTACTCAGGAAGGAAGCTAATGAGCTCCCCCTCCCCCTAAACGCCATTAGACACTTCCTGAATAAATGAGAACCACATTAATTTAAAGAAAGAGGGCACTTGCATGAGCAACAAAAAACAGCTTCTGTCCTGCATTAGGACTGAAATCAACTTGAATAATAAAAGTTAGAGACGGAAAGCCCTATTAGTTCATCGTGTTCCTCTGTGGCCAATGTAATACTGCTTCTAATACTATAATATGTATATTCTTGAGTGCATTGTTAAATGACAAGCAACGGGACTTCACCATTTCCCCTTGAAGATAATTTCACAATATAATGCATTTCACTGTCTGATTTTTTTTCCTGATGTTCACCATTAAGGCTTGTTTTCCCTTCAATTCCAATCCATTATACTGTGTTGTACTTGATCATGGGTGTATGCAAACAGACAGATACTCATGTTAGGCCTCTTACATAAAAACAGTATATGTGGGGTAGATATATTTTTCCTAAAGGAAACATTATTTAAACTTCTAGGCCAACGGTATAATGCCCTGAGGGTTTGAAATTCAGTGAAAATGGGTATATACAGTCCTACTTTAGTGAGTCCTAATGTAGTATAATCATTGAGATAAATGCAATTTTTGCTTTGGATGTTACTGCAGCACTTTAAGTATGGCCACAGTACAGAAAATGGAATGGATTACCAAAGCAAACAACCACTGGCATTTATATGATGCTTCAGCATTGCAAAATGCTTCATATGTATTATCTCTCACGTGATCCTTATAACTGGGAGGTAAATACTATAGGCGTTATTATCTTCATTTTACAAATGAGATAATTGAGTCTGAGAAAGGTCAAGTAACTTACCATGGATCACAAAGCAAGTAAATTTCAAGAGAGAATTCAAAAGCAAGTCTTCCTAATTCCAAAATTCTATCCACTGTACTATCATGCTACTTAATGTTGCCAGACATTAAATCTCATCTAGTTATTAAAATCACTACTTTCACAGACTGTGGCAATAGAAAATTGTATTTTGGGGTTCATATTTCCCCAAATATACTGTTTTCCTTTTCAAGTAGGATTTTAACTTCTTGCAAATTCTAGACATGATATCTTTCAGGTATACTATAAGTGAACTTTTTATAAGGTATGTGTTAGATAAAATGTGAAATTTGTTGTTTATGTGTCAGAATTCTATTTTTCAATTAAAAGCTGTCTTTACTATTAAAATAATCTGCATCAGTGATGAAATTCTAAGTATAGTTTCACATGTCCATAGCATGAAGGAAAACAGATACATCTTTCAAAAATGAGAAAGTAAATGAAATTTAATGTGCTTTCATTCTCTCCCTCCCTTCTCCTTCCTTACTCTCCGGGAATCTGTATTTCTGAGGAATTCTAGTTCTCTCTACTCTTTGCAGATTCTATCTAGAAGGTGCAGGGTATTATGACCTAGTAAACAAATCTTCACCCGGTAAACAAGATCTTCACGATCTTGCTGAGATCAAATATAGGTTTACTGACCAAACACAGGTTCACCTAATTTTTAGGTGCTCTTAAGTCTAGTTTAGCTGAGTCAGAATATTTTCTTCTTGACAGCTACCACGGACCTCTCTCACCTTTCTAATCACTCTTTTCTAATCTATTCCACAAGTTCACTGTCTCACTGTTACCTCAAAATGGCTATATTTGAATTTAATTCAATTCAACAACTAAATTTATTCTAGAGATCTATCCAAGGGATCTAACTTGTTCCAACTTTGCCTTGACCCTCTCTGAATTTCTCTCCAGTTTCCAGATTACTGTCCAATTCCCAAGAATGGTTTGCTGTATGCCACTGATTGCTTTCCCTTTGCCTCATTTAAGAAGCTGTTCCAGGGGCAGAGCTAAGATGGTGGAGTAACAGTACAGACTAGCTAGTGTTCTCCCCCTAAACCCAGTGAAATACCTGTAAAACAATGACTCTCAACAAATTCTGGAGCTGCAGAACCCACAGAATGATGGAGGGAAGCAAAACTCTAGCCCAAGACAGCCTGGAAGGTCACCGGGAAGTGTCTGTTGTGCTGCGCTGGGAGCAGAGCACAGTCCAAGTGTGGGCACAGCCAGGACCTGAGTAGGCCCTGGGGGGACTGAATCTCAGGTACCTGTGGTGCTTTCCAGACTTCATGACCCCAAAACACCGAGAACAAATTGGAAGGTCAGTGGAAAAAAAAACTTGCGGGACCTATGTGAGAGAGTAGAGTGGTTGGGCCCCAACCTCAGGGTGGCAAATGGGGTGGAGGAGCCCACAGCAGTCACAGCAGTGTCAGCAGCAGGGGCAGGTGTAATGGTTGTTTCTGGAGTTCTAGGCCCACAAATTGTGGAGGGATTGAACAGGTGACAGTACACCTACCACCCCCACTGGAAGTAGAGAACTACCTTGACAAAGACCTCAAAAGTCAAGTAAATAGCTGGGAAAATGAGCAAAAACCAGAAAAAGAATCAGATTATAGAATCTTATTTGATGACAAGGAAGATCACAACATACAACCAGAGGTAGACAACAAAGTCAAAGCACCTCCATCCAAAGCCTCCAAGAAAAATATGAATTGGTCTCAGGCCATGGAAGAGCTCAAAAAGGATTCTGAAAATCAAGTAAGAGAAGTAGAGCAAAAATTAGGATGAGAAATAAGAGTGATGCAAGAAAATCATGAAAAACAAGTCAACTGATTGCTAAAGGAGACCCTAAAAATGCTCAAGAAGATAACACTTTAAAGAATAGACTAAACGAAACGGCAAAAGAGGTCCAAAAAGTCAAGAGGAGAAGAATGCCCTAAAAAGTAGAACTGGCAAGATGAAAAAGGAGATCCAGAAGTTCACTAAAGAAAATAATTCCTTAAAGATTAGAATGGAGCAAATGGAAGCTAATGACTTTATGAAAAATCAAGAAATTATAAAACAAAGTCAAAGGAATGAAAAAATAGCAGACAATGTGAAATATCCCATTGGAAAAACAACTGACCTAGAAAACAGATCCAGGAGAGACAATTTAAAAATTATTGGACTACCTGAAAGCCATGATCAAAAAAAGAGCCTAGACATCATATTTCAAGAAATTATCAAGGAAAACTGCTCTGATATTCTAGAACCAGAGGGTAAAATAGAAATATAAAGAATCCATCAATCACTTCCTGAAAAAGATCCCCAAAAGAAAACTCCAAGGAATATTGTAGCCAAATTCCAGAGATCCTAGGTCAAGGAGAAAATATTACAAGCAGCCAGAAACAGACAATTGGAGTACTGTGGGAAAACAATCAGAATAACATGAGATCTAGTAGCTTCTACATTAAGGAATCACAGGGCTTGGGATATGATATTCCAGAGGTCAAAGAAGCTAGGATTAAAACCAAGAATCACCTACCCAGCAAAACTGAGTATAATACTTCAGGGGAAAAAATGGTCATTCAATCAAATAGAAGACCAGAGATGAACAGAAAATTTGACTTTCAAACACAAGAATCAAGAGAAGTATGAAAAGGTAGACAGGAAAGGGAAATCATAAGGGACTTACTAAAGTTGAACTGCTTACATTCCTACATGGAAAGATCATATTTGTAACTCCTGAGACTTTTCTCAGTATTGAGGTAGTTGGAGGGATTATATACATATAGACAGAGGGCACAGGGTGAATTGAATAGGAAGGGATGATCTCTAAAAAAATACAATTAAGGAGTGAGAGAGGAATGTATTGGGAGGAGAAAGGGAGACACAGAATGGGGCAAATTATCTCACAAAAAAGAGGCAAAAACTGCTTTTTCAATGGAGGGGGAAAAGGGGTAGGTGAGAGGGAAAGAATGAACCTTACTCTCATCAAATTCGGCTTAAGGAGGGAATAACATGCACACTCAATTTGGTATGAAAATCTATCTTACACTATAGGAAAGTAGCGGGCAAGGGGCTAAGTGGAAGCTAGGAGATATGATAGAAGGGAGGGCAGAGGAGGAGGTAATTATTACAGGTAAACACTTTTGAGAAGGGATAGGGTCAAAAGGGAGAACTGAATAAATGGGGGGCAGGATAGAATGGAGGGAAATATAGTAAGTCTTTCACAATATGACTGTTATGGAAGTGTTTTGCATAACTACACATGTGTAACCTATGTGGAACTGCTTGACTTCTCAGTGGGATGGGTGGGGAGGGAGAAAGGGAGAGAAGCTGAAACTCAAAGTTTTAAAAAATAAATGTTGAAAGTTGTTTTTACATGCAACTAGGAAATAAGATATACAAGTAATGGGGTATAGAAATCTATCTTGCCCTACCAAGAAAACAGAGAGATGGAGATAAGAGAGGGGTATGACAGAAGGGAGGGCAGATTGGGGGAAGTGGTAATCAGAATGTACGCTGATTTGGGGTGGGCAGAGGGGAGAGATGGGGAGAAAATTTGGAACTCAAAATCTAGTGGAAGCGTCTGTTGAAAACTAAAAATAAATAAATGTTATACACACACACATACACACACACACACACACACACATACACACACATCCCCAAAAGCTAGTACAGTTTATTGCACATATTAGGGGCTTAATAAATGTTAAGTTGAATTAAAATCTTTCTCTGAAACTTTCACCTTTTGCCCCTACTCTGGCATCTGAGCTTGATGCAAAGGAGACTAATTCCCCTTCTATATGACAGCCCTACAGATGTCTAAAGACAGCTACCATCCTTCCCACTACCCTACCCAAGTCTTCTCTTCTTTAGGAGAAACATCTTCAGTCCTTCCAGGCAAGCAATTTTGAGCATCCTCAACATCATGGTCACCCCTTTCTCTTTCTTTCCTTTCTTCTTTATTTCCATTCTAAATGAGGGGAACAACATGTACATACATAAGAATACACATGATATATCCAAAATTAGTACAAGGTAATTTTTGAAGGGAATAAAAGAGCAACTGAGCTCTCCTGAAGGAAATCTTCAGTTCTACTTTCAGTTTTTTATTTGTTTTTAAAAAACTTCTCCACGTTGTCTGTCCTTGGCCTTTCACCATCAAGTTCCAGACCAAACTAATGATTAGGGGAAAATAAGGTGATAACAAACTTCAAACTATGTTTAAGTTATGTAAGAAACCATTGGTATGTTTCTTACAACTTGTATGCCTTGCACAATGGATGATTTCAACAAAAAGAATCAACAATGTACCTTCCCAGAAATGTAAAGTACATAGGATTTATAAGCATATTTATGCACCTGTGAGCAAACAATGGCAGCAAGTCTAAACCAACAGACTTCTGCTCTGCGTTCTTTCAGAAGATGAATTTGTGAATCAATTTATCTTTTATTAAAACACAACTTAGCCTCATTAACTAAAATGGTTGTTGTGATGAATCCTTACCATCAATATTGTATTACAATACAGTATACATATACATATACTCTTTATATCAATAATAGGTCTCTTATTTTACATAACAAGAACATAATAGTCACTATATCAATTGTTAGTTAAACAAGTTTCACTCAAAGTAAAGACAGTCATCCCTATTTTCTATTTTACAACAAAGGCCAAAATCTTAATGTTAGATGTAATGTATGATGCCTTAAATCAGAGGTATCAAACACATAATCTGCAATGTATACATCCTAAATGTATACACTTATCCTAAGTCCTAAATGTAGCCTGAACCAAATTAAAATTAAATTGGGAAATACTGAACAAAGTGAAGATAAAATAGGATGCAGGTAATGTTAATATGTGGTTTTCCATGTCAACATGTGACCTATAGGAACCCCTACTTAAAGTTTAGTGGTTTTGATTTTTATTTGGGTTTGACACCATTGCTTTAGATATTAGGTATGTATTAATCGAGGATACCCCTACTTTTCTACTTGGCTGGCCCAAATAAATTTTGTTAAGGAGAAAGATAGTAAAATTGACATAAACTAAGCTTATATTCATTTTTTTCCATGAAGAACATTAATGATTTCAAGGTACACAATGTCTTTGTTATATACAATCAGTACCACCAATGTAACTGGACAAGAAATAGAGGCATTAAAATGTTCTTGGCTTCTTCAATTGCTTCTAGTACAAAATAATTATGGTGGATTTCCCAGTAGTAGTAATCTTATGGTTCCTATATAATCTACTGCCCTTTAAAGACCATAAAATGCCTTTCTAAGTTTCTTTAAATCTAACTCCTTCATTGCTTGTTCTGAACGTAAACTTCAAAACATGAGACTAGGAATTGTGACCACAGCTTTGAGCATTTCCTACCAGAGTAAAGAGTAAAAATGTTTTGAAGGCACGTGTGAAACATTCCTGCTATTATCATCCCTACTGTCAATCTGTTGTTCTTGCAAGCTAATCAGTAAGTATTGCATTTTAATATATTTAATCGATAGGTTCAAAATCAACTGAAACTCTTTAATTGGAAGACTTTTAAATAGATAAGACAATTCTGTTTCCAAGTTTATGTGCAACGGAATGGAAAATGTGAAGTTTTTACTGTGTGCCTCAGCCCTGTGCTAAGTACTGGTAATACAAATAATAAAGCCAGGCCTTCATTCCCTACTTTTAGAACTGAAACTCTAGTTGGGAGAAACAACACGTCTAGGAGAGTTCAGCATCTGAACCAAAGGTAAGGCATAGGGATCCTTAAGTTGCACTGTTAGGGAAAATCAGTGAGATGCAGGCAGGTGGGGTACAGTGTGGGGCAGCTGGAGACAAAGGTGCCGTCTTAGGGAGTTTTGGTGTGCTGTACCTTGTGCCTTGTGCTAATCTCAGAAGGGGACAGGTGAGGGACAGAGAGTTCATGGGAGGTTTTATTCATGATAAATTTTACTTTCTTTTCAGCAAGAAAAGCTTAAGTTCTTCATTATCTTGTGAACAGTGATGGTTGCATACTATCTTTAGGTAAAATATCAAGGTACATGTTACAATGTATAAATGAGGGGAGGCTTTTTATTAATGGCAGTGGATATGAATCTATATTCCAGATAATCTTGATGGTTTTATCTTCTAATGCAGCTGACACAAAGCTCACACTAGAAGTGTTACTTTTCTAACTGTTTTATTGGTTGCTTGCTTGCACTCAGGACAGATTATCTATATTATCTTCTTGCCATGTTTTTTTTTGGAGGGCCAGGCATTATTTTAAGCCACTTGCCCATTTTATGAGGTATAGTTAAAACTGTGAGGCAGCCTGCCATACGAAGCAGTTGGAGAGCTAGACCTGAAGGCAGGTAGACTAGGATTAAAGTAATACCTCTATCATACTGTCTGTGTGACCTTGGGCAGGTCACTTATCCTGTCAGTGCTCTAAGCAACCAAGTTTCATAGAAGATGCCAACATGCATTGGTAGAGGGAATGTCCTCAGATGGGAACTTCCTCCATTAATCAGTGAAATCACAGCTATGGCCCCTATCCCTATTTAAAACTAAATAATATAATCTGTAAATCTGTTTAACAAGGTGAACATGGGGGTGGGGTGGAACCAAGATGTCGGAGTACAAGCAGGGCTTGAGCTCTCCTCCCAAGCCCCTCAAAATACCTGTAAAAATGACTGAACAAAGTCTAGAGCAGCAGAAGTCACAAAAGGACAGAGTGAATGACATGTATGACCTAGATCGCACTGCTTGCTTTCTCAATGAGGGTGGGTGGGGAGGGAGGGAGGAAGGGACAGAATGTGGAACTCAAAGCTTTAAAAATGAATGTCAAAAAACTTTTTGCATGCAACTGGGAAATATGATGTACAGACAATGGGGTATAGAAATCTATCTTGCCCTACAGGAAAATAGAGTGGAGAGGGATGGAAGAAGTGGGGGTGATAGAAGGGAGGGCAGATTGGGGAAAGGGGTGGTTGGGGTACACACTGTCCTGGGGTAGGGAGAGTGGAGAGATAGGAAGAAATTTTGGAATTCAAAATCATGGAAGTGAATGTTGAAAACTTAAATAAATTATATAATAGAAAAAAAACAAGGTGCACATAAACTACAATATTTTTCAATACAAGGAATACAAATGAGTAAGTAAGGAAACCTCTGTCACTTCATTTGTACTGTGATGCCACCACTCTTCCACCAGGGCACCTCAAATATTGGAAGTGATACATGACCAACTGATATAAGTGTGCCAGTCAATTAAAAAAGCTTAACTTTTTTTTTAGATTAAAAATAAGTTAGAAATTCTAATATTTCCTCACAGCACCCTAAAGGATAGCCTCTTCAGAGACCCCTGCCCTAAAGTATGAAAACAGATTGATCTGTGTGGTTAGAGGAGGTACTCACAAAAGAACTGATGAAATCTTAGATCTTTTAAAGTAGTGAGATCAGAATTCAAATGACATTTCTCCATGCATTTGGTCTAGCAGACAGAGAAAGTAATTTGGTACATAAACCACTCATCAAAACTTGTCTAGAAATCTCTCAGAACTGAATACCACACTATTCTAGATCACAAGCTTTGATGAACTGTTCTGCGGAGTCTGGAATCAGTTGCCATTTCAATAAGCAATTCCTTTCCAAAGTGTTTACTTTCTTTTCCATTTAATTAAAAAGGAAGTAAAACAATGAGCACACTTAAAAAAAAAAAGAGAGACATCTTACAACAACTAGTTAAGTTTTTCTTAATATCTAATCCTAAAAATTTAAGGCTGAGATTCATGTAGCTATCCTTGGAATCTAATAGTACTATTTTAGTACTATTTTTAGTGAAAGAAAGATTTACTACACAATTAGATGAAACTGATGTCAACTTGAAAATAACTGAAGAAGTAGCTGCTTATTTGACCTATGACATAATCAAGTTCCTTTTGCAGGTGGTTTAGTATTAAAATAATACATGTTACTGAAATGGCTTCCTTCTGATACAGTAGTTTGAGAATTTTCATCAAGTATAATTCCTAAATAAGAAAGAATAAATGTTTTCTTCTGTTAAACTCTAACTGGGAAATTTACTATTTTTTAAAAAGCTACATATTTTTGAGCTAGGATTACAGCGTCAAGGGAAGCAGGACTATGTAGAATCATAAGAATGTTACAGAAGTTTATACTAATTTTAGGAATCCAAAGACATAGATTTTTCAAGTTCCAATTTCTAATGATCATGAATTTTCATCTTGACATATTTTATCATAATATGAAAGAAAATCTATAGGCAACAGGTTACAAATGTTACCTGGAATATGACCAATTTTGTGCCCAGATGGACTGAAAATTATCCTAGTTCTAAATATGATGAATAAGTGGTTCAGGCATATGAACCAAACAGATGCTATCACTAAGGCTCATACTACCAAAACATGAAAGTGAAATGATTCTTGGAATTTATTAATGACCTACTTTTATGTACTACTATGTTTTGTGTATTTGTCTTGTTTGTAAGACAGAATCTTCCCATCTCACACAGAAGTACAGAGGCTACTTAAGAGAACTTTTCCGCATGGGAACATTAACCTCCTCCATTTTCAGCCTGGACCAGTTCACCTTCTTAGGAAACCTGGTAGTCCCCTACTTCTAGGGGTTTGTCATACTGATGATGAATTTTGTGTGGAAACTTGATGATCAGCATAGTCCCCTGCAGCTCAGAACTCACTAGCTCAAGAGATGTTCTCTGAAAGATGGGATTACAGATAAGTGCCATCACACCTGGCTGGAACCACTTGCTAAGAGAAAAGATGCTATGTTCTTCAATTCATTCACCAAAAATAATACAAAAAGGTAACTGGTTTTTCTTCCCTTAATGTACTAAATAATAATTTTGAAAGCAATGTCCTAGCTTTGAAAGCATTTTAAGTCAAATTAAATTATACTCATGGTATTAGTCTATATCATTGAGTTTTCTATAATGTCCAGACCACTTTCTCTACTTTTACTTATTTTGCATAAACTGACATATTACTTTATGAGTTCTCCAAAAAGGTTGGCATTAGACATTATCTACTGTGAGATAATAAATTGGACTAATATTCTAGAATTCATCCAAAATTGACTCCATTTTACATGGTGTTGGAGTTGGCATATCTCCCCCATTTTCCAGCACATAAACAGATCTTGTATGTGGAAAAATCTGTGTCAGAATACAAAATCTGACATAAATTCACCATTAGTTGAATTAGGGAAAACAGAAAGTAGAAATCTAGGACATAAAACTGTGTATTAATAGTACTATTATTTAATTCTAATTATTTGAATTCATTTTATCTCCAATCTCTAATGAAAAATAGAGGCTGAAACTGTGATATAGTCAATATAAGCAAATCAACTATGCCAGGCACTGTACTAAGTGTTGGGGATACAAAGAAAAGACAAAACATCTCTGCCTTCAAGAAGCTCACATTCTAACATAGAAGACAACATGCAAACAACCATGCGTAAAAAAAGAAACATATATTCCTATGTTCTCCAGTGTTTTTAATAGGAATGGGTGTTGTATTTTGTCAAAAGCTTTTTTTGCATCTATTGAGATAATCATGTGGTTTCTGTTAGTTTTGTTGTTGATATGATCAATAATGCTAATAGTTTTCTAATAGTGAACCAGCCCTGGATTCCTAGTATAAATCTTACCTGATCATAATGTATTATTCTCACGATAAGCTGCGGTATTCTTTTTGCTAAAATCTTATTTAAATTTTTGCATCTCTATTCATTAGAGAAATTGGTCTATAATTTTCTTTCTCTGTTTTGGCTCTTCCTGGTTTGGGTATCAGAAACATATTTGTATCATAGAAAGAATTTGGTAGGACTCCTTCTTTGGCAATTTTCCCAAATAGTCTACATAGTATTGGAATTAACTGTTCTTTAAATGTTTGACAGAATTTACTTGTAAATCCATCTGGCCCTAGAGATTTTTTCCTAAAGAGTTCATTGATAGCTTGTTCAATTTCCTTTTCTGAGATGGGGTTAGTTAAGTACTCAACTTCCTTGTCTGTTAATCTGAGCAATTTATATTTTTTAAAATAACATCCATCTTATTTAGATTGTCAAATTTATGGCCATACAGTTGGGCAAAGTAATTTCTAGTTACTGTTTTAATTTCCTCCTCACTGGTGGTTAGTTCACCCTTTTCATTTCTGATATTGGTAATTTGGTTTTCTTCTTCCTTTTTTTAATCAAATTGACCAAAGGTTTAACAATTGGTTTTTTCATAAAACCAACTCTTAGCTTTATTTATTCATTCAATAGTTTTCTTAATTTCAATTTTTTTAATCTCTTCTTTGGTTTTCAGTATTTCTAATCTGAAATTTACTTGAGGATTTTCAATTTGTTCTATTCCGGGCTTTTTCAGCTACATGCCCATTGATTTCCTTTCTCTATTTTATTCATGTAGGCATTCAAAGATATAAAATTTCCTCTTAGAACTGCTTTTGCAGTGTCCCATAAGATTCGGTAGGCTGTGTCGTTATTGTCATTCTCTTGAATGAAGTTGTTGATTGTTTCTATGATTTGTTGTTTAATCCACTCATTCTTTAGGATTAGATTGATTAGTCTCCAATTTGTTTTTGGTTTATATTTCCATGGCCTTTGATTACATAAAATTTTTATTGTATTATGATCTGAGAAGGATGCATTGACTATCTCTGCCTTTCTGCAATGGACTGTGAGGTTTTTATGGCCTAGTACATGGTCAATTTTTGTATATGTGCCATGTACCACTGAGAAAAAGGTATATTCTTTTCTATCCCCATTCAGTTTTGATTGGTATGTGCCATACCATATAATTATTTTCCACAGCTAGAAAAAATAATATCAAAATTCATCTGGAAGAAGAAAAGGTCCAAAATATCAAAGGAACTAATGAAAAGAAATGCTAAGGAAGGTGGCCTAGCCCTACCAGTTCTCAAATTGTATTATAAAGCAGCAATCATCAAAACCACTTGGTAGTGGCTAAGAAAGAGGGGTAGACCAGAGGAATAGGATGGGTACTCAAGATACAATAATTAATGAATATAGCAATCTACTGTTTGATAAACCCGAGGACCCCAGCTTCTGGGATAAGAACTCACTGTTTGACAGAAACTGCCAGGAAAACTGGATAACAGTGTGGCGGAAACTGGGCATAGACCAATGCCTGATACCAAACACAAAAATAAATCCAAATGGATACATGATCTAGGTGTAAAGATTGATACTATAAACAAATTAGGGGAGCAAGGAATAGTATATTTGTCAGATTTATGGAGAATAAGGAAATTTATGACCCAACAAGAAACAGAGAATATTATGAAGTGCAAAATGGATAACTTTTATTACACTAAATTGAAAAGTTTTTGCACAAACAAACCCAATGCAACCAAGATTAAGAGGGAAGCAGAAAACTGGAAAGAAATTTTGCAACTAGTGTCTGTGATAAAGGCCTCGTTTCTAAAATATATAGAGAACTGAGTCAAATGTACAAGAATACAAGTCATTCCCCAACTGATAAATGGTCAGAGGATATGAACAGGGAATTTTCAGAGGAAGAAATTAAAGCTATCTATAATCATATGAAAAAAAGCTCTAAATGACTATTGATTAGAGAGATGCAAATCAAAACAATTCTAAGGTACCACATCACACCTATCAGATTGACTATCATGACAAAACAGGAAGACGATAAATGTTGGAGAAGTTGTGTGAGAGTTGGAACATTAATTCACTGTTGGTGGAGCTGTGCGCTGATCCAACCATTCTGGAGAGCAATTTGGAACTATGCACAAAAATGTGCTATACAATCTACTATAAAAATGTGCATACCCTTTGACCCAGCAATATTGCTTCTGGTACTCTATCCCAAAGAGGTCACAGAAATGGGAAAGGGTCCCACATGTACAAAAATATTTATAGCAGCTCTCTTTGTGGTGGCCAAAAACTGGAAAGCAAGGGGATGCCCATCAATTGGGGAAAGGTTGAACAAGTTGTGGTATATGAATGTAATGGAATACTATTGTGCTACAAGAAATGATGAACAGGAAGACTTCAGAGAAGCCTGGAAAGACTTACATGATCTGATGCTGAGTGAAAGGAGCAGAACCAAGAGAACTTTGTACACAACAACAACCACAGTGTGAGAGGAATTTTTCTGGCAGACTTAGTACTTCACTGAAATGCATGAATTTAAAAAATTTCCAATGGACTCTTGAGGGAAAATGCCTTCCACATCCTGAGAAATCTATGGAATTGGATCACAGATAAAAACAGACCATTTTCTTTTGCATTATGCTTTGTTTTGTTGTATGGTTTCTCCCATTCAATTTAATTCTTTTATGCAACATCCATTTAATAGGAATGTATGGGTAGAACTTATATAAGACTGTACGCCATCCCAGGAGGAAGTGGGAAGGGTGGGGGGAAAGGGAGTGGAAAAAAATCTTGGATATATGGAAATGATTGTTGAACACTGAAAACAAATAAAATATTTCAATTTTAAAAAAAAGAAAGAAGCATATAAATAAAATGGTGGCAATCTACAAAGGAGGATAATAATGTTGAGGTGGGAACTAGAAAGGTTTCTTGTGGAAGCTGGGACTTGAAGGAAGCCAAGGAAGCTAGAAAGGAGAGACTAGGAGAGAAAACATCCAGACACTGGAGACAGTCAAAGAGAGTGTACAGGAAGGAGGTGGAGTGTCCTGTTTGAACACAATAAGGAGGCAATTGTCACTGAAACGTAAAGTACAGTGGAGGGGAACAAAGTATAAGAAGACTGGAAAATTGAAAGAAGCAAAATTATGAAAGGCTTCAAAAAACAAAAGTGAGATAATAGGGATCCACTTGTGTTCAGTGAATAAAAGAGTAACATGGTCAGACCTACTCTTTTTAGGAAAATCACTTTGGTAGCTAAATGGAAGATGCATTAGAGAAAGAACTGAGTCACGGAGACCAACCAGAAGGCTGTGCACCAGGACTGGTGACGCAGTTAGAGGAGACAAGGGGACACTGTGAAGAGGAGAGATGTCTTGAAGGTAAAGTCAACAGACTTTGACAACAGATTGGATGTGGGAAGTAAGAAAGTGAAGAGTTCAGGATGAGCAGGTTGTGAGCCCAAGGGACTAAGAGTACCATCCTTAGTAATAGGGAAATTAAGGAGAGGACAAGGTTTTTGATGAAAGATAATAAATAACAATTAAAGATAAAACACTAAATTTCAGATATTTATAGGATACTCAATTCTAGATATTCAATAGGAGGTTAGAGGTTAGAAACTTGGCAAACACATATGACAATCATCTTCACTGACATAGGATCCATAGGATCCATGTGATCCATGGGAGCTGATGATCTCTAGGCCAAATAGTATACAGGGAAAAAGAGGCACCAGGATAGAGCCTGAGGGAACAACGGTCCTTAGTGGGCACATCCTGGATGAAGGTCCAGCAAAAAAAGGCAAAGAAAGGGTGGTAAAAGAGGGAGGAAGGGAGTCAGGAAAGAGGAGTGTCATGAAAACCTAGAGAGAAGAGATCGGCACTGAGATGACCAAGAGTGTCAAAGGCTGCAGAAAAGTAAAGAAAGGAATGAGAAAAGGTCATCAGACATGGCAGTCTGAAAACCTCCAGTCTCTTTGCAGGGAGTTTCTTCAGCTGAGTGATGAGAAAAGACGTCCCAGAAGGTTCAGGGAGTTAAGAATAGTCAGAGGAAAGGAAATATAAGAGCTTATCATAGATGGCCTCAAGAAGTTTAGTCATGAAAGTGAGGAGAGTAAAAGGACAACAGCTAGTGGGAAGGGACAGGTAAAGTAAGGGTTCTTGGAGGATGGCAGAAGGCATTGGCATGTTTGCAGGCAGCCGCAAGCAGCCAGAAGATGGGGAGATTCTAGCTTGGGGAGTGCGGAAATAATAGAGGGAGGTGAAGAGGAAGCAATGGAACGTGATTACGTGATCATGTGCATGGAGAAGGATATGCCTTGGCAAGGAAATGGGCCACCTCTCCTTGTGAGAACTTTCAGGAGAAAAGAATTCGATTAATGCAGGACAACATCCACCCTGAAAATCTGAGTCTTAGGGCCCTGAGATATAAAGGGCCATGCCCATCATTAAACAGTTTGTGAAAAAGAATCCAAATCTAGATCTTCCTGACTTTGAAGCAGGTTCTTTCTGTTCATTGCACCAAAGTCATAAATACATTCCAATAACTGAAAGACTAATTCAATTTATCTTTGTATTACTATATTTTCAAGACTGACAAATTATTCAAACTAGTCTTTTGCGGGCTTTGACATAATTGCACAGTTCAGCAACTAGAGAAACATGATGAAGCGCGGGACGTTAGTGTCGGTTGTATCATATTGATTAGTGGTCAGAAAGACTTGGAAGCAGGGTTTTTAAATTTAAAAATACATAGCACAAGAGCTGTAAATATCGATAATACCGAGGTAGCTGTTCCATGATAATCTACATGTCTTGTACCTAAAACTGGTTTGACCAGGAACAGAAACACTAGCTCAGTATACACCATGGCAGTATTCCCATTTTATGTCCCTCTTCCATTGATTGAGGGGGGAAAAAGCCATGGGCTGAGAGGCTTTCTGGACTCCAGTGAGAAGAGAGTTGGATGTAGTCTTTAGATGGTTAACGTGAGGAAGTTCAGCCTCCTGGTAATGGATACAGCAGCTCGCTGGTTATACTGGAGAGCAGGTCTGGGGATTAAGCTTGGGAGAGAAACTGAACTAATGGTATTGATTCACTTTAGAGGTGAAAGAAAGAAATATTGTACTTTTCTCCCAACAAGGTTTTGCACAGTTCTTTTCAGAAACCGTATGGCTGAGTTGTGAGGAGACAAGAGGACAGTCAGTCACTCTCCAGATTAACTGAGGATAGACTACATTGTAAAAGAACAATTCCTAATATAGTAGGTTCTGAAAGACTCCTTTCAGGAGGAAGGCTGGGAAGCATAAGAGGAAATCTAAAAAAGTGACCCAGAGCACAGGGGTCCTTAGAAAGAACAGGCACACAGAAAGGCAGGGTCTCAGTTTTTGTGTCAATATTTGGATGGGCAGTGGGTAACATATAATGCAGAAGTATATCAGAAAATTAAAGGCTCCTGTTTGAGCTGGAAATGTTTTGTCAATTTGGTTATTGCCCCAATGGTTATCTGTATTTACTTTTGTTAATACTTAATTACAAAGTAGGTTTTGTTATCAGAGAGTAGTCCCTAACTTCTCTACATTCAATTTACAAGGGACTCATACATATAATTGGCCTCTCCTGTAGCCTTCCTCCACCTCAGGAATTCCTAATGACACTCACTGCAATTAGAACCATCAGCTCAGCTCTAAATACTTGGATCTTTTACAGTTTCAGAAGCAGAGGACAGTAGTCTAAGGAAAACAGCAACTGATAATGACCATTTGCCTCAGGGACAGACACTTAAGAATCACCTGTTTTACCTCTTAAAAGTTCTCATCTACTTCACCTTTTTTTTTCAAATCCACTTTGTTACAATTAATTAATTTCACCAATAAAATTCACTTCAGTTAAAAATCATTTTCATGGAAAAATGTAAATGCTTCTAGTAGACTAAGTGATTGAGTGACTCACAAATTAGTATTTACACTGATAAAATAAGTTTGGATAATGTCACCCAAAAGAGTGTTTGGTGAACATGTCATTAATATTAAAAAAGAAAATAACACCAGTACCACCAGAGGTGAGTGGTGAAAAGTACACATCTTTTAAGATTTATATTTCAATTTCTAGTGATGAATTTTCTTGTAAAACAATGTTGGCCTGGATACTCCAGGAACTGGAAAGATATAAAAATGGCTTTGAGGGGGCACAGCTAGTTCTTCAGTCAGAATAGAAGCAGTGGGAAAAGATCTGGAAAAAAGTTCACATGAAGGTAGTACTAGGACTTCTCTGAATATCACATTATTTTTCTCCTTTGAGGGGTAGCCCTCAATTGGTTGAACACAGAACTGACCTGGAAAACACTTGGATAAGCAGGAAGCAATAACATGGACTGACATTTCTAAAATAAAATTCTGCACAGGATGAAAAGAAACAGACCTAGAACACACAGATAGTGTGTCTCTTGCCCCCATAGCTTTTTTTGTTATTTAAGGAAGGGAGTAACTGTTCTCAAGGGGTCATTTGTATAGTTATCCAACTGCCTTGAAAAAAAAATAAATGTTTACAAGGTCCAGCATAAAGATATATTATAGAACAAATAATAATTCTAAAATATCTGAAGCATGGGGAAATAGGAGATTGCGATAGCTATGTATTTTGCAACTTGGAGGAAGAAACACTAGAGTCTAAAATTAGGTTGTTTGGCTTTTGGATTTCTCTCTTCCCTCCCCCTCCCCTCTCCCTTAATAAAAGAAATATTTAATTGAGAAAGATGGGCTGATTGCACAGTGAGAGAGATAGCTAAGGATATAGCCTATGTACTCCACTGATGTGCTGACCTTATGTCAGGAAAGTAAAGGCACACAGTTGGTTATATGAACTCTCCATGGTATGTGTATTTACAGGAAAATACAGACGAGGTGAACAAGATTGGCAGGCATGGAGAGGTTTCAGCGTGCATCACTGGAAGGGTCTCTTACATCAGTGAGATCAGATCCATCTGACCTATCCAGTCTCTCCTCTATAAAATCAGGTGATTAGACCAAAGACCTTGAAGGTCTCTCCAACTCTGAAACTATGATCATTGATTCTAAAACAATAATGAAATTTATCTAAGGTGATGTAGTAGAAAGAACACTGTAAAACGAAATCTGGAAAGTAAGGTCCTTCAACTAGAAGTTTCACTAATTGTCTTTTTTAATCAAGTCTAATGATAAAATACAAGGTTGGACTAGATTAGTATTTTCCAACTGTCAATTTGTGACAGATGCTGGTGTTGCTTTCGTTTTTTTAGTCAACAAAAGTTTGGCTACCAACAGCTTTTACTTACTCAAATAGACAAAGAAATTTTAAAAAGCAAAAACTTTCCTTGTCCTTCCTGCTCCTCCTGCCACTGGCTTCTCTTCTTTTCAGTCCCTGGTCTTTACTCGCTGAACTACTTGGACTTTTTCTTTCTCTTCTTGATTAATATAAAATACAGTATACTAGGATGCAGTCAGGAACATAAATTGATGCCTTCTTACTGAGGAAATCTTTCACTGGAGCAGAATCATACTCTTGAAAAGTAAGGGCTTATTTTTTTAAACAAAAGGTGCTGTTAGTTTCTACCTGACCCTCCTTGTATATGGGAAACGCACCTCCTCCATTCCCCCTCAGATAACTCAAAAGGCAAAAAGCTAATAGAGGTTTTTACTGGTCTAAGTTCAGGCACGAATAAAATAGGAAAAAAAGAATAAAATACATTAATTCCGTAATGCTCATGTTCAGATGCTTCAGTACTATGTTGGCATACATTAGCAATTACCTTAGAATCATATCCTGTCTCTTCTATGTCTTTCTACTGTTCACTCTTCCCTCTTTCCAATAACTGATTCCACAGAACTGCCCTTTCTCCCCAAAATTGACAGCTCAGGAGATTGGTGGCTGCCTTTTATAACCACCTTTCCCTTTTAAACCATTCAATATACTGTTAAGTACTTCTCTCTACTTCTATTTTCACTAATTTTCCACATGGACGGAGCTGGTCTTCTACCTATTGTATGTCCTAATGGACTGTTCTAAATAGATTATAAGCACATAGGCCCAATAACTCTTAGAAAAACATTTCTTTACACTTCTATATTCTGTAAATAACATCCCCCCAACTTTCAGATTATCTAAGGCTTGAAATTCTTACATCATTCCATTTCATAAGCGGCATATTCCAACAGAAGGCTTCATTTACCATTGCTGGAAGTAATGTGTCCTCATGTAAATTAAAAAGCACTTGGTTTCTGCTCCTCAAGTGGCACTTACCACTTTCTATTTTGTTATTATTTGTATACATGCTCCATTTTTCATTTTCCCTACCAGACTGGAAGTTCATTAATGATAGAGACTTCAGGACAGGACCCTTCCACTGCTGCTGAGCATAGTGCTTTACATATAGTAGTAATGCTTTTGAAGGAATGAATGAAATACAGTGGGAAAACATTACTAGTCAAGGGTGGGTATGTGTGTGCATATGTGTGAGTGTATTTGTTCATCTGTCTTAAATTGTTATAATTAATTCATTTTGTCCTGCTAAGTTTATATTCATTATGTCAAAATCTTTGAGTCCCTTTTTAGATCAATATATAGAATAAGTATGCAACTATGTACAGAGAGCTAAAAATTAGAAAAAAGAGAATACTTGATCTGAATAGAACTTTGCAGACTGACTAGTCTAAATTGACCAGTTTATAAAAGATACTTAGGTTAAGGGCAGCTAGGTGGTGCAGGAGGACCTGAGTTCCATTCCAGCCTCAGACACTTACTAGGTATATCACCCTGGGCAAGTCACTTAACCCTAATTGCTTGCCCTCCAAAAAAGAAAGTTCTATATGATTCAGATCATATCTATTAGAATTTCTTATATAATCTGATGTTATATTAACAAAGATGGAAATGAAAATCAACTTGATATTTCAATATTAATATTAGATAAATTTACTGAGACTGTGTTTATAACTTTATCCCTTCTCTTATCTAAAATTTAATTTTCCCCAATGACCTATGAAGTGTTCTACATATGGGAGATGCTGATTAAATAACTGCTGAGGAGTCATTCCTCAACATGTACGTGGTTAAGGCGATGGACTGTTTTCAAACGAAGAATTATAAATTATCAGCCAAGTGAAAAAGTGCTCCCCATGATGAATGGGAAAAATGAAAGTTAAAACTCTAAGCTTTTGCTCATACTCACCAAACTGGCAATGATAAAAGGCAAAAACAGCTTTTACAAGTGATTAACATGCTTCTTCCCTTTGATCAGAGATACCCTTACTAGACATAGACCCCAAGGAAGTGGAAAACTTAAAGCAAGTCCCCATATATAACAAAATATTCAAATAGCACACTTAGATGTGGTAGGAAAAATTGGGAATAAAGTAAACATGTTCAGTTATTGGGGATAGTTGAACAAATTATGGTATAGTAAATGTATGTAATGGGATATTATTGTACTGTAATGAATAAGGAGATAAGAAGAATTCAGAGAACCATGGAGGACCTGAGTGAATTAATGGAAAGTAAATGAAGCAGAAAGAGGAGAATGATATACACAATGACTACCATAAAAGATTCTTAAAAGAAATGCAACCTCTGAGTAATCAAAAAGTCCAATTTTGGTCCTGGAGAACAGGAGGTAAGATGTACCCCCTTCTCAGGTGGTATGGGATTGCGGGGAAGAGGCATGAAGTATGTTGCAGAAGTGGTCAGAAAAGGTCCATTGTGTCACTTGGTTTTGATCAAGTGGTTTTTTGTTCTAAGAAATGGTTCCATTGAGAGGGGGAGGGAGTATATTTAGAAATAATGGTGAAATAAAAACGAAAGGCATCGAAAGAACTTTTAAAAATACTCGCTGAATTAAATTTAACTGAATTTGATGTATGGAGAAATACTGAATGAAAGAGAAATTAAGTGACAACTTGTTTTAGAAACCACTCTCCTGATTCCAGGTCTAGGTTGATTTCAAGGGTCATATTCAGGTGTATGACTGTTTTTGGACTGGATCTGCAATCTCACCAACAAAGGGGAGCTACGAGTGAGGAAACTCCCTCTACCAATGCAGGGCAATACCTACTATAAAACTTAAAGAGCTGCCCAGGACACTGAGATTGTTAGCCCAGGATCCCACAGCCACTGTGTGTCAGAGATAGGACTTGGATGCAGGTCTTCCTGACTGATGACAGCTCTCCATCTACTATGCCAGGTGGCTTCTCCAGTACTTACAGAAGAGACAATGAGAGATTGGATAGAAAGCCAGCTTTGGAGTAGGAACACCTTAATTTAAATCCACATTCTGATGAAATTTCAGGTCCGGAAGGTGTGTAAATATATATATATATTCCATACAGAAGTACAAATGTGTGTATACATATATGGCAGTATTACTGTCAGTACTAAAGGTAGAGTTTCTATAATAGTAGTTCTGCATGAATTGTACTAGAAATACTTTGTGACAGCTTACTGCTTTGATTAGTAAAAACACGTTGTAAAACCCCACAAACCTCCGTCTGTGCCTGGAATAGCTTAGAATGCGTCCAGTTCAATGTGAAATACTCTGTTTTGACTATTAAAAAATGGTTATACTATTCATCTGGAAATTCAATTTGCATGTTGGATATTTATATGTTTAAAGTGGCAGACAGTTATTGACTAAACCTATCTTGTGGCCTCCTAGTATGTCCTGGTAATAAATAAAAATTTTCTAAACAGGTTAATATTACCATGGAGAAGATGTGAAGTAAGCCTCGAAAATGACAAAATTAAAAATTATATGTATATATATATATATATACACACACATGTGTGTAAACATACACACATGTATATCACTCTCAACTGCTAGTCTGCTTTTGAATATTGAAAATGATATACTATAGAGGTAAACTATAAATAATAGATAATTTTACATGTGCATTTCATGAAAAAAAGACTTGTCTTTATTAAAGCTTTTTTTTAAAAACCCCTTAGCCTATACAGGAAATATAATCTGTACATTGTTACATAAGGATATCAAATACAGAATTATAAAAATTATTTCTCCAAACACCTGTTGCTTCTTTCACATTTAGAATCTTCATTGCTGACGATGTTGAGCTAAATTCACTTTCTGGCATAACCTCCCAACTCAGCTCAACCCAACTTTTTAAAGTTAAAGCAACAACTCGGAAAGGGTGTTCCAGGACCCAAACGACTTCTTGTTGGCAGCTTGTTTCTCTCCATATACAGGTAGAGCAACAGCTGTTGCAGAATAGTCCTAATCACTAGAGAATTTCTCTTAGCACAGCTAGACAACACGGCCTAAATTCAAAGTGACACCAAATTAAGGCTTGTTATGGTAATAATCATGGCAGTGTAAAGTAGTTCAGCGCTATCTAAAGTCTGTGTCTTCTAGAATTAATTTTAATTACATCAGCCCTGATGATGGCCAACTTCAAATCTTACAGTAAACCAAGATAAAACTATAACGGCTTAACTACATGTAATTTGTGAGACAGAGAGATAGATTTCTAAAAGATCCTAAACTGAAGGAACAATACATTAGCAATGAAATTATAAACAGTACTTCTTTCTTAGCTAAGAGAAGATTTTTCCCTTAAGCAGGTACACCATATTTCTGGAAGATAATCAGAATGAAATAACTTGCCTTTATTCAGGGATTTATTACATTCTTTTAAAGTTTGCTCCTTCTATCAAAAGCAAGACTTGGGGGTAGGGTTCCTCAACCATCACTTTTATCTTCAACAGCAAAATTAGTCCTAGGCTGTTCAAGAAACATTTATTCTGAACATAGCAATGTGTATTAGCTACTAGAGGTAGATCAAAAGATAAAATAAGACATAATCTCTGCCCTCAAGAAGCTTAAAGTGCAAGTGGGGTTATGGACATATATCCAAATAATTAAAATATAACTTACGCTATGATAAACATGCTCAAGAGATTCATAATGGCATAGATTTTTGTACTAAGAGATCCCTTTTTGAGGAGCAGGCAAGAAATCAGGGATGACTTCATAAAGAAGGTAGTATCTGAACCACACCTTGAAGAAAGAGGAGAGAATAGGGTAGGTTTGGGTACAAAGGCATCAAGAAAGGAAAGTGCAGGCTGAGATAGGGTAATGTGGATATAAATGACACATCACCACCACCATCATCATCTCTTTCTACTCATAGATGGAAATACAGAAAATGAATAAAAACATTGGGGTATAAACTTATCTTCTATCAGCAACTTAAAAATAGGATAATGGAATGAAACATACTTCATCCTCTCCCAACCCGGTTGCAAGTCCTTCCTTAGATCTCTATATTTTGCAAGTTTTTCATCTTGTACAGCTTGGAGATTATGAGTATTCAGTATAGTGAAATCTATTAGAAACTTTGTTCTTAAATTTTTAGGAATCGATGTTATATCCAGGCAACTATGAGTAAGAGTGTCTGTATCTTATGCTCTCATTCTAGCACAGGTTATCTGTTGAATTACCCATGAAATTTGAAAGATTTGTTATAGGTAGTAGTTACTGTTAAATTTAGCCCCCAGAAGGATGTCAATCAGACATAGCTGTGAAGACATGTCCATGGAAAACAAAGCAAGTTGTGCTAGTACCATGGCTAGCAAACATCTCTGAAAATAAAAATCCACATACAGAATTGTTCATTTTTAGATTCATAATTTCTTTTGCCATTTCACGTGGGCATTACCCTTACAGAGATGTCCATTCATACCCTCTCGTTTGCTCTGGAACCTACGTTCTGCTCCCTCCTCCTCTCTTTCTCTACCCAAAGGAACATCTGCATTGTAGCAGACCCAAACTTCAAAGTTATGAAGGTCTATTACACTTTGAAATACTACTCTTCACTTTATTCTTGCTATATATCATAGATGATGAACCCATTTAATATGTGATTGGGGGGGGGGGAGTTGTAGAGCTTTTCTAACTTTAAAAACAATTATTATCCATTATATTACTAACATTCTCTACCACTAATTATACTTTTCCTCTTAGTCTGTTTATGACATAAAAACTGTACTGCTGAAATCAGGTCACACTAAATAATGGAAAAGAAAACAGATGAAAAAAGAAATGCTATTGAGAATTAAGATCTTCTTTAACCCAACATAAAAGTAAAGTAGGAGAAATAGTGCTATTTGGAGTATTTTTTAAAAGATGAAAAATTACAGAAAGTTTCCTAGGAAGGAAACTCCTACTGCTAAGCCACCTTAGTGCAGTTATTAGAATCATCGACTCTTGAATTTGGAAGGAATGTAATTTAACTCCTCTAAATTCGAGGATCTTTTCTACAGCATACATAGTTATACAGACCTTACTTGATTACCTCCAGTAATGGGGAACTAATTACCTATGAAGGGAGGGCCAAAAAATTTTATGCAGATTTTCCAGATCAAGGGGGTACCACACCCTAACCCCAGTGATGTAGAAGAGATAACTATAATGAGAGTCCTTTGGCCTAATATCTATATACTATATTAGGCATTTGACCGTAGAGTTAAAATTGGAAGAAACCACAGAGAATACTTGCTCAAAGCTCCTCATCTTACACAGGGTCAGCCAAGGCCCAGAGAAGTTAAGTAACTTGCCCAAGGACACACAAAAGCAGAGAGGAAACTTGGACACTAAACCTGCATTTCCCCATTATACTGTAAATCTTGTGATCAACTAAAATCTCTAAAGAGATTTTTTTTAATACGAAGAGATATCCCAAGGCTGAGCTCCGTTATGCTATCCTTCTACAAATGATTTTTAACAAGCTAAATGCAAGATTTAAATATATACTGCTGTTAAATTTTTTGTGTACCTTGTTCTAAAACCAGCCATACAGTACAGGAAAATGTTATGAACTCATGGCTTCTATGAAATTTAAGTAATAATTAAATTAGGCATATGACAGTCTCAGTTACAATTTTTCTTAAGTTCATTGAGTGTGTCCTTTAAACAAGCCTAAAGGAATCCAAAGGAATTCTAGCAGTGCTACAAAAATTAATTTAAATATGGTTCGGGAAAATGAGGATAAACATTATTGAAAAATATCGTGCTCAAAATAAAGTCTCAGAAAGGAACAAATGATCAGTTTGGGAGTGTCAGTTTGGAGACCATGGTCATTGAATGGCATTAATTCTTTGGCTACCAGGCCAAAGTTGGAGATTGTTAATAAAATGATGCTCTATCAAACCCAGACATTTTATCTAATGGAAAAGGGCATCAAGTTTTAGTATTCTTGTAGGTTCAATTACCCAATCTGTCTCAGGCCAGATAAGAAGTTTGCAATAGAAGAAAATAACAAATGTAGTTTCTAAAAGAAATGCATTAATAGATTTCCCGGGAAATAGTGAATAGCCAATTAACCTGAAAATAAATCTGAACTACTACAATGTAATTATACTTCTAAGATTTTAAAACGGAGGCTCCAAAGACCCAAAATAGAAATCAGTTTTGGTTTCCATTGCTGGTGGATTACTTCACAATAATATGCAGACAAGGGGAATCATCTCCATTTGGGAGCAATAATTGAAAGTCAGATCATATGCTTCAGCTTTCAATTGGTGAATATATCACAAGGGAGTTTTCATTGAACATTCTGGCTTGGGGGCCAGTGCTAATAAAAGTAAGATCTAAATAATCATTAAAAGTGTCAAATATTTGAAGATCTGCAAATGAATTATAAAAGTATAGGGAATGACAAGCATTGATGAATTATCCTTTAAGTGAAAATAAGAAAATAAAGAAGGAATTGTGACATGTGTTCATGTAAAACTCTCTTTGTATTGGAAATCCCTTAACAGAGATCAGAATATATTTACAACTTAGCAGTTGCTTAAAATAAACAGCAGTTAATTTAAAAGAAACCAAGAGTTAAATTAAGGTAAAGTTAAATTAAATTAGGTTAAGCCCAGTCACACAGTTACTGAGAGGCAGGATTTGAATCCTCCTATCCCTCATTCCGAGTCTAACACGATATCGAAGAAGCATGCTGACTTAAAAAATGTACATGCAAATATTTAATTGTAATTTAATCCTATAAGTAAATGTAATCTGGAGTCTAAGCCTAGGAATTTGTATAAGCTCTTATTTGTTGAAATAATGATTAGTCATGGTTCTTTGTCCATGTGAGAGAGTGGACTGGTGAGACCTAGGGAAAGATCTTTGATCTTTCCATCTCCCATCCGTGCCCCAAACTTCCAGCTTCCGGAGCAGGCACAGTAGGTTCCTGAATGTCTTCAAAGAAGTATCTGGAGGGAAAGACTTTGGGAAGATGACATATGTAGAGGAGCCAGTACCCTGAGTATTTACAATCTCCTTTTTTCCAGCTTACCACATTAAAGTCCTCTGGTAACTTCCCCTGAGATGAGATTAGTCTCTCTCTCTCTCTCTGTCTCTCTCTGTCTCTGTCTCTCTCTCTCTCTCTCCCCCTCCCTCTCTCCCTCCCTCTCCCATTTCTTACTCTTAGTAAAATTCACTTACTTTGAGTATTGTTTGGCATATTCTAATTTGTATAACTTCTTGAGCTTAGTCACTGCATTTGACGGTCTTTGTGTAACTGAAATTTGGTGGGGAGTCAAGCCTTCAGATATAGCCTGGGGTCCTCCTTCCCAGTTAAATGATAGATCAGGGCAAAAAAAAAGCTGACCCTAAAAATTAATATATATACATATATGTATGTACATATATTGTATTATATAATGTATATATGTATATATATGATATTGTACACACACACACACACACACACTAAGGGGGCAGACAGCTGTAATTCTAGTAGAGACTGGTCAGCCTTGTGACCCCAGTCCTCCTGTTCCCCCTCCTGGAAGAAAACAAAGCATCCTTTAGAAAGTGGTAGAGGAGCCTCTTGGGGTATTTATCCATGACTCCTTGTGAATTGCAACACACACACACACACACACACACACACATTCTACATAAATATTTTCTTGTATTTTCAAAATCTGAAAGGAATGTCATTCATGAGGCATAAAACTGTATTATAACTGAGACCGGGAACAAAGGAAAGTATAACGGAATCTGATGATGATGTGAGGAAGACGTGCCAGTCATCTGAGATTGACCCCAGCCCCAAATCCTCTTTAGCCTGTACTGAGCAAAACGGCACATTTCCTTTTGCTTTTTGTGAACCTAACTAAGCACATAAATTGAAGTACACAAAGCTGACCTAAAAGTTCCTCCCCTAGATAAATTTCTGAAGGTGAGCCTGAATGCATTTAATGCAAGAGAACTTTGTTAGTCTCACTGAGCCTGTTTCCTCAATTACAAAATAATGGTCATATGAATTGTCAAGAAAAATATGCTGAAATTTCACTTATGATAATAATTCATATATACATCAACTTAATAATACATGGATCTTTGGGGAAAAATAGGAATGGAATTCACTCAAGGTAATTTACTTTTTGTCAACAATTATAGTTGTGAAAGATCTTCATGTAGCCACAGATTAACCCACATATAGATCTTAAAAGGATAATAAGCTGAAATAATTAGAATGACCAAGTTCAGTCAATCGCAATAATAAATAGTAATCAGGAATGTTTGCAAATCTGAACTGATCATCTAGTCAAAAAAAGAACTGTACTTCATTGAAGTCCAACTTACTAACTTGTTTCAGAAAATCACAGATGATGGAAGTTAAATTCAATGCACAAAATGACTCTACATTTATTATACATGAATATTTTCTTAAATTTTGTAATATGAAATATGCTAAAATATTCAAAGCACTTATGATACTATGCAAAATTTCATTTCTATTTTCCTAGTTTGTAACCCATTTTCTTTACATTTCTGGTAAAGTATATGGAGTTAATTGAGCATATTCAACAACATGGCTTTTTCATACTGAAAATCAACTGAAAATTAATTACCTGGTGTGGTTTTTACAACACTAAGAAAAAACATACTAAATTCTCCCTTTTCTCAGCTCCTACAACTGAACTGTATGACCTTACACTTAATTATTTGCCATTCCTGAATGACTGCCTGTATTCATTTCCCTGACTAGATTATAATCTACTTGTGGGGAAGGACTCAGTTTTATAGTATTTCTACTTCTTGACCATCAAAGCGCAGAGGAAGGCAGCCACAATAAGTATTCAACTAACACCGAATCCGAGTCCTTTTGTAAACTCTGTCCATTAGTCTTTTGTGAAGCTATGGTGCAATCCAGTGAGCCTGGATCAGTAAAAAGTATTTAACAGAGGGGGAAAGGACATCCTCCAGTGAGATGATACTACAGTATTACCAATGACATGCAGTTGCTTCCAAGATGATCTGTACTTTGTTAGAATGCGAGTTGAAAGTAGGCCAAATTAACTGAACTGACTAATATTGTGAATGTGACCTATTTTCACACCTCCCAAAAGGCTTGTTTTTATATTCTCTTTTTTCTATCTACTATTTATTAAAATTAACTACTAAGTTGCTTGAAAATTCCCCAACCTAGAAATTAGAAATATCTTTTTTAATGTATTAATAAGCAGAAAAGACTCCAATAAAAATATCAATTTAGCAAAAAAGGTACATAATAGGAATTTAGATTGTCTTCAAAGACATTTAAAAAGCTCTGAAAACTTGATTTTTTAAAAAATGTCAAATGAATTTCAAAATTTCAATATTTAAGAGTAAACATAGTAAAAACATAGCATAGTGTAGTATGATATAGTATAAATACAGTATAATATAGTATAGTATAAAATAGATGGCTGCCGGGAGACTTTGTCAAATAATGTCCATTACAAAAATGCATTGCTGAAGAAAAGAAAAAAAATTAACCCTTGCAGCAGACAACATCAATCTATTTACTCATTCAAGACATGGGCTATTACTAAAGTCTGCTCCCACAGGCCATGTTTCAACACAATTGTCCCTTTTGTTTCCTTATACTTCAGTTGACTTGTGATTTCAATGTATAGGTTTTCCCTCAATTGCTGCAGATGGCAGCCAGTCTTCTCATGATCTGTGATTCATGTCACTGTTTTTCCTGTAGTTCTTCCACTGAGGATCCACCCAACTTGTTGCAGAGTTTCCTCTGGTTTCCTTAATATTTTTTATGGCTACTGCTGCAATAAATGTGCGACCATCTATAAAATTCTTTTCTCTCGGTACTCTACTGGTCTAATTCTCTTTTTCTACAAGTCAGTATCCTTAATGTCTTTTATATCAGTTCTTGAGCACAGATCAGCCTGGCAACATGGTGAAGCCTATTTAACCCAAATGGTATCTTTCTATTGCTCTTCAATTCATGTGAAATCTTGGCGTTCCACAATTCAGAGCTGGAAAGATGGACTTTTGCAGGAGTAAACAGTTTTGATTTGTTCAGAGCACATTCCGGTCTTCCAAAGGTGATCCAGTCGTATTGCTCTATTAGATTTGGTTCACTACATCAGTATATCACCTATCCTAGAAATATGAGTATGTGCTCACATACATGTAAACATATGTGTAGTCACAGGAACCAAAGGAAAACTTAGAAGTTAATGTTAAAATATATCATACAACAAAGGGACAGAGCATATAGCCAACAAATAAAAGAGGTCAGAGTACATGTCCCATAAAAACAGACCAAATGAAGTATCCAATTCCATGGGAAGTATTCTGCTTCATTCTACCAACATATGCATATTCTTATTAACTCAATATTCTGCTTTAACAACTATATGCAATAACCTGTAACATGTACATATGTATGTGTATATATACAATTCTATACATGTATAATCTAGTTATTTATTTTCATCTACTTTGTTTAAAGTGGATAAAAAATATTCTTTTGAATAAATATTAGTTTCACTGATCAGGCTTTATATAGCTGTAGGGCTCTAATACAACGTTATCTATGCACAAACATTTTGAACATCTTACCATCTGTCTCTGTAAAGGGTATCCTTCACTACACTGGTGATCCTCTCAGGTGACCATACATCTCCATGTTTTATAACTAACTCAATATTGACATCCAGTGAGTTGTTAAGCAAAGGTAAGGCAACAGTCAAATTTGTCATAGAATCTTACATGATTTTAACATAACGCATGGGAAACAACTTTAGGAGAGTTTTAAGATTCCTATTTTGCTTTACTGAGAAATTCTTTTTTGAACTCCACATATAGATCAATAGAGGAGAATCTCATAATAGTTCTGCCTCTTAATTGTGTGACTTTGAAGATATGGTCAGCTGTACGTGTTGTCTATAGGATTATAGAACAACTGCCTATACCCTCTGCATGTTTTCATCACTGATGTCTTCAATGCAAAAATAAACCATTCCCATTAAGATTTTAAAGGGTAGAAATGGACCTTGAAAAATTCGCTTAAGTTTTCTGAAAATCAGTTATACATCCATTAAAATGAAAATAGCAACACTTATTGTGAGGCAGTATTATATAAGCCTACATGTGAGTTATCATTATTCATTGTGTTTTTATGTTACACATGAATTGCTAAGGCCAAAAACACTCATCACCTACTGACCAGTCTCTAGCATTAAGCGACTCCACACTTCATTAGGTTGGTCCTCAGAAAACAGGGGTGGTGTTGGTATATATCCAAAGCTTTTCAAGCTTTGTAGGATTACTTCCATACCATGTTGAGGCAAGGGAGTAGGAGGACTTCCATTGGAGAGCTCTGATAACAAGACTTCAAAACTCAATTTCAACTATGTGTCAGGCACTGTGCTAGGTTCTGATACAGAAAGACACAAATAAGAGAGTACTTGCTCTCAAGAAAATTACATTCTAACTGAGTAGATACACGTACACACATAAGTAACTCAATACACACACATATATACACACACAATAATATTTTGTGGGGTAGCACTAACAATTGGGGGAATCATAAAAGATTTCTTGTAGATGGTGGTATTTCTTCTGCGCCATGAAGAAAGTCAGGAGTTCCAAGATGTGAAAGTAAGGATGGACAGCAGTGCAATGGCACAAAGGAGACAGAGGATGTGGTGCATGAAGATCCGCAAGATGGCCAGTTTGGCGAGAAGGATGAGTACATGAGGGAGAGCGATGTGTCACCTGCCTAGAATTAAGCTGTAGCCAGTTTGTGAAGGACTTTAAATGGCAAATGGAGGAGGTTACATTTTATAAGCAGCACAGTGTAGTGGGATGAACTTTAGATCAAGTCAGAAGACCTGAGTTCAAACCCCATTTCTAATGGGCAAGTCATAATCTCCTAGGACCTCAGTTGGCTCATTTGTAAAAGAAAGGGGTCAGACTAGGTAGTCTCTCAGTCCTGTTCAGGTCTAGATCCATGATCCAATGATCCTGGAGGTGAGATGGAGAGTGAGCCATCATGGCTTTTGGAGCACAGGACTGATATGGTCAAACCTGAGCTTTGGAAATATTTGTTAGCTATATGGAAAAAGAATGCACATAGCTATGTAGAAAAAATACATATATTCATATATTTTCCCTGTTTTGTATGAATTAAAATAATTTACTTCAAACCAGTGTAGTGATCAAAAACACCTTGAAATGTAACTGAATTAAGTGATGATTTGATTGCTTTAAAGAGTCTAGAATTAGTAGGATTCTCTTAAGCAATTATGAATTTTTCTGACTCCCATTAGACAATGACAACTCTGCAAAGATGTTACCACCATCGAATCAACCAACAAGTACCTATTAAGTGCCTCCTATTTGCCAAGCATTGTGCCAGGCACTGGGAAATACAAAGATAAGAACGACTTGATCCATGCTTTCAAAGAATTAACATTCTATCAGCACATATTTATTACCCCTGTACTATGTGCAGCTATCTGTTCTGGACAACAGGGACACGAAGGAAGATAGGTTACAATGCCTGTTTTCAAGAACCTCATAATATATTTGGGGAGTAAATGGAGAAAGACAAGTAAAAAAATTATAATAACATAAGAGGTAATGAAATGTGCCAAAAAAATTAGTTTAAGCAAATGTTGGGAGATAGGTGAGGTGGGAAAATCACTTTCACCTGAGAGTTGAGGGTAACTTGATATCTGAAGTGAGCCTTAAAGAAAGGGGCTAGTTATAAATATTGAATCATCAATAATTATGTTTTCTTTATTATCATTTATAAAGGATTTTTGGAAATGATATGTATGACTCTGGTCTCTGAGAAAAGTGGTTCAGGAAAGCTTGAACAGAAGCCAAAGTAAGTGTTTACCAAATCATTTTTTCTACCTTAAAGTTGCCACTTTGAAGAAAGCCTGACTTTCCCATCTTCCACCACTAGATGGAAAGCTCCTATGTCAGTAAAACTGACAAATAGGTGTTAGGCTACATAAACATGAAATGAAAATCTCACAAAAGCTAAAGAACAAGATGGCAAATTTTGAGGTATCAAAAGGTAGAATCTTCTTATATACATCTTTGTGTGGATAGGAATGCATATATGTTATATATGTATACATAACTAAGAGATCCATATTCCCAAAGCCTAGGTTTGATCATTTCAGTTCTCTGTTCCAAAAGCCACAATGGCTCACTTTCTATCTCACTTTCAGGATCATAGGATCATGGACCTAGAATTGGAAGAGACCAAGAGACCAGCTTAGTCCAATTCCCTCCTTCTACAAATGATGAAATTGAAGTCCCAGGAGATTATCACTCACCCATTAGAAATAAGATTTAAGTCCAGGTCTTCTTAATTGATCCAGCATTCATTTTTCTGCACTGCTGCTTGTAAAATGCAGCCTCCTCCTTTGGTATTTAAAGACCTTCACAAACTGGCTGCAGCTGAATTCTAAGCTGATGAAACATTATTCTCTCTCACATACTTATCCTTTTAGCCAAACTGGCTTTTCTCCTTCTCTCTCTCTCTCTCTCTCTCTCTCTCTCTCTCTCTTCTCTCTCTCTCTCTCTCTCTCTCTCTCTCTCTCTCTCTCTCTCTCTCTCTCTTACGCACACACACACACACATATCTACATATATGTATATACGTACCTATATATACATATATACTTACATGACTTATTTGTAACATAGTCATTTCATAATACTGTACTACACATCTATTTCACAGTGTATATTGCATCGGATTTTCTGTTCATTCATCAAATTTAAAAATTCAATAAGCTCTATGTCATAAATTTTTCTTACAACCTTATGGATAAGAAATAGAAGGAGCAACCTTAAAGAGTGTATATTGCCTATCTGTATTGTATCTAATCAAAATGTTCCCCTACCTCCACCAGCCAGGGACAAAACTGATGTTCCAGAAAATTCTGAACCAACCTTAAAGTCTTGAATTATCAAGACCAATCAAGCAACCATGCATTTCTTAAGTACTCACTGTTCAAAATCAGTCAACAAATATGTATTAAATGTTTATTAGGTACACAGAACTATTCTAGACATTTCTGTTATAGAGATATGGCAAAGATACTGATGCCAGGGAGCTTATAGAGATATGGCAAAGATACTGGTGCCAAGGAGCTTATAACCTAATTTAGAGGAGAGATAAATTGTATACAAATAATTATAGTACAAGAGAAAGCATGTTACAAAGGAGAAGCAAAAGTCAAATGCTATGGGAAATCAGAGGAGGAAGAAAGCACCTTTAGCTGATGGGGATATGAAGGTCAGAAAAGACCTCATGCAAAAGATAGCACCTGAATCTGACCTTGAAGGAAGACAGAGTTATAAATGGTCACATATAGCAGGCCAAAGAGATTTGATCTATCCATAAGAAGAAGTATGAGTAAAGACACAATGATGCAAGAGGAAAGATAAGAACGAGAGCTGGAAAGTAGCCTTGTTTAACTGGAAAATGGAGAATGTGGAGGGAAAGAGTATAAGAAAGGGCTGGAAAGGTAAACTGAGGCCAGATCATGAAGAACCTTTATTGTCCATTTCAAGAGTATACACTGTATCAGGTAAATGAGGAGCCACTGATTAGAAGACCTGAATGATCAGAATGATGTGAAGAAAGTACTAGAGAAGGCATCCATTGGAAACAGGAAGGACAGTTAGTAGGTTATTACATTATATGAGAAGAGTATGGAGGTAGGTACATTTTTGTTAAAAAAAGAATACTGTAAAAGTATTCACCAAGGTAAAATTCATAGGATTTGGCAACTGATGGATAGAGCAGGTGGGGTGACAGTCATGCCACCAACAGAAGTCAGAAGAGTTAGAGGGACTGCGGTGAGATGAAGAATTCTACTTGGGACACAACGAATGTGAGATGCTGGTAGGGCTTCTGGGATAAATGTTTAGCAGGGTTTTGGAACCTTCAAGAGACGGTGGAAATGAAAATATAGATTTTAAACTTTCTGGGAGGTGATAATCAGATCCACATTAGCTGGGAGAAAATCACTGAGAGAGAGTACAAAGGAGAAGTTAGGAGAATTAAGGTAAGAATATCCATTTTGTGGGGTAGAAAAAAAAAAATATATATATATGCAAGGAGCCAGAAAAGGAGTCTGAGAAGCAATGATCAGAGAGGGAAAAGAACAATGACAGCATAAAATTAAGAAAACCAAGGGGTGAGAGGTTATCGGAAAGGAAAGGGCAAATCAAGAGAGGTCAAAGACAATGAAGGCAGAAAAAAGTCTCTGGAATTATTGATAAAAAAAGACATTAGTCAATCAACTAGCATTCATTGTGTCTAGTATGAGCCACACGCTGTTAAAACACTGGAATTGCAGACAGCTATTTCAAAAGAGTGAGGCACAGAAATCAGATTGTAAGATGCTGAAGAATTAATGAGAAGTGATGCACAGTAAATACAAACCACTCATTCCAGAAGTTGAGCAGTGGAATTAAGAGACACAGGGAATTAGTTTAAGAGGGGAAGGGAGGATCAAAGGATAGGGTTTTCTTCCCCGTTGTTTAAAGAGTGGAAACTTAACTATCTTTTAGGCTGAGTGAAAGGGACCAACAGAGAGAGAGAGAGAGAGAAATGAAGATGCATGAGAGAAAAAGAGATGACTGATGAAGTAAGATTACAGAAAAGAAGCGAGGGAATTAATCTGGGTAAAGGGGTAATGCCACCTCTTCTGAAACCGAAAGAAAGGCAAGGAGAGTTGTGAGGATATTGAGAGGTTCAAAGTAGAGGAAGGGGGTTAAAGGAATTCACCTCTCCTTTCAGTCTTCTAACTAAAGCAGGAGGTGAGGTCATCTGCTAAGAGTGAGGAGCCCAGGGAAAGTATTTGGGGTTTGAATAGAGAAGTGAAAATTTGGAACAGTCATTATGGGAAATGTGATAGAGAATCGATAAGAGATGAATCAAAGGACTGCCACTTAGCAAGGAGAGGCCAGTTGAGGTTATATGGCATACATTTGCTGCAGACTTAGAATATGTGCTATGTGATTTCAGAATTTCCTTGAAATATATTGAGCTGGTCAGGAATAGGATCTAAAGAGGTTAACTGATAAATATTAGGGGGGGTGAGGGATTAATAAGGCAGGAACAGGAGAAGGGAGAAGTCTTCCTGGATGAAGTAAAGGTATGACTGAAATAACTTGTTGATTTAACAGTGGACCTGGGTCAAATTTAAGTGGGAAACAAAGTGAGGCCAGAAAAGAGTTGATAGACTTCAAAATAGGGAGTAATCTAGGGAATAAAGGGCTGAATGAGGTTGGAGAGATATGGAAGTACTGGGAGGAGAGGAAGAAAAGAAGACTGTGGTGGAAACAAGGGAATTTCAGAGTTTAGGATCTTGGAGGGAGTGCTGAGTGATGATAAAGTTTGGCTGGTGGCTGAAATGTAACAAATATGGAGGTCAAGAGAGTGAAGGGATTCAAGGAGCTGAGGATAGAGTGTTAGAAGGATCATCACTCTATATAGTGAAGTGTTGAGTAATGAGGGTAGGGGAAATGCTGGGAAAATGAAGCCTGTACCATATACCAAAGTCATTTAGAAAGGTAGAAGACAGAGGCTGGAGTTTCAGAGATGAAAGTCTCAACTATGAGTATGCCAATGACAAATATGAGTATGATGATGCCAGGCATCACAAATAATGGAGAAGAAAAAAAAGATCATATAAATCTCTCAAAGGTAAAAAACACAAGGTTGAGCAGGATGAGTAGTCAAATATTTGGTGCTAAAAGGGATTTGGAGCTTATCATGAGCTTCTTACCACAGATCAGAAGAGCTCACTGTGGTAGTTGTTAAAGAATGACATGGGCACACAAAGGTTAGTTCATTAGGAATAGCAGTAAGAGGACCTACATAGCTCTCTTCTCTTACACTATCATGGCTTCTTTGGAATAAGAAAATCTGTACCTAGTACTCACTTAGCTGGTTTCTGTCAATTGGTTTTTATCTCTGAATAAAGGAGCTAAATCAAGAGAATTAACTTATCAAATCAGTAAAAAGAGCTCTGAAAAAATGTTTGTCAGCTCATTAATTTTTTTTTAAATTATTGGTTTTGTCTACCTCAAATACAATTGAGTAACCCTCTAAATTAATTTTGCAAATACTTTTCTTGTTATTAACTTTTATTTATGCCGTTTTAAAAATACTGAAGGAATTTCCCAGTAAGTCACTCTCATTTAATATGGAAACATGGGTTTAACATGGAAACATGGCTAGATGGAGAGGTAGATGGATAAATTAGGTAGGTAATGAGAACAAATATTTATGCAGGTCTCGCTATGTGCCAGGTACTATGCTATGTAATGCAATGAAAGACAGAAGGAAGTAACTTCATTCTTAGAAAAATAAAAAGAACTACAAGGTTAAACTCTGATTGGAAATGAATGTTACCATGCCTGTGTAACAGAATTACAGAATAAGGTAGCAAAGTAAAGGAAAGTCAGTAAAAATAAAGTTAAAAGGGAAAAAAGTTATTTGCTTTGAAAACTGGTAGGATCTCATTGAGAAGTTCAGCATATTCCACTTCACCCAAACGGAAACAAATAAAAGTTATTAAAATTTCAACCTAATTTGTTAGTGTGGGAAAGAGAAAATTGACAGCCCTATATCATGGAAATAAATGTATTCTTTCATTTCTCCTATCCCCATATTGCATATTCAATTTTGTAATACACAAAGGGAATAATTTGTTTGCTTTGGGAAAATAAAATAAAGCAAATTGTATCTTCTGCAAGTCTCATTTACATTGAAATATATTATAGTGATATGTACAGACTAATGTTAGCTAAAACCTATCTTATTTAATGGTTCTTTTGGTGAGAATAGTTGTATCCTGGTGCCACAAAGTCATCCACAGTTATTACATTAACCATCCTACTATACTAGCACACTCTCTTCTCATTTTCTCTCTTAATTACTTCCCAATCACAACCTACAAGCTGGATGTGGCAGACACCTTAAACTCAACATAACCTTCAAAATAGAATTCATTCTCCCCCCACAATCTTTGCCTCTTCCTAAGTCCTGTATTACTATGAAGGGTAGTAGTATCCTCCCAGTCACCAAGGCTCCCATCATAGGGGTCATCCTTGATTTTTCACTCTCTCTTTCAACATCACCACTCCACATCTAATCAGTTGTCAATCTGTCATTTCTACTTTTTCAGCTATTTCTACTTCTTTCATCTATGCCCTCCTTTTCTCCTTTGGCACTGTAAACACTCTGTTGCTGAGCTGATTGCCTCTTGCCTGGACTACTGCCATAGCCTGCTGATTGGTCCCCCTGCCTCAAGCCTCTTCCCTCTCCAATTTATCCTCTACTTGGCTATAAAGCAGATCTTCTTAAAATAAGGATCTGACCAAATCACCTCCTCCATTCAATGGCTCCCTATTACCCTCAGGATCAAATATAAATCCTCTTTTGAAGTCCTTCACTGCCTAGACCCTTTCAAATTTTCCAACTTTCTTAGACCTAACTCCCCTCCATGTGCTCTGCAAGTCAGTGCCATCAGCCACCTGCTATTCCTCAACAAGATATTCTTGACCCTGAATATTTTCACTGCCTGATCCCCATGCCTAATCTTTCCCCTTATCATTTCAATTTCCTAGATTCCCTGGTTTCCTTCAAGCCAAAAAGCTCCAGCTTCTGCAAGAAACCTTTCCCAATCATCCTTAATTCTACTGCTTTCCATCCGAGACTACCTCCAATTTATCCTATTCATAATTATCTGCCTGCTGTTTCTCCCACTATCCTGTCAGCTCCTTGAGTTCAGGGACTGTTTTTTGCCCATCTTTGTATCCTCAACACTTAACACAGTGCCTGGCACATAATACTTGCTTAATAAATGCTAGATGAACAACAAAAACAAACAAAGGAACTTCAATAGCACCTAGAACCCATTAGTGTGACATGCTAGGTTACTCTGAAAGCACTTTTTTTTCATTCTTAAGGAAATACATACTCAGCTCTGAAATACTGGTAAGTTTTTGAGTGTTTATAGATTGAGAACAGTTTGAGGAGAAGCCAAAAGGAGCCGCACAGCCCTAAAGAAATGGAGCACGCACAACGTCAGCAAGTAAAAAGTAGTGGGAAAGGAAGAAGAAAAGGTGGAGGGTCAGTGCAGAAATGCAAAAGTGGGAAAAGAAGAACAGTGAGAATGAAAATAACTGAACAAAGAGTGGTCACGGCAGAAAACAAGGGAACGAAATGAGAGAAATGTGCTTTTGGGGAAAGAGATTTAATGTTACCTTCAGTTGTCCTGAATGTGGACAGTAACTGCAGGGCATTACTGCTCTTTTTTGCATCCACTCTCAACCGTTCTTTTCAGTACTGTCTTTGCAGATACGGTCTCTTTCTCAGTATTCAGATACACAGGCTACTACTTTATTGAACAGAAAAATAATTTATCTTGCTACTTAAATCAATGCAGTGTTGTATCTTCCTGACCTGTGCATTGCTATACCTTTTTCAAAAAAATTTCTTTTATAATGCAAAATCTAATAAAGAATCTAAATTAATTGTCTTTTCTTGCCATGACTTTCACAGGATGAAAACTAAGTAGGCATCTTACTTATCTGTCTTCATTTTACCTTCATTATCTTTTTCATTCATTCCTTCATTCAATAAGCATTTATTAAATATGTTCCTGTTTCCCAGGCACTGTACTAGGCACTGAGGACAAAAAGGGAAAAAAAAATCAAATAGTCCTTACCCTTGATGAGTTTAAATCCTATTGTGCAGGGGAGGGAGAGAGAAACATCTACACAGAAATAAAATTTGAAATACATACAAAGTAGACCCAAAATATTTTCTTTTGCGTGGGCATTAGCTGAAATCAAGAAAGGCTTTATGGAGGAGATGGCACTTGAGTTAATCTCTGAAGAAAGCAAGAGATTCTAAGAGGCCTTGATGAGAAGGGCATGCCTTCCAAACATGAAGGGAAGTCTGTACAGAGGAACAGCAAAGGGAGAAGGGATATCACGGACAGAGAACAGCAAGCAGAACAGTATAGTTGGAATGAAGAATGCAAAAAAAGTGACATGAAATGGGCCTGAAGAGGTAAGCTGTGAAGAGTTTTAAAGATCAGACAAAGGAATTGTGCAAAGAAGAAGAAGCTGCTACTGGAGCTTTTGGAGGTGGGAAGGACACAGGCAGATCTAAGAATATCAGTTTCCCAGCTCTATGGAGGATTGGACAGGAGAAAGAATATAGGCAGGGAGATCAATTAGGAGGCCAGTGCACTGGTTTCCAAGTAGCAACAACCCCACATTTTTCAAGGAAAAAAAACTCTGTCTCCTCACCTTTCATGAAATAGCTTACACAAATTTCTTTCACTCATTCTAGCAAAAGAAAATTAAGAACCTATTGCTATATATAACACAAAAATTTTAAATATACTACAAAATAACATTCTATATATTTACAATGTTCAGTTATGACAAAAGAGTATCAAAGAAACCACATGTCTGCTCAAACAAACAAAACTATATCCATAATAATACTATTCATGTGAATATTTGGTTTGTGTTTTAATACAAAGGGGTCTCAAAACATGTGTGCACTGTATTGTCGCTTGTAATTCTTTTTCTACCTTAAATACAAGTTGTAAACTTTATATTTTATCCTCACACTCTACAGAATAAATTCTTTTAGTTCAAAGTCCAATATAATTCCTATTTTCTATCATTTTCATTTTAAAAACTAGCAATTACATTGAAAACTTATCTTGATGGAGTACTGCCAAAAATAGATTTGCAAATTAACATATTTTCTCTAACAACAATTTCAGCAACTTTTCTTACATATGTAATTAAATGGGCATCTTTAACTACATCTGTTAATTTGTCAACTTGCAAAACAGAATAGCAAGAGTTTCATTTTTCAATTAATAGCAAATGTCTTTAGATCATCAACGGGCAATTCTCCTTCCCACTGGTTTATCTTTGAGTGGAACCATTTGAACTTGCTTTATGTACCATATCAATAGCTGCAGATATTACTAACATTTCTGCTATCAAATGAGGCTTTTAACACTTGGTAGTTCAGTGGGCAACATTCTAAGATACAATCATGTTTTTTGATGTCACATATAATTTCTGGTTTTGCTTTTAAAAGTATCTAATTTTTGCTTAAAATTTTCCTTTTTTGCCAATATATTCTGAAGGCACACTATTATTATACCATGTTAATTTATTAGGTTTCATACTGTCCATAAATAAAGCATTTATACAAAACAGAGGCCTACATCAATAATAGTACCTGTTAATCCCAATAATAAGCAGACTGCATTTTTTAAATTTGGAGCTCTACATTTTTCTGTAGTCTCTATATTGTTTTTCTTTATATTAGTTTTAGTCATTCTGTTGAATTTTCTCTTCAAAACAACCATGTAATTAAATCATCAGCATTTCTACATATCACCAACAAAGTCCAGTAGTAAGAGGTAGAAAAAGAAATTCCATTTAAAATAACTGTAGACAATATAAAAACACTTGAAAGTCTACCTGCCAAGACAAACTTAGGACTATGTTAACACAATTACAAAACACTTTTCACACAAATAAAGTCAGATCTAAGTAATTTCAAAAATACCTATTGCTCATGGGTAGGCTGAGCCAATATAATCAAAACTATGTGGTACTGGCTAAGAAACAGAGGTGGATCAGTGGAACAGGTTAGGTACACAAGACACAGTAGTAAATGACCATAGTAATCTAGTGTTTGATAAACCCAAAGACCTCAGCTTCAGAGACAAGAACTTACTATTTGACAAAAACTGCTGGGAAAACTGGGAAGTAGTATGGCAGAAACTAGGTATAGACCAATATCTTACACTGTATACCAAGATAAGGCCAAAATGGATATATGATCTCTTCATAAAGGATGACACCATAAGTAAATTAATAGAGCAAGGAATAGTCTACTTGTCAAATCTATGGGAAGGGGAAGATGAGACAGAGATATGAGATAGAGAACATTATAAAACAGATACTTTTGATTATATTAAAAAGTTTTTGTACAAACAAAACCAATGCAGCTAGGATTAGAAGGAAAACAAAGATGAGAAATAATTTTTACAGCAAGTATCTCTGATAAAAGCCTCATTTCTCAAATATATATAGGACTGAGTCAAATTTATAAAAATACAAGTCCTTCCCCAATCGAAAGAATATGAACAGGTAGTTTTCAAAGAAATCAAAGCTATTTATTGTCATATGAAAAATGCTCTAAATCACTATTGAGCAGAGAAATGTAAATTAAAACAACTCTGAGATATACCACCTCATCAGGTACCACCCATCAGAGTGATAATATGGCAGAAAGGGAAAATATTAGATGTGGGAGAGAATGTGGGAAAACTGTGATAATAAAGCTTTGTTGGTGGAGTTGTGAAATGATCCAACCATTCTGGAAAGCAATTTGGAACTATGCCAAAAGGGTTATCAAACTGTGCATACCCTCTGATCTAGCAATGCTGCTAGGACTGTATCCCAAAGACATCCGAAGAGGAAAAGGACCCACTTGTACAAAAATACTTATAGCAGCTCTTTTTTGGTGGCTAAGAAGTGCAAATCAAAGTGATACTCATCAATTGGGAAATGGCCAAACAAGCTGTGGTATATGATTGCGATAGAAAGATACAGCTTTATCTAGCTCTATTCTCTTCATATAAATCTATTACTCTGTGATAAGAAATGACAAGTAGAATGATTTCAGAAAAACCTGGAAAGACTTACGTGAGTTGATGCATAGTGAAGTGACCCAAACTAGGAGAATACTGTCTACAGTAACAGCAATATTGTTTGATGAAGAACTGTGAATGACCTAGCTATTCTCTGCAATACAATGATCCAAGACAATCCCAAAAGACTAATGATGAAGCATACTATCCACCTCCAAAGAAAGAAATTATATCGTCTGAATACAGGTTAAAGCATGCTATTTTTTCACTTTCTTTCACTTTTTCTTTTGAGTCACCTTTCACAAAATGACTAGTATGGAAATATTCTACATACTTGTATACGTATAATCTATATCTGATTACTTACCATCTCAGGGAGGCAGGAGGAGAGAGAGGGATAGAATTTGAAACAAAAAACTTTCAATAAAATTGTTAAAATAATTTAGAAAAAACAACTCTTAGATACCACCCATATTTATCATATTGACTAATAAGACAGTAAAGGAAAATTATATATGTTGATGGGGACATGGGAAAATTGGGACACATTCACTGCTGATAGAGCTGTAAATTGATCCAACCATTCTGGAGAATAATTTGTAAATATGCCCAAAGAGCAATCAAATATAGCCTTTGATTCAGCAATACCACTACTAGGTCTGTATCCCAAAAAGATCGAAAAAGTGGAAAAGGATCTATTTGTACAAAAATATTTCTAGCTGCTCTTTTTGTGGTGGCAAAACTTGGAAATCAAGGGGATGTCCATCAATTTAGTAGTGGCTGAGCAAGATGCAGTATATGGTTGTAGTGGAATACTACTGTGCTATAAGAAATGATGAGCAGGCTGACTTCAGAAAAATCTGAAAAGACTTATATGAACTGATGCAAAGTGAAGTGAGCAGAACCAGGAAAACATTGTACATAGTAACAGCAACAGTGTATAAGGAAGAACTGTGAATGGTTTAGCTATTCTCAGCAATATAATGATCCAAGGCAGTTATCCAAAGGATTCACCATGAAAATTGCTATCTACATCCAGAGAAGGAACTGACGGGAGTCTGGATGCAGGCTGAAACATACTATTTTCACTTTATTTTTATGGGGGTTTTTTTGATCTGTTTATTCTTTCACAACATGACTAAAATGGAAATATGTTTTACATAATTGAACATATATAACTTATATCAAATTGTTTACTGTCTTCGGAAGGGAGGATATGAGGAAAGAAGGAAGAAAATTTGGAACTCTAGAATTTTTAAAAACTAATGTGAAATTTTACTTTACATGTATATTTGAAAAAAAACAAAGTACTATTTAAAAATAGACATGTATTTGTCTATCCTGATTATATATATTAATTCACTTTTAAAAAATTAAAGAACAAAAAAATTTAGACAAATTTAAATTTAATTATTTTAAATCTCCATCATGTATAACCATTTGAGTTATTTAATTTTTTACTGTTATTGTTCTTTCAGAAACTAGCCAGCTACCAAACTAGATGGTGTTGAAAAATATAATAAATATTATGGTGCTTTTAACTTGTACATAAAAATTATTTACTTTCAAGTATGCACAATTCAAATTCAAATGTGGCAAACAGTAACTCACTGTGCCATGAGTATATAATACTGACAGTGATGCTGACGGATTACACAAATTGTAAAATTTAAGGGACAACTTATATATGATCTTGTTTGCACACAGCATATTAGCTAATATGCAACAGTAAATGTTCTTTTCGCTGACTTTGTTTTGCTATTGCGGTCTTTGATTTGAACTTTTTGTTCAATGAAAAAAGTGAACATATTTATATGGGAGTGACATTTGAAAACAGCTAATACTTTTGGCAATTAATTCACACTTTCCCAAGATGTGTCTCGTTTCTTGCCCCACACCCTTCACCCCAGCTCCTGGGGCATACCAAATAGTTTGGATAATTCTGCTCTATTTAAAAAACAAACAAACAAAATCCATGGTAAGAAGGGCACTTGAACTCCTTAGATGTTATCACCTAGATCAGTTCACCTCTATCTTAGACCATACCTTTCCTGGATGATATCTTTTATGTCATTTCTAGTACATGTCAACACTGATTATGTACCGTAGCCTACTCACATCACCAGAAACCTTCCCCATGCCCTTTGACATACCTGTATAGTATGGTCTTGATTGGAGTCCTGAGCCTGGGCCCTGGTCACTTACAGAAAAACAATTAAATGAAGGAATATAGCACAAAAAGACTTGAATACTTTTGAATGATGAGCAATCTCCTTACAGGCTAAGCTCAAGTGCCACTGACTCAGTGGATCTTTAAAAGAGTCATCTATCCCTCCATCCATCCTGTCTTCATGCTTCCCATAAGATGAGTATGTATGGGGGATGGGTGGTTGGTACCCTTCTCCCATGAAAGCTATAATAGCCTTGTGACTGCTCTGATTTGAGGTGAGGAGTAGAAAGGGAAAGGATCAGCATTCCATGGGGTGTACTCGAAGCCAAGCCCTGCTACACTTGCATTGTTTTTATCCTGATGTGTGATTTCATCAGTACAGGAGGAACTCTCTGCTGCTGAAACATGTTCCCTGACACAGATCAGCACCTCTTCTGTTCCCCAGCGTTCTGACTCCAAAGTCAGTCTCCTATCCACTGTGCCATGCTGCCTTTCATGCTACTTTTATTTGAATTTAATGACAAATATTCTATGTAATAGGAAACTGCAAAGTGCTGACAAATCTCTATATCCTTTCCGTCTTTTCTTCCGTAGAAGGCCTCTTAGCACACCAACATACATTTTTTGCTCCATTTTTACATAAGATTTTCCCCTGAACCTAAAAAACAGTCTTCAGTAAAAGATTCATATGCTCATACCTAAAATCACGGCTCCTGGGACCTTAGCAGAGGTATAAACCGGAAGTGCCATTAGTAGAGCAAAGAGACTAGAGTCTTAGAATCACAGAATGCTAGACCTAGAAGAGATAACCTACTTCAATACTTTCACATTATGGATGAGGCAAAGGAGGCTAAAAAAGTTAAGTGGTTATGCAATTAGCATAAATGAGACTGGAACCCAGATCATCTGACTCTTACACTGGGGCTCTTTTTGCTTTGCCTGGCTTCCTGGAGGTAGCTTTAGCACCATAATAAAAGAGTATTGTTTTCCTATAGACAAGACAATACAATCTCTGAAGGAGACCCATGGCTAAACACCATGGTCTGCAATCCACATAATCAACCTGTACCAAGTACTCAGAAAGGTGTCAGGACAAAGCCATTGGACCTAATCTAATCTCTCTAGGAGCTAAACAGATAGAAGATAGTTTGAAACAGTTTATGACCCAGTATATATATGACCCAGGGTAATCATGAGAGAGAACATATTATTTCATAGTTCCATAAATGTTATCAGGAAGTCAAAGAATACAAAAAACACAAAGTTACAAAAACATTACTTCAAACGGAATTCATCTGAAGTCACCTAAAGGCTCATTAACTCAAAATGTTTTCAAACAACTTCTTTTCTTAAAAATTTTTTTAATAGATCCCAATGGGACGCTTTATAGAATTTAGGACAGTTACCTATGATATGCTTTATTCAAAAGAAGTTACAAAAATATAAATGGCTAGTGTCAAAAGGGAAGTCACAAAAATACAAATATCAAGTTATGATAATCTTACAGCAATCTTTCCATATTTTATAGACTCCAGACTGTCCTCCCTAGCTTGGGTCCATCAATATAGAAATATTTTATCAATCACCTAAAGCTGAAAAGGGCTCTTTATTGTACACTAACATCCTTTTTCCTTCAATTTATATCTAAATAATTTGGTTCAGTTATTCAATTAATTCAATACATGCTCTCCAACTACAACCCAAAGAAAGAGAAGCATCTTCTATTATACCAGCAACACAGATCTATTATCCAGGATTAGGAACAGACATAAGAAACAGCTGAATCACTGACCACTGTCCAAAAGAATAGCTTATCATTAGCTATATTAAAAACCAACATCATTCTACCTGGCAGAGACACTCTTAAATTTAAAGAGATAAGCTCCACTAGGGGATGAACTGAAGCCAGCACAGTGAGAGCTTTTCACACAGTAGGATCTTAATAAACTTCTGTTTACTAAACCATCATCACTCAAGTCAATTTATTCAACTTCTTCAAGTCTGTTTACAGTCAATGTCCTGAGAGTCCACTGGGATACAGCTATCCATGAAGTCTGCACTGATAGATTTTTATGCTCCACAGTTGAACTGCCTTGATTTTTTAGCTCAAAATGTGTCTTCCTATTTATAGGGTCTCATTATCCAACGAACTCCTCATATGATACCTGTCTACGTGTCCGAGCAGATTCTAACCCCATTTCTGGGGAAAAAATATTGGCCCTAGAGACAATCACCCCCATGGCTCACCTTCATATGCTGACGTTCCAACTGAGGAAGAATCTAGAAGCTTTCACAACAGAAGGTCAGCTCTGCTTCCTGCATATCTGCTATCTAAAATACGCATATCCTGCTTTAATCAACACAGACTAAATCCTTGTCACTTTAGGCACTTGTCAGAGAATTCAACCCCAAACTGCATGTGATGCACTTCTTGCCAAAGGTTTGCTCAAGCCATATTATATTTGAATGAAAAAGCCTAATGAACATCCAGTTCACTACATTCAATTCAAGTCTATTTATCAAATAGCTAATAAGTTAAAGGCACTGTACTAGGTGTTGAGGATAGATTGATGAATAATATATTTGTTCCTAAAGGAGCTTACATTATATTGGTAGATTCAATGTCTGAATGGAATAATATGTTATAAGAAAGAATGTGGTGGGAACAAGGGAAAAATCCAGACAATCTGGAGAATTGGCAGAGTAAGATGAATTTTGATCCTGATTACTAGAACTTGTCTTCATCATATCTTCTAATGTGAACCTCCTTGCTTGCCTGACCTGATTACCTTTTCCCTCTCAAACTGAACCATTCAGGGCCCTTGACTTGGGTTAACTCCTGGTGATTAATACCACAGACTCTTCAGCTCATAAACCTCACTTTCTGACTTCCAGACCCATAACTAAGCTCTAGGCTTTGGTAAATGCAGAATGTACTGAGACCTTGTTTGCTGGAACTAGACCTTAGCTCAGTCCTTACTAGGGTCTTGTTTGTTCATAACTAATTTAATTCTGTTGCCACCTATTTTCATGTACGTTACACCTTGGGAGTAAGGTAGATGAGTGAGATAGAGTATGTCATCAGTTGGTATTCACCTTTAAATAATTCAAGCAGCTCATGAACCACATTTTTCAATCAAACTCAGTAATATATCAGATCTAATTTTCCTATATAAATAGACCTGTGAAATAAGTCAATACATGAACTTTAAGTAGTTACCAAGTCCAGCTTTAGAATAGGCTTTATGGAGACTCTAGGACAAATAAATCAGGCGATTTGAAATACTGGATAGATATCCAACCTCAAAATTAAGAAGACCTATGATCAAATTTCTGACCTGACCTACAACCTCCCAGACCCTAAGCAAATCCCTCAGTCTTTAAGTATTCCTGGCACTTTCCAAGACTATCAATTGCAAAACAAATGTTCAAGTGCATTAGCACCTATGCCAATCAAGGAAATCACAGACTTCATTCAAAAACACAAATCTCAAATGCTTTTACTAAAGTGTGTGGTGATACAAAGCTTAAATAAACAAATACTTAGATAAATCTGTGATGATACAGAAGGTATTTTAAGGTCTTCAGTGACACAGATACCATTATGGTGGTTGTATAAAGTGAAGATTTTGCTGGATCTTTATTGGACATTTGGGAATGTGAGATTGAACACTGATTTTAATCTATTTTTGTTAAGACCTCACTGGAGTCTGACACCACTTATTGGTAACTGCTAGCCTTACTAGTAGTATATGGATCATGCTTAGAACTTCGTCCCTCAAAATTTCCATCATGATAGGAGGCTACCTTAAAAAAAAAAATCACCAAAATTCCAATACTAACTCATTTACTTGATATGTGCTTTCTTAACCCTTCATTTGTATATCACGTTCTGAAATCCAAAGTATGATAATAAATATGTGCATGAGTGGTAAGACAAAACAAAACAAACACCACACACATGCACACACACACTGATTCGAACTTTCTGAATGCTGCATTCCAGATAGGGACAAGAACTAAATGTGTGATTGCATTAGTACAGGGAACTCTGGGATGAGGAAAATTCTTCATGTCAATACAAACTGGAAGTTTCTCAGCAACTTCTGGTCCTCAAAACTTACCTAGAGTATAGCAGATCTTAAGTGCTTTGCCCACAGTCCTAGAGCCAGTAGGTGTTGGAGGCAGAACACGAACCCAGTTCTTCTAGCCTATGAAGAAAGCTGTGCCATCAGGCTACCCATCCCTAGGGATTCTGGTTAAGGGAGTTTTTGGAGTCACAGATCAAAACTACATTTATGTGTATGTTCACAATACATATATACATTTGTGTTATATATGGTTACCAAGATTTCATATTTGCTTAATGCATTTAATTTCCAAAGCACTTTCATAGCATATCATTTGATTCTTTAACCTTCTCCATGTGGTAGGTAGGACATTACCAACTCTATTATATACATGAGAAATTAGGTCAAAGATACTCAGTGACCTAAGATCCCACAATCAGCTAATTGGAAGAGCAATATTTAAAGTCCTTAGACTTCTGACAGCAATTCTAGAACTCTTCTAATATGTCACACAACCACACACATAGTAAGAACTTCATAAACACTTGTTGAATGACATCTCCATAATCACAAGTTCCACTTATATAACGCTTTCAGGTCAGCAAAATATGTTACATATATTGTAATACTTGATCATTTCACATGTAAAGCTTACATTTAAAAAAAATCATTAGATTCTTTCCATGAATTTATTAAATGATGAGAAATTCTCTAAATAAGCTGAAAAGTAGAATAAAAAAATCTTCTCTTAATTGAAATGTTGAAGTTATACCAATGCTCTTCAAAATGTCATAGTTTTATTTTGAATGGTGTTATTTAATTGAACTAAAAGAATTATTATAGAACAGATAAATTCATTTTATTAAACCTTAAGGTCAAATCCAAAAATATTTCTGCAAAGACACAAAGATTTTTCACTTTTGGGTTCTCAGCATGGAACACATAACTAAATTTATTTCATTCCTTTACAAAGGTTTAACAAAGACAGCTGCTGTTATAGAAAATTCCCTTGACAATACTTGACTACAAACTACTAAGCAACTAGAACAAAGAATATTGATGACAGAATTTCAGTCCCAAAGGGGTACATTTAAAAATCAAGTAAATGAAAATTGAGAGTTGAATCAAATGTGCATGCAATAATATGCTGATTTTAGTTCTGCAAATCTGAATCAAAATGCAAGTTGAGGTAAAATAAAAAATTAAACTAGAGGTTTTATCATATCAGGAATGAAGACAATTTGGGGGGAAAACACAAGAGCAGCACTTAAATAACTCACATAAAGATCATGCATACTTTGCCCACTACACAGCAATGAGCTGCAGGGACTAAAACAAAGGGGATTATCAAAATTCAAGTATATCTTTTCATATCTGCAAGTTTAGCCTCACAAATTTAATAAATCAAGGTATAAGCTGCCTAAATCCAATAATTCAGCAAGCGTATATTAAGCCTGTGTGCTAGACATTGTGCTAAATTCTATGGATACAAAGACAAAAAAACAACCAACCAACCAGTATCTTCCCTGAAGGAATTTACACTTTACTAGGCAGAAACAACAAGTACACAAGTGTGCAAATACAAACAAAATAAGAAATAAAGACAAATAGAAGGAGAAAACCTGAGGGAAAGGGGAAGATCTTTTAAAAGAGGTGGCACCTGAGCTAGGAGAAAGAAGTAGGGAAATGTTTCCACTAGGGTCTTCAGGCAATATATATCTAATTCATTTTTCTGATTCATTAATTGCAAAATATCAAAGTTCAGAAGTTCTGGCTTCTTATCACCTTTTCACTTTTCCAACATCTGCAGGCAGCAGCTTAGGCACCACCTCGGGCCAAAGGCAGACAAAATCTGATTCCCTTCTGCCCACTCTCTTTTGGGAGCAAGAAGGAAACTCTAAGGTATCATGCATAAGCTTAAGTATGGGGAACATGGGGTGTGAGCTTTTCCCAGTATCTGAGAACCTTTTAGCATCCACGGTTGCTCTTACTTCTTCCACTTCCCACTACGTGTCTGATCGGGAGCTTGGAGGGCACAAATGAGCTGTTTAACTCCACTTATGGTGATTTCCTGTTCCTTCTCACGTGTCTTAGTTTTGTTTTGTTTTTTTTTAAATCAGTAACAATAATTACAAAAAACCAACATCTAAGTCCTTATAGAAGTTTAGTTCTTTCCTGAAAATCTGTGTTCCACTTTACATTCTTTGGAGGGAAGAGGGATACTATTTTTAATAGACACTTTATATTTTTATTTCAAAAGTTCAGTGGTGTAGTTATCATGTACTTTATTCACATGTAGCGTATAAGACCATGCAACTCTAAATTTCAGGCTCATGATTATAAAATTGTAGAATTAAATATGGAAGGGACAATCCCAATGCATTTATTTCAGAGTTGAGGAGACTGAGGCCTAGAGAGGTTAAATGATTTACCCAAGGCCATACAGCCCACAAGTGACAGAGCCAGGAGCTGAACTATGTAGAAGAAAAATAAACAATGGTAACAACTCCTTCTTAGTTTAGCCTTAGCAGATCTAGCCAATTTGTGAGTTTTTCAAATACAAATGATGCAATTTCTACATGACCATAACTTATTCTAAAGTGAAAAGACAAAATTTTAACATTTGTGCATGTTGGGCTTCCTCAGACAAGGGCCCCTGAGAATGGGAATCAGGTTGAAGACACATCTGGGTCAGCCTGTGAGCTCCTATCTTTGGATAGCTCCTATCTATACTTCTTTGGCCAAACTAAACCAGAGGTTTTACTAAATAAAATTAGCTAAAAATAACCACACCCTACAACGGGAATACATTTATCCACTATGACTGGTAGGAGAAGAAACACCAGCAGACCAGATCATCCACACATTTAGGAGTGTGTCCCAGCTGGTATTCTCCTCTGACTCTGCAGCTACCCCCTATTATTTTCTCCATACAGCCACTGCTCTATCTACCGCTCTGCTTTTTTCCATTTCACTACCTTCTAGAGATTCTCTGTTGAACTGCTTATGACTATTTACTGGTTCCCAAATGACGACCAGCTTTGCAGCTCTTTCCCTAGAGTAGTTGTAGTTCTTTCTAGAGAAAGTGAATAGCCTCAGGGCTATTTCAACTCATTTGTGAGTCAGGACTACAGCTGTACCAGCCAGCAACTCAGATTTGTCTTGTGAACTAATTCTGTTTTTCTCAAGCATCACCTCCCTCAGTCCAGCCCAACATTTGGGTTCGGTAAATAAATATCTTTCAATTACTGCCATGCCCCTAGCATCTAGACTAGATGCAATTAAAATCAGTTCAACGAGCAATTGTTAAATACCTATTATATTTCAAAGCACAAGGAAAAGAAACACAGGACTAAAACAGTTCCTGATCTTAAGCAATATACATTCCACCATGGAGAAACAACACATACACAAAAATTTTTGGTAGAAACCTGTGATTTCATTGGTGTAGAAAGTTACCATATTCTATATGTATACATATGCAAGAAAAATATAAAATTAAATTATATGACCCATTGGTTTCATCACCATGGACAGTGGAGAGAAGGTAGAACTGCTAAAATATAATTATTTTCCTATTTTCTTAGCCAAGGAGAATGATTTTATTCTAAAAATAACAAAATAAAAATAATTAATGTGATTCAAACACAAGTGTAAGTCCTTAGGGAGTTAGCGGCAGGCAGGCAGGTTTAGCGCTCTTACACCTGGAGTGTGTTTTTCTTGATTGACAAGACAGCCCCAACCCCTACCCACACTTGCCTCTAGTTACCTTCCCACGAAGACCTCATGAACACTTCCTGTTGTACACACTGTGACTTCTTCCTAAACCTTTTCCATCTTTTGTACAGGAATGATAATCAAATTAACATTATGATTCTGGAAAGGATATCAATTAAATGCCCAAAGTCTCTACTCAACATCTCTGTGACATCTCAGGACAAAATACTGTTCCCTGGTCACCATTCCCCTTCATGTGTTGTCTCCCTCAACTAGAAAGTAAATTTCTTGGTCTCTATTTTGTATTTGTATCTGTAGCACTTAGCACAGTACCTGGCACATATTCAGCACTTAATAATTTTTCATTAATTTAATTATTCAAATCAAGATAAAATATCTCATTGCTTTGATGAATTCAAGTAAGAGGTCCAAAAATATCATACCCCAGGATACTGAAAGATGCTGGTAAATGCAATCACTGAGCTACTGTCAGTGACCTTTTAAAGATCATGTCAAACATGGGAGGTGCCATGGGACTGTAAAGATGAAATCTGTTATAGAATTTTGCTGTAAATTTCTACATCAGCAGTTCTCAAAATGTGGTCCACAGATCACTGGGGGTTCCCTTTCAGAGGGTCTTGAAGGTCAAAACTATTTTTATAAGAATACTAAAGTGTTAATTGCCTATTAAAAATACTCCTCCCTTTCCCAACTATAAATCTGTGTGAGGTAAGATTTTTTTCATATATTTCAATAAACCCAACAAAAACATGTCACAAGAGATTGAATGCAGAAGTAGATAAAGGAATCCAGTTATCTCCATTAGGGCAGACATTAAAGAGATTTACAGAAATATGTAAAACAATGTCACTTGTCTCACAATTTTTTTGTTTTGGAAAATATAGTAATTTTCATAACAATATATTTCATTAACATGTAATGGACTTGTTCATGCTATTTTAAATGAATTAATCAATATTTTATATTTTTAATTTTTAATGTGATATGTACTGATAGATATCACTGCCATGAACAAAATTGGGAGTTCTCGATTTTTAAGACTGTAAAGGGATCCTAAAACAGAAAGTTTGAGAATTTCTGATCTACATGTTTGTTTTTCTAAAGTAGATCACAGATGTACTTGTTGTGTGTATTGATTAGCTTCAGAACCATATAGCTATAACCCCTGATAGCACGGATGCTGAAGCTGGTGGACTATTCAAGCTGTGGAGTTCGAGATGGTAGTGGGAGAAAAAGCTGATTAGGTGTCCACACCAAGTCTGGCCCCAATACAGTGTGAGCCTGAGGACAGAGGATGACCAGGCTGCCAAAGGAGGGACAAAGTGGCCCACATTGGAAACAGAGCAGGTCAAAGCTGCTGTGCCAGTCAACAGGGGGTTTGGGTCCAGGGGTGGCGCTGTACTTCCACCATGGGAGGGACAGGGAGACCCAGCCTCAAAAGAAAACAATGAAAACAAAAACGTAGACATGATAATAGCAAAGACTAGCATTCGTAAAGTGCTTTAAGGTTTGCAGGTACGTTACAAATACTAGCTCATTTGACACTCACAGCAATTGTAGGAGGTAGGTACTAACGTTGTCCCCACTTTGCAGCTCAGGAAATGGAGACACAGAAGTAAATGTCTTGCCTGGAATCTCACAGAAAATTGTCTTTGGCCACATTTGAACTCAGACCTTCCCAGCTTAAGGTCAGTACTCTATCCACTGTGCCTTAGCTGACAGATATATGAGCCAGTGGCTACTGGTATTATTTCTATTTCCTTTAAACAAATAAAAAGGTCTGAGGATTTTTCCAAGTCTTTGGCATTTTCCCCTTTTAAAGAAAACCAATCCTAATCCTCTCAATGTCCCCACAGCTACACTGTTTACAGCATGTTTCTCCTCCAGGTTTACTTGGCCTTGGCTACTCCACCCATCTTGTCTTCGACATCTCTACTTCCATGTGCAGCACAATATGCTAATGTTCTAGTCTAAAAGTACTGACCGTTTCTGTCGCTGATGAAGAGTTTGTTTTAAAAATCTTCACGAACTTTTTCATTTTTGGTCTACCGGCTGCTTGCCTTCAAATTTCATCCTTAAGCGTACTTGGAATGATTTTAATTTGATTGAATCTCTCACTCCAAAATGAAGAAATTTAACAAGGATAAAGGTTTTAGATGGGGAGTTAAAAAAAGTCAAAATTACAGTTACAAGATAGGGGAGATGTAGCTAGACAGTAATTCCTCTGGGAAAAAAATCTGGGGATTTTAGTGGCCTTCATGCTAAATGACTCAATACCATTACATGGCAACCAAAATAAAAACCCCATCTAAATAAGCTTTTAAGCTCCATTAAGAGACATAGGATCTAGGAAGAGGGAAGTAATAATCCCACTGTCTACTGCACATTGAAGTACTGTTTTCAGTTCTGGGGGCTCCGTATTAGAAAACCCACTGAGATAAGTTGGAGAATTCACTAGAGGGTGAACAAGATAGTGAAGAATTGGTTGCCATGCAAGGACTGAAAAAACAGGGATGTTTAGGCTAGAGAAGAGAGTATGTGGGGGGATATAAAAACTATCTTCAATAGTTTGAATAGTTGCTAAATTTTATTCTGCTTTCTCCCCCCCTCTCTTTTTCTAGGAGCAATTGGAGGGGGAAGAGTAGGGGGAATGGGAGAGAATAAAAAGGAAGAAGGTTTTAGCCTTGATGTAAGCAAAGTTTTCTTGTAAGTGGAGCTATCTATAAATGGGATGGGATGACTTGGGAGGTAGTGGGTTCTTTCTCATTGAAGGTCTTCATACTTGTATATTATATTGCAAAAAAGGACTTTTATTCAGGTTTAGATAGGATGGACTAATTGTTTCCTGGAATCCCTTCTGTCTTTGTGTTTCTTAGTTAACTCAAAGAAATGCTTTCATGGAAGTTTTTTGAGCACCTTAAAGTCTCCCTTACCAGACTACTCCAAACTGCCACAGTACTTAAAATCACCACCATACCTCTCCTGACCATTAGCACCTATCATTAAACGCCTTTGAAAATTTGTGAATTAGGGTATGTAGCTTAGCTACATTAGTTAATCCGATTAACATCCTTCACCACTCCATGCCACTTATCAGAATATAGGTCCTAAGCAATAAAATGGAGGACAGTTTTTCATAAGTTGGAAAAGTAGGGTACAATTCTGGCACTATCTCCAAGTCTCTGGGCTAGAATAAGTATGGTGAAACACTTAAAAGGATACAAAGTAATTACCTGAGGAGGATAGGAACTCCAGATGCTTAAAACAAAGTATATGTGACTTTTAAAGAATATTATTTTTTTTCCTTTTTGTATAAATAGACAAGGATAGTTTTATTCCTATAAATGAACTACTGTGCCTTGATTTTTTTAACAGCTTTTATTGGATGGACTTCCGGTAAACAAGGAGAGTGAAAGCCCAAAATGGCAGAATAAAGTGTGGGAAAAGATAGCTGCTTTTTAAAAAGTTTACCTCTTTTAAGTAAATTTGCACTTAATCAAGGAAATAAAGATAACTCTAACATTTACTTAATTTAGACACTTAAATTAAAAAATGTCCCAGACTCAAAGCACAAACACCCCAAACCGCCTTGGTACCAAGAAAGAAGGGTCAAGCATAGCAGTTACAGTCCTTTTATTTTTTTCAACAGCTTCTTAACAGATGAGTCCCAGAGTAAACAGCTGTTCCCTGGGTCTCTCAAGTTGAGTTCGTTCTAAAGCCTCTGGCTATTGTGTCTGAGAAAGGCCACCTTAAAAGCAGCCTTATTTGTCTGTGTCTGGGGACCACTGAGTGTCTATTATTTTTTTCCTTTAACAAATATCAGAAATGAAATTTTATAGATAATAATAAAAAAGAATAGAAAAGCATTCCCCCTAAAATTAAAAAGAAGGTGAAAGAACACATTGGAATAAGGGTCATGTTACAGATCTGATACACATTTCCATCTTGAAGTCAAACAAGATAAAACTAGCATTACCTGATCCACTGATTTATAAACTCACAGAAGTATATATTTCTTTGGGAGCACTCCACCTTGAAGCATTTAGAAAACATGTCCTAGAATTCTACTTTATAATATCTTTTTCTAACATGTAATTTCTCCAAGGAAGTCATCTAACAGTTACCAAAAAGTAAGATTTAGAACATTTGAAATTCTTTAAAAAAAAATAAAAAGCAGTTTTTAATGACATAAAAACTTTTGCCATTTTCTGCTCTCTACAATTCCAATAGATAAAATAAGTGTAAAGTAAATAGTAGTGAAACTGCTAGATTAGCTAACCTAATTAAAATCCTTCACCATTCCATGTCACCTATTAGAACAAACAAAGGTCCTAAGGAATAAAATGAAAGATAGTTTTTGATGATTTGGAGAAATAGGGAAAAATTCAGGCCTACGGCACAATACCCCCAGTCTCTGGGTAACAGTATGTTTGGTGCAGCACTGGGAAGGCACTGATTGCAAACAGGAGTGGGAGGGGCATATCTGACAAACTTTTCCCCCATAAAGTAAGGGAGCCAGGCAGAATATAGTAGGAGGAACTGTGGCCTAGGAGTCAAGATTCCAAACTTCTAACGTCTATTCTCTTAACTAGCTGTGTGAGCGTTAATGAACTACTACACAACGTTATGTACTTATTATCTTATTAAAAATGACAATTTTCATACGTCCCATGCAAAAACGCTCTTGGTAATTCCTATGCAACCAGACATATGATTAATCTACAACATCCAATAGGACCTTCTTCCGATAACCATCTTCTTAGCTGTTAAGACCATATAACATTATTTTTGTTGAAGCAAAACTACTTAATCCCTAACTATTTCATTCCAGACAATGAATTAACACATGGACACCATTTGCCAGGCATTATGTGACAAATGCAGCTTCAATGGATACCTTTCCCTGCTGTGTTACTGAACTGAAAACTCATTTTTTTTACACAATAACTACTATCCCAGTGTCATGCATTCTCATATGACTATATAATTATATAACATTCTGTCTTATTCTCATGTCAATTTGAAGCATAAACTTTACACATTTGAAATTTGTCATTGTGAAGTCTATTTCAAAATGCCACGATACAGTCATATAAAATGGAGAAAAATCAGTTATCTGGATATTCCCATATATCTGGATATTTTACTGAATTTTTTAAGGTTTCAACTTATCAGTTAGCAAAATATGTTCTCATCTGGCAAACTTTTTCTGCCAAATTTCTAATAATTTATGTAGTATATTTTAGGCTTCTCTAGATAAGTGTTTTTTATTTTTCCATAATCTTTATTTAGTAGTTCATATTAATAGATGATTATTTTTTCATTCAAGTAAACCAAGAATTGATTAGATCATTATTGGGAGTTGAACCAGTAGAATAAAATGGAATTTGCACTACTATACTCACATCCCATGATAGAATCGAAAGGACAGTAGTCAAAAATATCTGAGTACAAACACTTGTTTGGATATTATAGCACCTGCATGACTTTGGGTGACTCACTTTTAGATAAGTTTTTTAAAATTAATTTTTATTCCACAAAATTTTTATCCCATGTTGGTACAAAATTTTGTTGCTAAATAAAATTTTTTAAAAACCCTTTTTTTTTTTATCTAAAAGGTAGCAAAGTGTTTAAACTAAAAATTGAATAGAGTTTTCTATAAGCAGAAGATTGTGAGATTCAAATGATAAAACCCACACTAGACTGGTCAGTTCTTGAAGGAAACAACCAATAGGAATGGAAGGATTCTTGGCAAAAACAAGCATTTGAAATAATCAATGCTCAGAGACTTGAGAGGATCAGTAAAGCTAATGAGAGGTGGCCATGTCTGGCTGAAAACTCTACCAGGAGATACAGAGATAAAGGGGAAGTGATGCCAGAGAGGGATGGTACAACATCCCCATGGGCAGAAGCTCCATACTTCAATAATAAAATGGCATGACTAGCACACGCTGTAGCCTACCTGGATGGGATATTATTGAATGCTAAATGAAATGTGAAAAACTGTAAGGGGTGCTTCATTCGTTTTATAGAATAACATCATTTCATTGGAATGAGAAGCGGTCTTGAGAAAGTTCAATAAAGAAAATACTACATGCCAGAAAGAGTAGTTTAAAAGTTTAAGAACCACAAGGATATACAGAGCATGGACTAGACAAGAATCTGAGTAACAAAGCAACTGCTGTGGGAAGTAATTTTGAGTGAATTTAAACGTAAGGATCGTCCTCAATTATTGTTCTACCTGTGCTTTATTTCATCCTATCTCCTTCTTCTCGTTAATGCAGTGGCTCTGCCAGAAATGCCCTTTCCTCCTTTCTAATGTAGATGACATCTATCTTTCATACACCATTTCCTCCATGAAATCTTCCCTAGTGACTCCAGCCTACTTTGTTCATTTGATTTCTTGAAATACTAGAACATTTACTATCACTCAGCTGTTAACTATATTCTATCTGAATTCTGAGAATCATTCTAAGAAGGCAATATAATCATTCTATAGCTGAGATAAAATATCATAGATTGAGGACTTTCTAAACTTTAATCACTATACACTGTTTGTTGCTATGATCACAACTGACAACAATGGGATGATGATGACAGCTATTACTAACACTGTTACTACTTCAGAGAGTCCAACACCAACAGGGCAGACACTCAACAAGTAGGGACCGTCAATCTGCTGATTGTTTGTCATCCCAAAAGGATCTACATAGAAGAGTGACTAGAAGTAAATCAGCTCTTTCCTTGTTTTGTTTTCTCCATCCGATTTAAAGATGCAGTTCCACACCAACATGGTGAAGTATTATCGGTTGTTTGGGGGGAGAGAATGAATTTTAACCATGGCAACTCATAAAACAAAGGAAATAACAAAACTGTCTTTGGTCCTTTAAGATCCACAGACACAGCTTCAGCATTGGTGGCAATGGTGGGAAATAGAGGAGAGAGTGTTGAGAATCACCCTGTTTTTAGAACATTAACCTATTTTAGAACATTAACCTATCTGAAGGTTCTCAAAATATGAGTCATGTCTAGAATCCAATGAGCAAATATACTATTAAATGAATTGAATCATAAATTGTCACATTCTTACTGCAAAGGAAACCAGAGACAACAAGCTTTTCATGGAGAGGCAAATTCGGGATAGTGGAGGTGGTTTTATTATGCATCCAGCAAAGAGCATCATTTGATGTTACAATTGAGCATTTGTATTGCACAGTTCATTGCAAACATTTGCAAGAATACCAAACCAGATAGCCAAAGATTTATTACGTGGTACTTGTTCCAAAAAAAATGAGAAAAACTTGATGAAAAGGAAGAATCTTCGTATAGGAGATAAAGTACTAGTCTTAGAATTAGGAAAACCTAGGTTCAAATCCTACCATCAGTACTGAGGAGCTGTATGTCTACGGGCTTATAAACTCCCTAAGCCTCAGCTTCCACATTTGTAATATGGGGAAAATAATGCCTAGAGTACCTATCAATGCTGTTACAAGACTCAAATGAGAAAATTGTTGTAACTTGCCAAACAAACTTTAAAATACTATCTGAAGTCAGCTGTTACCATTAATATCCTCCAAATGAAATTGCCATAAACTTTAATTCTCAGTTACTTCAATGAAAAGGTGGTCATAAAGAAAGGTGTCCTAAAATCTTTTTAAAAAAACAAGATTCAGAAGTAACCTATAAGAGAGAAATAAAGTGTTTATATAATATAGACATATAACACCTATTCATCACAAGCAGTTTCTTCAAGAAAGAAGTGGGAAGTACTGGACATGGCACATACCAAAAATATGAAATTGAGCATATTTTAAGAAAAAAGAAATAACATTACTGATATGGGAGTCATTTCTAAATCAAATGTCTACGTAGATAGAATTAGACTACTGACTTATTGTATCAAAGATAGAAATCAATACTATATTAGAAGAGAATAAAATTAGAAGACATGTCAAGGAACCAAAGAATTCTAATTACAATCTATTTAAAGAAGTAATTTATGCCAAAAAAAAAAAAAAGAGAGAGAGAGAGAACTGGGTAAAAGAACAGACCTTGACACAGACTAAGACATCACTTCTCAAAGAAGTTTCCTGAATGTAAATCAATTGTCACAATGAAGATATGCAAAAGACCCAGAGATCATCTCAGCTAGCACATACAAGCTGTCTCTGCTAAGCAAAAAGTTCTGGTATCACAGTTCATCTAGAATATAAACTTGTCTGTAAAATCTTACAGAGTAAGAACACAGAAGATAAAGGAAAGTATTGTCTTATGTAACAGTGAAAAGTAGTTTAAAAGGAAGGAAAAAGTCTAAAGAAAGCTTAGAAAGAGAAACAATTAAGCCAGATCATCCTTAAGGACATTTAAAGATTAAACTAAAAGGAAAGAAATAAAGGAATGAAAAATTGTAAGATCCAAAAATATTTCTATAAAATCTTTTTCTCATCAACTTCAGTGCCTCATGGCATTTGAACTCTGACATCACAGTCCTCAATTGCTGCACAGGATCCTAAAATCTTGGATATGGAGGTACAAGGAACTTTGGATTCATATTGTCCAAATACTTCATTTTCCTATAGCTATACTAACCTATGCAATTGGCCCATACTAATCACAAAACTAAGTGTCCACGTGCTAATTAACTAGGACAAAAAAGAATATGCTAATATTATGACAGATGGCAATAATAATAATATTGTAATAGTAAGGCTTTCTATTCAAATAAGTTTGTGTTTGGATCTCTCTGATTTCTAACACCTTTGTCTTAACCTGACCCAGATGGCTCTGGAGGAGAAGTGAGGCTGGTGACCCTGCACAGCTCTCCCTCACTCAAGTCCAAGTCAGCTTCAAGTCCTGTCATCATCTCCCTGATGTCGCGGTCCTCCTCGAGAACCAAGGACAAACAACAACACAATCTTACCCTAGAATCACCGAGGCTGCGTGTTACTGATATTTCATCATTTCATATCTTAGGTGCATTTTGACTTGTTTTCCTTTTTGGTTGAAATTTCTGCTCTTAAGTTATTGCTCTACGGCCAATTGTGCATATTGCAGATAATGACTAAGAACTGCCTTGAAGCCCCCTGAACGAATTCGCAGACCCTTAGACTTCCCAGAAGTTGTAGATCTCCTAACGGGCAGGGGAATCCATGGGAATCAACACGTATCCTAACAAGTGTTTGACTGAATGATAACTATACATTTCTAAGAGGTTGGATCCCCTAAAACACATTAGTAGTTATTTCACTTTTTTACTTCAATATACACATTATCTTGTTTCATGAGAATGATTTACATATGAACTGAGGGCATCCTTGATGAAAGTTTGAAAAGGAAACAGGGAGATTCCAAATAAGAACAGGAGCTCTGTAGCTATGTAGCCTATACTATACCTAAAGCTTAAGGAAGCTTTAACAATCATCTATTGAATAAATTTCACATAATCTGTTCTAGACTAGAGAATACTAGCTCAAAAATAAGAGGGAAATTTCAGAATATTTAAGAGGAGTGACTGAAATCATTGAGATCTCCAGGGAGGGTAAAGGAAGCTACTCCAAAGCCCAATGGTAAAAAAATATTATTACTTTTTAATTTTAATAATTTTACTAAAGAACAGCACACTAACTACTAATATTGTTAATTTTTTAAAATGATGTTTTTTCATGTGAAACCAGATGGGCTTAGCTAGATATGGGGTTTGTGTTAAGAAAAAGTAGGAAATACGTTTGCATAGGTAGGAGGAGGAAGCTAGATTTTTGTATGAATTTTAATGACAGAAGATTCTGTCAGTACATTATCACTACCTGTTATTAAAATAATGATTATTTGCTAAAATCCCCTAAAGATAACAACCTAACTTTTAGAAAACTGAGCATAGAAAAAGGTTAAAATGTCTTTATACCAAAATTGTCTCTAACAGCAGTAATGCTGTTGTATTTTTATTAGGTCCTAAAAATGTCAACTGATTGAATTCTTTTAAAGATAAAAGTAATTATTTTTATCATCATCTCTGGAACAGTGACAATGCGTACCAAATACTGAAGAAGATACAAAGTTGTAGGTCCTCCCCTGGTACATACATGCTCAGTTAGGTAATGTAATTCAAACCATTAATGTATAATAGTTATGATGTTATAAAGAAAAATCAAGGCAGAAAAAGATTAGTAAGGAAGAAATGAATGTACAACATAAACAAAAGGAAGGAACAATCAAGATTATTAGGTGATAGGGAATTAAAAAAACACGGCATAAGACAAATATTCAGATTCCTTAGAAAATATAATTCACTTTCATTTTTGCCATGAAACCCAGTGAGCCCATCTCAGGGTCAGAAATCACTTTACCTCTCAGGGTCCCAGCAAATCTCTAAAACTGTATGTTTCAGAGTAGCTACAGATTTGTATAGTCATAGGTACTTTTCTTACTGGGGGATCTCTCCATCACTCCCCTTTTCTCTCCCCACTTCTCAAAACTACCATAAAGAATGTTGACACAGCATAGAAGTCAACTGCCAAAAAAATTATCAAATAATTATTTTGCTTACAATTTTACATACGGTACTAAACAAAAAAAACTGAAAATAAAATCTCATCTAATTTAGAAGAACATAAATTTCTTAACGGCAAGGACTTAATTCTCAACATGATGCTTTGCACATGATAAGTGATGAATAAATGTTTGTTTAATCAAATTATATATTTCAAACATATTCTTCCATGATAAAAGTATAATATTAGAGAAAAATGTATATACAAACCTTGTAAGCTACTGTTTTGAAAAAAAAAGTGGACAAGAATGAAAAGAAGCAAAATTGTGTCTCTTGATATAAACTGCTTTCTGGAACCACAATATAACTCTCATTTTTTAAAAAATTCACCATTTATTAACTCTATCGTAGATGCCTTTTTTGGTCTCTATTATAATCTTAATTAGGATCAAGTTCCTTTTTTTAAAACAAGAAAATTTGTTAAATGTATAAAAGTATGTTCATTTTTCTAAATATACATGTTTATTTAAAATAGAATTGTCCTACAGATTTGATCTAATGATATAATAAAACAGATACTGTACTAAGAATGAAATGAAATGTGAAGTAATTATATACAATCAAAGCAGCATGATTTGCAAAAAATGATTATCCAAATTGAATATTCTGGGAAGACCCAAATATACAATTAATTTATTTAAAATCTTGAATATTGCTAACCTGTCTGTGAATCAACTCAACATTTATTAATGATGCTTTTGTGCAGACTACTGGGGGAACTTATGATCCAGAAGATATGGCCTATGTCTGCAAGGAAATTATACTAACTGGAAAGTCAGAAAACACACAATGCATCCTTTTCCCCTCTTCCTCAATAGCTGCAAGATGCGTTAAGAGAACTCTCTGTTGAGATATGCAAATGCAAGAAGGGCACAAACTTGGTAAGTCCAGTGCTTACATTCTTCTCATGTTATGATCCCTGCCTAACTACCCTCCTTTTCTTCCCTCAACCTTCCCAACCTTGGATATCAACACATTGGGGAAAATAGATTGTTGAAATTCCTTTCCAGTTTGAAAATGACACAATGCTAAAGAGATTCTGATATGTTAGAAAATTGGGCCAAATCTACCAAGATGAAATTTCAAATGGATAAATGTAAAGTCTTACATACCAGTTCAAAAAAAATCAACTTCACAAGTCCAAGTACAGCCAAATAGCTCTTCTTCTGCAAAAGATCCAGGTATAGGCAAGCACCATGTGGGAACCAACAATGCTAATGCAATCTTTGGCTGTATTAAAAGAGAGAAAATGGTGCCCAAGTGTATTCTCTGCCCAGGTCAGACCCCATCTGAAGTACTCTAGTCAGTTCTGTGTATGGCTTTGGTAGCTAGAAAGCATCAACAAGAAAGCAAGTCACTTAGAATCATAGATTTTGATATACAGCGTTTTTTAGAAGTCAGACAAGTCCAACCACCTCATTTTACAGAGATCATCTACATGTCCAACCCAGTCAGTTTACAGAAACAAAAACTGAGGTACAGAGATATTAAACGTCTTGTTCAATGTCACACAGTTAGTAAGCAGCTCCATTTAAGATTGAGACCTTGGCCCTCTGACCCTAGACATCTTGATCAGCCACAAATCTACTGTAATCCTCAGCACCTGAGGCTATCGCCCCAGATAGCAGAATTTCGGGCTCTGGGTGGAGAGTGAAGAGAATGGCTGAAGCTTTGGGGAAGGTGGTGATTGAGGTTTTTCCAGGTACCAAAGCAATGAGGCTTAACACCTGAAAGATCTGTATAATGAAGACAGAAATGTGGACAATGGGGTAGAAAACAATGACTCTGACTCCTCAACTTAACTTCTGCTCCTTCTAAATTGTATTGTTATGCTAAACCAGAAAGGATCTTGGGAATAAATTAAATTAGAGACCTATTTGTAATATTGCTATTATCAATCCATTCTTGTTTGTCTCTATTGACCACCAGTGCTGTTTCCCCAAGGATCTACCTAAACATATAGGCTCCCTAATCAGAATGGAAGCTCCTTGAAGGGTAGGGACTGTTTCACCTTTGTATTTATATCCCCAGTGTTTAGCAGAGTTCTTGATACATAATAGGGACAAGTTATGACCTGTGGTTTTACTTATATTCTAAGAACTTCTGGATGAAGAAATTCCTTTACCAATGCAGGTCAGTAAGCCTTAGAGAGTTGGCTCATAGTCACAAAGCCTGTAAAGGTCAGAGGCAGTACCTTGATCTTGCATGGTTGTCCATGCAAGAGGCCAGTTGTCCATGAATTATTCCACACTTTCTCTAGCACACAACAAGAACTTGGGAAATGCTTTACAAGTCCAGGGTAGCAGCAGGCCAGTGAACATTATGTACACTAATTTTATCATGGGGTTAGCAAATACCAGTGGAGGATATGTACCCTATTGCCAACACTCAATCAGTACAGACCAGTGAATCCCAGCAGAATAATGCGTACAGAAAAGATGTGGAATGGAATAGGAACAGTATGGAGTAGGTCATAAGAGCAATATGATTACATCACCAGAAGATAGAGGTAGTCCTGTCCCAAGAGCAGTGTGAACTGGCCCTTGACATATGCATTCTTGACCACATGTGTTCCCAAGAGATACCCCTTATACAAGAACTCTATGCAAACTCCCAAGACTCCACTGTTGCTTTACATATACTAATGGAAGAATGAATAGTAGATTCCTGGGGAAAATTACCTATTAAGAATTTTCTTGCAATGCTACTTCAACAAAAGTCTTTAAGAAATTGTTCTTTGTGTATTGTACCTGAATGTATTAGAGGCCTCCAGAACAGCTATGCCAGGTACTCTCTAGGACCACTTCCATTTGGAACTACAGCTCATGAGCCTCCATTGACATGTTTACTTTTTCACTACTCCTACTGATGATACCAAACCTCTGATTTCTAAGTACAAAAGGAAAAATTTCCCAATAATGAAAGCTATCTAATAGTAGAATGAGCTGCCTTAGAAAGCAACAGGTTCTCTTTCCCTAGAAGTCTTAAAGCAGTTGCTGGATTATTGTTTGTCAAGATATTACAAATGGGATTCTGATTCAGGTATGGGCAGTTCCCTTCCTCTGAGTTCCTTTCCAATCATGGGATTTTATAATTCTCAGAAAACACTTCTTATTTTAGTAGTTTACTGGGGAATTAAAAACTACAGGAAGATCACACAGAAGAGATGGCAGTGATCTGAGCATTGAAAAAAAAACACTCCACCTAATGTCAGCAAATTTTGTCATGGAGAAGGGCTTTAGAAATTCCTGGGTCAGTGGGAAAAAAAAACCCGATTTGCCACAGACTCATGGCTAATCTGAGTCAGAGGCAGAACTTGAACCCTAGTCTTCCTTATCCCAAGCCTTTTTCTATACCCATGTGGCATACCCAGGATGACTGGCTAGCACATGTTCTTAGGTCTGCTTTTCTTAAAGGAAAGCAACTTTTAAGGGGTCAACAATCTTCTTTAATTACATTCACTAGTTCAGAAAAAATGTTAGCACCCTGACCATCAGAGAAAATATAAGCAGAGAAATAAAGACCAACAGATAGGGCTCTACCGCCTGAATCAAAGCAATATTGCTTTACACTTTACATACTTCCCTGGATCAAGAGAGCTTTTACATCTAAGTAGTTGCGGGTCTGAACATATGGTCACTCAGTCTCCACCAGGGAATCATAAGGTTCTTCTCATAAGTAAGCTCCCAAAGCAAAAGACCAACTCAGAGTAAATATACACTTCTCAGAGCCAAAAGGCATCATAACCCTCATGACTCAGTGAACTTAGTTGCAAGCTTTCCTACAAGCAAGCCTCCCCTAAGTAAGCTTCCTTTAATGGGCTCCACATCAGGCCTATTAATGGGCAGGGAAGATCTTAAATCCCGTTAACATGACACCATACTGAATGGTCTATAATGAAAGAAATGAAGAAGTAAATGTATACTTTGCTGTGTGCATTTTTCTCACTGCTCCAAGTGTAGGAGCCAGATCTTCTAAGCAAGAATCAAAAGCCAGTTTTATGTCAACAGTCTTAAAAGCTAGAGTAGAATAAGTTACAGAATAAAAACAGAAGTAGCCTGCCAATACAATGATTTCTCATATGGCACAAAAATCTCTTCATATATATAAAAATATATTTATATATGGCATTTAGCTGAAGAGGGCCTGAGTGCCTAGCAATCATGCTGTATACCTCTGAGCCCCAAGGGTCCTGGAGACTATACTTGGTTCTGAAGGACATTTTACAAGTCCAGAGCCATCATTGTACCAGATGATTAGATACCTGCAGTGGGGGGAGGGGAAGAGAGATATATATTTCTACTACTAAGGACAATAAAAGTAAAAAAGGGAATAGAGATATAGAAAAGGTTCACTCAGGAACTGAACAAGGGAAGAGTCAGGGTCAAAGATAAATATGGTGCTGGTACATTTCTCAGAATATCCTGTCTTATTCTTTACTAAAGAGTTCAAATGTAGAGAAGCATTCAGTCTCTGATTTAAAACAAAAGCCCTCTCCCCTCAAATCCTTTCTTTTTTTTTGCCTTTCAGAAACTACAATTGACATAAAACTGGACACACATTTAGGAAGCTACAGATAGTTTTTCCTTTCAAATAAGCTAAAAAGGTCTCTCCATCTATGGCATTCTCACTGTTTCCACGAGATTAATCTAATGATCAGACAGAACAATTAACTGATGACAGGGAAGCCTTTTCTCACTTGACAGACTAGTTTTATGACAAAGGTACTTTTAAGGACTGTCTAGTTCTACTGTTAAAACATTTGTTCACGGTGTTTTGGGGAGGAGGAAAGACGGGGAGAAAATTTGAAATTCAAAATTTTGTGGAAATGAATGTCAAAAATGTAAAATTAATTAATTAATTAAACATTTAAAAAAAAAACAACAAAACATTTGTGCCCATATCCTTAAAACAGACTACTCTTTAGGGGAACACTGTTCGCTGATAGACATGGACTATAAGAAATGTTGCAATGAGCAAATGGTGTTTACAACCCTGAGGACATTACATTTCCAGCTTATTCATGAAGATTTACAAGCCCTGATGAGAACAAAACAAAGTCCAAAATGCAGGAAATTCTTTTAAGTAGTCAGCTCTTGATTATCTGTACCACAGCATGGTTGACCCTAAAAAACGGAAACTATATCAGGTTCTGGGTTTTCTCTTCACTTCCCAGAAGCCCCAAGTCAGGATGATAGTATAGGCAACTACCAGGCAAAAGTTAAAAAAATGGTACCTGAGCTATGAAATTACCCTCCAGAATTGTTTATAGATAAGAAAAGAGTACAAAACTGCAACTTTAACATCAGCAATGATCTTAAAACTAAGGAGGTCTACATGGTGAGATTTCAGATATTTGTGGAAGGTTTCCTGCTCCCCAAAACTACTTTTCTTCTTACTGCTCCAAGTGTCACTGATAAATGAAATCTCCAACCACAGAAAGCTTTATCTCTGTTCTAAGATTTGATGTATTCACAATCAAATACCTTCCAGAAAAACACTTTGAGTCAATTCGTTATTGGGATACTTTAGCATAAAGAACACTTCCTGAAAGCAGGGTTGATATACAGGATGCGAGGAAGAGGGCTGCCTGAACGGAACTACAGAGAAAGGAAAGGCTAGAGATATCAAAACACATTTTATCTCCATAATTTTGAGTAGATGTCTACCTTGATCAGCACAATAAAATAATCATCAATTAGGACTTTACTGATCACAAATATGCAATAATTCAGTGTATTTATGATTCCACTAAGTTCAAAAAGATAGGTATTTGCATATTTCTAGGAATTTATTTGGGAGTAGGAAAGATCTAGTCAAAATCACAAATTTCAAGTGCTAGGTTCAGAAATTAGTCATTATGTTAAGTATGTTTATGAATAATTATCATAACAAATAAGAAACATCTTGAGGCAGCAGGCAGACAATCCTTGGTGTCAAGGCCTATCTTTTAATTATGACGGCTACATGACCTTACATAAGTCACTGAAGTTCTCAGTGCCCCATTCTCCTCCACAAGTCTCCAAGGATTCAGTTTCAAAGCTGGTATCAACCTGCACTGGGAGAGGGGGTTACTCACCAGGAACTCCCTATACCAATGAAGTTACAGGTCAAGGTTAAAAAAAAAAGTCTAATCCTTCACAAAATCCTCTTTCCATTCCTCCTCATGGAATGGAGGCATCTGTTGTTTCTGATGGCCCTGCTAGAAGAGTACAAGCTGTGGCAGATTCTACTCAACTAGAAAGACTTCTAGCAATCAATCACCAAGCATTTATTAAGCCCCTACTAAGTACGGCACATGGAAGCCTGCTTTTAAGAAGTTTACATTCTATTGGAGAGAGACAATATGTACATATACAAAATAAATACAAGGAAATTAGGAGGAAGACATTAATCACAGGGTGAATGTCCCCCAGAGACAGAACATGTTTGCTCTCTGAGGACCAGCTTTGCTAGGCTTTGAGAAACTTATAGTTAGAGTGAATGGGGGTGAGGGTGAGGGATTCTCTCATTATAACAGAAATTTCTGTAAATCAAATTATACTCTGCTATTGATTTAATTGGAGATAAATTCTCTTGGGTCCCAAGATAAGGCAGAAATGTCACTTGGGAAAGACAGAAAATTTTTTAAACATACAATAAATGAATAAGAATGTCAAAATGTGTATGTTGCAAACAGCTGGTGACTGGCCTGGGTGGAAGGAGTTCCTTAAATCAGTGAAATCCCAGGACCTAATCACCACCACAACCATCAACAATACATACGTGAGTATTAGATATGCAGGAGTGATTATGTAATGGAATCATTCTTCTATTTTTTTTGCCAGTTCACATCTCTGAACAAAATGTTTTGAATTTTTCACTTAAAATGAAGGAAGTTACAGGAAGCATTTTTCCAATTCAATATTTTCCACCTCACCTATAAACATTTCTATAATTGTTTATTAAAAATTAAAATAAACTGATCATTTTCTGATCCTGTATATCTAGTGAGAATTCTAATCATCCGTTTAGGGAAAATAACAAACACATTATTCATCAAATGTACACATGCACCTTATTTCACAGAGCAGATGTGTTCCCAAAAAACTGGCTGCAATACAAATTTCTGTAAGTCAAATGATACCTTCCCACTTATTTACTTGGAGATGAAAATTCCCATAGTAGAATAATCCCAAGATGATAGTTATGTCACTTGGGAAATAAAGCAACTCTTTTAAAGATACATTAAAAGAAAAAATAATTATTTTCCAATAAAACAATATCACACAATTGTTGATTCAGAACTGCAAGGCACTTTAGACTCTCATTCTTCAGACAATTCTCTATTTGGGTTTTACAGTCCTTCACAAACCAGGCTTCAATCTATCTGTGAAGTCTCATTATACATCAGCTCCCACCACTTGCTTCATGCCCCTGATGCTTCAGTCCAACTGGCCTTTTCTCTGTTCTCCACACTAGCCCATCTCCCTTCTCCATGCCTTCACACTGGAAATGCACTTCCCCCTATTTATGTTTCATAGAATCTTTTAACTTCCTTCTAGACTCTTCCTGATTCCCCAGCTGCTAATCCTTTTCCTTCTTAACACCTTCAGGTTTCCTTTCATCCCTGTGTCTGTTATTTTCCCTAAATTTTCTGTCAAATTGTCCACCCAAATTTCTTCATACTTCTGTTACTTAGCAGTATCAGATGTCCGGGCATAATTTGGGGGTCCCTTCCCTACTTGGTCATTTACGATACACATGTATATATTCAAGGTACCTGAAGGAGTGCCTCATTTTATTCCCTTACAAATTTTCCAGTTGCAACTACACATTTACATTGATGCAAACCCTCCAATCCCCTATCTATGGTTGTTCCTTAAATCACTTCAGGAAAAGAGAGATATACCTTTGCTACAATATATTCTTCAAAGAACTGACTAAATTTAAGATTAATTTTTTTATAAAGCAAATAAAAACTAAAATGCAAAAGACTTGTTTCTTAGTAATCCTATGGCAAAATAATTTGTACATCAAAGAATTTTTTCATAGAGTTAAGTAATTATCCCTTAATTTTTGTAAATCTAGATTTACACGTATCAGTTTTGTTTCAAAGTAAGGTAACTTCAATAAATTAGAATTGTGACTGTATGCCCACCCTATATATGCTCCCCAAAGCTCAGATGGTAATGATTTGTTGATTTTTAAAAGCAATTTTCCAAAACCAAAGCATACCCACAGAAATCATAGAAATGTAAATGAATAAGGACCTATATACTACAGACAAATGGTTTTTCAAGTCCTCTAGTTCAAAAAGAAAAATGCTGATATAACTTAATCAAATAGAATGGGACTTACATAATCATGGAAGGCTTTAGCTTCACTTGAGTGTTCACAAGTTTCACGTCTTTCTGGAGCTGCACAGTAGAGATCCCAAAATACACTATAAAAAATAAAACAACAGTAAGAAAAAGTCAGTCTCAACAAAAATGACCAGTCCCTCTACTGCAAAGACATTTGGAAGAGTCTTGCTTTTCTACAGCAAAATTTTCTTCTTTTTTCTCTGAATACAATTTCTTTTTTTAAATTTAATTAATATATTTGTTTTCAGTTTTCAACAATCACTTCCATAAGTTTTAAATTTTATCCCCCTCCCTGCTCAAGCAAAGTTTTCTTCTTAAGGCAATATAAACCTACCACTAGAAGGGTTAACCTGTAACATTTATATAATTTTAGTGAACCTTCAGGAGTTTATTGCCCACAAGACTGGAAGATGTTTTAGATGAGATATTCCTGAACTCTGTATAAATGAAATTCTTAAATATCTGCGAATTAAAAATCAACACTGAAAACAAAAGCTAAAAAATCAACACATCCATCCATATAGAGTAATGCTTTTCAAAGCTACTCAAAAGGATTTATGGGAAATCATCTAAGTCATTTTCAAGATATTCCCTGCAGTACTGCAAAGGTAAGTAAAATATCATAATTTAATTGATGAGGAAGAAAGATATTTGTTTTGTCTAAGATTACTGAGTTGTTCAGTTAGGAATTGTACTCAATTTTAGCCAATTATTTTGCCTGCTAAAAAACAACAAAGTAACATTTCTTCAAAGGTTTCCTCTTTCTACAATGAATAGAATGAAGATATTCTGAAAATATAGTTCTAATGACTATTCCAATAAGATACTTCCTCTTTCACGTAAGATCTAACAAGGAGTTTCTGCTAAGTATTCTGAAGTACAGAAGATTTTTTTTCTTATTTTAAAATTATCTCCCTGTACTTATTTGGAAATAATGCTACACAACATTAAAGACTTCCTGAGTTGTAATATATACATTGTTGAATAAAAAGATAAAAGAAGTTTTAAAAGATCTTTGAATTCATAATGCTATTTTTATGGGACAAAGAGTTTTGTTTTTGTGAAAACTGACCAGTATACCCCTTTAACCTTCAAAGAGTACTACAGCTCCTAAGGTAGAGATTGCAAGCCTAGAAGACTTTTCTGACCAATGCGATTTTTGTTCATGACTTTCCATAAAACCTCTGTAAAAGTTCCACCCAAAACACTGGAAGATTTCCTCTGTTCCTTTAACTCTTCCTTGTGCATCAATTCAGCCACATGACCAAAATTCTCTCGCGGGGTTACTTGTTTTCTGGTTTTGTTCTTGTTGTTACATTTTTTTCTCTCATGAAAAAAAAGGCCAGCTTTGATATTGCTACTCAAGGCAAATCATTCTTGGTAACACTCTTACAACCTTCAATGTCCTTTTCAATAGACTGTTCTTTTGTTCTGCCTACAAGTCTGTCTGCACTTATAGTGCTCCGTGATATATATAGCTCTATAGCAAAAACCGAGACAATATGGGGGCTTTTAAAAAATAGGCTGCTGCAGTAGCAATCAATTTGGGATTGTTAAAAAGGACAGACAGTTTCCCAAATTCAGCACATCCCAGTTCTTCCTCCTCACTGTCCACCTGTCACATGACAATATCCTTTGGTTCTGATCAGAGAACAAAAGTGAGGTCAAGGGGCAGTATGTCTTAGTAGACAAGAGTGCAAGGGCTGATTCCAGAAGATATGAGTTCAACTTTTACTTCTAGAAGTTAATACTTAGTTGTTCTTGGAAATATTGATTAACCTCTGTGCAACTCCCTAGGACTTGATAAATTGTAGGGAGATTAAAATCTGCCTAATTGGAAGGAATTCCTATACTAAAAATCTCTTTTAAATAATTATCTGCTTCATTGGGGGAGGTTTTTTTGTTTGTTTGTTTGTTTTTTTAGTATTACAGATCATGTTTAAATTAGTGTAACATCATGTACAAGAACCTCACACCAAGGCTCCCCATCCCTCTTTGATCAAATATAAAAGCATCTGTTTGGCATTCAAAACTCTTTATAACATACTTCTCTCTTCTTTTCCAGTCTTCCTACAGTTTATACCTCACCATTTACTCCGCAATCCAGTAACACTGGCCTCCTTGCTATTTATTACTCAAAAAGAACACTCCATCTGTTGACTGGACACTTTCATTGGCTGTCCCCCATGCATGGAATTGCCTCCCTCCTCATCCCTATCTACTGGTTTCCATGGCTTCCTTTAAGGACCAGTAAAATCCCACCTCCTGCAGGAAACCTTCCCCAGGCCCTCTCAATTCTACTACCTTCCCCCTGCTGATTATTTCCAATTTATCTTGTACATGGATCATTTGTGCATAATTATTTGCATGTTGTTTCCCTAACTGAAGAGTGAGCTCCTTGGGACCAGGGGCTGTCTTTTACCTTTCTGTATAACCCCAGAGCTTAGCACAGTGCCTGTGGCACATAGTAGGCACTTGATAAACGTTTACTGATTGACTGGTTGACTGACCATCAATACAAAACATTTCTATTTGGGCACCATGGAAGAGCCCCTTCATCACACTGGCAAACACCGCAAGTGAACTTAGGTCTTCTGGCAGTTCTTTTGCTGTTGGCATTAAAGGGATTGTTGAACAGAATTATCTTGAAGGCGGCATCACTGATTCTGTTATGAGGTTTAACATTTGCATGGGGAGACAAGCTTGAGAGAAGTCAACGATCACTGCTCTTTTTAAGCAACACTTTGCTCTCTTTGTTCTTTGCATATTGAAATTTTTGTATTTGCTGATAATCCCTGAGTTTACAATAAAAGAACATTAAAAATCCCCCATGACTCTACACCATTCTATTCAAATACTTTATTAAAAACAGCAAACAATACCCACAATGTAAACCTACATTCTTTACACCTTTTACCTAGTTGTAGAATTGTGAATGCGGGATCTTATACAGAAAATAATATACAAAACATGCCCATCCTCTTATTTTTCCTTCAAGAAAACTCTCAATGTGTGCATAAAACCTTCTCATAAAGATTTTTATAAGGATGAGACTTTCCAGTCACCTTTCTGATGTAAAAGTGTGGTCTCCTCTCCATTCTGATGGTGAAGGGAGGCAACAGTCCCTTCTATACTGTCTTTTACAATGAGCCCTGTGTGCACCTTCAAGTACATTCTATTCTGAATACGTTTGGTCAAGTTCAGGTGCTTTTTTCTGATCTCACTGTCTTAAATTATGTTGGCAATTATTCACATAATATATCATATACTGAATAGGTAGAGTCTAGATGTGATCATTCCAACATTGTCACAATTAGAACAGATGACTTTAGAAACAATGGAAGATCCATCCCATTTCATGTCTATTTATTTACCTCCATATTTCATCCACAAATACTATAAAGTACGATAACGTTTAGCTGAGCCTTTCATTAAGTTTCTTGCAGGTTTGTCAAGTATTTTCTATGTTTTTTAGGTGATTCTGCTCTTAACTTCTACCATCTCCTGTGATATTTACAAATGACTTTGAACTCTACATCGCTATTGCCTTTTGCTGCCATGCCTTTCTGTTGAACAAAGAGATGAACGACCTGCAGAATGAGGCAGTTTCAGGGCTCTTCTAAACTTCTTTTGGTGAAAGCCTTGCCTCTGCTACTTTGGCAGACCAAGCTCAAAGTAACTCAGAACTCACATGAAACTTCTCATTAATAACAAAAGTTTTGATTCATTTTCCCGTAACAGTCAGACCTATTACACTATCTCTAAGAATGGTGATAATCACTGTTAATTGTGATTACTTTAACCTAATTCCCATTTTGAGTGAGCAAAACTTTGTCTGGGTTAGAGCTGTCAAAATCAAAAGCTATTGTCTTCTCATGTCTATCCTTTTGTATAATTCAGCATCGATTTTGACCTTTAACTAGTCAGTCAGTCAATCAACAAGCACTTACGCATGTAATAGGGACTCCGCTAAGCATTAAAGATACAAAGAAAAGTCAAAAGATAGTCCATGCTCTCAAGAAGCTCAAGATCTAAGAGGAAGACAAAATTCAAATGACCGTATACAAGTAGGATATATACAGATCAGCTGGAGTTAATCAACAGAGAGAGGGAAAAAGCATTAAGAAGGTTCAGGAAAAGTTTTTTGCAGTAGGCAGAATTTTAGCTGGGTTTTGAGGGAAGTCAGGGCGAAAGAATAATAGGTGTGGAGACCAGCTTATTAAAACACCCACAGTGGGGAGATGCATGATCTAGGTTGAGGAATAGTACTGCTCACAGAGTACAAGAGGCTGTGTACTATGTAACAAGACTGCAAGGCAGAGATGGGGCAGATCATAATGGGTTTCCAAGGTGAGAGGATTTTACATTTGATCCTGGAGGTAATAGTGAGCCATCGAAGTCTAATGAGGAGGACATGTGTTTTAGAAAGATCCATTTGACAGATGAGTGGAAGATGGACTCAAGTGGGGAAACCTGTGCCAGGCAGAGCAGCCAGCAGGCTATTGCAATAGTCTAGGAGCAAGGAGATGAGGACCTGGACCAGAAGAGTGGCAGTGTCAGAGGAGAGAATAGGAGAGGTTAAGAAGGTAAAATCGCCAGGTTGGCAACAGATCAGATATGAATGAGGGGATGAGAGAGAATCACGAGTCAAGGATGACAGACTTCTAAGTTGTGGGCATGGTAGTCCCCTGGCAACGATTTCATTAACTAAGTAAAAATTACCAAACATCACCCTTCTTTTCATCTATCTGGGACAACCCTGGGGAGAGGAAGGAACAGATTAGGTGGTAAAGAAGCTTTTAGCTAAAACAGTGGATTATCATCCCTAATCCAACCCAAATTAATTCTGTTTCCAGCTTGTCCCAGACTCAGACTCAGACTCAGACTGACAGATCTCTTTTCAAACATTTGTATAGAATTATATTTACTATAATGCTGTCTGTGCCACCCATTGTGGCATTTAATCACAAACCGTTCTCCTTTTCTCTCATTCCATAATGTGAATCATAATTCATCTCTCTCCCTCTCCTAACTGGCTTGCTCTTCTATAATTCTCTTAATTCTTCAACAGTGATTATCAGAGTGCTAAGGTTTAAGTGCTAAGTTAAGTGTTAAGTGTTAAGTTGTAAGTGCTACAACCTAAGTAAATACTAATTAAATTAATGTAATTTCTGATTTCTAAAGAGGTCATGTTAGCTTCTACCTCTGATCTATATAATTCGTGTTCAGTAAAGGACATTTCCCTCAAACACTAGATTTAGAGATAAAAAGGACCTTAGCATTCATCTAGTCCAAATCCCTCCTTTTACATACAATAACTTCCTTTTTATTAGTCACAAATATTTTTACAATAAAATTCTTTCTTTTGTTAGGAAGAAGAAGAGAATACTACCATCCTTAACCCTCCAATGAGTTTTGAAAGGAAAGGAGAGAACTCCATAGTGCGGTACTTTGTGGTCACGCAGGTACCTAACTACCTGAGAGATCCAGAGGACAAACCACGAAGGGAAAAACTCACCTACCTTTTTTTTAACCCTTACATCCTCCCTCCAAAAACAGGTAAAGAAAAAATTGGGCCAAGTATTAATTAATTATGAAAGTTCCTTTTACTCCCACATGGATCACTTATGTAATGAGCAAAAAGAGAAATAATGGGAATTTGATCTCCACAAATAAGGTGAATAGTAAAGCAAATTCAGTTCATCTACAGATAAATATAATTACAAGAGTATGATAAAATTAATCTAATTATAGTATAACTGTTAATTTTTATAGGAATTTAAAGCACATAAGTACTTCTAAGGTAAAGTACTATGCTGACTGAACAGATGATGCTGGTCAAATAAATGCTGTGAAATTTGGTAAAGGGTCTATCTGTCTTGACCCCAAGGGTCCACTTAACACCTTTACAAACTTCTTCCCTACTAGGAGAAGATGTTTTCAAGTTTTGCAACAAAAAGACATCAAAGACAAATTTCAGGGATGAAAGCCACATAAAAGATGTAAGCTTCAAGGACTCAATTTCTTGTCTACCTTATCAATTCACATAACAAGCAAGAGATAAAATAAAAGCAACAGGAACAGAATCAGTTCAAGATAAGAGAATTAGTCATCAATTGCTTCAGGAAGATGAAGGCAGTTAAAGGTAGCACCAGAACTATATATTCTTTACTGACACAAAAACATTTAGGATCAGACAAAAGAAATGTAAAAAAGGTATTCCTAGAAGTTTGGACGGTTCTCACTTGAATTTTCTTATGCTCTACATTTTAAAACATTGTGGCGATAATGGCGTATGTAAGTCTCTAATGAATATCCTGAAAGCCCCTGAAATTAAGTTCTTCTATGATGTGAAATCAAGGTTTCTTTACTTGTTTCAGTAGCGCCTTCTTAAGCATATGTGGCCCTATAATTTTCAATAAGTTAAATTTCTGTTGTTGTTTTGTAATTCGTGCCCAGGTAGGACCACAAATGAGGGCCTCAAATGGCTTCCAGACGTCTTCCAAAAATCACTTTAGTCCATCAACTTGGAAAATTTGAGAAGGTCAATGAACAGATATTAATAAAAAAGAGAAAAATCTGTCAGGGTTTCTAACTAATACTAATGACTAGAATACTAAGTGGCTTTATTTGTATATACATTTCATTTGTTAGAAATGCTTATTTTTTGGAAAACCACGTAAGCACAAACTAGAAGCAATGTCTCATCAGAACTTAGTAGTAAGCCTGACTCTCCAGAAATCCTAGCCATGATAGTGAACATAAGTTCATAGAAGTCCTACCCACACAGTAAGGCACTGGGTAAAAGACATAGCGATGAGCTCTCATATAATGATCAGCTAAGTTCGGAGAAGCTTATCACAAAAAGGCTGACCATCAGGTGAAAGACAAACATCCTGATTTTCAAAAGAGGGATGAAAATACAATTGGCAAACTATAAACCAGTGAGCTTGATTTTGATTCCTAGAAATATTTTTTTAAAGATTATCAAAGAGATGGTTAACCAACATCTAGAAAAAGGAGTGTCATGGTTCAGTCATGTCAGACTTTTCATGACTCCATTTGGAGTTTTCTTGGCAAAGACACTAGAGTGTTTTGCCATTTCCTTCTCCAGTTCATTTCACAAATGAGGAAACTGAGGCAAATAGGGCTAAGTGACTTGCCAAGGATCACAGAGCAAGTAAGTGTCTAGGATCAGATTTAAACATAGGAAGAAGAGTCTTCCTGATCCCAAGACCAGGGCTCCATCCACTGTGTCACCTAGCTACTCAGAAAGAGAAATAGTAATTATAAAGAATCAATATTGCTTTATCAAGGACACACCAGATCAAACTCATTTTCTTATTTGACAGGCTCACTAAACTAGCAGACGATATAAATGATATATACTTTACCTAGATTTAGCAAAACTTTTGTTAAAGTATTTTACACTACGCTATTCTTGTGGGGGGAAAAAGAAAAGATATGGACCTACTGATAATAAAATAGGATAGATTTAGAACCATTTGGATGGAGACAAAAATAGTTATTAATGGTTCAACTCTATGGCAGAAAGTCAATAATAAATTACCTCAGGGGATCTGTGTTTAACGCAGACCACTGAATATTTTTATCAACTACTTAGATAAATACAAAGATGGTATGTGCTCATCGAATTAGCAGATGACAGTAAGCTGGGAGCGGTGGCTAACATGCAAGAAAACAGTCATCTCCAAAAAGATTTTCAAAGGATACAGCAGCAATTCTCAAGTCTCCTTTATACTCAACAATTTCTGAGGTCACTAAAGGGCTTTGGTTTCTATGTGCTATATGAATGGATATTTGCCATATCAAAAATTAAAACAACTTAGTATTATTACAAAGTAGTTTTAACCCTAATGACTGCTCTGGAAGGATGCCAGGGACACCTAGGGCTCACAGGGCAAAGTTTGGAAAATGCTCAAATAAAACTGGGTAATAGCTGATAAAATGAAACTCAATAGGGATCATTGTGAAGACTTAGACACTTGTGTAAAAAAATCAACTCCAACAACACAAAGTGGGGGAAGCCTGGATAGACAGTGGCTAGTCTAAAAGACATCTGGGAGTTTTAGTCAACCGTAAATTCAATATGAGCCAGCAGGGAGGCGCAGCAGCCAAAGCAGCTAAGCCAGTCTTGGGCTACATTAAGAAAGTTGTGTCTTCCAGGGAACACAAAGGTGATAGTCACATGGTACTCTGCTTGAATTGGACTTTCTCTGAAGTATTGCATTCAGATATGGAAACCATAGGTGAAGAAGACTGGTAAACCAGATAATACTGAGAGGGGGGATAACAGGACAGTGAAGGGCCCTAAGTTCATGACACATGAGGATCAGTTGTAAGGAACTGGGCAAGAAAAGGAAAAGAGAACGTGGAAGGGAGAGGAAAGCAGGATAGAGTGCTGGGCATGGAATTCAGGAAGATCTAAATTCAAATCCAGTCTCAGACACTTACTAGCTGGGTGATCCTGGGAAAAGTCACTTAACCTCTTTTAGTCTGTTTTCTAATCTGTTAAAAAAAAAAATGGGAATAAGAATAACACCTACCTCTCAGGGTTATAATGAAGATGTCTAAAAGATTATTTTATGGAAAACTCATACAAGGTAAGTGCCCACATGGTGGTCAGAAGAAGTGATACAAGGGTACTCTCAAGAACTTCAGAACTGGTTGTAAGCCATGAGAGACAGGACTTGGCAGCACAGGACTGCCCAGCATGGTGTGTCCACATCAAAGAAGGTGCTATTCTCTCTGAACAAAACCATGCAATAGCTTAAAAGAATTGTGAGGTGTGTAAATGTAGAGGTATTTGCATTCCAAATGCTCAAATGGACTATTTGTGCCCAACCAGTAACAGAAGCTTCCCAGTTCACATTGGTCTGATAAGCCACAGCTGGACACCATGTACCTTGACTCTAACAGAGTGATGTCATCTCAGCACTCTTCAAGCATGAAGGAAAACAGCCAACCAACCAACAGTGAAGATGAAAATGACATAACAACTGTGAAGTGCTGAACGCAGTGCCTGGGGCACACAGCTATTATGTTAGTTTTAGTTATTATTTCTGTCATTATTATTACATGTCATCAAGTATCTTAAAGGCTTTCCTATGGAAAAGGGATTAGATGGATTCTGTTCAGACACAGAAAGCAGAACCAGGAAGAAGAGATGGAAACTAGAAAAGGGTCAATTTAGGCTTGGTGTTAGGGAAAACTTCCTAAAGACTGCAGCTGTCCAAAAGTGGAATGGACTGCCTCAGGAACTGGGTAGAACATTCCCTTCCCCTTCCTGGAAGTCTTCTAGCAGAAGGTGGATACTTACTTAGGTGTGTAATGGGAGAATCTTTTCATATACGTGTTGGACTAGATGGTCAATGAGGTCCCTTAAAATTCTCAGTTTCTCTGATTTGATGATTTTGCCCATAGTAACTAATAAAATCATCTACTAAAGTTTAGAAGAGTTTTGATCTTCACTGAAAGGAAGGGTGGATACAATAACTACAAGACAGGTGCCTGGTTTCAAAGTCCAGAAAGCCAGAAATCAGGCTGGGATGGAAAATGAAGGCTGGCCAGCCTAGGACCCTTCACAAAATGGAGGTCCCAGAAGGAATTCAACAATGAGAAAGGTGGGGAGACAGCAGATATTGACGAGGGATATTCCAAGGTGAAAACCCTGGTGGGTGACTAGAAGTTCCAAAGCAAGGAGGTCTCATGTGCTGAGAGAAGTTCCAGGCTTTGAAGTCCAGAAAGTCAGGAATAAGACATGTAAAGTACATGCAAAGGTCAGCGTATTAAAAAAAAAAGGCAAATTTCCTGCTCTGCCCCCAAAGCCTAAAGAATAATACTACAAATAAATTAATCAGCAAGCATTACTGAGTGCTATATGCCAGATACTGCTAAAAGAGGACAAAATAGAAAAATTTCTGACTTTAAGGAGCTTACATTTTAATGGGGGAAATGACATATATGTATAAATACAGAAAGAATCAATCAAAAACAAAGTAGATTGGGGGGGGGTTAGCTAAGGAACTAGAAAAAATTTCATTTAAGAGGTGACACTTCAGTTGAGCATCGGTGAAAGGAAACAATGATTTTATCAAACACAAGTCCAGAGTAGAGCATTCCAGGGTGGACGTCAACACAAAGACAGTAAATGAAGTTTCTTATGTGTGGAACACTGAATAGGTCATTATTTTTGGAGGGGAACAATAAAGTATATGAAAATTGAAAATAGAGGAAAGAAGTAGATTTTGAAGAGACTTAACTATCAAACAGAGGAATTTATATCTGATCCTAAAGACAACAAGGAGTGAGTATAGTACACTGAGCAGGGGGGAGGATGACAGGATCAAAATTACGCTTTTAAGAAAATTTCTTGGCTCCTTATATAGAGTATGGATTTGAGTGTAGAGAGGACTGAGTCACAGAGACCAAATACATTGTTGCAATGACCCAGGAAAAAGTTGATGTGGGCTTGAACTAGTGTGGAGGCTCTGGAATTAGAAAGAAGAGAATATATGGGAGATATGCGGTAGACACAGAAATCAGATTGAACAATTGGCTAGAGATGTGAGAAGAGTAAAGGTAAGGGTATGGAGGATAATGCTGAAGTTAGGAATCTGGGGGACTTAGAAGGACAGTGGTACCTTCTATAATAATGGGGAAGTACTGAAGGAGGAGGGGTTAGGGTAGAGTTCTGTTGTAGACACGTTCAGTTGTAAACACCCGTAAGACATCTAGCGTTGGTACTATAGGAATGGAGATTAAGAGAGATAGTAAGGCTGGATAGAGAGATGTGGAAATGATCTTTCTATAGTAACTGAACCCATGGATAATACTGATGTCACCAAGAAATAGTCAATAGAAAAACAAAGCAAAGAAGGTCCGAGACAAAGCTTTGAGGCACACTGACAGACAGGGATGGTAAATGACCAAAGGAGCTTGAAAAGAAGAGGCTGGACAGGTAGGAGAAGAAGCAAAAGAGAGAAGGGTCACAAAAACTCAAAGAGAGGAAACTATCCAGGAGGAAAAAGTGGTTCACACAGTCAAAGGCTTCCAGGAAGTCATGGCGGAGGAGGAAAAATAAGAGTTCATTCGATTTGAAGATTAGGAGATCAATGGGAATTCTGGAGAGGGTCATTTCAGTTGAGTGACAAAATCAGGTGTCAAACTGCAAAGGGGAGTTCAGAAGAGAGTGAAGCAAAGGAACAAGCTATACAGAGGGTGGATGGCTTTTTTCATGGAGTTTGAGAAAGGCAGGAGAGAGTTAAGATAATAGCAGGTGTGGTAGGATCTAGTATGGGTCTTTCTAAGGATAGAGGCATCTTAGGAATATTTGTAAGCTACAAGTAAGGAGAATGGGTAGCTACAAATTTCCATGAGAAAGCTAAGGGGAAAAAGACCTACGAGGAAATCAATGAGGATCTCATGGAGGCAGGAATTGAGTTGTGCTTTAAAGAAATGAAGGAACTTAAACAGAAGAAAAGGGTAGAATGGGGGTCTATCCCTAACATGGAGAACAAACACAATGATGGGAGGTCAGGACAAGATCTTTTTTTGCCTAATCCTGTGAATTCATTAGTGCTGAGAACTTTCTGGACCAACGAAGAATGGGTTGGAGTACAAAATTAAAAGGAAGCCAGGAAGTTAAGATCAAGCCAGAATGTTGGTGTTGTTGCTGTGGTGGTGGTGGTGGTGGCAGTACTAGTAGTAGAAGATAGATACAAAGATAAATAGCATTTATATAGCACCTATGTGCCAAGTACTCTGTTAAGTGCTTAATAAATATTATTGGATCTACACACAATTCTGAGATGTAAATGCTACTATTATCCCCCATTTTACAGTTGAGAAAAATGAGGAAAACAGAGGTTAAATGACTTGCCCAAGGTCACACAACCAGTAAGTACTGGAGGCCAAATCTGAACTCAGGTCTTCCTGACTTCAGGTCCAGTATTCTGTGCCACGTAACTACTTCTTCAGGGGTTCATACTACATGTGATTAGTATACTCTCTTTTATGAATTTGAAAAACAAACTGGATGACAGGTTCAATTATTTCCTTCCCATGATCAAGTCAAGGGCATAACTGCATTATTACCTCTTCTGAAAATGGAATACCCATCCCAGGTTCCATTCCTAACTCACATTCACATTTGTGGAAGGCACAACCTTAAGTTCTACATTACCCTGTTGGTGGCTATTTCTTTGAAAAAAAAAAAAAAAAGCTCACAAGCCCACTGATTTGCTTCAAATAAACAATCTACCAGTATTTATAAACTTAAAATAGATAAATAACTGAGGGCTTACAATCCTAAATGTTTAATTCTCAAGAGGAAAAAAAAGGTTCTTTCATTTGTATTTTTGAAATTTACTTTATCAATAAGGAAATGGTAGAAACGTGTTGAAATTTTCCAAGGTATCAAAAGAAACTAAAAAGAGGAAAATCCAGTGACCTCAAATGAAAAATACTGAGCGATTCTGAAACAGAGGGAACAGCACAAAGGCGAGAAATCAAAGCCTAGAGATAAGTGAAGAAATAAGAGGAAAGGAGAAAACTATCAATTTAAAGACAGAACAATGCAATTACAAAACACAAACACAAGTGTACTCCCGCAAATCTAGCCCAGCTTCTAGGTATTTGTGATTCTGTATTCCTCTAAAAGCATAGTTCTTGAGTTACAGCGTGCCATCCTAGAAAGACTGCTAATCCTGGGGTCACAGAATATGGACTCAAATCTCACCTCTGACACTGCCTATATAACCCTAGCTGCTTCCCTAGAATGAGTCTCAGTTCCCAACTTGTAAAATGAAGTGGTTGGATTAGACAGCCCAGCAGATCTGTTCCACCTCTAAATAATGGACCTCTTCAAGCCTTGTCAGGTCTTCAATTAAGAGGCTGGACTAGATGGCCTCTGAAGTCCCTTCCATCTCTAGACCTGTAATCCAACCAAAATATTTGTATGTGTGTATTTGTATATATATATGTATGTGTGCAAAAAAAAAAACATGCCACAAGAGTAACTGATTGATCCAATCACTAGCAAAAGGGCAAGCAATAAGTGTTGTAACACAGCAACTGGTCTTGCTCAAAAACAGTAGCTTTACTAGCTGAAGTAGGTAGACCACTGTTACAATAAATACTTAATGCAAGGAAGCCTCCACTCTCTGACCAATTAATAAAGGCTATGGGAGCACTGGAAATCGAACTTCCTGCTATGTCAATGAAAGGTGAAGTGAGGGGGCAGTGGCAGGTACTACAAAGAGGAAATCGAGTGAAAATAGCGTACTATATAGTGTTCAGTCGATACTTAGGAACTCTGCTTCAGTGTGGATAGTGCCTCTCCTAGAATATTGTAAAATTCTAACTCTCTCTCTCTGTGAATAAGGGAGAAAAGTTAGAATATTTTAAGCCCACTATTATAAGTATCTCTCTCATTAATATAACTACATGCACCCTCCTTTAAAAGTCAACTGAATTCAACAGACCTTTACTAAGAATTTAGTAATGTGTGCAAAATGGGGAATACAGATATGAAATATAACATTTCCTCTCTCAAGGAGTTTGCAAGTGAAAAAGAAATATACACAGCGAATTGGGATGTGGGCACCATGTTTCTAGTTGGCTCCGCCTATTAAACTCTCAAAGGCGGTTCAAAAACTGCCAAACATGGGAGGAAGCTTTGGAACAGATGATAAAAAGGAGAGAAAAATGGAGATAAGGTGGCATCAGTACTGAGAAAGCCTACATCTGGCCTTATAACCAGATTTAACCTGTAATACAGCCATACTATACTTCTGGGCAAGGGCAGGCTCAACAAGAAAGACTGGAGGCATGGCAGAACACAGCTCCCTGCAGACAAGGACATCAAGACAGACAACCAGTAGCTGAATCCACCCCCTGGCTCTCAAGAAATAAGGCTTGATAACTAGGCATTAGCACCTTCTGGTGGTTAAATGTAATTCGATAAGCATGATAAAAGATAAAGTCTATCAGGGAACAGAGGAGAGAACCATATCATCTAGGAGAATTTGAGGAAGGAGAAATCATTTTCAGCAAAAAAGTGAAAATAATGGAGACAGGCTTCACAAAACAGATGGCACTTAAACTGAACTGAAGGATTTTTGGCAGCACTGTGCAGTAGAAGGAACCCCAGACCTAGAGCGGGAAAAGCTGAATTCAAATCTAGCCTTAGCTACACAGAATATGTAATATCCCAGCAAGTCACTGAACATATTTAGGCCTCACTTTTCTCCTTTATAAAAAAGGATCAATTTACTTTCTAGACTCAGATCACATCTGCTGGGAACCTATAAGATGATGTCACTTAATATGGAGTCCTGAGAGAAGGGGGCTCACTCAGACCAGAAGACTGAGCCAATGAATCAGATTTAAAAGCAGAAGAAAAACAGATAGAAGAATTTGGAAAGAAAGTGAAAAACACAAAAAATTTAGGAAAGTTAAGAAGTAATTCCTTGCATTTAGTAGGCCTTATTTGAGCTCATACACAGTACTTTATAGTTAGGAGAGACTGAAAACTTTTCTAATACAAGCAAATTATTTCTACACCCCAGGAAGGAACAAAATAAGGCTATTTAACTACAATAAAGGTGTTTTCACGAAGAGAAGAAACTTTCAAACTGAAGGACTGCATGTCTGTGTGTACGCACATACACACACACACACGCACAGACACACACACACATCCCTCAAGGGAAATGCAGAAAGGGAAATACAACCACAACTGCCCCAACTTTTATTTCAGAACATGAATTCTGATAAGACAGACCTTCAAGAGAGAAATAAAAATGGCAGCCTTCAGCAATCCACTGCAAGGAAGTTCCTACTGAGCATCAGGGGAATGCTTTGTTTTCAACTTTTGAACACAGTACTAAAAGATAAAAGAGCATACAGCACTAAGCACAAAACTTTGCAAGTTCAGACCACGCCAACTAACTAAGTATACCAAACGCAGAGAATGGGGGCGCTGAGTGAGGTGTTCAAAGCTTCACGTGCCAGAAATGTCATGAAGAAAATTCAATTCAACAGATATTACTGAGTATCTTCTATGCATCTGGCATTCTGGAAGAAAAAATACCTCTTCTGAATTAATGTCACAAGGCCAAAGATGAGAGGTCACCAGAGAATAAAGAATTAGCTCATGGCAACATCCATTTATTTTTCTTACATTGCTCTAGATATAGTTTCTGTGCTTTTGTTTCACTGCTAAAAACAAAACAAAATCAAATTCAGGGTACTAAGATGGCTTATGTTTTCTTTTCTAAGGGGTCACTGGGCAATGAGGTTTAACTGCCTTTGCCTGGCTGTATTGTTTGGTTTTGGAAAGACAGATAGAATAAAGGAATGAATTATGTTCTTCCTCCCCAGAAATGTCTGCCTAGTGACCTGACATCACATAAATTTGTTCTATGAATAGTTAAAGGTAATTTAGCCATCAAAGAAAGTTAAGAGAAAGATTGAGGAAAAAAGGGGCTCTCTGATCCATTATATTATGTCCAATGTACATTATGTCACCAAATTGTTAGAAAAGAAATTCCTACATAGACTCAAAAAGTCCTATTTCCTGCCAGATTCAACAGTAAATAATAAGGGAAGTGTTCTTACAAAAAGTGGGACACAAATGGTGAACCTCCAAAGGAGATTTAAAAGGAGTGGTCACCAAGGAGAACCAAGAGAAGAGAGTGCCATGGAAAACCAGGAAAGAGATTATATCCAGGAGGAGGGTTAGTGTCAAATGTTGCAAAGAAGGCAAAATGGGTCAGGCTTGAGAAAAGGCTACTGAATTTAAAAATTAGGAGATCCTTAAAAAATTTATATTCACAGAAACTCTTTGTGGTGGATGAAAATTGGAAATTGAGGAGATGCTCATCAATTAGGGAATGGCTGAAGAAGTTATAATATATTATTGTAATGAAACATTATTGTGCTATAAGAAATGATAAGCAGGATGATTTCAGAAAAATCTGGAAAGACTTATATGAACTAATGCAGAACAAAGTAAAAAAGAATCAGAGAAATGCTGTACACAGTAACAGCAATACTGTATGATGAAAAATTGTGAATGACTTAGCTATTCTCAGTAATACAAGCATCCAAGACAATCCAAAGAACTCATGACTAAAACGCTATCTGCATGCAGAAAAAGAACTGATGTTGTCTGAATGCAGACTGAAGCATACTATTTTTCACTTTTTTCTTTTTTTTTTGAGTTTACCTGCACAAAATAACTAATGTGAGAAATGAATATTTCTTTCTTGTATTTAATAATTAATTATTATATTGACCCAAATAGTTAAGACAGAAAGCCATGTTATCATGTGAAGACAACAATTGTAGCTCATTTTTTTTTAGAAGTTTGGTAGTAAAAAGGGAGAGTTAGAACGTAGTTTGAGGAGATTTCAGAATCAAGTGAGAGGTTTTAAAGATGGGGAAAATCTAAGTGTGTCTGTAGGAAACAGGAAAGGAAGCTAGTGGATGTAGAATAATTGAACATTATTAGAAAAGTAGAACAATGAAACAGCTGAGTTTCCTTGAGAAGAGCTGGAGTGATGGAATCAAAAACACAAGGAGCTGGATTTGTTAAGAATGACTGCCTCTGTGTCAGAAACCAAAGCAAAGGAAAGAACTGGTGGGGTGGGGTGTTAAAGAGTTTGAGGTAGAAATGGGGGGAAGTCTTTTTCTGGGAAAGAGGGGGAGAAACTGGCGTAGAAAGTGTGAAGAGAAAGAAGTTTTAGTACTGGCTTCAACTTTAAAATTTTTAAAAATGACTAAGAAGAGTCAAAATAGAAAAAGAAAAATACTGACCAAAACAAAAATGTTAAACATTATATCAGCAAAGAGGCTACAGCAACATATCAAAAGAGGAATATACTATGACCAGGTTGGATTTATACCATGCATGAAGGGTTGGTTCAATATTAGGAAAACTATAATGAAAACTGTGAATATTAATAGCAAGATGTCAAGAATTACAAGATTACATCAACAAATGTTGAAAATCATTTGACAAATATAATAACCATTCATGTTTAAAAACAACAACAACATCAAAAGAACAGGAATAAACAGACCTTTCCTTAATATGTTAAATGGTTTCTGCCTAAAACCAAAAACCAACATTATCTGTAACGGGAAAAACTAGAGACCTTTTCAGCAAAATCAGAGGTAAAGCAAATATGCCATATTACCACAGTGATACAGTGCTACAAATTCTAGCTACAGCAATAAGAAAAAAAACAGGGAATAAGCACAGACAAAAAAGAAATTAAATTATTGGTCTCAGCCCATGGAAGAACTAAAAAAGGATTTTGAAAATCAAGTAAGAGAGTTTAACACCAATGCAGCACCCACAGCAGCCACTGTGAACGTGCACGTGTATTTCCAGGGTAAATTCATAAAATATAAACTCTCTTCCCCAAAGATGAAACCAAAATATTTACTCAGATACCAGAAAGCCAAATCTATCATAGTAACAAAGAATCTACACACCTTACCAATGCAGTGAGCACAACTGTCCCTACTCCCTCCTTCCATCAGGCCTCCCCATAAACAAGCTCCCTTAGGCGAAATCACTCCTTTCACTCACACTAGCTGCTCTGCTCTGCCTGTTCTCTCTTTCAGTTCTGCCTTGCTCTCATTTCCTGTTCCACTCTTCATGCTCCACCCATTCTGGAAGCTCCTCCTCCATAGGCTCCATGTGATTCAGGATCCATCACAGCAGTCAGGTAGGCCTGAGCTCATAGCAGGTCACATAGGTTTAATAATGGGAAAGAAAGATCTTCCCATTCCATTAACATTACAGAGAGGCAGAGGAAAAAATTGCGAAGAGAAATAAGAGTGATGTCAGAAAATCATGAAAAATGAGTCAACAGCTTGACAAAGGTGACATAAAAAAATACTGAGGAAAACAGCACCGTAAAATGCAGACTATGCCAAATAGTAAAAGAAGTACAAAAAGTCAATGAGGAGAATGCTTTAAAAAGCAGAATTGGTCAAATGGAAAAAGAGGCACAAAAATTAACAGAAGAAAAAAATTCCTTAAAAACTAGAATTGGTCAAACTGAAAGGGAGGTACAAAAGCTCACTGAAGAAAATAATTCATTAAGAATTGGAATTGTGCCAATTGGGAACAGTATATAAGATGGGGCAGCCCCTGTGGAGAGCAAACAGTTGGTAGCTCAGACAATCAGTGGGAAATACACCCAGATCCATGCCCTACCTAAAGCCTTTCAAGGTTCAAACTTACAAAAAAAATTTTTTAGACAAAAATCTGATGTAACACTAACTTAAAACTGCTCTGTCACCCATGAGGCAACACAGTAAAATGATGTGTGCCAATGAAATGGAGATTTTCTCTAATTGTCTAATAAGGAATGAAGGATAAAGAGCAGAGAGCCAGGAAACAGCTCTAATCATGGTACAGCTTAAAACTGCCTGAGGTTGGGGTAGAATGTTGTATCTACCAGTGAGTTAAACTTTAGTACACATATAACTTGGGGGCTGAGGCCAAATCCATCAAACCAAGTTCTACCAGCTCACACAATATAATCATCAAAGTTACATCTCCTCCATTAGGCTTCCCCAATGCTTTCTCTAGCACACATCAATCTTCTTATCTCTGCATTCTCATGGCATTTACTGTCTGTTGCTGAGGTGCAATTAATATCCCCAATTTATAGTTGAGAAAATGGAGGCAAAAGTTAAGGGACTTGCCCAGGGTCACACAGCTAGCATCTGAAACCACATTTAAGCTCAGGTCATTTTGATTCCAAACCTAGTAGTTTATCCACTGCATGGCTAGCTATATCTAAGGAACCAAGGGATTGATAGAGAGACCACACTAAGAATCAAGAAGAGGGCACAAGAATTTGTGATTGTGGAAGTCTCCTTGCCAGGATTAGTAGCTTCTAAATCTACTCATTCTACTTCAAAATGGGTTTGGTGGGGCCAGAAGCAATCAGAAGTCCCTGCCAGCAAGCAGTTAGTAAGATCAGCCCTGGAAAAGCACCATTCTCAAAAGACACCAATTTTCAATGAATACTAAATTTCATGCCCCAGATCCCAACTCCAGAGTATCTGTGCTTGTACTGATAACTTAGCCCCACAGGAAATCTGAGTTGACATTCTGTGGAAACTGTGTTGCTAAACTTGCCTACTCAAGGGAGAGATTCATTGCCCAGAATTCCTGGTTCTAAATGCATCCTATTTCTGGGAGTACTTGCAGGGTTTAGGAGAGTGGTAGACTCATAGCTACTCAGTAGATGTTTTATTATTTTAATATACGTTATGTTCTCTAGTTATCAAGTATTGTTTATATGCTGACTGAGACTATTCTCTGAATAAATGCTGCATGCAATAAAAAAAAAAAAGAATTGGAATTGGGAAAGAGGAAGCTAATGACTTTAGGAGACATCAAGAAACAATAAAACAAAACCCAAAATAATGAAAAAAAGAAGACCATGTGAAATATTTCACTAGAAAGACAAATGACTTGGAAAAAGGATACAGGGGTTAATTAAAAAGTTTTTGGACTATCTGAAAGCCATGAAAAAAAAAAACCTAGACATCAGCTTTCATCAACTTTCAAGAAATTATCAAGAAATATTGCCCTGATATTCTAGAAGCAGAGGATAAAATAGAAGTTGAAAGAAACCACTAACTACCTCCTGAAACAGATTTCAAAATAAAAATTACCAGGCCAAGAAGAAAATACTGCAAGCAGCCAGAAAGAAATAATTCAAACAGTATGGAGACATAGTCAGGATAACACAAGATTTAGCAGCTTCTACATTAAAGGATCAGAAGGCTTGGAAATATATTCTGTAGAGTAAAGTAGCTAGGATTACAACCAAGAATCACCTACTCAGCAAAACTGAGTATAATCCTTCAGGAGAAAAAATAGACATTCAATGAAATAGAGGAATTTCAAGCATTCTTGATGAAAACATCACAACTGAATAGAAAATTTGACTTTCAAATACAAAACTCAAGAGAAGTATAAAAAGATAAACAGGAAAGGGAAATCATAAGGGCCTTAATAAAATCAAACTGCTTACTTTCCTACATGTGAAGATGCAGGAATAGAACTCATAAGAACTTTCTCATTATTAGGGCAGTTAAAAGGAATATATACAGACAGAGGACATGCGTATGAATTGGATATAAAGGGATGATAAATAAAAAAATAAAATTAAGGGGTGAGAGAAGAATGTACTAGAAGAAAGGGAAAGGTAAATTATCTCACATAAAATAGGCAATAAAAAGTTTTTACAGTGTAAGGGAAGAGGACTGTGTGGGAGTGAACCTTACTCTCATCAGAATTGGCTCAGAGAGAAAATAACATACACAACTGGTTACAAAAATTTATCTTGCCTGACAGGAAAGTATGAAGAGAAGAGGATGGTGCGGGGAGAGAGGGGGGTTGAGAAAAGGGAGGGCATGTTAGGGAAGAGAGTAGTCAGAAGCAAAACTTTTGAAGAGGGAAAGAGTGAAAGGAAAGACAGAATAGAATAAATGGGGGGAATAGGATGGAGGGAAAAATACAGTTGGCAATAGGAACTTAAAAAAATTTTGAATCAAGTTTCTCTGATAAAGGCCTTATTTCTCAAACATATGAAGAGCTGAGTCAAATATATAAATATAAGAGCCATTCCCCACTTGATAAATGATCAAAAGATCTGAAAACTTTCAGATAAAGTAATCAAAGCTATCTATAGTCTTATAGAAATGTTCTAACTCACTACTTATTGGAGAAATGAAAATTAAAACAATTGTGAGGTACTACTTCATATCTATTAGATCAGCTTAATAGAATAGAAAAGGAAAATGACAAATGTTGGAAGGGATGTGGGAAAAATGAGACATTAATAAGAAGGTGTGAACTGATTCAACCATTCTGGAGAGCAATTTGGCACTATGTCCAAAGGGCTATAAAAACCATGCATACCCTTTGACCTAGCAATACCACTACTAGGTCTGTATCCCAAAAGAGGTTAAAAAAAAAAAGAAGAAAAGGATCTCTGTACAAAAATACTTACAGCAGCTCTTTTCTGGGGGCAAAGAAGTGGAAATTGAGGGCATGCCCATCAATTGGGGAATGGCTGAACGAACTGTGGTATGTGATTATGAAATGATCAGCAGGATTTTCTCAGACAAACCTGGAAGACTTAAGATGATCAGTTGTGGACGACTTAGCTATTCTTAACAATATAGTGATCCAAGACGACTCTGAAGGGCTTATCATAAAAGATGCTGTCCGTCTTCAGAGAAAGAACTGATGATGTCAATATACAGACTGAAGCATACTTTCTTTTCACCTTATTTTTCTTGAAGGTTTTTTTTGGTCTATGTCGTCTTTCATAACATGATTAATACAGAAATGTTTTGCATGATTATACATGTATAACCTATATCTAATTGAATGGAAAGAATTTGAAACTCAAAGTTCTAAAAAAAATGAATGTTAAAAATTGTTTTTACATGTAACTGGGAAAAATAAAATAATAAATTACAAAATAAAAATGACAATAATATATAAATTAATTTATGTATTTTATACCATACTAAACTACCAAACAGTTACTTTGGAGAGCTAATAAAATAAAAACCAAATTCAGCTAGAGCAAGAGTTCTTAAACTTTTCTGTGTTATTCTCCTTTTTGCTGTCTTTAGAGGCTAATAGACTCCTTTCAATAATATTTTTAAAGATTTAAAAGAAAAACAATTATACTGAAATGTACTTATAAAAATATTAAAATAACAAATTCACAAGCCCCAGGTCAAGAACTCTTGATATGGAGGAACAAAAGATCAAGAATTTTAAAAGAAATAAAGAAAAAAGGAAGAGAAAGAGGGAGTCCTAGAAGTACTAGATTTCAAACTACACTACGAATCACTAATTATCAAAATTCTTTGGCACTGGTTACAAAAGAGAGGGATCAATCTGTAGGAAAGATTAGATAAAAACATACCAAAGCAAATGACCTTGTAGTGCAGTGTTTGATAAAACCCAAGAATCTAGTTACTGGGGTAAGGAATTATTACTTGACAAAAACTGCTAGGAAAACTGGAAAGCAGTCTGGCTGAAATCAGATTTAGACCAACACGTCACACCATATACCAAGATATGCTCTGAGTGGATACATAAACTAGATCAAAAAGGTCATATCATAAGCAAAATAGAGGAACAAGAAAGAAATTACCTTTCAGATCTATGGAAAAGGGATGAATTCAAGATAAAAAGGGGGATAGAGAGTATCATAGAAGATAATATGGATAATTTTGATTACATAAAATTTAAAAATTTTAGCACAAACAAAACCAATTAGATTTAGAGGAGGAAGACATAAAAGAAAAAAAAATCTTTGCAACAAGTTTCTGTGATAAAAGTCTCATATTCAGGATATAAAAAGAAGTGATTCACATTTATAAGAATAAGCTCCATTCCTCAATAAATAAATGGGTAAAGCATATTAACAGGCAGTTTTCAAAGGAAGAAATCCAAGTTATCATCAAACATAGGAAAAAATATTTCAAATCAGTTATAATTAGAAAAATGCAAACTAAATCAGTTTTTCATTTTTAACTCACATTTATCAGACTAGCAAAGATTCAAAAAAGGAAAAATCACAGTTGCTAGAGGGACTGGTAAACAAAAACAACAGGAGACTAATGTACAGTCACTTAATCTGGGAATTGTTACAGTTATTCTGGAAGCTAATTTGGAGCCATGACCCAAAAATCACCCAACTGGGCATACCCTTTGACCCAGATATTATACTACTATCAGACCTATATCCCCCCAAAAAAAACCTCAAATAAAGGAAAAGATGCCACTTGTACAAAGATTTTATAGCAGTTGGAAAGTAACCGAGTTACCATCAATTGAGGAATGGCTGAACAAATTATGGTATATTAATGTAATGGAGTAATACTAACACAGGAGAAATGATGAAAGGGTCAGTTTCAGAAGAACACAGGAAGAGACTTGTGTGAACTGACACGGAGTCAAGTGAGCATAACTAAGAAAACAATTTACATGATAACACAACATTGTAGAGACATAATTGTGAAAGACTTAAAAACTGTGATCAGTGCAATGAGTGACCAACTACAATTCCAGAAGGTCAATAATAAAGCAAATTGCCTACCTCCTAAAAGAGAAGTGATAGACCCAAGATACAGAATGAGACATACATTTCTATATTTCTAATGTAGGAACCTGTCTTACTTAACTAATCATATTTGTTACAAGGGTTTTGGTTTGTCTTTTTCTCAGATTTTTTTTGGGGGGGGATATGGGAAACATTTAGAAAATGGGAAACATTTAGAAAAAGATAGAAGTATAGAAATTATATACAATGACAAAATTGCATTGTTTGTCATTACATACTCCTACGTATATACCGGCCATTGGAAAACATTATAAATCTAGTTTAATTGAAATAAAAAGGTATACTTACCACCACCAAGAATGTAAGAAGCCTGGAGGTTCCCCCAATGTGATGTTTTTTTCCCATCTTATCTAAAACAGATTTTAAAAGATATTAAAATTTTCCCCAAATGCTGTGTACACAAAATTTCTTCACACATATAATAAGGCAATAACTTCCCTCTTTAAGATTTTGATGTACAAGCTTTTTGCTATTTCATATTATTATTTATTCAGCATTTATAAATACAAATTTAAATAGTTGTTGATACCTGTAAACTAAAGGGGGGGAAACAATGAAACTGAACATTTATTGCAAAGGTGATAATACAAGCAACAGTTATTTCTTTTCACAGAATTTGATGTCTCAAAAAGTTCATTCAAGCAACATTATATCATTTCCATCTATATAAATGTAGCAGAACACCTAACACATGGTAAAACTATAGTATTTATAAATATGCCAAGTTAGTTTCTTAACTTTCTGAATACTACATCAGTGATCTCTAAAGTCAGCTCTCTAGCCAATATGTCACAGCAGCCTCTGAAGTAGCACAGAAATTCACATTCTTGTTTCATAGATGAAGAATCTCAGATTCAGAAAAATAAAATTGTGGCTTAGCAGAATGAGTGCAGGGCTTGAACTCAGATAAGATAAGGATTTGAATTCCACATCTGGTGCTCTGTGACCACTGATATGTCTTTAATCATTCTGAGCCTCAATTTCTGGAATAATCCAGAGGAGAGGGGAGGTATGACATAATGAATAGTTAAAAAATTATGAGTTAGGAAAATTTAGACTTAAATTCTGGCTTAGGGTACTTAATGTCTATGTGACCACAGACAAATTTAGCTTCTCAGTTCCCTAAAAGTAACCCTATGAGAGTTGCTAATCTACATCAGCAGAGGGAGTTTCATACTGGGAGTTTTCTTCCACTCACATAACCTATAGGTCTAGACCCTTCCCAACACCTACAGAAAAAGTTTAGAGTTTTTAATAGTTGTATATAATGTGAGGCAACTGATTTACACTACACGTGATAATGACTGAATTTCAAGAAGCAAGTTGTCTATTGGTTATATCTTCCCAAAGTAATTATTTTCCCTCTTGATTAGTCATATTTAGGTGAAAAAGGAATTATAGGTGAAGTTTGTGAAATATTACCTCTATTTCTGCTGGGGCATGAAAGTTTGCTAATATAAATGAAGAAAAGGGCCCCAAATCATAAAGTAAATGACATTAAGAAGAAAACCATCAGTGATATATAGTAGTTTCTGATTATCAAAATCAGAGGAATGGAAAAGTCTGCTTAACAGTGCTTCCAGTGACCTTATATTTGCTATATGTGTAGCAAAGTTGCAAGTACTTTTCCTCTAAAGTTACCTTCTGTCTATCTCATACATATTCTCTATTTACTTAAATGTCTCCTCTAGCAGAATATAATCTCCTTGAGGGTATGGTTTATTTTTGGTTTTTCCTCTGTATCCCTAGCACTTAGCACTGTGCTAAGAACAAAGCACATGCTTAATAAAATGCTTACTGATTATCAAATTACTGTAAAATGCCCTAGACATAAAAGTAGTTTAGTTGTTCTCCAACTGAAAGGTATCTACTTTGTTTCTAGTTCTTTGCCACTATAAAAAGTGCTGCTATAAATATTTTTTTGTGAGCATGTAGCCTTTCTTTCTGCCATTGACCTCCAAACATTTCAGTCACGCTTTCTGCCTAATTTCAGATTGATTTCAAGGATATCTGAATGAAACTTGCCCTTTTTTTAAAGGTCAATAACAACTTATTCATTTTACTTGCTACTTGTTTCTCTCTCATAAAAATCTTATGTGAAGGAGAATGTTTGTTTGATTTTTTTTGGTTCCCCAAAAATGAGATTTAAAGTTTCAGCCCTATGTTAGTATTTCTTAAATTTAGTGATTTTACTCAAGACCTATTAAGCACACTTAAAGTTTTACCCTATGTCAATGGTAAATGGTAAAATATTGCTTAAAAATCAAATGTATTAAGACTCAATTTTTGCCTTAACTTTAAAGATCAAATAATTAAAAATTAGTCAAGTACAAGAAGGAGAATGTGCCCACAGATCCTGGAGACCACCAAGAGGTAGAGGGCAATTAAAGAGGATCATTACTGTAGATTACAGAGAAATTGAACAAATTCTTTCCATCAGTCATTACTACAGAGATGGGGAAATTCCTATCCCAAGGGCTCTTAAAAAAAAATTAACAGGAACTCAGAGGGTGGCCTTAACTAAGACTGAAGTCTTTAAGGAAGAAGTTAGGGAATAGATTGAAAAACTTAAGTGCCATTAAATTGCTAGAAACTGGTGGGATTTTTCAAGGTTGTGAAGTAAATAAAACGCAAACCAGTGGGGATGCTGATGAAGATATGTAATTTGCTGTTATAAACCAAAATTATCTATGAAGACAAGGAAGTTGTACATGTGATAAGCATTTTTTTAAAAGAGAAGAGGAAATCTAGGGAATTACTAAACTTAATTTGAAGGAAATTAACTGCAACATCTAAAAAAGGTTTGTATTAATCATAATATATATGGACAATGTTCAATCAATATGCTATAAAAATGTAAAAATGTCAAGTCTGAATTTTTTAAAGCTAATCCCATCAATAATTTGCCTACCTATGCCACCTCTACCTGAAATTTTAAACTAATCAATATATAGCTTTTCAAAGAAATTTATAACTATTACACAAAAATGAGGTAAAGCAGCTCAAGAGATTTTGTCCAATGACTTTTAAAGAATAAAAAAGCCAAGCTATATGTAAATTGTGGTATGGTTTACATTTCTTTCAATGGCAAAAACTCAAAGAGTAAAACAAATTCCTTTATCATTCTTGTATCTTTTTCAACCTTGCCATTTTTCATTCTCCTTGGAGTCAAAAAAGTCTAGGTTCAAGTACTGCCTCTGACAGCCTCTGCCTTTGTGACTATAGGCAAGTAACTTAACCACTCAGTGCCCTGAGCGACTCTCCAAGACTATAAATTACTACCAGACATGGTATTATCAGCCTATAATCCCTCGCAGCGGAGGACTCAGGATGAAGCTGGTGACAACCCTGAGTTCAGGATTTGTGAGCTGCAGCAATAGGACTAAAGCTAAGTGTCCGACACTAATTCCTGAATATGTTAAGCCCCAGAAGTACGAGTGGGCTGGGGGAAATACACTGCCTAAAGAGAGGCAAACAGGGCGGGGCAAGTTAAAGCTTCTGTGCCAAACAGTACTGGGTTCTGGTCATAACTGCACTTCCAGCCTGGGTGCCCCACCCTTTCCAATAAAAGACCATGAATTGCAGAGAAGGTGAGCAAGGAATTGGGAATTCTTCATGAGGATTCTCCAGGAGTATTTGCTTATGTATTTGTTTATCTGATTTACTTCTGTTTCTTCAGAAGAAGCTCACTTTCCCACTGATTAAAACTAAGGAAAGGGATCTCAGAGAAGTCTTCACAATTATGGTCATTTGCAGCAGCAGCAGCAGCAGCAGCAGCAGCAGCAGCAGCAGCATAAGACTTGATTTTCAAAATGTTTTTCATGTATTTAACCTCACTGAATAACAGAATCTTACTTTTGGTAGGAATTTCCGAGGCAAACCACAGCCCCAAGACTGAGAACGCCCCCTAGAACATAGGCAACAAGTTGCTGTGGAGTCTTTCTTTTCACTTCTACAAAGCTCTCATAGTTGGGAAGTTCTTACACAGAGGGGAATCAGCATCTCTGTAACTTCTACACAGTGCGCCAAGTTTAGCCCTCTGGCAAAACCAAGCAAGTCCCTTTCAACCACTTGGAGAAAGGACTCACCGACATCCTTCCTTGCCCCTTACTCCTCCTCCCCACCAAATCGTTTTTTCTCTAGCCTAAATATTTGTAGTTCCTTAAAATTATCTTCTTATAACATAATCTCAGGACTCCTCCATCTAGGTCACTTTCTAGCTTATAAATATACTTATTAAAAGTTTGAATTTTGCCATTTCTCTACAAAAGAAGTGTCAAACTCATGCCCTGCAGAACTCTGGAGTACAGCCTGAACCAGTAATACGTAACTGGAAAATGTTTAACAAAATAAATAAAATACAATGCAACAGAGGTAATGTTAATTTGTTTTTTAAGTCAATATGCAGCCCACAGGGATCCATTTCTATTTGAGTCTGACACGACTGTTTTATAATTCCCTCATATATTACATCCCTTTTCTCCACTCACACAATTACCATCATAGTTCATCAAGCCCTTATCACCATTCATCTAGATTATTACAATAGCTTTCTTATACGCATCCCTGCCTCAAGACTTCCCACTCCAAACCATCTTTCACACAAGCATCAAAGTGATTTTCCTAAAGGTATGACCATGTCACTCTCCTATCCAAAAAACTTCAGTGGCTCCCTGTTACTTCTCAAAGTTATAAACTGAAGGGTAGAGATAAGAATACCAAGAAAGGGTATGAAGAGCTGTTGGAGTCTGGGCCTTGCTTGATAGTATAAACAACCAGAGGACAGAAATACAGTATGAATGAGATATAGCTAGATAGGAGCTCATGAGCAAAGGACCTTGGAACTTTACTATTCTCCTAACCCACCATGAGTTAGCGATGCAACATGGCAGCCAAAAACAAACAAATTGGTTCTTGTGCTGTCTTAATAGAAATACAGATTCTAGTATACAATGCGCAGGCATTCAGATAGATTTGCTGCTGGAATCACTAGAAGGAGCAGCCATATTGATGAGATTACAGATTATTAAGAACTCAGAACAAGGGATATACTCTGATCATACTATATGAAGAGTACTGTATTTAATTTGGAGTAATATTCTATGAGCAAAACTGACAAAATGGAATGTACTTAGAGAAAGGAGACTAGAATGACGTGAAAACAAGAAACTGTCATAGGAAAGACAACCTTCTTAGCTGAGGGGAATAGATTTCTAGGGATTTTAGCACTTTCTTAAAAGGCATAAAGCACTATCATCCCAAGATCAGCAGTAGGATCAATAGAAGGAACTATTTGGGAACTAGATTTAGGTTCAACTACAGCCATCTCAAACTAGAATGAATTCCCTGTCAAGGGCAGCATTCATGGAGAAGGAGGAAAACCAGTTGTCTGGGATGTGGTAACACGGGCATGTGCAGTTACAGGTTTGTTTAGATGACTCCTTAAGTTCCTGGAACTTTAAGAATCAGTGAGTCTAGGGCAGGGCTGGAGAACCTACAACCTTGAGGCCACATGTGACCTTGTAGGTCCTTGGGTGTAGCCTTTTGACTGAGTCCACATTTTACAGAACAAATCCTTTTATTAAGGGCATTTGTTCTGTGAAGATTGGATTCCGTCAAAGGGCTGCACTTGAGAACTTACAGGGCCACATATGGCTTCAAGGTCACAGATACCCCACCTCTGGTCCAGTCATTAAGTGTTAGCTACCTTTCTTCTCTTCCTAAGGGCAAGGAATGGTCTGCCTTCTTAACTGTCCATCACTACTCTACCCATATGCCCCAATTAGTATTTCTCCCACGTAGTGGAAAACATAACAATCTCACAACTTCTCCTCTCTTGGCACTGAAGCAAGTACATAGTTCTTTTGAGATTTAAGACTCTAACTTTTTGAAATAATGGGAAAAGCAGTAAAGGTTGAAAAGCTCTGAATCTACCTGACAACTCCCATCAAAGTTTTTAAAAACATTTTTCTACACATTAGTTCCATAGGGGAAAAAAACAAAAGCATGCAGAAGTGTTAATGGTGAATGTTTGGGTACACAAACGTCTAAAGTAAGATTCATCAATATTTTAGAAGAAATTCCAGACTTCATCTACAATGGGCACTTTGTAACAGAAGCTGAAGTAGGCGTTTGTGCAGCAAGTTGGAAATGAGGTGAGTAGTATGTTGTATATATCTTCTGACTCTGTTATCCTACTACTAAACAATATTCCAAAGAGGTCAAAGACAAAGGAAAGGGATTTAAATATACAAAAGTATTTGTAGCAGAATTTTTTGATGTAGCTACAAATTGTAAATCAAAAGTACAGGGATACGATGTAATGTATTATTACTCTCCAAGAAATGGCAAAAGAATTAGATTCAAAGAAACCTGAGAAACCTAGAACTGAGGCAGAGTGAAAGGAGTAGAACTAGAACGATTTATACAACTGGGTAGAGGAAAACAAGTTGGAAAGAATTCTGATCAATGCAGTGATCAATCATGACTGGATGACACAATGAAGCATGCCTCTCTGGGCAGAATGGGGATGCATCATTAGAGGTGTGGAAGGAGACATACATTTTCATACATGGACAATGCACTGGTTTGTTTTGCTTGTCTGACTATACTTTTTGATTATAAGGGAGAGCGCTTCTTTCTAGTGGGGCTGGAGAGCGGATGGGTAGTGAGGGCAACTCAAATAAAAGAAAAAAAATAAAACTATCAATGACTCAAAGAAAAGAAGAGAAATAAAGCTATCAATGAAGCAAAAAACAAAGAAGAGAGCAGAAAGAAGTTCAGGAGGGGACACATATAGTCAGGATGTTCATAAGTTAAATTTAATAAAGACCTTTAAAACTGAACAGAAATGTACAGTCCTATATGAATAGGACTTTTTTCTGTTCTTTGTAAACCAGAATGTTCCAGTTTGTTGATACTTGCTAAGTTCATAACCAAAAATTAGAGCAGAGTATGACAGAGTGGGAAAAAATAACAGCTGTAAAGGTAGGGGAAATGGTCAAAATAGTATACCTTTCCTTCCTTCACTTTACTTACCAAGTTTATTTATTTCTCTTTCCCTTTTACCACTAATACAACTACCACACAGGAAATCCTGAATCAGTCCCTGGAAGAAGTTAAAACTAGGGACTGGAAGTAAGGGCTGATGGCAATTCTTGGCAGAAATGGTATCAGCAGTTGACAAGGGAAAAGGGGAAACGAGAAGGTGGAGAAATTTCAAGTGGCAGCACAAGAGAGGGAAAGAACACAGGTAACCAAATGGGATGGCCATTCCATATTGGCATTCATTAAGTCAGGGGTATTCAGATACAGGTGTGCATATATAGACAATAATATATGCATGTGAACATGGAAAAGAGGGTTGATCAGGAGATTTTCCCCCAAAATACCTTGAGCAGTAGGTGGAACTAAGACAGAATGGGAGACACTCTTGACCTTTTGCTTACTTATCTTTTCACAATTTCCCTTGAACCTTTCTTCTACAGCACTAAGGAGTTAGGGAGCAAAAGGAAAATGATTTCACCCTTTCTCTCCCCGCCCCATACCCCACCCCAGCAGCAGTTGATGATGACTTGTGGCAGAAAGACAGGGAAAATGGTGGTACGCAGTCCTGGGATATGAAGAGGCAACATTAGGACAACCAGTTAATCAATCAGCAAGCATGTGCTAAGTGATGGGGATACAAAGACAAAAGTGAAACAATTTCTTTCCTTAAGGAACAGGAGACAACATGTTCCATCCTTGGGAAAATGAGGGTGCTGGAATAAATTATCCACAAAGCTCTATGGTTCTACATTACATCTTTGTCTTCTGAAGAATATTACTTTTGTAGTCTCAGATAAAGGTGTGGAAATATTGCAAAATTTAAGGAACAAAAAAGAGTTATCTTGGTCTAGGGAAAAAAAAATCCCACAAAGGTAATTATACCTTGGGCAGAAGAAGGCTGGATTCCAGTGATTCCAAGTGATGCCCTGAAGAGGCAAAACTTGCTCCAGGATTCAGAAAGATATCCTGGAGTGGTTCAAGTAAAAGCAAGACTAGTAACAATTTTGAACCAAAACAAAAAACAAAACACCCCGAACTGTTCTCCTCCCACAGTCTGGAAGGCATCAGAATCAGTAAGGGAACTAGAAAAAATAGAACCATTGCAGAAAAAACTCAAATTAAGAGCTCATCAAATAGGTGTAGGTAAGGAAAAGAGAAAGACTCAAAAGGTGATAACTGAAATGTTTTCTAACTAAAATATGAGAAAGGAATCAATTCTGTGTTATATCCATATTAATGGCCAGAATAAATATTCTAAAATAAACCCCCAAATAATCTATGGTTCAAGATTATATAAGATTATTTTAAAGCAGCACATTTCTCTTCTAGGTTGTATTTTGCCTAGGATAATATTAATTTTGCTTTGCATTTCCTAGGGAAACACCAACTGTAAGGATGGAAATGTAGACTAAAAGTATGCTGAGTGAGTAGTCTGGGATATTAAAAAATTGCTTACACTAATAATCCACAAAGTAAATACATGCCAATAACAGAGTTCAATATATAGCATGAAAGCACATATACATAAATGAAATATATAAAATTGCTTATTTTAAAACATTCATTTATTTATGCAATTTTCCAAAATTGTAAACCAAAAAAGATGCAAAACATACCTCTGATAAAAATGTCTGAGCAGATTTCTGAGCTCCTACATGGAGCAGATATTCATATACATAGAGTGCTAACCTAGAAAATGAATAAAATATATTAATATATTAATAATTGAGAAATTATCAAATTAAATTAAAATGAGAAAGTTTTAAAAATTCAAACTCAAAACATTTTTCCTTTCAAAATAACTTCATTATAAAATGCAAGAGAAACATTCTTTCCCATGCTTTACGGAAGCATTTATACTTTCCTCTTTCTGTATATTCCCATGTCTGTACGTAGGCACATACAAGAAGCAGGTTTGAGTGGAGTCTAAAGAGCTGGATTTGGAGCTGAGAAGAAGAGGGTTTAAGTTTAGTCTCTGACATGCACTAGCTGATGACTCCAAATCATTCACTTAAAGCTTTGAGACCCCCCAGGCAACTCTCCAAACACGTAAGTTGCAGAGCAGGTACTACGCATCATTAGAAGGAGTTTCCTTCCTAAAGGTGACAACTTCCCTACTAATAAAATCACACATATATTCACACATTTCTGAGTACATATATAAAAATATTATATATATGGGCATATGGACATGCATATATACACATTTACATATGTATACACAAAGGGATATATTTCATATTGTGTGCATCCTTTGCTGTCAAAGAAGACCATGCCATCAGAGAAATGATGACATGACTTGCACTTGACTTTGTTTTGAGTGAGGGAGGACTGTGCAGGTCACCAGTCTCACTTCTCCTCCAGAGCCATCTGAATCCAGTGACCAGATATTCATCAGGATGACTGGAGATGACCCAGGATGCACTGGGAAACCTTGAGCCAAAGTCTTTGCAGGTACTCACTTAAGGTGAGGCAATGCACATTTATTGAATAGGCCTGTTTAAGAAATTTATATTTGTAATATAGATTCATACACATTCATGAATATTCAGAAACTTCTTACAATAAAGATAATATGTGAAGAGAAAAAGACAAAGATGTGTCTCTGTGGGCAAGAAAGGTCATGATCACAATTCAGGTTTGTTCACTCACTACTCTTACATACCTTACACAGTATAATTTTACAATTCTAAATCTACGACCAATAACATGAATTCCCTTCCCTATATTCTAGGAACTCTTCTTTTATGGTACAAATAAATCATTCACTTACATAAAAATGTGATTATTTCATGGAAAATTTCTAACAACTTTTTCTCCTTCAATTTTTTTTCTGCATGTTACTGTAAACTTTAACTGTTTTTACATGTGCAGGCCAAAAATCTTAGTTATGGCTTATGTGATATCCATTTTTTTATTGGTTCAGCAACCTTCCATCAGTCTCTAGCTTTGATACTAATAGAAATTATTAAATTTTATGAGGTATCTGAAAATATAACAAAAATGGTATTAAGATCTAAATATAGCAGACCTCATATTAAAGCATTTGGAATTTTAGTTTGAAAATTAACTATATGTGCATACATACATACACACACATTTATACATACCCCTATATATGATGCATATATGAATTCACACTCATATATATGTATGTATACACTCTATAACATATACAAAGAATATTAAGTATTCTGTCTATACACATACGGTTTCCATTATCACATGAACTCTTCATTTTTAAACTTCTCCATGTGATTTAATTTCAGTTGAGCTGTTAACAGAATATTATTCAAAAACCTAAATTAGTCTGTGGCAGTATTTTTAATGATATCTTGGACTGATGCCCAGCTAGCACACAACAGTTCAGTTTCTGCTACTCTGTATTTACTAATATTTAACCAGGTTCTTAGTAAACAATACACTGTAACAATTCAGTGTAGTTGTATTATTTTTTTTGCCAAATGAATATTTTATTATTAAAGACGGATGACATTTCTGTCTGAAATACTCCACTTGTAAATGACTTGTCACATAAGTAGAAGACAGAAAAGCTTTTCCCATTCCTGATCATCTATCTGCTTGTCATGCAGTGAGAGGTCTCCTACAGCTGATCTGCACCTTGTGCTGACTAACATCCTGAGAGACAGTCTATCTGTCTGGTCAGGCAGCTCACAACTGAAGAGCAGTCTGAGGACAGTGATGCCCATTGATACAAATTCAAAACTGTTCCTCCTCCTAAATTAAAAAAAACAGCAACCCAGCATTACCTGGATAGCATTTTCTGCTAGGAACAAAGGGAGTATTTCAGCATTCTTTTTATTATAATAATAGCTAATAATAGCTAACATTCATATAGCACTTGAAGTATTGCAAAGTGCCATGCAAATATTATAGGTGCTATGATAATAAACATTTTCCAGATGAGGAAACTGAGTCTGTAAGAGTCTAAGTGGCTTGCCCTGTTTAAGGCAGGATTTGAATTCAGTCTTCCTGACTCCAAGTTAACACTTTATCCATTATGACACCTCACTGCTTTATAACATATTCTTCTTTTCCACAATTCTCCATTTAAGAAACAGAAAGTATAATATGAAATGAACTGTTAAGTGGGGTTTTTTTGTTCATTTATTTAAGGCATCAATCCCAATCTAGGCCCTGTGAATTTAAAAGGAACATTTAGCACCTGCATGTGCTTTTCAGGAAAAGGGTCATATTGTGTTATTATTACCAAGAATCCATAACTCATCTTTTTTAGAGCACTTTAAGGTTTACAAAGCACTTTCTTCATAGTATTAGAGGTAAGTAATACAACTATTACAATCTCCATTTTTTAATAATTTAGTTGAGTCTGAGGTTGATTGTTTTGTTTGACATCATATGCTAGTGGCTGTCACTCAAAGCCAAACCTTCTGACCCCAAGTACTGGGCACTTCCTACTATACCCCCTGCTTCTTAACTTCTGGAAGGTCAACAACTTTGAATCGTCTCCATCCTGTGACTCTCCTGAAATACAGAGCTGGTCCTGCATCAAGAGAACCTGGGTATCTGAAAATGCTGCCTCACACCTGATATGTGTATACATACACACACACACACACACACACACACACACACACGCACACGCACACACACATTTCTATACGCATACATAAATGGCCCTATCTATGTACGTACTCATGTTTGTAATAGATTCATAGATATGTGCAAATACTCAAAAACTTCTTACAATATACTAGCAGACTGGAAGTCGTCTTTTCCTAATTCTATATCTACAACACTTTTCATTAACACTCTCTTCACTCACAGCAGAAACACCCTTGTTAAGGCCCTGCCTTATCCCTTCTTCCAGGACTATGAAACAGCCTCCTTGTTGGTCCTGCTCACTTTCTCCAGCTCATCTTCCATACAAGTGCCAGGAAAATATTCTGGACCATGCTCAGGACACTTCAGTGGCTCCTTAAAATGCTGTGACATTTCAAGTCCTCTCAGGTTTATTATGCTTTACTCTCATTTATATATACAATGTCTACGCTGTTCCTCACTCAGGAGAGTCTGTCTCTCATCCTTCAGGTTTTATACTGAATGTCAATCATGGCTAGAAGGTACACCCTCTAGAGCTATGTCTATCAGAACTTCCAGAATCCCCTAGTTTCCTTCTTTCAAAGGCTAGTGCCTGAATCTAAAAATTCCTTCATACTTATTTTGTATATTTTAGAATGCATCTGTTTCTTTAAAAGGTTGGCTCAACAGTTTGGAACTATGCCCAAAGGGCTATAAAAAATGTTCATACCCTTTGATCCAGCAATATCACTTCTAGGACTATATCTCAAAGAGATTATAAAAACAGGAAAAGGACCCAAATGTACAAAAATATTTATAGCAGCTCTTTTTGTTGTGGCCAAAAACTGGAAATCAAGAGGATGCCCATCAATTGGGGAATGGCTGAACAAGTTGTGGTATATGAATGTAATGGAATATTATTGTGCTATAAGAAATGATGAACAGGAAGATTCAGAGAGGCCTGGAAGGACTTATGTGAACTGAGGCTGAGCTAAAGGAGCAGAACCAGGAGAACTTACAGTGACAACTACAGTGTGCAAGGAATTTTTCTGGTAGACTCAGTCCTTCACAGCAATGCAAGGACCTAAAACATTTCCAAAGGACTCATGATGCAAAATGTCTTCCATATCCAGAGAAAGAACTATGGAGTTGGAACACAGAATGAAGCAGACTATTTTCTCTTTTGTTATGTTTTGGTTTTTTTCTCATAGTTTATCCCATTCGCTATAATTCTTCTATGCAACATGACTAATATGAAAATGTGTTTAATGGGAATGTATGTGTAGAGTCCATATTAGATTGCATGCTGTCTTGGAGAAGGAGGGTGGAAGGAGAGGAAGAAAATTTAAAACTTATGGAAGTGAATGCTGAACACTGAAAACAAATAAATTAATAAATTTGGGGGGAGGAAGCTTGGCTCAAATACCATCTGCCAGAATGTAAGCATTTTAAGGGCAAGGACCATGTCATTTTTTTTCTCTGTATCACCAACAGTCACTTATGAAATGCGTGATGATTAAACTGATTTTCTATCTTCTCAATGCCCCAGACAACATTGGTTTACATATCAGAGGAAGTTTCTACACAAGGAGGTACTTCTAATGACAAAGATATAGCTCAGGTTCCTCACCTCATCCCTCCTATCTGATTGTTTCACAAGCGATCAGATAGACAGAAGTCTTTCTAATCTCTTCATTTTCACATTTTTCTTGTTTCCACCCTAAGATCTCAAAAGTACCATTGTGGTAAAATACTAACTAAAACAGGGTTTATTCGGTGGCTTGGTGGATTAAGCACTGGACCTGGAGTAAAGTCAAAGACTTGAACTGAAAACCTGCCTCAGACAGGTGTGTGAACCTAAGCAAGTCGTTTGACCTCTTTTTGCCTTAATCCACTGGAGAAAGAAATGGTAAACTATTCCAGTATCTTTGCCAAAAAAACAACCATGGACAGTATGGTCCATGGGGTCATGAAGACTCAGAAATGACTGGACAACAAAACCTTATATCCCTGGTTATCCATATTCTTTCCCATTATCAGATAATAGGAAATTCTAACTTCATTAGAAAAATATGTGAACATCTGAGTAAACAACATTAACAAGGCATGTAATCTTTCTCTTTCATGCCTCTTAAAACTAAACTTCTCGTATTTTAACAGAAGTTCAAAATATTTATTCTTATCCTTATAATAGACATAATGTTATTTAATCCAAATATTTTTCATAACATTTCATTTAATAATTATTATTTTTTCCAACTCTAAACCAAAGAAGTTCAACTTTTAATGTGCTGACACATAAAAACTTCTTAAATTCTCAGATTGGGAGGGAGGAAACACATAAACTCCACCAACTTTAGCAAGCTTCAACTTCTCTTGCTTCAAATTCTTCTGCAGAATGAATCCAGAGATATCTACTTCTTTCTACTCTCAGAGATGTGAAAATTGATTAGATCACATCTGTAAAGTACTCAGAATTTCTTTGAAGAAAAGCATTAGAACATAAATATTATTTATTATTGCAAATCAAAAGTTATTCTATGCAAATAAAATTCCACAATTTTTGCCTAGACTTGATAAAATAATCACGTTGATAGTGAAGATGAGAAGGCAATCTTGGCCATTACTAATTCACTTCAAACCATCTTTTCAGTTAGACATTAGAAATATTCATTTCACTGTTAGAATCAGTGAAATTCATGGTATAACAACAGGGAGAAAACACACCTTGATCTTTAAAAACACCTGTTCATCAATGGCAAAACTGATATAAGATGATTCACACCATTCACCTCCTGTCAGAGAGGTGACAAGACTTAAAATCCAGAATGAAACATGTATTTTTGGACAAGGCTAATGTAGAAATTTGTTTCCCTGAATCATCTGTGCTGCGCTGCATTTTTTTAAACTTCTAAAAATTGTTCAATGGAGGGAAAAGAAAATAAAAGATAAAAATAAGTATTTTTTAAAGAAAAGGAAGCTAGTAATATTGTGTACAAATTTAGAAGCTCCCTGATATCAACCCCTCTACTAATATAATTAAAAGCTGTTTATATGGTTAATCAAACTTTGGACTAAAAAAATTGATAAGATTCATTTTGAAAGCTAATATCAGAAAGCTTCCTGACACTATCTGAAGTTTGTTGTCCATAGTTTTTGCATCCTCAGTTCACTATTACACTTTAATGGTTTTTCTAATTTACTTTCAATGCCCTGTCCCAGATCAAGGCGTAGAATAGAGGGGGTACGCTCACAGCTTCATCAGTCATTCGAGTTATTTCTACCTACATATCCTTGCCTCCTCCCTTGAAAGGAAACAACCTAGTCCCACCAACTATATAAATGTCAAGTGGTATTACTATCATTAATATTAACATCAGTATAATCTAGTCTCATTATTGGTATATTCAGAGGAAGCTGAGGTCTGCTTAGCTTTGCCCATGCTGGTTTCTTTGCAAGTCTCCTGATCCCTTTGTTCCGCAACCACCTAGCACCACTAGGAATCAACCTGTGGTTCTGGGTATAGTCAGATTCTAGGGATTATACACATGAGGCTTCATTCTTCAAGACTAGAACAAATAATGATACAGCAATATTTTTGTACGTTTACCAAAATCCAGTTTGCATACTATTTAAAAACCCCATAATAAGATAAACTGAATGAGGGATTCTTTGTTCCTCAAAATCCCAGACTACACAGGCAGGCATATTTCACTGGATCTTCTCCACAATCCTACAAGGTAAATAGTAAAAATAATAGTGCCTGTCTTTACAGATGGGGAGAGGGGAAAGGCTCAAAAGGAAAAGGGAAGTTGAGACAGAGAAGTCCTTCATTTTACCACGGCATTTCCTTCTAAACTCTCTTCCACAACCTATCCAAGTATAAAAAGATCTATTACAACTCTATATTCATGTTAATTAAAAAAGAAAACAGGAATATGCAAGTTCATTCCACAAAACAAATATTACATTTATTTGTATTTTTATTACCCACAGTCTAAGAATAATATATTTCATCGACAATTTTTGGAAAGCTACAAATATCTTACATCATCAAATACATCATTGTTCTACCCCTAAAGACAAAACAGACCCAAGAGACTGAAATACAAGACAAAATAATTTGACCCTAAGACTCTGGGTTAGCTTAGATTAAAAAACAATTCTAAACGTTCCATCTAAATCATTCAATATAACACTTCAACTGCTTAACCATTGATGAATATAACATAATATAACTGTAACACATAACCTGGAGCAATCCGGAGGAGTCCACAAATTAGAAAATAGGATGAATGTATAAAATTATCATAGGCCTTCCCAAATGTATTTAGGACAAAGTAAGACAGATTTTTTAAAAAATTAGAGTAGAGGCAGAATCAGCAATAGAATAATTGTACTGACCAAGATGGGGCAGCTAGGTGGTACAGTGGATAGACTGCTGGACCTAGACTCGTCTTCCTGAGTTCAAATCTGGTCTTAGACACTAACTACTTGTGTGACCCTGGGCAAGTCACTTAACTTTGTTTACCTCCTTTCCTTCATCTATAAAATGAACTGCAGAAGGATATGGCAACCCACTCTAGTATCTTTGCCAAGAAAACCTCAAATGGGGTCACAGAGTCAGACATAACAGAAAATAACTGAAGAACAACAATTAACCAAGAATTACTGTTGTTCTTTATCCCTCTAAAATATCCTAATTATTGAGCTAATAAATTCTTTCTAGAGAAAATTATTCTAAAATTGCTTTATAACTTCAAGGCTCTCAAAAAGCAAGTTAATCTGATATAATCAATTGAATATTGCTCCATGGTGGCATCCACTTATTTGTGAGAAATTGCTGCAATATGTCCACTTTCCCAAATAGGTATATAAGGATTATTGAAGCATCTAATCTAAAAAAAAAAGACTATTATGTCCAGGAGCTAATAAATCAGAATTTCTAAACCCAGTTTTACCACTTAACACTTAGATCAAGGCTAAGTAGATAGATCACTGCACTTCCCTGGCTCTCAATTTCAATAAAACGCACAATTCGATTTAATATACTTTTTAAAGCACCTTCTATATATAAGACCCTCAGCTATCCACTGGGTAAGATAAAACTGAAAAATATCTTTGCCCTTGAGGAGTTTACATTCTACTGGACTAGAATGGGTTGGATAACCATCTCACAAAGGTCATTCCAACTCTAAAATCCCAAGATTCAGTGATTTAGAAGCTATATTGATCTAGAAGCCATATCAAACATCATTTTGTATTAACAATAAGGTCCTGGAACATAAATAGTTCATGAGTATTAAAACTTTGCTTTCTTCACTTCAGCTTCATTAGACTGAATTTGCCACAATCCAATATGATTCAGTAAGAGGAAAGAATGACACACGGAAGTGCACACAAGAGCAAAGTGGGCCATAAGAAATGTTATAAAGATATGTTAAGACATAAGCAAAATGGCAGGATTTTTTCTGAGCCAAAGATAGAATAAGACAAACCAACTACATGTTACGATAATCAGAAATGAGATTATAGCTGAAAAAAATTCACAGCACAATATTGCATCTATATAATACAGCAAAAGGTTCTAACTCCAACAGCTGCACAGTGTGAATAAAGGATCGTCATCATGCAAGTCACAAGAACAGGCAGAAAGCCAACAGCGATAGTGGCTAAAGCCTAAATGAAGTTGAGTGTGCATCTCAGAAGCAACGGGGCAATACCAGATTGAACCTTCTCATCTAAGCTGTATCAAAGCCCAAACTTTTGTCCAAGGATCTAATCTCCCACAGTCAGTCAGAAACTTGTCAGTTCTGACTCAGGAAATCTCAAAGATTACAAAAATTCCCAACGGCATTGATATTATCATAGAGAAACCAATGTGCTTCATGCTAGTCAGAATGCAGCACAAAAGATGACTGATTTTGTGGCTAGCAGTTACATAAACATGAACATACACGTGTAAACACACATATATGTAAGTCTGCATTATGCAGGTACATAGGCATATACACATACATACACGTACACACATACATACACATACACACATACATACATATGGTTTTTCCAAAAGTCTTAGTGAAGTTTTAAGCAATTAAAACTTTAAACTGCAAAATTTGGGGTGGTCACTGCATATATATGCATGCTTAGTTAGGTATATGTGTAAATATATGTATGTACATATATGTATGTGTATCAGTATATACACATATGTCATAATGGCAGGGATTTGAAAAAGAATTTTAATTTTTTTTCATCTTTTTGCTCTCCTTAACTTTATATGCATGCCAAACAGGGATCTCAGAAGTGAGGGAAGCCTTGTTTCAGCATCCTTTATTCAGAGCCTAGGGATTTTAGGATGGAGAGAGAGCCTTAAATAAGGGTCATAGACTCAGACTCACATATAAAGTGAAGCAAGAGTTAAAATGTACTTTCTAGCCCTAAGGAAGACAGTTGTCTGGGACCAAGGACATCAAATCTAAACCAGGAATAAAACAGAAAAATATAATCAGTCTGGAATATTTTGCTCCTCTTCCTGACTACTGACAAGGTATGATTGCTCAAAGCCCTTGACGATACACTAAAAGAGGGCAGTTCGGTGGCACAGTGATTACAGAGAAGGGCCTGGAGTCAGGAAGACCTGAGTTCCAGTCCAGACGTAGTCATTTCCTACTAGCTGTGGCTCCAGGCAAGTCCTTTAATCCTCTTTTTCTCAGTTTCCTCATCTGTAAAATGAGCTGAAGTAGGAAATGGCAAATCACTGCAGTATCTCTGCCAAGAAAATCCCAAATGGGGTCACAGACAATCAGACACAACCGAAATGACTGACCAACAACAGAAATAACAGTAACTATCGCCATTAAAGGAGCAATACCTCTCCCGAACAAGGAGAGATTTCCTGATCGCTGATCCAAGCAGACAGCAGCGGAGAGCACAGAATCCTGAAGAGGGTAAACAGCCTGTCAGTGTCAGAGGCAGGAGCTGCCCTGGTCACAGGGGCTCTTCAAACTTTCCCCTTCATACATGTTCCATGGATACATATGCTCTCTGTGAGTGTTCCCTGATTACACGTTTTCTATAGGAATGTCCTCCCCTACTCATGGCATGGTAGCCCTATGGCAGTAGACATGAGGGAATCTTTTCTTGTCACTTTATTTCAGGTGATCAAACATGACCAAATCCATTGTTTTTAATGTGTCCTTTTGTTAGCTGAAAGCTTATACATATTGCCAGGGGGTTACGAGTTACAGTTTGGAGAACATGCTAATCACAGAGTGCCTTGAACACAGGCTAGCTTTTCAAAGTGTCCCAGGGTGTCTCTTCAAAGTGAAGGCTCACCAGACCTGTGGAAAAGCAATGTGCTAACGGGACTGTAGAAATAGTTGGACTTTCAACTGTCAGCACTTTGCTACTAATGAGCAGCAAAGATAAGAAGCTGGCAGAAAGTAGGATGACTGAGGAAAAGAGTTGGATAGAGGCTGTCAGACCTATGGTGAGGGGACACAAACCTAAGGCTACAGCAGAATTACTGAGGAAAAGTAGAGGAGAGTCACTGGTCAGGCTGACAAGACCAATGGACTTCCTAAGATTCAAAGAATGAGACACCAGACTCCTGAGATTCCACAAATCTTAGTCTGGGTCTTCCCAAGTAAGGGAAAAGAGGAAACCTGGCTTTGGGAGAGGCCCTGAAACTACCAGTCCATATAATGGCAGTGGCCAGAGAAATGGAATCTACCGTAGGACTAAAAGTTAAGAGGACTCCAGGGCTACTATTGTACAGACATACTAGAGAAAAGATAGGAATCTGGATGAGGGAAGTCAGTTAACATATGTGGCACAGTACAGAGAGTGCTGGACCTGGAGTCAAGACCTCAGTTCAAATTTTAACTCAGACGCTGACCAGATGTATAACCCTGGTCAAGTCACTTCATCTCTCTCTGCCTCAGTTTCCTCATCAGTAAAATGCGGATAAGAGAACCTACCTTCCAGGGTTACCATGAGAATAAAATGAAATTATATTCGTAAAGTACTTTGCAAATCTTAAATTGCTGAAGAAATGCTAGCCAGTATTATTATTCCAGCTTGGAAAAGCAAGGGGATCTACCTTTCCTTTTCTCCCTTTCTTCCCATAAATCCTTGTTACTTTGCTTTCTCTCTCCTCTTTCCTTTCTTAAGTTAAATATTATTTTATTTCTTCACTTTTGCTTTTTCTTCCACTTTCCCTTTCTTTCCTTCTTGCTCATCATTTCCCATTCTCCTCTCCTTTTTTTTATTTCTCTGTCCCTTATTTCCTTCCTTTATCATGCCTTGGCCTCCACTCTGCAAAAGGTAAGCTGAAAATATAGTCCTAATATCCTTATCACATATAGTAATCCTTTCATTCAATTCAACAAGTACTTACTGAATCTCAATAATATAGCCAGCAGTGTGTTAGTACACAGAAAGTGTAATTCAACAATATTCCCTTCCCCTTCTCAAGAAGTTTGTAATCTAGTTAAGGAAAAAAGAGACCTTTTTTTTAGAACACGAAAGAAAACAGGACACTATCTAATCAAATCTCAATAGAATGGGAAGGAAATAAATGCTATAAGCAGGACTGAATAATTTAAAAGAGAAATTCTGCTGCAGGACTAGAGGGCACACTGGGGCCACCGACCTGTTGGAGGGAACAAAGTAGGGAAGAGTTCATCTGAGGTGTGGCAACCTGGGGGCAAAGTGTGAGCCATCTGGAAACTTTCAATTTTAACTAATTATTTTTGCTAACTAGGTGCTAAGATCATTTGTTCCTATGCTGTTAAAGGAATACAAGAGCTGTTAGCACCCTCTACAGTTCCATGAACTGAGGAGAAGGCCTGGTCATCCTGTCCTAGAAAGAGTGCTGACTGTAAGTGATGAATGAGACCTTGAAGAGACAGAGAAAATTTCAGAAAGAGGGAGCTTAGCTTAAGTTCGATCATAAAGGATGAATACAATTTGAATAAGCAGCTTGGAAAAGAGAGTAAGAATTCTAGGCAGGCTCGTGAATTAACATGAGCAGATCCTACAGAGAGAGAATGGAACAGGGTCTATTTGAGGGAAATTCAAGAGATCAGAGCAGAGAGTTGGTAACCAGGGAAGGATCAGGTTGAATGGGTGTGCGTGACTTTAAGTCTGAGGCAGAAGAATGTAGACTTCCTCTCGGAGGCACTGTGGAGTGCTATTGTAGGAAGATGTCTCTGGAGGCAGAATGCACCATAGGATGAACTGGACGGGGCAGAGATTAGAAGCCAGAAAGCCAATCTGGAAGCTGATCTGCTTTAAAAACATCTCTATACAAAACAACAACAACAACAAAAACCCTATATACACCAGCAGTATCATAAGCAGAGATATTGCTAATATTAACAACAGGAACTAGGGAAAATAACCCAAAAATCTAAAGGCCAAATACTCTAGGAGAAAAAACATCCAGTTAAAATGAGAGGGGTGGGGGAAGATTTTACAACACTGAAACTCACTGAAATCTGAATGTGTAATGGAGAGATCACCCAATGAAAGTCTAATCTTAGGGTATGTGCAATATATCCTCTGCCTGCTACTAATCTATGTAATGGGGGTTGGGGGGCATCTCCAGTCATCCTGATGAATATCTGGTCACTGGACCCAGGTGGCTCTGGAGGAGAAGCCAGGCTGGTGACCTGCACAGCCTCCCTCACTCAGAACAGAGTCAAGCGCAAGTCATGTCATCATTCCTCTGATGGCAACGAAGGACAAACACAATAGCAACTAATTTATGTATCTGTTGGGTGAGCCTGCTTCCAGAAACTGGCAATGGGACAGGGATTCTCTGATTTGTTTCCTACTGGTTTACTACATCTTGACCAAAAGCCTTTTAATCGCTGCTGAGCCAGAACTGAGTGTATGCATTTAGAAAGCGTGCATACCAAAGGCTCAACTGATGCTCCTTCTCTCTTTCCCCGATAGCTTGGTAGGAGGAAAAAGAGGTGGCCCTGCAACTGGACAAAGAGGCTGTGGAGACAGTTCTCAGGCAATGATCTACTACTGGCTACCTCATCTCCCCACCAAGCAACCCCTTCGTGTGGCTCTGACTGCAGAGTACAGCTGTTACTTCTGTTTCTATGTATAGTATTCTTTCTTGATCTTAGGTGAATAATATCAGGGATAGAACAGAATTTTGAGAGCTTCAACAAGCTGGAAGTCACCAAAAGTCCCCCTCAGCATGGGCTGAAGTAGCAACAGTAGCCAAGTCCAGTGAGGAGCCTGTCCTGAGGAACATACTGTTTGAGTCAGCCCAGCAGTGACATGATCTGGCAGCCAAGTCACCTGTGAACATAGTGAGGACTCCTCAAAAAGACAAAAGGACTTAACAGGACCTACCCATACCCCCACCATACAAGCCATCCATCTACCCCACGATGGCTGGGGTGGAGGCATTATTCTACAGGAACAAGTTTGAGTGCATTCTCCCCAGTGACTTAATACATGTGTAGAGAAGAGAGTAGGGCCCTGGCTTAGAGAAGACATCTATACTCTGGTCCTTGTTACATATTCTCAATAAACATTTCTTTGTAAAAGTAAATTAATATTAAGAAGTTGACTGATATTGGGAAAATGTTAATGGGTCAACTGCTTTCAGGGGCATGCTGTCAGGGACTCATGAGTGACAGTACTAGAAAAACTACAAATTCCTAAAGGCTACCTCCTAGAATCCCAGAGGTAAAATACCGTCAGGGGACTTGATCTATTAGTGTGAATATGAGTTGGGAGAGGAAGCCTAGAACTTATGCTACAAATTTAATGGAAAAAAAAAAGGAACTGAACAGTGGTAGCAAAAACATCAAATTATACTGACTCATGTTGGACAGTAGTTCTGGACCTTGAGTGTAGAAAGGTAAACAACTACAGAACTGAAAGTTTTGTTGAACAGTTTCTCATGGTGATTTTCCCATAGTTGTTCCAATCATTCTACCAATCATGCCAGTAGTATCTTATAGTAAGGAAGACAAGTTTATTTTTTTTTAAAGTAAGCAACCTTTTGTAGATATCAAAAAAGATAACTTTTAATATGGAACAGGAAAATTTCTGTGCAGGTATAAAAGGACCCAAGGTGAAAAGGGATACTGTTCTATTCTGCTATTATCTTCATGTTAGTAAGGTTGCTGGCATGGAGGGCTTGTTATTTAAGAGGGAACAAACAGTTCCTCACAACAGCCCAAGGGAACTTGAACCTTTCAAAGAGGGTATTCATAATTTCCATCAGAATAGAATCCCAGTATTCCTGTTACATTTATTTGCCAGGAAATGACACAGTATTGTTTTTTAATAAATCACAGGATAGGACTCTTCAATCCTTAGAGCATCTCTCCTTCAGAGGACGTGAATCTTAGCTGTGGACATGCCTAAGTGTCAGCTACTGTATGAGAAGCAACATCTAAGGTTGCAAAGAATGATCAATGCTTTACAAATGAAGTAATGTTGGATTTTAGGTTATTCTGGAGGCCATCTTGTTCAACTAGATGGTTAATGACCCACTTATCAATTAACATTTACTGAGGGCATACAACACAACAGACTTAAATTGTATTGCTCTAACTTAGAAGCTTAGGCCAGACAACTTCAAGAAGGGCTAATTAGCTTTAATGGTGACTACAGCTTTAATTCACACATTACATTGTGTTTCATGAGACTCCGTAACTTAAAATCACCATATTTTAAAAAGGTGTATAAAATTATAGAATTTGAGTTTCTGATGCAACTTCAGGGGCCAAGTAAGCATTTAGAAAGCAAGAAAGTGCCTACTATGTGCTAAGGTTCTCCAAGTCTATCAGACTACTTAGCATTTTAATAATGAATGAATTAAAAACTATAAAACAGTCTTCACATTTTAAAAAGTAGATAAAAGAAACTCCTACAATTTAAATTATGGAATATGTAATTTTGTTCTAATTTTCAAGCTATTACCAATCACAGATCTTCTAAAAATTCAGCTCAACAATCCTACAAAACTTCTGCTTTCTCTCAGTACTGTCTGAAGGTATATCAGAACAAGAGAACTATCTTTACCTTGTCCATCTGGTCACCATCCACTCACAATAAACCTTAGAAGTGAAATAAAAAATAGAAACGAAAAAGCAGGACAGGGAGATTTGTGACAGCTAACAGCCAACCTAAACTGAAGAAGCCAAATGTCTCCAACTACAGAACTCATGACTATTTATGAAAAAAAATAGAGATTATGTAGTACTTATTCAAATAGCACTTTTACCCATCTAATATTACCCCCTCAATTTCCTGACTACTCCTCATGTACAAATTCTGTAAGATGTAAAGTTCTGCACAGTTAGAATATACCAAAAAAGTGGCAGTAGTATTTTGAAGGATCTATTGTTTCATCCATGAACAGCCCTTCGCCAATGCAAATGCAATTCCTTTCCCTTAACTTTCTAAGAGTATGCTACCACTGAAAGGTACTGGCACTGGGGGCTTTCCTCTAGTTTTGTTTTTGACTATCAAAGCCCAAGCTTCCTCATTAGGGAGCTCTTATGCTATCACTTAGAACCTATCTACTCTCAACTGATTCACATTTCTAACAAGTTAAGTTTTCTGTTATCCAGACCCAAAGTAGAAGGCTCATAACCATAGGAGTGGGAAGGGGAAAGGATTAAGAAATGGCAGGTTCTTCTGTATATGGCTTTGGGCAAGTCACAATCTCTCTGAGCTGCAGTTCCCTCTTTGGTAAAGGCCTGTCATCTGAAGAGGCTGGATCCTGGTTTGTCCGTTAACCTCTCTGGTCCTTAGTTTCAACATCTACAAAACGTAACTGTTGGACAAGATAGCCTCTGTTGTCGCTGTTTAATCATTCTCTAGTAGTCTAACTTTTCGTGAACCCATTTTTTGTGGTACCTTCCAGATCTAGATCTGATTCTATGGCTACAAAAGTCTCCCAGCTCTTAAATCATATGACCAATAAAAAGCACCCAATTTTCAATTTGGTACAACAAGCACAGTAGCCTAGGGCCAATTGGTTGAGAGCCAGCACCACAGCCAATACAAACTTCAATGACTCTACTGCTACCTAAGGGCATATATATGTGTGTTATATGTTATCATATGTACTATTATATTTTATATGCTAATTATATTAATTATACTTAAGTGAATATATATTGTTATGTATAACAAGATATATATCACCTAAAGGTATAATAATTAAGGTTGGCCATGATGACTCAGGGTCAAGAAAATGTTATATTATGTGCGCTATAATCCACTTCAGAAGGCAAAGAAATGTGAAATTTTAAGAACACTTTAAGGCAAGTTGTTAATTTAAAAGATTTTGTATTTGGAAAAAACCTGTTATCAGCAAAGGTGCAACCAAGTTTGGAGTAGAAGTGTACAATAGGAATGAACATTTAGCCTGTTTATGAAAGGTAAACTTTGCAAATCCATTTAATAAGTAACCATTAGACAATTCAGCAGATATCAGGGCCAGTTACATCTGCTAATTTGCTATAAGTAAATCTACTAGCCCTTCTCCTTGGAATCTTTCGTAGCTATCAGTTTATTATAGGTAAAAGATAAAACTTTATTTCCTTAAAAACGTAAATGAGCTTTTTACTAATTCAAGACTAGTTTCCTCTTGTTATTCTAAATTAAGGAAGTTTCATTAATCTTTGAACTATAATACTCGTTAAAAACTATTCTAAAATTCATTACAGATTTAGGAACATTGACTCAATAAGAATTTACTGTGCATCTCCCATGCGACCAACATGTAAACTGTAATATCTGAACAACAAAATTACCTAACAATTAAATATAATTATCTTAAATTGACCTTACCACAAATTACATTTGGACAAAGGAAGAAATATGAATTTAACATTTGTCTATAATGTCTGCCAGTAGGTGGCATCTATTATAACTGCTACTAACACAGACTAAGGCTTAGCATTTTTAAAAAAGTATTATTTGCTCAATGGAAACACTCTCATGAAAACTGATTTTTTCCTGACAGGGACATAGGGGTTTTTATTTATAAGGTTTTAAACTCACTTACTTTGGAAATCATCCATCCACTGAATTTTGATTTAAGCATTAATTCTTTCCTTTACTTGAAAAATGTAACTGGAATCAGAAGGATTTGAGTTTGAATTGTGCTGCGTCAACCTGGACAAGTTATATAACCCCACAAAGGTGTGTAAGTAAAATAGGGATGATAATAATAGAAGTAACCTCACCAGGGTTGTTGTGAGGATAGGATGCAATAACAATGAAGCACTTTGTAAGCCTCACCACATTAAATGAATGTTTTTTATTACTGCATGCTGTTTTCTGACTTCTACTTCTTGTACTTCCTATAAAGCTCAGATGACTAACCCCCTGAATGAGGGGGGGCCTTCCTGAAGTATCAGATATGTCCCCCTCAAATTACCTTTTATCTATTTTGTACATATTTTTATGGGTACTTGGTTTTCTTTCTCTCACTAGAATATAAGCTCCTTGGAGGCAGGGATTGCTTCATTTATGTCTTTGTAGTCTTAGTTCATAGCAAAATCCTTGGCACACAATAGCCATTTAATAAATATTAATTTATCTAAAACTGTTTCAATTATAAGTGGTCATTAACCCAAATTAATGAAGAGCTTTTATGATATAAACAGAAGACCAAGGATATTACCTCCCATCAGAAAGGACTCTGAGGGAATGCAAATTAAATGGTCAACTACATCTGTTCATTGTCACATTGTAAAAGTAGAGAGGAAACAGAAGGCAGGATATATAGCCAAAATTAAAAGTGGGGTATGGTCACTGCAAAAAAGATTATCTACTCATAAATAATTAAGAAGTGCCTTCCATCTAAAGCATTTCCTAAGACATGCTAGAAACTAGACTGAAATCACAATTTATTTCAATGAGGACCCATAATTAATCACATCGTTATGTGATGAAAAATATTTTAAGGAACCCCACAAAGAATAAGCACTTTACATAGATACTTATCATGTGAAACACAAATATCTCTGTCACAGCTCAGTTAAATACAAAAGCATGCCCAATTTTAACAAAATCTGAAACACAAAAATAAGATTAATTCAGATCTGTTCACTTAACAGAAGAATTCATTTTTTTAAAAGTTCGTATTGGATCCTATCATGGTGCAATAAAATATAGTTTGACTATCACACAACTCTTCACAAACACATTGGTAACATGATGAAGAGTATGTATTTACAGGGTCTCCCTCAATAGCTGTTTATGGATGGTATTTAATTATTACTCACAATATTTTTGAGCTGTATTCAGTTAGAAAAACATAAACATCATTAGGTAGGTGGAGACGATTTTTAGTTACTTCCAACCTGAGCCTCAAACTGAAATGCTCGTTTCACTTGTAAAACTTACCGCTGCTAATTTCTCCATAACTTCCTAATCCACTTTTTAAGTTTTTGACCATTGCCTAATAGGCATCCAGTTTTTTCAAGCTGCCACTTCATTTGCCAAATGACAAACAAGTATTTTTGAGTGCCCACTTCCATCAGCATCCACCACATGCTTCTGGTTACCTTCAGACAAAACTACTACAATTCCTCTTACCTCCAGTTACCAGGAAAAAATCCTGAGCAGCTTCAACAGAGTGATACAAATGCGCTGCCTCCTGATGGAGCTCATGATAGCAGTGGTCTGAAGTCTGCACTGGCCACCGAGCTTCTAGAGAGCAATTTAAACTGTTCCCTTTAATCTATAAATCTTATGTGGTTTAGGTTCTCATTATCTTCCAGATGGTCTCTTTCCTACAGATCCACAACAAATTAGAATCAATTAGATCACCTTATTAGCTGTTGCCAGATTTTTCACTCCAGGAAAATGCCTTCAAAGGATTTCCTACCTATATTAATTTGATAAATTAATCTGCTAAAACACAAGATTTATATTTTAAAGCTGGTATGTATAGATGGTAACAGTATTAGCCCCAGGCAAAACCACAAACTATAGGAAAATTATTTTCAGTGCATTCTTCCCAATCATTGTATATTTCCTCCCCCTTTTTCTTCTTCATGACTTTTCTGCTGATTGTGTCCAAGGCCCTGACATCTAAGACAACACCACCCTTATCCCCCTAACCCCCAGAACTGACTTTAGGCTCCTAAACTTTCTTCATATTATCCCAATACACCACCAAAAATTAAAAAAAAACACAAACCAAGACCACTTGGGTATCCTGTACCTGATGCTTGTAAGACTTTGATGAAGTGACTCATTAAGGAAACTGCTAAAATTTTAATACGTTATTATGGTTAATAAATTATCCCTTTCTGATAAAAATATTTTATATTTTACAAGAGTATTGAATTCCTTAGATCCAAGAAGTTAAGAATCTGGGAACTTAAGAAACGATGACAAGATGAAAGATCAGACTTAAAGGAGGACAACTCGTGTGACCCCTTCAAATCACATCTTAGGCAGGTGCCCATCTCACCACACACAGGTCTGGTCCTGGATGATGTGTCTTAGCTACTGTATGCAGTGTAATTGATTGTAGCTGATTGTAAGTGCAGCAGATTTAAGTATAAATAAACCCTGTGGTTTTCTCAATATATGATCATTTTTTTAATTCAATAAGCAATTAACTTTTGAAGCTAATTTTGAAGGCTCAGTATCTTTGTCCTTTTTAATAATCTTAGCATTGCAGCGTTTCTTTTTTTCTAAGAAAGCAAAGTGTTTCATTCTCCAGAATAATATTGTTAGTGTTCCAATCCAGGAAGAGAACTCATGGATCCATTCATGATGTTAACATTCCCTGAATCCATCTATTTATAGTCAAGTTTCTCTCTCTCTCTCTCTCTCTCTCTCTCTCTCTCTCTCTCTCTCTCTCTCTCTCTCTCTCTCTCTCCCCCTCCCTTTCTGTCTCTCTTTGTCTGTCTGTCTCTCTCTCTGCTTCTCCCTCTCTCTCTCCGTCTCTCTCCCTCTGTCTCTCTCTCTGTCTCTCTCTGTCTCTCTCTCTCCCCCTCCCTCTCTGTCTCTCTTTGTCTGTCTGTCTCTCTCTCTGCTTCTCCCTCTCTCTCTCCGTCTCTCTCCCTCTGTCTCTCTCTCTGTCTCTCTCTGTCTCTCTGTGTCTCTCTCTCTGTGTCTCTCTCTCTCCCCCTCCCTCTCTGTCTCTCTTTGTCTGTCTGTCTCTCTCTCTGCTTCTCCCTCTCTCTCTCCGTCTCTCTCCCTCTCTCCCTCTGTCTCTCTCTCTCTGTCTCTGTCTCTCTGTCTGTCTGTCTGTCTGTCTCTCTCTCTCTCTCTCTCTCTCTCTCTCTCTCCTCTTGCACAGTGATGACTCTGTTTTTACTAAGCTTTTCAGAGTACAAAGCTACTTACAACTGTGAGAAATTAATCTATGTAATTGTCCTCAGCTCCTGTTGCAGACGCTGCTGTCAGCTGTTCTGCTGATGCTGCTAGGACACTGATAGAAATTTCAAATCCTCTGAAATTCCCAAGTTCACAAGGCCCTATTCTAGCCAAACTGGGGAAGGAGATGCATATTTAACCTCTCAACATCCTCAATTAATTCCCTTCTCAGGAGCTTGGTTAAAACCTCTCTTGCCTCTAGGCTGCCAGACTAGAATGATAAGTTCCATGCTAGCTTAACTATTTTCTATAAAACCCACAGGACATAACTGAACATCCTCAGCCAATCCTAATATACTTCCTGTGAAATGAGTTCATTTCACCCAATGGCTTCCACTTCTTCCAAATTGATCAAGACTTTTTTCCAACTAGTCTAATGCCCTTGATTCACTGAATTAAAAGTAGTATCTAGGTCTTATTCAGACATAGTTGATACCTTAGATTGACTAAGTCAATCAATTTCGGTGTTCTCCAATGACTAAAATAAGGGTAATGGAACACCCGCCTTCTCACATTAGGAAACTCCCTTACTCCCAAACAGCCCATTCCAGTTCTGAATACCTGTAATCATTTAAAAATGTCCATACTCTAACAAAATCAGCCCATCTTCAATTTACACAGATTGCTCGTTTACCCAAACAAAACAAGGACAACACCTTTTCCTCGCAGCAGCCCTTCAAATACCTGAAGGACAGTGCTCATTACCTACCCCATTCCCCCCTTTAGACCTCTCGCCAGGCTTTAATATCACTAATTCCATCCATTATGAGTCCTTTCCTCAGCATGGCCATCCTCCTTTGGAAGCCTTCATATCTGGAATGCACTTCTGCTGAAAGAAACAGAACATTCCAGATGTGCTCAGACCAGGGCAGAGCATATGGGACTACAATCTTCCTTGTTCTAGACTCCATGCTCTTCTTTATAAAGCCTGGGATCCAATCAGTTTGTGTGTCTTTTTTTAACATGGCACATCACCATCTAATGGCAGACTCTGAATAAATGTGTAAGGGACATCAGTCATTCACTCTAAATACAGAAGAAAAGAACTAAAAGAAAACCATCTTACCCATGTCCTTATTCTACCAACTTCAAACATTTCTTCAAAAGAAGAGACAACAGCAAAGAGTAAAAACAACAGGCAGGAGTTTCCCTCTTTTGTTTTTGGGTGGTGGGTGCAGAGAGAAGACAACACAAATTGGATCCACCAAGGCAATAGGTAATGTACTAATAACTGCTATCACTGAGCTAGAATGAGAGTCTAGTGCTCAGAAGGGCTGAATGTTAAGTCAGGGGACCAGGGTCTCAGTCCTGCTTCTTTTGCTTCTGGATTGTCTGACTTAACCTCAGAGCTGCAGTTTGCACATATAGGAAATGAGGGTAGTAAACTACATGCTGCTCTGATTCCTTCCAACTCCAAATATATGCCCCTGTGAACTTCATTCATGATCTATGAATTGCATACTTTTAGTAATTATTTTAGTAAACTGAAAAATATATAACTTAAAATTGTTTTGACATCACAGAATGTTAGAATTGGAAGGAAGCCCCAAGATGTTGTCTCATGACACGTGACAACATACACGTGAGAGTATTAGAAAGACTGCTGGAATTGTATTTGGAAGACACATTTAAACTTGACCTTCTTCCCTTATGAACATATAGTAACCTTGTATAAATCACTTACCCTCACTAAGCCTCAGTTTCCTCATCTGTAAAATAAGAGTAATAATATTTAAACTACCCGCCTTTCAGGGTTGTTTTCAGGAAAAGATACTGTGAGTTATAAAGCATTACATAAAGTGAGTTATTCTTAAAAAGCCATGGCCAGGGCAAACCCAAGATGGCAGAGTAAATGAGCATTTTTTCCAAACTCTCCCAACATTCTCCTCTAAACAACTTTAAAAAGTCTGCCAAAATAAATTCTAAGCAGCATAACCAACAAAATGTCAGAGTTGGTCATTTTTCCAGCCCAGGACAGCTTAGAAGGACAGAAAGAGAAGAATGCAGCACTAGGCTGGCTGGCTGGCTGGGAGCTCAATGCAGCTGAGCTCACCAGCTGTCAGCCTTGGAAGAGATGGTGGGAGCAGCAGTAGCAGAGGTACTCAGTGCTTAGAAATGGTTTGGGGATTGAACATCTCGTTAGAAAAAATTACAGGGAACCCCACTGCCTGTGCCAAGTGCTAGTCATTTAGCAACTCCATTGACTATTACCCAGTTCTAGGTTACATTTCCAGGGAGGATGGGAGTGCTTGTGGTCTCAAGGGAGCAGGGTCCCAACCTAAATAAAAACCAGATGTAAAGCAGATCAGTGACCACACCTCTCCCTGATCTCACCACCTCAGGAGCACCAAAAACTTGCAGGCCCCCAGAACTAGGTGTGAAAATAGCAGGACATAAAAGCCTGAAGCTCAGGACAGTCCATACCCCTCCCCCACACAGAAGTAAGCAGAGCAATACTCTACTATGAAGTTTAAAGTCAAGAAATAGGCTGAAAAATGAGCAAATGACAGAAATGGAAAACATGACCATAAAAAGCTATGACGATGACAGGGAAGCCCATGAAACAAACTCAAAGACAAATGACCTGAAAACATCTACAAACAAGAATAAGATTGTACACAATTCCAACAAGAATTTCTAAGAGAGTAAAAGCAAGGATGTTTTTTAAATAGCAAAAAAAACTTTTAAATATCAAATGAGTGGTAAAAGGAAACTGGGAAAAGAAATGAGAAGCATGCAAGAAAATTATGAAAAAAAATAATGGTTTAATACAAGAAGAACCAAAAATATTGAAGAAAATAAGATGGTGACTTAACTTGACAATATCAGAATTGGTCAAATGGTAAGAGATACAAAATTTCAATGAAGAAAATAATTTCTTAAAAACTAGAATTAGTCAAGTAGAAGCTAATGACTCCATGAGACATCAAGAAACCATAAGACAAAGTCAAAAGAATAGAAAAATAGATGAAAATGTGAAACATCTCGCTGAATTTTTATTACACAGGAGAAAATAAAGAGGACCTGGCAACACCTGAATCTCACCCTCATCTGAACTGATACAAAGAGGGAATTACACACACACACACATGCACACACAATACACGCATGTGCATGCATGCACACACACATACACATACACATACACACACACACAAATACCTGGGGAGAGACTTACCTAACAGGGAAGTAGGAGGCAGAAAGCACTAAGTAGAAAAAAAGGTGAGGAAATAAAAGAAAGGAAAAATTAAGGGAAGCAGTGGTTAGAAGCAAAACAGACTTTCGAGGAGGGAAAAGGGTAAAAAAAAGATAATAAAAAGAAGAGAACAGAAGGAAAGGGACAGCTAAAAATCATAACTGAATAAAAAGTTGATGAACAGACCCATGAAATGGAAGCAGACAGCAGAGTGCATCAAAAACCAACAGGAAGTGGTTTACAAGAGACACACTTGAAGCAGACAGGGGCCACCTTCAGTCATCCTGATCTACATCAGCTACTGGACCCAGATAACTCTGGAGGAGAGAGTGAGGTTGGTAACTGCACAGCCCTCCCGTACTTAAATCCAATTTACTTGCAAGTTATGGCACCATCTTCCTGATGTCATGGCCCTCTTCGAGAAGGACAAATAGCTTGAAACAAACAAGGAGCTCCAACAGAATCTATTATGCTTCAGCTGAAGTAAAGTAACAGTGGTCACATTCATGATCTCAGACAAACCAAATTCAAAAATAGATCCAATTACAAAAAGTAATCTGGGAAATTATATTTTGCTGAAAGATGCCACAGACAATAAAGTAATATCAATACTAAACATGTATACCAAATAGCATAGCATAAATTCTTGAAGGAAAAGTTAATTACAAGAAGAAATAAATAGTAAAATTATAATAGTGGAGGACCTCAATTTAAATCTCTCATATCTAGACAAATATGATGATAAAATAAATAAGGAATAACTTAAGGACAGAAAAGTTATATAAGACAGACCTCCGGAGAATACTGAATGGGAACAGGAAGGAGTATATTGTTTTCTCGGCTGTACATAGCACCTTCAAAAAACTGACCCTGTATTACAATATGAAAACCTCTCAAACAAATGCATCCTTTTCAGACTATAATGCAGTAAAAAGCACATTCAATAAAGGACTTTGGAAGCATACATTAAAAATTAATTGGAAACAAATCTAATTCTAAAGAATGAGCAGGTCAAAAAACAAATCATAGAAACAATTAATAATTTCATTAAAGACAATGAAACAGTATACTAAAATTTCTGAGATACAGGCAAAGCAATACTTCGGGAAAATTTTATATCTCTAAACAGTTGGTAGAAAGGGTAGATCAACTACAACAAAAAAACAAAACTAAACAAAAACATTAGAGAAGAAAATGACTTTAAAATTCTCCACTTAAACACCAAAATGGTAATCCTGAAAAAATAAAGGAGAAAAGAATAAAATTAAAAGTAAAAAAGCCACTGAACTGATAAATAAAATGGGGAGCTAGGTTAATGAAAAAACAAGAATCAAACTGATTAACGGTAAATTTGATTCTTAAAAAGAAAACTAAATTGCCATTATCAAAAATGAAAAGAGTGAAGGTACAACCAATGAAGATGAAATTAAAGCAATTATTATAAGCTATTTTATCCAATTATATGCCAATAAAGCTGATGATCTGAATTAAATGGATGAAGATTTACAAAAATACAAATTGCTCAAAATAACAGAGGAGATAATAGAATACTTAAATAACCCTACCAAGCTATAAATGAGTTCTCTAACAAAAAAAAAAAAATCATAAGGATTAGATAAGGATTAGATTATTTACAAGCAAATTTCACCAAGCATTTTAAAAGACTTAAAAATACATCTCAATACTACATAAGCTATTTCAAAAAACAGGTAATGAAGGGGAAAAATACCAAATTTCTTATTTGATGCAAATATACTTTTGATACCTAAACCAGGAAAAGCAAAAACAGAAAAAGAATAGCCCTGTTTCCCTAGTGAATATTGGTATAAAACTTTTAAATAAAATGCTAGAGCAAGGTGACCTCTGCAACATATCACAAAAATCACACACTGTGGCCAACTCGCATCTATAAGAGGAATGTCAGGCTGATTCAATATTAAGAAAACTAAAAGCATAACTGACCATATCATTAACAAAGAAAACAAAAATCATATGATTATATCAACAGATGCAGAGAAAGCTTTTAATAGAAAATAATACTCATTGCTATTAAAAACATCAGAAAACTGGGAATAAATGAAGCTTTTCTTTATGTGGGTGCATGGGGTAAGCAATCCGGGGGTTAAGTGACTAGCCTAGGGTCACATAGCTATTTGCTGTCTGAGGTCGGATTTGAAATCAAGCCTTCTTGATTCCAGGGCTGGTGCCCTATCCATTGAACCACCTAGCTGCCTCTTGTATCTTTTCTTAAAACGGTGAGTAGCATCTATTGAAAGTCAAAAAGATGCACTCTCTGGAACTGAGAAAACCTAGAATCCTTCCCAAGAAGATCTAGGGGAAAATAGAGATGTTCACTATCACCATTATTTTTCAAAATTGTACAATATTCAATATTATTCAATACTGTTTCACCATTATTATTCAATATTGCACCCCATATTATTCAACATTGTACCAACCTACCACCATTATTAAATTATCGTACAATAATTAGAAATACGAGTTCTAGGAATAAGACAAGAAATAAGTAAATTAAATGAATGAATACGAGTAAGCAACAAGGAAACTAGACGATCATTTTTTGTAGCGATATATACCTTTGCAGTGGTCCATACGTACAGAACCCAAGAGAATCAACTAAACACTAGAGGAAACAACAAAGAACTTTAACCAAGTTGCAGGATATAATATAATCTCACATAAATCATCCTCATTACCATATGTTACCAACCAAACCCAGCACGAAGAGCTAGAAAGAGAAATTCCATTTAGAATAACTACAGACAGCATAAAATATTTGAGAGTCTACTTGCCAAGACATACAGGAACTATATGAACATAATCCACAAAGCATTTTTCACACAAATAAAGTCAGTTCCAAACACCTGAAGAACTACTGATTGCATATGGGCAGGCCAAGTCAATACAATAAGAACTACAATTCTACCTAAATGAGTTTAATTATTCAGTGCCATATCAATCAAAGCTCTATTTTATAGAGCTAGAATAAAATAAGAAAACTCATCTGGAGGAATAAAAAGTCAAGAATATCAAAGAAATCAATAAAAAAAGTGAAGCAAGATAAGTCTACACGTAATTAGATCTCAAACTTTATTACAAAGCACTAATTGTCAATAAATCTGGTAGGTTATGAAAGAGTAGTGGACTGTGGAATAGATTAGGCATACAATATGACTACAGTAACCTAGGGTTGGATAAACCCAAAGATCCAAACTATTGGGGCAAGAACTCACTATCTGACAAAAACTGCTGGGAAAACTAGAAAGTAGTCTAAGTAATCTAAGCACAGTACAACATCTCACAGCACATATAAAGATAAGGTCAAAATGGATACATGATTTTGATATGAAGAGTGATATCATAAGCATATTAGGAGAGCATGGAAAAAATTACCTCTCTAATACATGGGTAAGGGAGGAGTTCACGACCAAATAAGAGACAGAATGGATCACAGGTGGTAAAAAAGAAATTTTGATTACATGAAATGAAAAGTTTTGTATAAACAAAACCAATGCAGCCAAAATCAAAAGAAAAGCAGGAAATTGGGGAAAATTTTTTATAGCAGGTTTCTCCAATAAATCATTCATTTCTCAAACATATAGGGGACTGAGTAAAATTTATAAAACTGATGTGAGTGTCAAAGTATGTGAACAGTTTTCAGAAGAAGAAACCAAAGCTACCTATAGTCATATGAAAAAAATGCTCTGTCACTAATAATTAAAGAAATGCAAATTAAAATAACTCTATAAGTACCACAACCTCGTATCCATCAGACTGGCTAAATATGACAGAAAAGGAAACTGACAAATTCTGGAGGGAATGTGGGAAAATAGGGACATGAATGCATTAATTATTTGGACATAAATCCAACCACTGTGGAGAACAATTTGGAACTATGCCCAAAGGACTATAAAACTGTGAATAACTTTTGACTCAGTAATACCACTACTAAGTCTATATCCCAAAGAGATCAAAGAAAAAGGAAGAGGACTCATATGTAGAAAAATATTTGTAGCATCTCTTTTTGTGGTGGTAAAGAATTAGAAATTGAGGGGATGCCCATCAGATGAGGAATGTCTAAAGAAGTTGTGGTAAATGATTATGATATAATACAGTCGTAATGTGAGAAAGGAAGAAGTGAACGATTTCAAAAAAACCTGGAGAGGTTTATTTTATGAGTTGATGTAAAAACACTGTACACAGTAACAACAATATTGTAACATCAGCTCTGAACAACTTAGCTTCTCTGATCAATCTCCTGAGAGATTCTGATTGTACATTAAAGCATTATTTCACTTTTTTTCTATTTTTCTTTCTTTTTTGAAAGAAGGCTAATGTGGAAATGTTTTACATGACTTCATATGTATAATGAATATCACATTTCTTCCTTTCTCAATGGGGTAGGTAAGGGAGTAGAGAGAAAAAGAATTTGGAATTGAAATTTTTTTTAGAAAAATAGCAAAGTTTCATTTAAAATTATTAAATAAATTAAAAATTAATATTAAAAATAAGCAAGAAGGTTAATTTAATTTTTCAAAATCACAGAATATTGGCAGTAGAAGGGACTTCAAAGATCAGAATTCAATTTCATCATTTTAAATGAGGAAACTAATGTCCACAGAAATAAAATTAGATGATCAGAGATTTAGAGCTAGCAAGGATATCTGAAGTCAATTAGTCCAAGACTCTTCACTGTATTGAGGAATAAACTGAGGCCTGAAGAGTATGTAACTTTCCCAAGGTTAAACAGGCTGTGCTCTCTAAATCTAAATCCAAGGGTTTTCCCACTCCGCTCCACTGCCTCACATCTATAAATGAGATGGATTCTAAGGTAATTAAATTGCAAATATACGTTAGCTATAATAAAGAACGAGTTAGAACAACAACATTGGCATTAGAAGACGGTTTTCTCAGGTTTAGAAAATGACAACCAAAGTCTAACTCTAAGTCTAGTGATAGATTTGTCCAAGATCACTCATCGGTTAATAACAAAACTGGAAATTGAAATCTAAGTCTTTTAATTTCTAATCCAATACTTTTTTTTTGAAAAGGTATTATGAATTAAAGATTTATTAAGATTATTGCTCATTTTTATAACTTATTATTAGGAGTCTTATATAAATATCAAGATTATGCCAGCTGTCTTGCAGACTTTCTATTTTGCCATTTAATTCACATCTATATTTAATAACTTTCTCTTATTACAATCTGATGCAATTCAAGTGATAAATAAAAAATAAAATCACATTAATGAGAGATACAAAAGACCTGGAAAAAAATGAACTTTGAATTAACCAGGTTCAGATTTTTTTTCCTAACAAGTACATAAATCAGGAAGTAGGATACACTGTTTCAAATAGACTTATCAGGCTAATGAGATTTTGCAATACTCAATTATTATAACAAACTCCCTCCAAAAAACTCAAGGTCTCAATGAAAGTGACTGAATTTTGGAATCTAAACTTCAGATGGCCTGGATGAGACACTATTAGACAGCGATAACACATTGTCAAGTAACCTAAAAATCAGTGTAATATAGATCCAACCTCCCTGGCTTTCTTTGAGTCCCAACTAAAATCTCACATTCTATAGAAAGTCTTCCCCAAACCCTCTTAATTTCAGTGCCTTCTCTCTGTTAATTATTTCCCATTTATCCTGTATTTAGCTTACTCTGTCTACATTTGTTTACATGCTGTCTCCCCTATTAGACTGTAAGTTTCTTGAGGGCAGAGTTTTTCTTTTGCCTCGTTTTTGTATCCCTAGTGCTTAGCACAGAGCCTGGTATGTTGTAGGCACTTAATAAGTATTGGTTGATTTATTGACTGATCGATATTGACCCTTTGATTTAAAAAAAAAAAATTTGACCCCATCCTTGGAGTCACCACATCTATCTCCCTTACCTCTAGTCTAGTTCTGAGTCAGAAGGCAATCAAAGTGTCTCCAAACTTGCCTCCCCTATGACTATGATAACAACTATCAATATATTAAACATATTAAACTCCGTGCCACCCCACTGTAAGTCAGGCACTAGAGAAACAAGTATAAAGAATAACGTAACTTCCACACGCAAGGAGCTAAGGAGACAGACTGGATATGGTAAGGGATTTAAATACAGATTCTGAGCTGTAGCAAGTTTAAGGCTGATCAAGTCCACACTAAGTCCAGCACTAATGTGACGAGCCCCAGAAAGTGAATGGACACTAGGTGCCTAAGGAAGGGAGAACAGGACCAAGTCAGAAAGATCCAGAGCAGGTTAGAGTGTCCACACAGATCAGAATCAGGCTGGTGGTCATGAGTACCCACTGAACTTCCAGCCAGGACAAGTGAGAGAGACCTAGACTTCAAAATGCAATTCAGTACACAAACACATATATTTACATGTATACAGAACCTCACATATGTGCAACATAGTTAAACACAAGATAGTTTGGGGACAGAGGGCACTAGCAGTTGGAAGGGTCAGGAAATTGTGTAGGAAATGGTACTTGAGCTATGTCTAAAACAGGGTATATTTAATCTTTTGTTTGTCATATGGACCCCTTTGTTAACCCAGTGAAGCTGATGGACCCCTTCTCAGAATAATGAATTAAATAAATTAAATGCATAGGACGATTACAATGAAAACCAATTATACTGAAATATGGTTTTCAATTTTTTTTTAAAGACAGTCACCACCCAGACGTTAAGAATGCCTTGTCTAGAAAGAAGAGAAAGACTGTACCAGTGGGAGGTAAAGAGTAAGTGCAGTGCAAGCACATAAGATAGGAGGTGGAATGACCTGTGTGAGGAAAAGACCACTGTGGCTGGATTACAGAGCGCAAAAGGGGTAGTAATGTCCAATGTGCTGGGAAACATAAGATGGGGTAAGATTGTAGAGGGCTTTAAATGCTAAACAGAGTAGTTTATACTTAATCTTTGAAACAAAAGAAGTCACTGAATTTGACTAAGGTAGTCACATAGTCAGATCTGCACTGCAGGAAAATTTCTTTGGAAGCTGTGTGTAAGATTTACTACAGTGGCAAGAGACGTGGAGCAGAGAGACCAATTAGGAGGCTGTTGTAATACTCTGGGTGAGAGATGAGAGATGCACCGATCACTGGGGTAGCTGTACAAGCTACTGGGGTGGGAGTGAGAGAGGCTGTGAAGGCAGGGAAGCTAAGATCTGACAAATGATTAGTTACCTAGGGTGAAGGAGAAGGAGGAATCCAAGAGAATGCCACCATTATTTACCTCAGAATCTGAAAAGATGATAGTGCCTTTGGCAGAAAGAGGGAAATTTGGAAGAGGGAAGGAATAATGAGTAAGGGTTTAGATCTACTGAGTTAAAGATGTCTTGAGGACATAGTTTGAAATGTCCAGCAGCAATTCATGATGTGGGACTGAAGTTCAGGGAAGAGCCTGGGGCTAGATATATAGATCTGTGAGTTATCTGCATGGAGATAATTGTCAAACTTAAGAGCTGATAAAGTTACCCAGAGAGTGTAGAGGGAAAAGAGAAGAGGCTTTAGGAAAGAGCCTGGAGGAACAAGGCTCCGAATGATGAGCTAGGAAAGGATCAGAAGAAAAACTCGTCGGTCAGGTAGGAGGCAAGGAAGGAGAGAACAGTGACATAGAAACAGAGAGATGAGAGCCTGACTTCCAGGAGGACAAGGGACCATATCAAAGGCAGCAGACGGGTTGGGAAGAATAAGGACTGAGAAAAGATCATCTGATTTGGTGATTAAGAGATCACAAGTAACTTTAGAGAGAGAAGTCTCAATTCATTGGTGAGGCCAGAAGCCAGACTGCAAAGAGTTAAGGAATAAATGAGGAGAAGTGGAAGTAAATATTGTAACATTTTCTGGGAGTCTGGCTGACAAATGGAGAAGAAATAAAGGACAGTATCCTTTTTTAAGGGCAAGATAGGATGAAGGATTTTTTAAGGATGGAAGAACCTGAGAAGAATGTTTGAAAGCAGGTAGAAAATAACCAATATCTAGGAAAATATTGAAATTTACAGAGGGGGGAAATTGAGGATGCAGTTTACTGGAAAAGATGGGAAGACAGGATCAAGCACATATGGAGGAGGGTTCGCGTTGGCAAGGAGAAGGCTCACCTCCTTCTCAAGGGACTGGGGAATGGAGAAGAAAGGAGATGATGTGCCAAGGAGCTTTGAGATGAAGAGAAGGAGAGGAGGCTCATTTCAGATGGTCTTCATTTTCTGACTTAAGAGGCAAGGTTGTCCCCTGAGACACAGAATGGAGTAAGAGAGGCTTGGGAAAGGAGGAAAAGGTTTAGCATGACTTCTGTAGGGAGTGAAATGGGGACTCGATCATAATAAATTATATTTATTAAATAATAAATAAAAGGACTGCCTTCCTATAGAAAGGACCCAGCTGAGGCTGGATAATGAAGAATTTTTAATGTATCTGGTCTGTATGGCTTCTTTGATTTTCTGTAGCAGGAATCACCTGTTCAGGAGACTTCATGATGCCTCTCATACTTAATCAGAGTAGGGAGAGTAGGACTTCCCATGAAATACCTATTTCAATATAGCACTGCCTCAGCTACAATGCAATCCTTCAGCCTAGGCTCTAAAGAATACATCATAGCAAAGTTAAAATAGCTATCTAAAATATTCTGCTAGACCTTAACAAAATAGAAATGGGATGATAAGGAATAAATTGATGCATTTTATTATGGTATTTTTTTTAAAGAGAGGGAGGGTGGAAAGAACATTGGACAATCTGGGTTCAATTTCTGGCACTGCTACTTATTGGCTAAGTGACCTCAGACAAGTCACAAAGCCAGTTTGATCCTTAGTTCCTCCATCTGTAAAATGGCAATGATAATATCCATCTTATCTAGCTAATGGAATTATTAGGATTCAATGATTACAAGAGATATGAAAAGGACTAGTCTCTAGGTACCAAAAAAAAGATACAAAAACAATTAAGCTGTTACATTTAGTTAAAAATTTTAAAGAGTAAGTTGGCATATTTAGTTAGAATTTTTGCTTAAATAAGAAGTGATGTGGTATAGTGGAAAAAAGCCCCACTGTATTCAGAGTTAGGAGAGGTAAGTTCAAAGACCAGTGCCTCAACTTTATAACTGTGTGACCATCTGAAAGTCAATCAAGCAGGCAAAACGTATTTATTAATTGCTCTCTAGGTGCCAGGAACTATGCTAAGCAATGACCATCCAAAAGAAAAAGAAATGGTCCTTGCTCTCAAGGAGCTCACATTCCAGTTTCTTCTTGTGTAAAATGAGGATAGTAATACATTCTCTATACTGCAAAAGGCTACAGTGAAGAAACTGCATAGCCTTTCAAGTACTATGTGTATTATATTATTACTATAAAAACCAGAAAGTGTTGTCCAAGTATAAGGCATTGTTCCCTGATAACATAAACAAAAAATCTCCAGGAAGGGCTTCAAGCTTTTCCACAAAAAGATTTACTATTCTTTTTGTTCATTACTTGGCACTGATGTTGTTTGGCCCAGTTTGGGTCCAAAATTGGGGGGCTGCCTTTTGTTTGGGTTATCTAAGGTACTTGGGAAGCCCCACAACAATTCTAGGAGACTGGCTGCCAATATGGGAAAAGCAGGGGAAGGAAGAAAGGAAGAAATGACAGTAGTTGGTTCTAGGGTCCTGGGAGATGGATTGGGCTGCTCTGGAGACAGGGGGTGGGGTTCTTTGGAATTTTATTGCAAAAGTTCTTCTGTCTCCTCTTGGACCAGAGACAAGAAAGGCTTCAGATATGGACAGCTCCTTGTTTTTTGGTCCAAGTCTGGGTCTGGAAAAGGTCAATGAAAGCCAGAACAGGGCTTCCAGGGTCCCTAAAGCCACCCTAATATGGATCAAAAATAATCAACAACTCTTACATGTAGCTCTTGGGTAATTTTTTTGAAGCTTCTGGAGTGAGCCAGATTGTAGCTAACTAAACGATGTCAGGAAGCACTTGGCAGCAAATGCAAAGCCATTTGTGGGATTGGAAACATTTATACTAACAGTGAAACTAGATCAGCTTGATCAAATGTTTCAGCAACGTTTAGAACCTGGTGCTACAGAGGTGTGAAAAATCAGAATCCAACTACTATTAAGAAACTCTTGCCTTTGCAAACCCATACATTTAACAGGGTCATAAAACAAAAGTTTGTGTGTCAAACACCCACTCTTGGCATCCTTGACTTGGCGACCACGCAAGAGTACTGAAAGTCTTGATTTATCTTTAATCCTCTATATGTAAAATTCCTGTTTTCATATTTTTATTGAAAAACCAAATTTGGAGAGGGGGGTAGCTTGTGGTCGTTTATGTTTGTTTGGGTTTTTTAGAATTTTAGTTTGAAGTTTTTATCATTGTAAACTTGCCAAATATCCACAAACATGAACACTTTCATTTACAAAGAACAAGAAAAGAAGACTCTATATGAAACTGCAAATCTCTACTATGTATAATCTGGTTTTAAGTATATTGAAAACGTAACATCCTAGTTCCAAACCTGCACTCCTTGGATCTGTCTCCCTATTGATTTCTTTCTGTTCTAAATCATATTTTTTTCAAATGCTTCATTAATGCTCTTTCCTTTCTTATCCTTGTATGGCACCACTGTAATTAGAGCCTTTGTCTCCCTAAATTCTCTCCCCCTCGGCTCCCCCACCTCCAGAACAAATAAGCAGAGTCAAGCAAACAAAGTGGTACCTTGGTCATAGCTGAAAAGTTCTCTCATTCTGTACTTCTAGTCTAAGAGGTAGGGAGAAACGACCAGTTAATACGGAAAAGTAAGAGGAAGTAGTACAGTCCAGCTCTCCCCACAACTACTTCAACAATGAACTGAGACAAAAACCAGTTCAAGGAGTGATAGAGAAACAAATAAGAAACCATAAAGAGTCATCTTTTCAGTCAGATTAGAAATTTGACCTATAGTCAAGGGACCCCAGCAGGAACTATGGAACAAGGTTGGACTTAGATCAGGTACTCAGTGCTCAGAGCTCCAAGCAAGGCCAGAGGTATGGAGATACCCAGAGCTGATCCTGGACTCAGCCATCAGTTCAGGTCAACAGGACTGGAGGTTTCCCAGATAGCACTGGATCAGAGTCCCAGAGCTCCCAGGCAAGTCAGTTATATGGGGCCGCCAAGAGCAGATTGCTTGAAGAATGTATAGACAAGCAAACAAAAAGATAAAAGGTTACAGGCTACATGAGACCAGAGATACTAAGATACAACCCAGAAGAGGAGAATTACAAACACCTACTCAGAGTAAAACACAACTTGCTCACAAGATCAATTTATATTACTAGAAGAAATGATGAGTTTGTTTTAAACAGATTAAAATATTTTAAATGTAATGAGAGTGATTCAAGAAAGAACAGGAAAAGCAATGAGAGCAATGGAAGAGAAACTTGGAGAGAGAAATTGAGTTTTATCACAAGGAGTATACAAAACCTTAGCCAAGTAATAGCCTGAGGTGTGAAACTTGGGGAGAGGTAATGGAAAGAACCATTCTGATTCCCTGTTTTTCCAAACTGAAGTTTCTGGGTATCATTATGAAATTAAGCTATTTTGTTGCTGCTAACAACCCCGGGAAGCACTCTCTTGCTGTACCGCATTTGTTATATCTAAACTCTAGCAACTGGCCAATGATAGGAGAATTCTCCAAGTTTCCTCAGTGAAAACTATTTTCAATAGACATCTTGTCCAACAGGGCACTTCCCCTCCCCCCAACCCCAAGGAGCTAACTACAATCTTCCTGAAATATTAATTCACAGTTTAATTTTAGGAAATCAACTGACCCAGCGACATGAAACTCCAGGTTGATAAGTGATCCTTATTACAATTTCTTTTTCCCCTGAGTGTGGACACTTTACTCCCCTCAGCAGGGGTTCAAGCAAATCCACTGTCACCTTGGGAGACGTTGAAATAAAAACCTGTCCTGCTATTTATACCTAGTTTATGCATTAAGGATTCACCAAATGCAATAACAAGTATGAAGGTAATGATGACATCAAGGAAAGGAAAAGCAACGTTATGTACCAGGATGCTGAACTTGGACCCATCCCACCTGTGACACTCAGTAGCAAGTAAGGTAATGTCTCTGAGTTTCAGTTTGCTCACCTGTGGAACGGCAACAATAATATTGATAGTAACTTCCAATAAAGTTACTGGAAGATTCAAGTGAGACAGTGAATGTGAAGTCTTGCAAGTCTGAGAGGAAGCATGACATTGGAGATAGAGAGGCACAGTGGCACAGTGGATAGAGTCTGAGCATAGAATCAGGAAGACCTGAGTTCAAACCCAGTCTGATACTTATTAGCCATGTAATTTGGGGCAAATAACTGAACCCCTCTTTGCCTCAGATTTCCCATCTGTAAATGGAGATGAAACAAACCCTACCTCCCAGGGCTGTTATGAGGATCAAATGAGATAGTAACTGTAAAAGCACTTAGTAGAGTATCTGCTGCATAGTAAATGTTATATAAATGTTAATCATTAGTTATTATTATTGTTGAAGTCCTGTTTCAGAAATATCTCTGGGCAAATGACTTAATTTCTTATTGTTCCAGGCAATTCTTTAAGGCTAAAGTTGCAGAAGTTACTATTTGCCTTGGTTGAGGGGAATTTTCTCTTTCCAGGAGTTACCTGTACCAATGAGATCCTCTATCTCTAGAAATGTCTATTACTATTTTTTCTACTATGACTATGACTGGCAGTAGCCACTATAGTGAGATTCATCAGAATCTGGGGTCAGATACAAATGATGTTGGAAGGAAGCTCTGGCTATTTACATAGCCCATGTGGATGTGGGCAAAGTCATTTGTCCTTTCTAGGGTCTAGTTTTCTCATCTGTAAAATAAGGAGGCTGGATGAAATGACCTCTACATTCTCTTTCAGTTCGAGTACTGTGATCTTATATTATAAATTTGAGTGAATCATCAGGCAAAAGAAATAACCAGGAGTCAGAGTCAGAGGCATGTTTCCAGGAAACAGAGAAAACAGGATGCAAATCTGGAATGCAAGAGATCTGATTCAGGTTGCCAAGACAAAATCAGAAACATGAGAGGTTTGGGGAAACCTCCACAGCTCAGGCTCGTAGCCTGAACATGATAGAGCTGAGAGACAGGTCACCAACAGAAAAGAAAATGCATATAAGTGCTAAATAATTGAGGGTATCTTCTCCAACTGACCCCAGTGAAGATTAATCCCTTTCCTTTAATTCCTTTTCCATAGTCTCAACAAAGTTGATATAATATATTTTATTATATTTTCTAATATAATTTGCTTGGGTTTGTGTATCAGTCCTGTTTCCACAAATACCGTGGAATTTTCCTGAGAATATGGATGTGTGTCATACTTGTTTTGCATCCCCCACAGAACCCTACGTAAGAAGGGATTCTTTTATAGAAACTACAACTATAGCAGGAGAGATTTAGTACAATTTCCTTATAGAAACATCTTAGACGTGGATTCTTGGCTTGATGGTCATGAAAATTTGTATATTTGGATCCATATATACACATATAATATGCATATATGTATATCTATAGGGGTGTATATGCACGTTTTCATGGAACATGTGTGTATAGACATATTTCTATGTACACATCTATAAATATATCTCAATATCATTGCTTTCCTTTGTAATCCTATGTATTTTATTTTATGCATTTAAGACTATTATTCTGAGGAGTCAGTCTATGGGCTTCACCATACTCCCAAAGAGGTCTGAAACACATCAAAAGGTGAACAACTTCAGTCTTAGAGAGTTGCCCAGAGCAATGAGAGGTTGACTTGGCCAGTGGGATCAAAGGTAGTACTTAACCCCAGGTCCTTCTGGAGTTAGGGCCACCTGTACTTTGTATGTGATATTATGCATGTTCTATTAATTTTTAACTATGACTTTATTGTATTTGCAGGAAAGAGAGGAGGAGATGATATTTAGTTTTCTAGCTGGACTCTATATACAATGACATAAAGAAGTAAATTGGAGGGCTGGGGAAGGATTTACTAAACTGAAATTCCATTAACAGCTGAGCCTAAAAACCTGTATCTAATAATGGTAGTATCTCATTGGCAATTGTGCTTTATAATTTTAGGTGAATTTGTTTGCCTGAAGAAACCTTTGAGGAAAGCAATGAGAATATCGTCAATATCATCATCATCGTCGTCATAATCATCATTTTATAGGTGCAGAAAACAAAGCTCAGAGAGAAGGGGTTTGTCCCAAGTCTCAGAAATAATAATAAGCAGCCCTTGAACCTGAACCAAGATCTTTTGATTCTAATTTCATGATCTCCTCATTGGAATATTTATCTATGCTATTAGGTGAAGAATATTTATAACATTTTATTTATGAACAGCCTTACATCTTTTTTCCCTCTATCTGATACAACAGTGGTACAACTACTAAGTATATCTTTTAGGTAAAAATAGATGCTGTTATTTCCCTAAGAATTAAATTAAATTTAAAAAAAAATCATCAATGCAGCCGTATTCCACCAAACTAAAATGAAAACAGAAGTTATAAGGATGAGAAAGTAACATTTTAGTTCAAAACACAATGTCATTTGTTCTATCAGTTTTACAATAAGATATAAACTTTAATTATGAATGGCTGGGGTATCAGGATAGGGGGAGACTTAACAAATACTAAGTGAGCTGTAAGCTTTTTTTTTTTTTTGCCCACTCTAATTATCTCTGTCCTAAACTAGATTTCCTTTTAAAATAATTAAATGTAATAACAAAACTCCATTTTTGTTTTTAAAGAATTTTAGACTGCTTTAAACTTCAGCAGAAAAAGTTTGAAACGCCAAGGTGATTTACACATTCTGGTAACTAAGAAATTGTTAAGTTCTTAATAGTAATTATTTGATTATATTTTTAGCAACTAAATAATTACATGAGCTACACTGTTTTCCACATTATTACTTCCTAATAATTCTATCAGAGAAGAAAAGTGGGAAAGGTGAAAATACAATCAAATAATAATAGTTATTTTTGCAGGTGCAATCAAGAGATTGAAATGTTGGTTAAATGAATAACTACTTTATGTAGTTTCAATTTCTTAATTCCTGATTTTTTTCTTTATTTCCAAGTGCAAGAAAAAAAAATTTTGCTTTTCAACATGAGTCTAAAAAGGAATATTTTGGGTCTTACAAGTGATCTGAAATAATAGTTTTTATTCCATCTGATGATTAAAGGTAACATCTTACTTTGCTAGGGATAATATTCTACTTGATTTTACTCATTTGGGTGGTAACTTGTTTTAGGAGAGCTGGTGGTCTTGAAATCAGTAAGCCCTGGACTGATGTTCTACTTCTGACATATGGTTTGTGTTACCCCAGGCAAGTCACTTGACTTCAGTGACCCAGAAAACTTTCTAAAATTATAATTTTTAGAAGTAATTCTTATTTCTTTTTTTTAACATCATGATAGTTTTCCCCAGCTTCCCTCTCCCTCCCAAAGACTCACCCAATATAACAAAGAGTATTTTTTAAGACGCCTCCTTCACATTTTTCCTTCAAGTCTTGCTTTAACTTTATCATTTTGTTACATTCACTTTTGAACTGGGATGGGGGGGTGCTATTTCCATTTACATTATGGTAGTCATTGTACATATTATTTTCTTGCCTCTGCTCTCTTCACTTTGCAATAGTTCATGTAGATCTTTCCATGTTTCTCTGTATTCATGGCATCATTTCCTACAACACAATAATATTCCCGTATTTTTATGTACCACAATTTTTTTGGCAATTCCCCAATAGTTGCGCGTCAACTTTTTTCCAGTCCTTCACTAACACAAATAAATATTTTGGTATATATGGGAACTTTCTTCTTATCAATGGCTTTCTGGGGGTATATGTAAGGCACATCTCTGTATAATCTCTGGGTCAAAGAGTAAGGACATTTTAGTTGCTTTATTTACATAATTCCAAATTGCTTTCCATACTTGTTGTACCAACAATCCGCTCCACCCACAACACATCAGTGTGCCTGTCATCCCATAACCCCCTCTCACATTTACTACTGCCATTTTTTAAAAACTAAGATTATAAATTAAACAACAGTTGTTGATTTGCCTTAGTAGAGTGAGTTTCCTCACCTAGAATTTCCCATGCCAATGGGATATCATGATCTGGTTTCTTCCCTCCCTACCACCATCTTACCTGAGTACTACTGGATAAATTATTTTTTTACTTCAGTAATAAATCATTTTAGTGTGTCAGAACATAAGATCATAGATTCAGTGCTAGAAGGAATCTTGGGAGTAATCCAGTCCCCCCACTTCATTTTACAAGTGAGGAAACTGAAGCTGTGAGAGAGAAAGGGATATACCTAGTTATTAAGGTAATAACTGGCAGAATCAGAGTCTGACTAACTCCCTATTCTGTGTTCCTTTCACTGCACCATGGCATCAAATAAAAACTAATAGTTCCCCGAAAACCTAAAAAACATAAATGTTTTCTGGTCAATTCTTATATTTACCTTATTTTTGGTTCTCTTACTTCAGGACAGCTGACAAATACTCCCCCAGGGCTTGCACATGTTCCCAAATCTCACACCAATTCTGCCCAAGGCTGCCACCTGCCTGTAACTACAAAATTCTCTCAAGTGTGTAGGAATGGCCTTTCAGCATTTCTTTCTGACTTTACCAATTCTTATTTTCCCTATATCTTCCAGTTAATTATCTTTTCAAATTTTGGTACCTGTGCTTATCATTCTCTTCCCCTCAAACTCCACTGTATTTCATATTTCCTAGGTTCTGTTCTTTGACCTCGACTTTTATTTTATCCCAGCCAATCCCCCAAAGTCTTCTTCGAATGCACTTCATAAAAAACTCAGATTTATTTCTTGAGTTTCGTTCTCGTCATTAATAAGCATTTAAGTATTGACACTGTACTACTGAATGAGCCTAGTAAGAAATAAACCATTGACCATTTTCCACAAAGAATTCTGACAAAGCTGTTCTCACAAAAGATTCGATAAACATCACTGACCAGCGAGAGCTCTTTGGGACATATACTGAAGTCAAGGTCAAATAGAAGTTTGCCAAACACAAACCTGCAGATAGAGAAAGCAAAACTCACAAGAGGAAGTGGTCAGAATTCCAGAGAAAAGCCTCAACCAAGCAAAAAACATAAGCAGGAACTTTGGCCATTCCGCTGTTGTTTCCAAATGCTTCTGACAATAATAAATGTATACCATGCAAAAACAAAGTCCTCTGCAGATTAATGGATTTCATAAAATAAATATTAAGCCAGATTCTCCCAAAGTCCACCCAGGTGCAAAAGCCTAAATCCAATAGGATAATCTGGTGAAACTTCATTAGGACCCTCACTAACCCATAAAATGTCTTAAGGGGTCAGGGGTTTCACCTAAGCTTACATCTGCATTAAGTAATAAAAAGTTTACTTAAATTAGAAGGATAAACAAATTTCAAGGGGAATATTTAAGCTAATTACAAGAACTGCTTTCAAGTACCCTCAAGCACTTCAGAGGATACATTTACATAGAAACAATTACTATGCTAATAATCATCATCATCACCAAGAATGACTATTTACTGTGCTCTAATTACACGTTTCAGGTATATAACTGGTATAAGGACTTAGTCAAGTCACTGCCCTCCAGAAGCTTAGAATCTTGCTAGAAAGAATGGAGTGGAGGGAGGGAAGGGGAAAAAGGGAGAGGAGAGAGGAGAGGAGAGAGAGGGAAGGAAAGGAGAAGGAGGGAGGGGAGAGGGGGACGGAGGGGAGAGGGAGGAAAAGAGAGAGAGAGAGAGAGAGAGAGAGAGAGAGAGAGAGAGAGAGAGAGAGAGAGAACGAACCCAGGATAGTAGAGAAAGATCAATGAAGGAAAAAGAAATCTGGGGACAAAGGTTTCTCATGCCTATCTCCTCCTTTGTTGCCTGTGAGAATCATTTCCTTCAGATCATTTTCAGGGTACAGAACACAAAAAGGACAGTAGCTGAACTGGGGCTCTCTGTCGTCTTTGTTTATGCAGAGGGCAGCATTCTTTGGGGACTTAGACTGCTACCTGCATTGCTATCTTCTGTGGCGATGACCTGACTTCAGTCTGTAAGGGCACCTCAGGGTTGCTATCACCAAGACAGAAGTGGCACAAACCTTGAGAAAGACTTCCTGCTGGTAATGCAAGTAGTCAGAAGTTGCTATAGTGTGGACAAGTGTGTGAAGATGAGAAAAAACTCAAGAGTAGATAGCAGGTGAGCCAGATGTGGATAGCAGATGTTCTGGGTTCATGCACACAGGTCAGAACTGTCAGGTGTTTGGGCTAGTGAAAATGTGAAAAGAATGATGTACCTTCCTTCCTATATTCCATCTTTTTTCTTATAATCTAGAACCTGCTTTGAGATCTCTGATTCACAACCTCCTTACCTTGATCTTTCCCATGATCTGCAAGAGAGCCCAGTGTATGGGTACTGGCCCTTGGGACCCAGGAAAAAAAAACAAAGCAAACAGAAGGTTTCTGGAAAACAAAGGAATAGAGGCTCTCTTTGTGGAAAGCATTTAAAAATTTCATTTTTGCTAAGCTTATGAGTATAAGAAGTTCACTGGTTAAGAAAAGAACACCTGGGTGGTAACTGGGGTAGAGTCATAGATTTTTCTGTAATTTTATTTTAATTAAGATTCACATTTAATCATCTCAGAGTCCAGGCTGAGAATCCAGTCTGTCCATTTTTGGTCATTTTAAGCCTTTGCCACTTGGTAGGATGGAAAGCTGATGCATGCGCATCAGAGAGGTTTCCTGTACATGTGTCAGGAAAGCCCTGATAAGACCACTGGGCTAGTGACTTGAGTAGAATACCACCAGGAGGACAAATTATTTTTTATACTCTTGTTCTGGGCCCATCTAGTGATTTGGGATTGAGATTTGGGGGTACAGGGAGAGAAATGATACTCATAGGCTACCTAACAAAAGAAGCTTATTTAGCAATAACATAGAAAGGATATTTGATATTCAGAGAGGGCCACACTGGTTCAGGTAGATGCAACTGATCTTGGTTACACATGGAAATGCATCTGGTCAGAAAGATATGCTGACTTGCCTATCAGGGGCACATCTGCCTGTTCTGGTCTGACTCCTCACAGGTTAGACCTGTTATGATCTATGTGACTATGAAGCCCTAGTTCCTCCCTCCCCCCAATCAAGTCTCAATGATGGTTCCCTATCTTTTATGGAAAAACTCATCCATCCAATGGAGACCCTAGTGGATTTTGTACATGGCACACACTATATAAATACTAGCTACGATGATAACAATGATGATAATGATGACAATATTGTTCCTACCACACACTCCCTTCCTCAAGGAAGGTGGCACAGGAACCTGTATCATTACTCATTACCTAATGTCATACAGATAAATCCCAAGTGCAAACAAAGAGTACAAGCCTCTCATTTACAAATAAGGGAACTGAGATCTAGAGAGCCATGTCATTTCCCCAGTGATGCACAGGTAAGTAAGTGGCAGAGATAAGACAGAATCCATGATTCTTTGACTCTAAATCCAGTACTATTTCCATTCCCATTAAAAAGGCTTCACTGAAGACACAGGATTAAACTGAGCCTAAGTGAAGTAGAGAAGAAAGAGAGGTTATTAAAAACATAAAGTCACATGGAAGAGTGGGAAAGGAGACCCAGCTAGGTTCAAACCTCACTTCTACCTGTCTGACTTTGTGCAAGTCACTTAATCCCTCTAGACCTCAACGTCCTCATTTGTAAAATGAAGGAGTTAACTAGATGTCCTCAAAGGTCCTCTCCAGTCTTAAAGCTATGTTTGTATGAACCATGTATGTAAATTATAAATCATTACTGTCTGCTGAGGACCCTGTGCACAGTAATTAGCTGCTGACCCTAAAACAAAAGCAAAACACTAATGACCAGTAACTACTAAGGTACTGCGAGGGTCAATGTCATTTCACTGCTATGGTACATTCTTCACTACATCAAGAATCAGTGACATCATTAGGACTCTCTCCACGCAGGATGATATAACCTGTGAGCCAAAAACAATCCGTGGCCTAGTGGTCAACCTCCTGGTGATGAGTCGCTGCAACAAGACAGAACAGTTTATGACCAGGCCTCCCTCCACCTTAGCCCATCCAAATGGGCAGGGCCTGCCAGAGCTAGTGCTCTTCTGGTAAACTCTCTGTGCTCTATTAAGAGATCAGAAGATATATTACATTATATATTACAGACAGAAAAAACTAAACCCTCACATTTATATCAGCAGCTAAAGTAAGTAATATATGTGTATTTTAAAACTTTCCCTTGACTTTATTTCAGATTGGTTATCATTCTCAAAGTGTCCTCCATTTCTCAACCTATCTCCTCGAAGAAGACATCAGCAAATAGCAGGTGTGCCCAGACATTCTCCTCACCTGCTTCTAAAGCTTCGCAGTCTGATGGCTTACTTCATCATTCCACTGAAACTCCTTTTCCTCATATTTACCAATGATCTAGTGATCACTAAACCTTTTCTCAAGCATTCATCCTTCTTGACCTCCTGGTAGTTTCTAGACAGATTTTGGTCTGGAGTTAGGAAGACCTGCGTTCAAATCCAGCTTTAGACATTTACTAGCTGTGTTACTTTGGGCATGTCATTTAACCTCTTCCTGCCTCAGCTTCCTCATCTGTAAAACAGGGATAATAATAGCACCCACCTCCCAAGGTTGTTGTGAGGATCAAGTGATATTTATAAAGAGCTTACACAGTGTCTGACACTGTATAATCGCTAGTTGTTGTCATCATCATCATCATCATTCTATTTCTCACTCTGCCAGATGAACATACATGCCATGTTCATTAACTGGAGCTGTCCTCAAAAGTCTCTATCCCGGGCCCTCATCTCTTCCTGCTTTGTTCTCTCATTCAGCGACCCCGTTGGTTCCCATGGGTTCAATAACATATGACAATTAAGTACAGATGACTCACAAATCTATGTCCCAAATCTCTTAGTGCAGTTTTAAGCCTCTGGAGCTTAACAGTTTAATAATTTGGGGGACATGCTACACAATCCCAGTTTCTGAACTGAGCTCCAGTCCTATCTTCATCAACTGTCTATTGAGCATTTTCAACTGAGTCTCTCACACTCATCTTAACTCAACATACCCTCAAAAAAACCCATCTTTTTCCCCAAACTCACCCCTCTCCCAAATTCCCTATTACTGTTGAAAGTGCTACATTCCAAGTGCACAATGTCGGTGTCATCCACGACTCTTCACTCAGCTGCCAAATCGTGTTGTTTCTATCTCTGCAATCTCGTTCACATTTGTCTTCTGTCCATTTGCTCAACCACCAGCCTTGCCCAAGCTCTCACTGCCTGCCTCTCTAATACAAACTCTTTCAACAAACTCTTATGCGGTAACCTTGCCTCTCCCTGGTACAACCCATCTTCCACATGGCTGCCAATGTGATCTTTCCCAAAGCTCAGGTCTTACCATGTCACTCAATAAACTCCAGCATCAACTTATTTACTTACATAAAAGAAAAAATACAAACACCTGTTTCACCTTTCACAACCCAACCCCTTCCCAATCTTTGTACACATTACTGCCCTCCATGCCCCATATGGTCCAACAGTAGTGGTCCTACTTGGTGTTCCTCACACATGACCCTTTCATTTCTGTTCCTTTATACTTGATTGTCCTTCATGTCTGAAAGGCTCTCCCTCCTCACCTCCTTGGAATGACCAGACTCTATTTCAGTATCACTTTCTAAAGGAGACATTCCCGGGTCCCCTCAGTGCCTTCTCTTCTAAGGCTACTGTGTCTGCTTTGTGTTGTATTTGTGTGTGTGTGTGTGTGTGTATGCACACACACACACACACATATATATATATATATATATATATATATACATACATATGTATTATATGCATATATATGGTTATCTGTATTCATAAATGTACACATCGCCAAGCTCCTTAGATGTAAGTACCTTGAAGACAGAGAATATTTCACCTTTGACTTTGTTTCCCCAGTGCTTAGCGCACAATTCAGTGCTTAATAAATACATTGATTGATTACATATGGGAAAATATTTTTAGTGCCATGAACTAAACCCCAAAGATCCTACTCAACACCATTCTGAATTTCTACTAAATTAATCTTTATATTATTTTAGCTATCCAATCAGCACCATACTTATACTCTTGGTTGCTATAGGCAATTCTAATCTAATAGTAGGGATATGAAAACAGAATCTAGAACTGTTATCTAACTCAGAAGAGAGGCAGAATGTAGATTACTAGACCATCTGGAAATTTCAAATTGAACTTCCATATCTTCATATTAAATGCCATTCTCCAGGAAGTATCATTTTGTGAACTCATCTGTGGAACCAAAGCTTCCCTCAAACCATTAATTGTCTCCCTCTTCCTATTTTTGCACCTAAATCCTATTGCTACAACCAAACAAGATTATAAAGATTAATCCTGTTATACCAGGAAATACATTTCCCCTACGGCTCTTGGCAGCAATAGCTCTCTTTCCTGAGCAAATGCTCCAGACCAGGAACCTCCTTCTTTCACCTGCACTAACTCTCAATGGCGTACAACAGACAGAGCTCTGGACTGAGAGTAAGCAGTCAAATTCTAGTCCAAGAAGTATTATTTACTGGTCATGACCCTAAGTTGCCTCATCCATAAGTCCTGGCTTTGAGTAAATCTCCTCATTTATACACAAAATAAATGATTTCTGAGGTCTTCCCCACCCCAGATATGACATTCTATCATTCTTGACTTCGAAGTTCTAAAAACCACAACAAACTAAGACAAAAAAAAATGCAAAGTCCCATACATTGTTGGAGCGTAAAAACCATGGGGGCACTGAGGAGGTGATTCTTGCCTCTGCCCTATGTGGAGGCCCTGGGCCAGCTAGTCTTTGTCTCACACTGAATGGTGGCCCTGCCCATCCAGCTTATCTGAAAATCAGCCCCCAATGCTGACTTGGGACCTGGAAGCCAGGTGGCTGTGGAGAGATAACTGCTAAGATTCTGGGCACAAAAATCCCTCTCTGCATCCAGACCAGTACATGCTTGATTGTGCCACCTTGGAGGAACTGAGATCTCACAGATCCTCAGAGTATACCCTACTCCTGACAAATGACCCAAAAGTCAAGTAACTGGTTGGGAAAATGCCCAAAAAAGGGAAAAAAAATAAGACTATAGAAGGTTACTTTTTTGGTGAACGGATATCTTCTCCCATCCTTTCAGATGAGGAAGAACAATGCTTACCATCAGGGAAAGACATAAAAGTCAAGGCTTCTATATCCCAAACATCCAAAATAAATATTCAATGGTCTCAGGACATGGAAGACCTCAAAAAGGATTTTGAAAATCAAGTATGAGAGGTGGAGGAAAAACTGGGAAGAGAAATGAGAGAGATGCAAGAAAAGCATGAAAAGAGGGTCAACACCTTGCTAAAGGAGACCCAAAAAATGCTGAAGAGAATAATACCTTGAAAAATAGGCTAACTCAATTGGCAAAAGAGGTCCAAAAGCCAATGAAAAGAAGAATGCTTTAAAAAGCAGAATTAGCCAAATGGAAAAGGAGGTTCAAAAGCTCACTGAAGAAAATAATTCTTTAAAAATGATAACGGAACAGATGGAGGCTAATGACTTTATGAGAAAACAAGAAATCACAAAACAAAACCAAAAGAAAGAAAAAATGGAAGATAATGTGAAATATCTCTTTGGAAAAACAACTGACCTAGAAAATAGATCCAGGAGAGACAATTTAAAAATTATGGGACTACCTGAAAGCCTTGATCAAAAAAAGAGCCTAGACATCATCTTTCATGAAATTATTAAGGAAAACTGCCCTGACATGCTAGAATCAGAGGGCAAAATAAATATTGAAAGAATCCACCAATCACCTCCTGAAAGAGATCCAAAAAGAGAAACTCCTAGGAACACTGTAGCCAAATTCCAGAGTTCCCTGGTCAAGGAGAAAATATTTCAAGCAGCTAGAAAGAAACAATTCAAGTATTATGGAAATACAATCAGGATAACACAAGATCTAGCAGCTTTTACATTAAGGGATCAAAGGGTGTGGAATATGATATTCCAGAAGTCAAAGGAACTAGGACTAAAACCAAGAATCACCTACCCAGCAAAACTGAGTATAATACTTCAGGGGAAAAAATGGTCTTTCAATGAAATTGAGGACTTTCAAGCATTCTTGATGAAAAGACCAGAGCTAAAAAGAAAATTTGACTTTTAAACGCAAGAATGAAGAGAAGCATGAAAAGGTAAACAGCAAAGAGAAGTCATAAGGGACTTACTAAAGTTGAACTGTTTACATTCCTACATGGAAAGACAATATTTGTAACTCTTGAAACTTTTCAGTATCTGAGTAGCTGGTGGGATCACACACACACACACACACACACACACAGAGCACAGGGTGAACTGAATAGGATGGGATAATACCTTAAAATAATGAAATTAAGCAATGAGAGAGAAATATATTGGGAGGAAAAAGGGAGAAATGGAATGGGACAAATTATCTCTCATAAAAGAGGCAAGTAAAAGACTTTTCAGTGGAGGGAAAAAAGGGGGGAGGTGAGAGAAAAAACATGAAGCTTACTTTCATCACATTTAACTAAAGGAAGGAATAAAATGAATATTCATTTTGGTATGAAAACCTATCTTACAATATGGGATAGTGCGAGAGAAGGGGATAAGCAGGGTGGGGGGGGGGGTAATGGAAGGAAGGGCAGTGGGAGGAGGGAGCAATCTTGGGGAGGGATAAGATCAAAAGAGAGAATAGAAGAAATGGGGGGGCAGGATAGGATGAAGGGAAATATAGTTAGTCTTACACAACATTACTACTATGGAAGTCATTTGCAAAACTACACAGATATGGCCTATATTGAACTGCTTGCCTTCCAAAAGGGAATGGGTGGGGAGGGAGGGATGAAGAGAAGCTGGAACTCAAAGTTTTAGGAACATCTGTTGAGTATTGTTCTTACAACTAGGAAATAAGAAATACAGGTAATGGGATATAGAAATTTATCTTGCCCTTCAGAACAAAAGAGAAGATGGGGATAAGGGAAGGGAGGGATGTTAGAAAGGAAGACAGATTGGTGATAGAGGTAATTAGAATGCTTGGTGTTTTGGGGTGGGGGGAGGGGAGAAATGGGGAGAAAATTTGGAACCCAAAATTTTGTAGAAATGAATGTTGAAAACTTAAATAAATAAATTGAAATACAAAAAAAAATGCAGAGAAACGTATGATAAATTTGTCTCTCCACTGGCCAAAGACTCCATTCATGCATATTATGCTCTATAGGATCTTCTAGGTTTCTCTGGATACTATATATTAAAACATCAGAGGACTGGTCAAGCGACATTAAGAAGTATGTGAATTGTCTGACAAAAAGTATGTATTTACAATAGATTCACTCCTCTCTGCCACACTCAAAGATTCATCTTTTAAGAGAACAGAAGATTTCCTTATTTTCTCTTTACTTTAATCTTTTTAAGGTAATCTACCCTGTAATTAAATACAATAAGTCTTGCTCCAAAACAGTAAAAGGAAAATAAATCATGAACAATTATAAAGCGAGATTAGTAGAAAAGTATATTGTGACAATAGTTAACATGGTATGAAACCAGGCTTCTTCCCTACTTCACTGTTTGGGGGTATATAAAGAGATAATTCATATGATATCCTACATTATCTATTACATTACATATTCTACCAAAGGTCTGCAACCCTTGATTGATTTCCTTGAATACTGGCAAATTGATGGTCATATGAAAATGGAATGATTGGAAGATCACAGTCAATTTAAAAAGCAAAAAAAATTAACTGGTTTTAAATGCTCCAGATGCTTTTCTATTAATTTTCTCACTAACTAGCTGTATGACCTTGGACAAGTCACACCCCATTCTCTTGGTCTCCCTTCCTTCATCTATAAAATAAGACACTTGGCTTAGATGATTTCTTAAGGCTCCTTTTGATTTTAGGTTCCATAAATCCAAGAAAATCATATGGTGACAAACTAATTAGAATTAACTAGGGATGTCAGGCTTACAAAAGAGAAAATTGGGTGGGGGGAAGGAAGTTCTCAAATACTTAAAGGGCTGTCATGTGGAAGAAGGATTAAATTGATTCTGTTTGACTCTACAAGGCAGAACCCGAATCACTGGCTTGCTGTCAGGAAAAAACTTCCTAGCAGTAAGATCTGTGGAAACAAGTGGAACAAGCTTCCTTGGGAAGTAGTAGATTGGTAAATTCCCCTTCCTTAGAGCTTTTCAAGCAGAGAGTGGAGGACTACTTGTTGGGTATATTACAGTAATGTACAGAATTACAGTTCATGTACAGATTGTACTAGATGCTCTCCGAGGTCCCTTCTAACTCTCTAATTCTATGGTTCTATAATTTTGTGATTTAGGGATAAAATGTAATAGACTCTAGGTCATCCTCCTTCCTTTCTCAAGGAATTCAGTATCTGATTCATGGTCCTTTTCTCCACCCCAAGTCTTGCCCAAACACTTGAGGATTTCAGTATATATGTTGAGTTCCTCTCAAACATCCTTGCTTTCCAGTTCGTCAACATACTCAAGCCCCATGACCTTATACTAGGTGTGGGGAGCTTAGAGACTCGAGGATACATGTGGCCCTCTAGGTCCTCAGGCGCAGCACTTTGACTGAATCAAAACTTCACTGGACAAGTCCCCTTAATAAAAGGATTTGTTCTGTAAAACTTGGGACTCAGTCAAAAGGCCATACCTGAGGACCTAGGCCACATGTGACCTTGAGGTCACAGGTTCCCCACCCCTGACCTATACCATCACTCTACCTCTTCTACATATTAGGATGGTTATACCTTTAATTTCATTATTACCTTAGACATATGCCATTCCTATCATCTTTAACTCAAATTCCCTTCTCCAATCATAATCTCTTGTCCTTTCATTCAATTCAGTATGCATACATTAAGCAACTACCTTACAATGGACATTTCACTGGGTACTGAATCTGCAGTGTCACCCTCTGCCTTACTCCTTCCTAAACATAATCTTCCTCAATCCAAGTTCTGTACCTTAGTCCATGATCCCAACTTTGGCTTCACTTTCTTTCTTTCAGAGTCTTCATTCTTATTGTTAACTATACTTTGTTTTCTACAGTTGAATCTCTTTTATAACTCATCCTTCTCCCATTCATACCCTGCCACTCACCCTTGGATCACCCTTATCACTTGCCTTTTCTGCTTCTGCTCTGGGGGACTGCTAAATATTGTTGGAAAACCCTACTACAGTTGTGCCAACTGTGTCAATCAATCAATACTTATTAAGTGCCTACTGTAAATCAGGTACAGTGCTATGCACTGGGTCTATAGTCAATAAAAAGAAACACAGTCCCTACCTTCAAGGAACTTACAATATAATGGGGGGAGACAACACACAAAAAGAGGCAGGAAACAGGTGGGGAGACACCATGGGGTACCAGCATGGGACATCTTGTTTCATGGCATTGAAATCAGGCACAGTCAAAGATGTAATTTATAACCAATCTCTACTTCATCTTTGTTGCTGTACTGTAATACTATCACTCTTCCCTGACTGATTTTCTAACATGCTCTCTGAAGCTCTCCTTCTATTACATCATCTCTAATGGCACTCTCATTACACCCTAACGCTCTTTCTCTGTACTAGCTCACCTCTCCTATTCTGCCCCTCTTGGTACCCCTTCTTGCCAAGCCCATGAGTCTGCATCTGACCTGAGTTTATTCCCTTCCATCTCTTGATCACTGGCACTGTTTCTTACCTTTAGTCTTTCATACCTCTTAGTTCTTTCCCTGACATCTTGTCCAAATCTCTTTTATGGTTATGAAAATTACACCTAATTGTGACATCTCTATATATCTGCCTTTCACTGCCAAGACCACAGAAAGAACTATCTATTTTAGTCAATTCTACTTACTGAGGACATATCTGTGTTTCAACTCCTTGTAATCTGGCTTCAGACCTTAAAAGTCTACTAAAATCTGCCTCTCAGAGCTTAGCAATGATAACTTAACAGATAAATCCAATGGCTTTCATAAAAACTTAGGCATAAAAGATCTTTAAAATGATTAAACATCAATTAATTCTTATATTGCATGACATAATAATTGTTCATTATTATAATAAATTAAATATTAAATAAAATCTTTAATATGATTAAGATTATGTATTTAAAACCGGGAGCTAAGATTATTTGCAATGAAGAAACACTTATAAGCTTTTCCAATACAAACAGAGGTAAGACAAGGGTGTCATTCCTCTCCACTATTACTTGACAATAAAATAATAAAAATCAAAAGTAAAAGATGACAAAACTACACCTATATGCATAGGACAAAATGTTATGCTTTTAAAATGAAACAGAAAAGCAACTGAGATAAGTAGCTTCAGTGACATATCAAGATAAAATGTAAATCTATAAAACATCAACATTTTCATACAGAACTAATGAGAAATAATAAGAAAAACTTCATCCAAAATAGCTTCAAAATACATGAACTATGTGGGATGCATGCACTAAGACACACAGTACTTACATAAAAATAACTCCAAAATTATTTTTTAAAACAGACTTAAATAAATAGAGCAGTATTTACTGATCATGGTTAAGCCATGACGTTATAACTAAATGATTATACTACTTAAATTAATCTGCAGATATAGTACTATTCAAAATTATTGAGGGGAAATGTTTTTGAATTAAACAAAAAAATAATAAAATTCATTTTGAAGAACAAAAGGTCCAGAAAATCATGGGAAATAACGGCCAAAAGTAAGAATTAAGGGTATCAGACCTCAGACTATGGTAGAAAGCAATAGTTCTAAGTATTTGGTACTATTTAAAAAACAGAGATGTAGATCAGTGGGACAGACTAAATAAGAAAGAAAAACCAGGAGCAAAAAAAAAAAACAGCCAAATGTTTGGTGAGCCTAAGAACTTAATACGTTAGAGAAGAGACTCCCTATTTCATAAGAAGTGCTGGAAAAGCTGGAAGGCACTATGAAATTAAGTTTGGACCAACATCTAAGAATAGATACTAAAAGGAGTTCAAGATGGATAGGCAAGCTGAATATAAATAATCGCAACAACAAACAAAATGAAAAATAAGATATGAAGGAAGACTACATGATCCAAAAGGCACTACTACTGCAGCCTCTAAAAATCCATATCACCTCTAGGTCTTGTCAGGTGAATTAAAGTCACTACGTCGGGCCAAGCCTCTCTTCTCATCCCATCAAAAGGACATCTGTTGTGGGGCTTGGCTGGGTTACATGAGATTTCAGGGGCAGGTGATCGTTTGGAGAAATCTTATGATAAATGACCCAATAGTAACCTAAAATAGGCTGGATCCATACTGTGAAGCACCCACAGGTGCTTTTACTTGGTATTTGGTAGGAAACAAATAGAAGAACTGACTGTTAGCAGATGAAAAAGACACTTTAGATTGGATTATGCAGATTAGTTTATGTTGCTTAACCTTATACTTCCCTAGTCTATATCTTAGGTATGTTACTCTATTGGAATTATAATATTTTTGCTTAAAGTAAGAGCTTTTTAACAATAGCCCTTATTAAAACTATGTTTAAAAGCGTTTATCATCCATTAAAATAAAACTGCTGATTACAGAGAAAAGGACAGAGATAAGCACTGACAGACACGCAAATGAACAGGGAACTGTGTGCAAAATTGAAGAAGAGGAAGAAAATAGAATTTTAATGATTGCAAAGTTCCTTAAAAAACCCAAACTTCTCCCAAAGAGCAAAAAAGCTGCTTTAATATTAATATTCTTCCAGGAAATTCCCTAAGCCTATAAATTACAGAAGGAGTGCTGCTCTGAATATGTGAAGAGAATTTCCTTACTGGAAGTACAATACATAAATGAAATCAGACACAGGTTAAAAAAAAACTCTCCTAGTGATGCTGTATGTTTGTGATTGATAGAACAGTATGGTCTTCAAGGAATTCAAGTTGAAGATTATTTCAAGGACAATTGAGAGACACATGGCTAGACTAGACTAGACTGCAACACATTCCAAACAAGGAATTACACATAGGAGAAGCAGCATGTCATCAAAGGAATGTGTGATTTTAATACATGAGACAGTAATATACTGAGAATGAAAGAGTACAGCTAGCATAAACCACTGCCAACCTCATACTATCAAGAGAATGGGAAGAGGGCCCCCAAAACCTTAGATCGTCCCCTCTGTGCTACACTTAAGGTAGAGTACGTCAGATTGTACAATATAAGCAAGAACTGATGGGTTATAAGATCTGCATCATTGGAACAGACAGTTATATCAGTGAGATCACAAAGCCACTGGATTGTCACAGTAACATTTATTAACAGGCTACAAACAACATCCCCCAAAATAAAATTTGTCTGATCAGCTCTTTGGGTACAGTCAGACCACTAACTTCTTGAAACAAAATAGATGGGGTTAACAGTGGTAGCACATATCCGTCATTCCTGCTAATGGAGAAGCTGAAGCTGATAGATTGCTTGAGCTCAGAAGTTCTAAGCTATAGTAGGGCTAAACCAACTGCATATCTGTACAGCATCAATATGATGAGCCACCGGTAGCAGAGGGCCACCAAGCTCACTAAGAAGGGCAAACCAATTCACGATAGAAATGGCGAAAGTTGTGTATTGGTAGTCGGGTTGGGCTTATGAGGGACCGCTGCATTTCCAGCCCAGGTAAGACAGGGATATCTGGTTAAAAAGTAAAAACAGAAGAATAAAAATGAAAAGATAAGGTATATAACTGAAATAAATTCATTCTACCCTAACGAAACAAAATGTTGATCCTGAAAGTAAGAAATAAATAAAAGAATGTCTACTGGTACACCAGTCACTACCATTTCCAAAAGAAATTTAAATGATATAAATAAATATCCATAAGGAGACCAAAGAAACATGTACTACCAACAAACACTTCATCTCCTTGGCAAGATATGGTAGTCAAGGGCAACGCTGACTCAAAATAAAAAATTCATTTGTAAAGTCTTAGGGAGTCTAGCAAAAGATTACAAGCAATATTGCTTCACAAAATAGCAGGAAGCAATGGAGAGTAAAACAAATAAAAAGAAACCTTGGTAATACCCAAAGAAGCCAAATCATCCTGAGGATATTTTAAAGGAAAACTAGGAGAGCAATGAAGAAATGAAACATTAAAAGAGATATACAAATGTTTATAATTATTTTCTCCATCAATTACAATGAAAACATTACATTTCAGCTCAATATCACAGTCCCTAATCTTCTGTATGAGGAAGCAAAAATGTCAGTAAGATGAAAATGTACTAGAAAAGCTTCTAATGATACAAGGAGAAGAAAAACAGTTGTACTATTCCAAGACACAACCCCCCAAAAATAATCCACTCTACAATCAGCCATACTGAGGATTGATTTTAAAGATATTTGAAAGAAAGGAAGAAATCAAATTCTTAGAATATGTTTCAGACCTCATTATAACCAAAATGTGACTGACCAAATATCAATCACTATTGAATTATATGACCTACCTTCCTCTCTACATAAATCTTTGAGGACTATCTACAAGTACATCATATCAAAAGCATTCTTGCCAAAGGTTTGAGAAGGGAGGAGATATACTTCCACAAACTATACACTGTATAACATCTGTTATTCATACAATAACTGAAAAGTATGGAGAATACAGGTACTACTCTGGCTTACTTTTTTGATGACAATAAAAAGCATAATTTGGTAGAGCTAAATGCCACAACAAAAACTTTCTTCTAAACAAGGTATTTCTTATGCATGTCAGAATCAAATAAGATTCCAAGATATAACAATGCAAGTTCACTTCGTTTAGCAACTCACTGATTATTAATACCGCATAAAGCAGGTACGTACATGCTTGCCAAATGTGTTTGCTACCCTCATGAAGTCTAATTGGAAGAAGCATCTCCCATAAATAATGACATCCTCCTGTTTGTGTGTAGATGGAATTGTACTGACTGAATCAAGCCCTGGAATATTGCAGAATCTACTAAATGAGGTCTACAACAACAGAAACAAAGAATTTCGGAATTGAGATGTATGTGGTCATCTAGTCATTCAAACATAGGAAAGAATCCCCTTTCCAACATACTCAACATATAGTCATCCAACCTCTACTTGATGACTACTGGTGAGAGGAACCCACTAGCCATTCAATTTTTGGATAGCTCTAAAAGTTGGTAAGTTTGTCCTTCTGTTAAATCTAAATTTACTTCTTTACAACATCTATCCCTCTCTCCTTGTTCTACTATCTAGAACCAAGCAGAATAGATCTATAAGAGCTTTTCACATCTTTGAAGTAAAGTAACACATTCTTTCAGTGGTTTTCTTCTCCAAGTTAAACAGCCTCAGTTCCTTCAACCCATAATATGGCAAAATCATTCAAGAGTCTGGCCTCGCCATTAACATGACAGAAAACAAACATTTAAAAATTCCCATTGTCCAATCACTAATGCCCCACAGGGCTAGTCAGTGGGTACAAATATTCTGGACAGACAAGCAGGTGGACAATGAGCTGAGATCAGAAGTGAACTGGAGGAGAAAACTGCCTTAATTCTTTTAATGATTCCAAGCTTCTTCCTCAAATTAAAAGCCATACATTTGACCATGACATATGACAACAGAAAGGTATGTTGAGGGCATGAGAAGGCTGCAAATTATTACTGATGAAGAATCACACTCAAGGCATAATGTAAAGGATGCTAAAAGAAATGAAGATTGTGTTTGTTGTGTGGTAGAAGCTGGTGGGGAGCTCTCCTGCTCCATTGGTAAGTAAACAATTATTATTTTTGAAGTTAAACAAGGGTTCGTGCATGTTGTATAGATCACCTGTGGTAGATTTATGATAGTACAGGGACAAGAACTGCACAGTATGCACAGATATGGATGTACTCTTTGCTGTCAATTTATACCAAAAGAGGGAGTATCTACTTTGATGAGAACACAAACTCGTGAAAATACTGAAGAATTTTTAATGGATGACCATAAAATTCACACTATATAAGCCATCAGAGGATCTCTAAAATCGCAATTCAGTTTTGCCTAAAATTTATTATCATAAAATAACGAAGTCTATCAGCTTTGGGTTTCCAACAATCCCAATACCATGACCGACCATCTCTCTTTCCCTCAGTCAGTCAAGAAGCATTTCTTAAAGTCCTTACTATGTGCCATGTGAGGTGCTCATCACTGGGACTAAAAAGGGCAAAAACACAGTTCTTGCCCTCAAGGAGCACACGTTCTAATTAGGGAAAGAACATGTAAATAGCCAAGTCAATATAAGAGATACTTCAAAAGTTGTGCCCTCTGTTGTGGCTGCCACAATCTTGGTCCCTTTAGAGTTACACTTGTGGTCATGAAACCATGGGAAAAGATAGAAAAGGAAGCACTTCATTCTTCAACTTCTTACCTGCTAGAGTCATATTTCTTTTCACACAGTAATCCAAAATGAAAATGAAGCCACAGAGAATTTGTCTAATAATTTATGAGAGAACATATGGAGGAAAATGCATTAAAAGTAATTAAATCAAGGTAAAACATAAGGAACAATTCATCCAAGGGTAAAACTCTTGTGGAGAAGGGGCTTACCCCAATCACTGACCAGGTTGACAGCAGATACACTTAAGAGGTCTGGGAAAAGAGGTGGGAAAAGAACTGTCCCACACTCCCCCCCCCCAAAAAAGAAAGAAATCCTGATTCCTACTTCTAGCCAGGAAACCCTGTAGCCATTATCCAGAAAATGAACCCTTGTGAACATGTAACATGGCAAAAGAGACTACATATGCTAATATACAATCCCTATCTATTTACCAGCCATGGAATGGAAGACCCAGAAAACAACGTTCTTGCTACCAAAGTCCTTAGCACTATCAAATGGTTCAACATCAAAGTTGGACATGCTTTAATCAATGGAAATGACATTAAGAAAGATATGTAATATAGTATCTACTCTGCTATTGAACCCTATGGACCACTGGACCTTTCCATCTGACTTATAGCTAAAACTTTCATGTGCTGTCTCCTGTAATGAGCTCCTGAAGATAAGGGATTAAATCACTTTTTTATTAGGACCCCCAGTAGTTTGTAAATAGCAAATACTTAAGAAATGCTATTTCATTCATTACTTCACTCATTCTTTCATTCATTCCTCAGTTTCAATCTCCTTAGTTATAGTTTCTAATCTCTGAAAAACCACTGTAAACCTAAGGCAACTGAATATAATCACTACTAAATACTTTTTGAAAAAACAGGCTAAAATATTCTCTCATGCACAGTCTTTAATTTTAAAATATTTTATGGTGTTTTTGAGGAAAAATTACTGCAAATGGCATCTTCTTGGAAATACATCAAACATATGTACAAAGTTTCTTTTAAATCAATGGAAGTACCAAGACATATAGCTATATAACTAGAACTATTCAAATGTATGAAACACAAATTTATTTCTACCAAAAATTGTTTTCAAATAAATATATCACTACTTTGTTGTCTTATATTAAGATTTATCCAGGTATTTGAACATAAGCACACACAACATACATAGGCACGTATGCTGCTAAAAAGAGTTTTAGTGGGCATAACTACATTATGAAATATACATCTTCCACCTTCAAAGGGAAAATGTTCCTTATATATTTCTGTCAATGGGAATGTCCGCTAACACTGTGGAAGATTCTTTACAGTTACCATTATTCAGTTATGATGACCCAAAAATGCAAATCATTACCGGAAGGTCTCAAAGGATTCTTTAAAGGATTTGAAAGATCTACATGACTTCGAATAATTTGAGCTAATCTTCTTGTTTCCTACCACACTGTTCAGCATAATACATTTCTAGTAATGACAGTGAGTCAGTAAAAAAAAGCATTTAAGTACCTACTACATGTAAGGCACTGCGTTAACCACTGGAGATACAAAGAAAAGCAAAAAAATGGTCCCTGCTCTCAAGAAGCTTGCTATCTAATGGGAGAGACAACATGCTAAAACTATGTACAAACAAAAAAAAATACAGGATAACTGTATATTATCTCATAGTGACAGCATTAGCATTAAGGGGTACTGGGAAAGGTTTCTTGTAGAAGATGGTATTAGCTGGTATCTGATGGAATTCAGGGAAGCCAGGAAATGGATACGAAGAAAGAAAGAATTCCAGACATGGGGACAGTTAGTGAAAAAAAAAACCAGAATCAGAAGATGGAGTGTCTTGTGCAAAGAACAACATAAAGGCCTTATTTCTGAATCACAGAAGATGGTCAAGGGAAAAGGGAAAAGCTAGAAATAGGAGTAAAGTGTAATAAAACTGAAAAGGTAGGAGAGGGACAGATTATGAAGGGCTTTGGATGCCAAAAGAGGTCTTCATAAATGATTTGGAAATCATAGCTACTGAAGTTTATTGAATTATACTATTGTCAAACATATGCTTTAGACAGACCAATTTGACAGCTGAGGAAAGCATGAGAGGTAGGGAGAAGTATCAACCATCAGATTATTGCAACAGTACAGGCATAACAGACTTGGACTGAGGTGGTAGCCAGGTGGAAACCGGGATCTTGGAGATCCATAAAAATCTCACAAATGCAGAAAAGCAGAAATAATAAATACATCCTCTGTTATCTAGAATGAATTCTATTAAATAAATGGACCGTGAAGAAAGAATCAAATGTTCATTGGTGACTAAATAACAATATCCAGGACTGATGGGTCAAAAAACCAATCACAGAAACAGCAGAAAATTCTGTCAAAGAAAATGAAAACCAGTGAGACATTAAAAACCTTAGGGAACACAGCTAAAGCAGGAATGAGGGGAAACGCTTGCACAAGAGAAGAAAAGAGCCATAAACAAACTGGGCGAAGTGCTGGAAACATCTAGAAAAGTGACAAGTCAGAAACTCCCAACTTAATGTCAAAGTAGAAATTCTAAAACCAAAGCAGGAGATTAACAAAACAGAAAGCAAGGAAAAAACTGCCAAAATATTGAATTGCTAAATAAAACAAGAAACTGGGTTGTTTTTTTTTAAATAAGTGAAAAATACAGAAAAAGACAGAGATAGAGGAAAAAAAATTGTTCATCTCAAAAAGGAGAACTCAGAACAGCTAAAGAGGAAATAAAGGGAATTATCAAAATCTATTTTCTACAATTATATGCTAAGAAATCTGATAATCAAGAGGAAATGGATGAATACTTACAAAATATGAAATATTTTGATGAACAAAAGAAGATTATTTTAACAACCTAATATAAAAAAGACACTGAACAAGCTCAAAGATCAAATGGATTTATAAATAGGTTTCATCGAACTTTCAAAGAACAATAATTTCAACATTATATATTATATACAAAAACTAATTAGAAAAATAGAAAAGAAAGGACCTCTATGAACTCTTTCTATGATGAAAAATATGGTCTTGAAAGGACCCATATAAGCTCTTTCTGTGATGAAAAATATGGTCTTGAAAGGTCCCATATGAGTTCTTTCTGTGATGAAAAATATGGTCTTGATAAGTAGACTGGGAAGAGATTAAGTAGAAAAAAACATCTGGACAAAAAGAGGCAATATCCCTTTTTAAAACTGACCAAAAAATGTAACATTAGCCAATAGGCTACAACAGCACACTTAAAATACAGTATGAATATATTGGAGTTATACCAGGAATTCAGGAGTGGTTCAATATTAGGAAAACCAAAACAGACCTCAGTAAGAAAAATAATGAATAGCTCCACAAACATATCATCATACTAAAGAAGCTTTTGAATATCCAACACATATTTCTTTTAAAAGTACTAAACATCTCAAGAATGAATGGATTTTCTTTAATGTGGTACATATTATCTCACATATAAAAGAGGCCTTTCCAATAAGACCACAGGAATAAGTAATGATGTCCATTATCACCACACTATTTAAGAAAGTGCTAGAAAGACAAGATATATAGAAGAAGATAAGAAAAAGAAATCAAAGGAATAAACAAAAGCAAAGAGAAAACAAAATAATTGCTTCTTTCACATAAGGTGTCAAATGGTGGTCCATAAAACTTAATAGTGAGCTATAATTACGAAATGTTTAACAAAATAAATAAAAATAAAATACACTTTAGATAATGCTGATTTGTGGTTTTCTGAGTTCATATGCACTTTCAAGGAATTCATTCTATTTGAGTCTGACACTACTGATCTGGAAAACTCTAAAATGTCAACTAAAATTAACTGAAATAATTAATAATCTGAACAAAGTTGCTGGGTATAAAATAAATTGACATAAATAACTGGTATTTCTATATATTACCAACAAAACCCAGCAGTAAAAGATAGAAGCTATAGAGGATATAGACCTGGAAGTCTATGGAAAATAGTGTATAAGTAATAGCATCTAATGGAAAAAGGTGATAAGAAGTGGATCTTAGCAGGTCAAAATCTCAAACTATACTACAATGTGTAATCATTCAAATGATTTAGCACTGGTTAAAAAATACAATGAAGTCAATCAGTGAAACAAGTTAAATACACAAGACATAGAAACAAATGAACATAGTAACACAGTGTTTGATGTATCCAAAGATTTTAGCTACTGGGATAAGCAATCACTGTTGGGACAAAAACTGCTGGGAAAACCGGAAAGCAGTCTGGCAGAAATTAGGTACAGACCAACATACTGTGCAACAAGATAAGCTCTAAATGTATACAAGAATGAGACACAAAGAGTGATGTCATAGAGAAATTAAAGGTGCAAGGAAGAAAACACCTTTCAGATTTATGGATATTAAAAGAGTTCATGACCAAAGAAAAGAAAGAAGATCAAAAGATATAATAAACAAATTTTATTATACAAAATTGAAATGTTTTTGTACAAATAAAATGAAAGCAATTAAAATCAGAAGACCAACAAATCTATACGAACAAGAGCCATTCTCCAACTGACAAATTATGAAAAGACAGGAATAAGCAATGTTCAAAGGAAGAAATTCAGGATACTAATAAATATGAAAAAATGCTCCAAGTCTAATAATTTGATTATTTTTTTTGATATTTTGATACAATTGCAGAAATACAAAATAAATGAGTTTTTGAGGTTTCACATTACCCCCATCAGATTGCAAGGATGAAAAAAAAGAAAAGCAACATCTACAAGGGTGGTCACAGACACACTAATGTGCTGTTGCTGGAGTTGTAAACTGGTCTAGTCTGGAAAGCAAATTGGAACTATGCCTAAAATGGCACTGAATTATGTAGACCCTTTGACCCAGCAATACCAGTACCAGATATATACCTCAAAGAGATCTAAGAAAAAGGAAATTAACCCATATGTGCAAAAATATTTATAGCAGCTCTTTTTGTTATAGAAAAGAACTGGAAGCTACAAAAGTACTCATGTACTGCAGCAAAGTTAAACTAAATATGGTATGTAAATGTAATGAAATATTATTATACATAAGAAATAATAAAATGGTTTTCAAGGAGATTTGGGAACAATTATTTGAACTGAGATGCAGTGAAGTGAGCAGAACCAGAAGATTAATTTATACAACATTCACGTTATAAAAAAATAATTTAAAAGTACTTAAGAACTATGATCAATGCAATGACCAAGCATTATTCCAGAGGACTGATAACAAAGCATGTTATCAGCATCTTCACACTCAAGATGCTTCATTTTCCACCCAACTGCACTCTTCTGGACTTCTCCCTCATGCTCTCCACACCTGTACTTTCTCTCATGCTCCTTTTTTGCTTCTTTCTACATATGTTGTCTTTTCCCAACAGACTGTAAGTTACTTGAGAAAAGAACTGTCTTTCTCCTTTCCTTGTCCCTAACACTTAGAATAGTGCCTGGCATTTAATAAAATGAATAAATAAAAAGTCACTTTATAGATGTTTACTGACTAAGATATACATTTTTAGATACCACCAATGTGACAATTAGCTTTACTTGACTGTCCATATTTGTTAGGAGGATTTTGTTTTCCTTTTTATATTTTCTAGGTGGAGAGGTGGGAGTGAAAGGGATTAGAACTGATAGGTTTATGGGAGCAATGAAGTGAAGAAGGATAGGAAGGAGAGAGGGAGAAAAGAAAAAAGGGAGACAAGAAAAGAGGAAAGAAGCAGAGAGAAGGAAGATAGGGGGAAAAGAAGGGAGGGAGTGAGGAAAGGAGAAAAGAAGGGAAGGACACATGAAGGAAAGGGAAGGAAAAGAGTGAGGGAAGAAGGCAGAAAGGAAAACAGAAGGGAGGGAAGGAAGACAGGGAATAATGGAAGGAGGGAAGGAATAAGGGAGGGAGGAAGAGTGAGGTGAGTAAGGAAGGAAGGATGGAAGTACAGAAGGAGAAGATGAAGGGAGAGCAGGAAGAGAAGGAAGGAAGGAAGTTATTAAAGAGTTTTTTAAAAGATTAAAAACCTATCATCTAAGGCTGGTTGTATTTTTCCTGCAGATGGTCAAGATTACTCTCAGCATCCACAAAGTTAGCAGTCCCATCTTCAAGGAACAAGGAAGTAAAAAGCTGTTACGGTTATCTTTAGCATGGATTAAAATTATTTCTAAATATGCTGCAATATGATTTTTTAAAAACACCAATCCAAAACACCATATAGTTATCTCTGCCACATAGTGACTTTCTTTCCCCATTGCAATTTTGATATGCCATGGATCAGCCTAAGAATTAAATGGAAGTTTTGTTGAAACCTCAGACAACACATGAAGGCCAGGAGATGACACAGAAAGTGTTTAGAAATTCTATGAAATAGCTGAGTGAAAGGAGCAGAACCAGGAGAACTTTATGCACAGCAACGACCACAGTGTGTGAGAGTTTTTTCTGGTAGACTTAGATTTTTGTAATAACACAAGAACTTCTTACAAAAAAAAAAAAAATCCCAATGGTGGATCTCAAGGCAAAATGCCTTCCACACTCAGAGAGAGAAATATGGAAGTCACTCACATAATGTAGCAGATCATGTTTGTGTATGTGTATGTGTTTGTGTATCATGTTCTGATTTGTTATACGATTTCTTTCATTTATCTTAGTCTGACTACATAGCATGACTATAGTGAAAATATACTCAATAGGAAAGTATATGTAGAATCTATACAGAATTGTATGCAGTCGTGGGGAGGGAGGAGGGTAGTGGGGGGTAGGTGGGGGGGGATAAAAAAAAAGAAATTCTATGAAATATATGTATAGTATTATATAATATCAACATGTTCTATCTTTTAATACCACAATAATTCAGAATTCTCTGCTATGAAGGGAGGTTCTAGATCATAGGGTGTCTCACTCCTAACCCTAACAATGTGGAAGGGGTAACTGTGCATCCTTTCTATGTAATGGAGCAATGCTGAAATCTTTCCTTATATAAACAAGAGCAGAGGAAAAATACTATCTCACTGATATTATTTGACATCCTATAAGCGTTAGCTATGGCAATAAGACAAAAAAAAAATCAGACATAAAATTGACAAAAAGGAAATAAAATTATCCCTATCTACAGAATCATCAACTTTGTATATAATATTAACAAAAGCCAGAAGCTAATGTTTCCATTAAAACTAAAAATATACAAAATATCAGAGCATTAAACTATCAAAACATGCAAAGGATAGATATATGTGTATATATGTTACGTGTAATATAGTACGTGTGTGTATAGATCTAAAACTATCTGCCTATTTATCTAAATACAAGTTTCAAAACTTCTACAGAAATAAAGGAAGGCAAATAATTGGAGACACTCAGCTGTCATGTCTGGACAGTGAAAATATTATTAAAATGATGATAATAAGTGAGGACCAGAATGGTAATCCCATTTGGTAAACCAAAGAACATAAATTGCTAGGAGGATTCCTTGTTCCTTTTTAAAATATAATTTATTTTAATTTTCAACATTCAACATTAAATTTCAACATTCACTTCCCTAAGATTTTGAGTTTTAAATTTTCTTCTCCCTCTCATCCCCTTCCTCCCCAAGATGGTGTAAAATCGCTCTATTTATACATTTGTATTAAACATTTTCACATTAGTCATGATGTAAAGAAGAATCAGAACCAATGGGAGGAACCACGAGAAAGAAGAAATAAAACAACAAAAAAGAGAGCAAATAGTCTGCTTCCATCTGCATTCAGACTCCAAAGTTCTTTCTTTGGATGTGGTTGGCATTTTCCACCATGAGTCTTTTGGAGTTGCCTTAGATCCTTGCATTGCTGAGAAGAGCTAAGTCTATCAAAACCAGTCATCGTACACTGTGGCTATTACTGTGTACAATGTTCTCCTGGTTCTGCTCATTTCACTCAGCATCAGTTCATGTAAGTCTTTCCAGGTTTTTCTGAAATCCTCCTGCTCATCACTTCTTATAGCACAATAGTATTCCATAACATTCATATACTACAACTTGTTCCAGCCATCTTCCCCGCATTGATGTATATCCCCCCAATTTCCAATTCATTGCCACCACAAAAAGAGCCACTGTACATATTTCTGTACATGTGGGTCCTTTTCCAATTTTTATGATCTCTTTGGGATACATACCTAGAAGTGATATTGCTGGGTCAAAGGGTATACACAATTTTATAGACCTTTGGGGATAGTTCCAAATTGCTCTCCAGTTCATATGGATTAGTTCATAACTCCACCAACGATGCATTGATGTTCCAATTTTCCCACAACTTTTCCAACATTTATCATTTTCCTGTTTTGTCATTTTTTCATATGACTATAGATAGCTTTAATTTCTTCCTCTAAAAGCTGTCTGTTCATATCCTTTGACCACTTATCAATTGGGGAATGATTTGTATTCTCATAAATTCAACTCAGTTCTCTATATATTTCAGAAATGAGGCCTTTATCAGAGACACGGGCTGCAAAAACTGTTTTTCAGCTTTCTGCTTCCCATCTAACCTTGGTTAAACTGGCTTTGTTTCTGCAAAAACCTTTCAATTTAATGTAATCACAATCTTCCATTTTGTTCTCTATCTCTTCTTTGCTCATAAATTCTTCCCTTCTCCATAGATCTGACAGGTAAACTATTCCTTGCTCTCCTAGTGTGCTCATAGTATCAGTCTTTATATCTAAATCATATAACCATTTTGACTTTATCTTGGTATAAGGTCTAAGATGTTGGTGTATGTCTAATTTCTGCCATACTCTTTTCCAGTTTTCCCAGCAGTTTTTGTTAAATAGTTAGTTCTTGTCCCAGAAGCTGGAGTCTCTGAATTTATCAAGTTGATTTACTGTAGTCACTGACTACTGTGTCTTGTGTATCTAACTTCTCCTACTGATCTACCACTCTATTTCTTGGCCAATACCAAGTATTTTTGATGATTGCTGCTTTATAATATAACTTAAGATCTGGTACACAGCTAGGTCACCTTCTCTTGCAATTCTTTTCATGAATTCCCTTAATATTCTGGATCATTTGTTCTTCAAGATGAATTTGTTATTTGTTTTTCTAGTTCTACAAAATAATTTTTTGGTAATTTGATTGGCATGGCACTGAATAAATAATTTAATATAGGTACAATTGTCATTTTTACTATATTAGCTCAGACTACCCATGAGCAACTGATATTTTTCCAATTATTTAGATCTGACTTGATTTGTGTGAAAAGTGTTTTGTAATTGTGTTCATATAGTTCCTGGGTTTGTTTTGGCAGGTAGATTCACAAAATACTGTTATGAAAACAGGAAATCAATTCATCAGAAATTTGATTTCAACCAATATCTTAAATCATATACCACAATTAGTACTAAATAGCTATTCAACATCGATATAAAAGATCACATCATTTAAAAAAAAACAAGAAGACAATGGAAAAAGGTAAATTTCACAAAGCTTTGGGTAGGACAAGAATTCTTACCCAAATAAAGGAAAGAAATGATCATGAAAGAAAAACAGATCATATAAAATACGTAAATAACAATATCTGAAATAAAATCATTGCAAATAGAATAAGAAAAACCATCACTTTGGGAAAAATCTTTACATCACTTACATCTGATAAAAATATGATATATAAGATATACAAACAACTGACATAAATATGTAAGAACAAGAGCAACTCCTCCAATGAATGACTGGTCAAAATATATAAACAATGCTAAAAGAATGGCAAAATATCAGCACTCATATGAAATCATGTTCCAAATCATTAATAAAAGGAATATGAAGTAAAACAGCTCTCACAAGTCAAACTTACTCACTTAAAATGGCAAAGATGACAGTTTAGAAAATCAGCGTTGGAAGGGATGTGAGAAGAAAGGAAAACTAATACAAGGTCTATGAAGATATGAATTGGCCTAAGTGCTCAGGAAAAATGTAGAATTACTGAAGAAAGGTCACTAAAATGTTTAAATTGTTTAACCCAGAAATGCCATTTCTGGGCATATATCCTAAGCAAGTCAAAGACCCAAAGATCAAATGCATAACAAACTGTACATATACGATTAACTATTTCTCAAATGACTACTAGAGACAAAGACAAAAGCAAAATAGTCCCTGCCCTCAGAGCTTACATATATATGTATGTATATATATATATATATATATATATATATACATACATATATATATATACATATATATATATATATATATATATATATATATATATATATAAAATAGAAACCAAACCAAGACACATTAACGGGAGGAAGGCACTATCAGAGGAGGGAAAAGAGGAAAGGCTCCAGGCAGGTGACTTCTGAAGGAGAACAGATTCTCAGAGGCTGACAGCAGTGTGAAGGCATGACGACAAGAGATGGAGTGTGTGCGCCGGCAAGAAGGCCACAGAGCACAGACCGAGGTCTAGTGTACAAGGCTCTAAAAGGAGAACGGGGCCAAATTGCAGAGAGATTCAAAGAACCAAAAGAGAGAGGATGTTATATTTATAGATCTCCTGCTCCCTGAAGGCGATGGGGAGAGGTTTCCCAGGTAAACAAGCACAGATTTGTTACTATCTGGATCATGGGAGGAAAGATCCAAACTGATGAGATCATAGATCCTCATGAGTATTTACTACAATAGCATATTAAATATAAATGAACAGGAACAGGATAGCAACTTACCCTAGGACCAAGTTCAAAAACCTTGAGAATGAGAGGACAGTAATAACAATGAAAATATGCAAAATGTACCTGTACCTTTAGGGGTGATGTGGGGATGTAGCTATATTGAACTATATTAAAATGCATATATTTAAAGAAGTATTTAACAGCAAAATTTTAAATAAAAAAGTTGCGGCATTTGTAATGGGACTATACCTGCCAATAGCATCTTGCCACTAAATTCCACAAGTGTGCAGTTATTCCTCAAATCCAGGTGATCTCTAAGATGTATAACTGGAAACATACAGAGCACTATGAAGAATGTATTTTTGCATTTCTACAGAATTCTCTCCTTCAAAAATGTTTAAACTTAACACATTATTTTACTGAGGTTCATCCAGGCATTTTGAGTATAAGCTTTCTGCTACTTTTCAATCCCAATAGAGAGAATCCCTATGGTACATGACCCAAATGCCAATTCAAACTGGGTCACTTCATTTTCCTAACCATTTTATTATAGGAAATAGCATTATCATTTATCTTTGCCTCTTTCTGCTATATCCCCATGAACAGACACATATCTTTATAGCCTTTAGCTAAAAAAGGGAGGGTCTGTGACCTACTCCAGGCTAATATTAAAGTCTCGTATTAAATAGATCAATAGTAAAATAACTTTAATTTTCCATGCAGGGGCTGAACTTTAGTATATCCCAGCTCCAATGACTAGGAATAAGGCACAGATACCACATATGGTACCAATATTTGCTACTTATAAACTGACAAGCTAGTCATACTAATTAGAATTTTTCAGGAAACTACCTGGACTTTTTCTTATTCAGTATTCTTTGTGTGAAGGATACTTAGTTGAGGTGGTTCAATATTTAATTAGGATTCAATGGCAAAGCAGTTTGCCCATTAAATTATAAAAATCTTCAATATTTACATAGCATTTTCTAATTAATTAAATAGCTTAACTTAATTGAAGTTTTCAAATTAGATTTTAAAAGTTAGCCAATTTTCCTGCTGAAAACATTCTGGCTGTTTTAAAAGATATTAGGACATAAATAAAAACATATATGTTCTTTATTATCATAAGTAATGCACAGTCTTGGGTGCAACTATTTAAACGTCAGCTTCTCTTCCATCTGTCTATTAAATCCTAAGCTCAAGTCCTTCGCTTCTATATTTTTCCTGTATCAGTTAACGATAATACATATAAACATATTTATCATGCTGCTTATGGTTTATTGAGGTCCTATTTTGGAAATTATAAGTAAAACCGGAATCTAATAGGTCAACTTATTCCAAGTACCTCGTGCTTTTCTTCCACTTCAAACTGGTTTAAAAATATGAACAGAAACATAATTTGACTTCCTTTCTCCTCCTTCTTTGCCTCCCATTACGTCTGCTGATAAAGTTCTCATATTTTTAATTTGTTCACTGCCATTTTCCAGCTCACACTTTCCAGCTGTTGGGCAGCTGTTAGCTATCCAGAATGAACCAAGGCCAAGCACTCTCTAACGAGCACCTGGCCATGGATCGGGGCGGGGTGTCCAGTGCTGCCGCTTCACCTCTTCTGCCTGTGATTAGAGAGTCTGAGACTAAGCATGAGTGGAAGAACTGTGAATGTGTGCAGGAGCCAGATAACGGCCACAGCCACAGCCACGGCTGTGAGACCCAGGGTGGGAGGAGGGACCTCTTTAGGTCCACAGAGCTCCTCTTTTCTTCTGTTCTCTCTCTGCTCTGAGAACGGCCCAGGACCAATTCAGAGGTCAGAATAGGTTTTCTAAAAGGTTGAGGAGAGTTGGAAATATTTAGAATTCTCCATGCCCCCAAATGGATAAGCCCTCTACTGATAACATTTTAATTATCACCGCTGGAACCAGGCCTGTGTTAGGCAAAAATGGCCACTTTGGCTCCTTTCTCTCAATTCCATTATCACTTTATTGTCTCCTCACCTACGTTAAACATAACTCTTATCTCAAACTATTAAAAACTATATGAGTATTTAATTATTCTTAGGGTCCAAAAGTTATTTCTTAAGTCTAATCTAAGTCTTTTAGTCTAATTAAAGGCCAGTTGGCTGAATTCAGTGAAAAAGGAATAACTAGTCATCGTCCTCCTTATAATAAACAATTAAACTGTTTAAGATATCCAGTAACTATAGCTCTGTTATTCTCTCCAAAAAGTTCTATTCTCATAGAGGATTCAGAAATTTTATCGCACATATTTTAAAATACAGATAAAATATTTTCATAAATGCCTAAGCAAAAAAAGAAAAGAATTACTTTTTTTGTCTTATGCTAATAGATGATGCCTTAAGTTTGTTCTCTTTGTAAAAGAACTTCATTACTGAATTGTTTATACTCAGTTAATGTCACTACAATTCTAGCAATTCTATTCATTTAAGAACCTCATGCTTCAAAAGATCTGTCATCTTACTTATGTGGGAAATCCCTGCGATGATGTAGGCTGAAACTCATCTCTCAGGTCTGTCTTCTTGTGCATTTACTCTAGGTATCCATCCAACAATCTAGGAACATTCCTCCAACTTGCTTGAAATTGGGAATATTGGTGGACCATCCATCAGTTAGCGCTTGCTTTTGCTATTCAACTAGTATATCTTTTTTTCCATTCATACATTTCTCCATCACATCATTTTTAAAGTGTCACAGCTTGTCTATGACTCATGTTCATTTTCTCTTTAATGATCTTCAACAGTCTTAATAAATACAATACAGTGAATGGTTTTTTGATTCTCTGTTTAGTGCCTCATAGACATAGTACCTGATGGTGATCATTTTGTTTAGCAATATTACCTCACAATAACAGCAATAAAAATATAGAAGATACAGTAGATTATACTAAATCTCTATGGATCACAGGATATCCCACGGGTTAGTTTGTTTTCAACCAAATCCCTGGTAAGTAGCATTTTGCTACAACTCCTAAAAGATAGTTGACTCCTCCTGAAAAAGGAGTACAGGAAAAAAATTAGTTGAGTACCTCAGTTAGACTCCAGTCAATGAAGATTTGTTGCAAATAAGAAACAAGAATTCCTTGCTCTGTCTCTAAAACTTATTGATCCTAGAGATATCCCCCATCGGAGGCGGAGCCAAGATGGCGGAGTAGAAAGACGCACATACACATAGCTCTGAACCCACAACCCATAGAATGGCTACAGGGAAGTAACTCACGGCGAATTCCGCACCCACAGGCCACGGAACATTGGAGCGAGGGAGATTTCTGTTCCAGAGAGACCTGCAAACCTCTCGCGGGGGGGGGTCCTTCGCGCTGCGGACTGGGCGCCGGGGCTGGGAGCTGAGTGCAGCCCTGCCGCGGCCGCGGCACCGAGAGGAAAAGATCCGAGCAGGCTTCACAGACAGGATCTCCAGCGGCCACGCGGGTCCCTCCACCCACAGAGGGATCTGCAAACCTCTCGCAAAAGGTCCGTCGCGCTGCAGACACAAAGCCCAGCCCAGACCTGCTGCGGCCACGGCTGCGGCACCGAGAGAAACAGATCCGAGCAGGCTTCAGGGACGGGATCTCCAGCGCCGCACAAGTCCCTCCACCCACAGGTGACAGGGGTGGGTGAGAGAGTCTCTTTGGCGGGTCGAGAGGGGAGTGGGGTGCCCCCATAATTCAGGCCCCCCCCCCCCCGGGAGGTAGAAGCTGAGAGGCGGCTGCAGACAGGGGCTCCCCAAGCAGGCGGGAGCCTGAATCCATTGTGGAAGGTCTGTGCATAAACCCCCTGAGGGAACTGAGCCTGAGAGGCGGCCCTGCCCCGACCTCAGCACCAGAACATAATCTCATACTGAATAGCAGCCCTGCCCCCGCCAAAAGCCCTGAGGCTGGAAGCAGCATTTGAATCTCAGACCACAAACACGGGCTGGGAGGATCAGGAGGTGAGGTGGGTGTGAGGAAAATATTCAGAGGTCAAGTCACTGGCTGGGAAAATGCCCAGAAAAGGGAAAAGAAATAAGACTATAGAAGGTTACTTTCTTGGCGAACAGGCATTTCCTCCCTTCCTTTCTGATGAGGAAGAACAATGCTTACCATCAGGCAAAGACACAGAAATCAAGGCTTCTGTGTCCCAGCCCACCCAATGGGCTCAGGCCATGGAAGAGCTCAAAAAGAATTTTGAAAATCAAGTTAGAGAGGTGGAGGAAAAACTGGGAAGAAAAATGAGAGAGATGAAAGAAAAGCATGAAAAGCAGATCAGCTCCCTGCTAAAGGAGAACCAAAAAAATGTTGAAGAAATTAACACCTTGAAAATTAGCCTAACTCAATTGGCAAAAGAGGTTCAAAAAGCCAATGAGGAGAAGAATGCTTTCAAAAGCAGAATTAGCCAAATGGAAAAGGAGATTCAAAAGCTCACTGAAGAAAATAGTTCTTTCAAAATTAGAATGGCACAGATGGAGGCTAATGACTTTATGCAAAACCAAGAAATCACAGAACAAAGAGAGAAGAATGGAAAAATGGAAGATAATGTGAAATATCTCATTGGAAAAACAACAGACCTGGAAAATAGATCCAGGAGAGACAATTTAAAAATTATGGGACTACCTGAAAGCCATGATCAAAAGAAGAGCCTAGACATCATCTTTCATGAAATTATCAAGGAAAACTGCCCTGAGATTCTAGAACCAGAGGGCAAAATAAATATTCAAGGAATCCACAGAACACCACCTGAAAGAGATCCAAAAAGAGAAACTCCTAGGAACATTGTGGCCAAATTCCAGAGTTCCCAGGTCAAGGAGAAAATACTGCAGGCAGCTAGAAAGAAACAATTCAAGTATTGTGGAAATACAATCAGGATAACACAAGATCTAGCAGCCTCTACATTAAGGGATCGAAGGGCATGGAACAGTATATTCCAGAAGTCAAAGGAACTAGGACTAAAACCAAGAATCACCTACCCAGCAAAACTGACTATAATACTTCAGGGGAAGAAATGGTCTTTCAATGAAACAGAGGATTTTCAAGTATTCTTGATGAAAAGACCAGAGCTGAAAAGAAAATTTGACTTTCAAACACAAGAATGAAGAGAACCATGAAAAGGTGAACAGCAAAGTGAAGTCATAAGGGACTTATTAAAGCTGAACTGTTTACATTCCTACATGGAAAGACAATATTTGTAACTCTTGAAACATTTCAGTATCTGGGTACTGGGTGGGATTACACATGCACACACGCTCACATACATAGAGACAGAGTGCACAGAGTGAATTGAATAGGATGGGATCATATCTTTAAAACAAAATGAAATCAAGCAGTGAGAGAGAAATATATTGGGAAGAGAAAGGGAGAAATTGAATGGGGCAAATTATCTCTCATAAAAGAGGCAATCAAAAGACTCATTAGTGGAGGGATAAAGAGGGGAGGTGAGAGAAAAACATGAAGTCTACTCTCATCACATTCCACTAAAGAAAAGAATAAAGTGCACACTCATTTTGGTAGGAAAACCTATCTCACAATACAGGAAAGTGGGGGATAAGGGGACAAGCAGGGTGGGGGTGATGATAGAAGGGAGGGCATGAGGAGGAGAGTGCAATTCGAGGTCGACACTCATGGGGAGGGATAGGATCAAAAGAGAATAGAAGTAATGGGGGACAGGATAGGATGGAGGGAAATATAGTTAGTCCTATACAACACAACTATTATGGAAGTCATTTGCAAAACTACACAGATATGGCCTATATTGAATTGCTTGCCTTCCAAAGGGAAGGGGTGGGGAGGGAGGGAGGAAGAGAAGTTGGAACTCAAAGTGTTAGGATCAACTGTCGAGTAATGTTCTTGCCACTAGGAAATAAGAAAAACAGGTAAAGGGGTATAGAAAGCTATCTGCCCCTACAGGACAAAAGAGAAGATGGAGACAAGGGCAGAGAGGGATGATAGAAGAGGGAGCAGATTGGTCATAGGGGCAATTAGAATGCTTGGTGTTTGGGGGGGGAGGGGATAAAAGGGGAGAAAATTTGTAACCCAAAATTTTGTGAAAATGAATGTTAAAAGTTAAATAAATAAATTTAATAATAAAAAAAAAATTTTTTAAAATGAAAAAAAAAAAAAAAAGAGATATCCCCCATCAATTGATTATTGAATGAGTTAAAAATGTTAACAGCTTTTTTATGGACCAATTAAACTAAACTATGTTTTATAGACAGCATGGTGTAGTAGATAGAGAGCTGGCATGAAGCCAGAAAGGAGTTCAAGGCATTCCTCTGATAAATACTGGTTGTATGATCCCATCTAAGTTATTTAACCTCTCAGGGTTCTAAGCAACTCTCTGAGTCTAGATGTTGCAGAGAAGGTATCAACCTACACTGGCAGAAAAAGAGTTTCCCTACCTTTGAGTTCCACATATCAATGAAATCTATCCTTATCATTGTGTCTTAATTCTCTAGGGAAGCAGGCCCATTTATAAATATACAAAGTCAGATCTGGGGGTTACTAACAGATATACTTTAAAAGGTTAAGTCCTGAAACAAAATTTTTATTCCCTAATTTAGAAAAATCCCAGAAATAGACAATTTTCAATACAGACATTTCCACAAATTAATATTTAGAAAAATCCATGGCCCAGTACATGGAAGACTCTACATCACATCTAATTTCCATACTAGTTTTAAATAGGTTTCCTTCAAGAAACTGTCAGCAAAACAGCCAGGGTCATTTGAGGACTTGAATTTTGGACTTAAAAATAAAAGCCTATGTCCTCAGCTTTAAATATCTGGCAAGCTTTTGTTGGTACACTGTGAGTAATGAGAAGTAGCCAAAAAAAAAAAACAAAAAACCAGAATATCATTTCTCATGTTTTAACCACCCTAGAATGCAGTCTTCATCCCTCTTCTTGTACCTCTTATACAAATGTACAAGGAGGCAGTATGATTATACTGGAAACTATATGGGCACTAGGGCTCTGTAAACCTGGGTTCTACTCCTCCAGAAATCAGAGATAATGACCAATGCCCTTCCTTTTCCAAAGGATTCCAGGAGAAAAAAATTGCATGGCAGAGTTTTCTACAAAGGAAGAAAGTACCACACAAGAGCAGAGCCTCAATAATTCCTTTTCACACTACAAATCTAGGATTTTAGAATAGAAAAGCAGTGTAGGAGAAAAATAAGTAATTTTATTCTTTAGAGAAGTTAATCCTTAGGTCCTGTTCTTTTCTTTCTTAGAAATTAGAAGAGACGTTAGTCAACAAGTTATCCAATATTTACTTCATGTGGAATAATCACTTTTGTAGTCTTTATCCACATTAATGGAAGAGGAAGGTGGTCCAGACAGACTCATTCATAATTGATTTGGGAATTTTTCTAAAATCACACTTGAATGTAGGTGTGCCTGACATTCTCAGGAATTCAAAGCAATTTACACTGTAAAAATGAAACAATACTATGAAGAGATGACTCAGAAGAGATAGAAAGTTGTTCCATTTTTCAGTCAATGCATACATGGAGTCTCTTTGGGGCTCCCCATTACATGCTGGAGGTAGTATAGTGTCACCTCTCAAACTAACACAATAGGACAGATTAAAGCAAAATTGATTGCTTTTTCTAAATTTGCCACAATTGTGTTTCATATGCCCATTGTTAGGAGAGTAATAAATCAATAGTGAAATATTTCATTATCAAAATGAAACTATAATGAGAATGCTGGGGGCAAAGAGACAGGAATATCCTGATTAACTGAATTTCTGGTTGTTAGAACTGACCAGAAATTGGGGGAGATTTTTGGCTCCTTTTAAAAAATCTTTCTAAAATATAGCAGTAAACTCGCTTTCCTGTTTCAGTGAACTACAGTGTTTCAATATTCTACTCATCAACACAGCATTTTGAGACTCAGCAGATGATCTTCGTGAAGTGTTATGCCTTCATCTGGTGACCAACCTTTTGAAGATGAAACTACAAATTCTTCCTACAACTGGCCTTTTAAAAAATTATTTTGGGTAATTTTGTTTAGCTTCTTGAAATTTTTCTTGCTAATTGAGGGTTCTGTTCACTCTGGGTTTCAGTTCATCAAAGTTTGATTGTGAAGGATTTGATCTAAAAGGCCCTCTGCCAAAATCATGGAAAGTATGGTGACAGCAACGTTTCAATGGATAGTAATTCACAAAGTAAATAATCTGCCCCCGACGATGCAGCAAGGGAATTAAAAGGAAGCAGGTATCATGTTCTCTGCCCTCAAGAAGGTTACAATGTGAAAGCAACGAGTACAAATAAACCAATAAATGTATATATGGCCAGCTAGAAGAACGCCTCTCTTATCCACTTCCTTTCTATCTCATTTATTCCTCTTTTTCTTCTTGCTTCACTATATTAGCCAAACACATCCCTTTCAAAGTGGCTGCTCTTCTTATGGTCTCTTCACCAACATTCACACTATCTTCAGACCCTCTTCTCTAAAGGAAGGTGAATTTGGAGGGGCCAAGGTCTCCCATTGCATCCTGCATCATCTCCAGTCATCCAGATGAATGTCTGGTCGATGGATTCAGATGGCTCTGGAGGAGAAGTGCGGCTGGTGACCTGCACAGCCCTCCCTCACTGAAAACACAGTCAGGTGCAAGCCATGTCATTACTTCTCTGATGGCAGGGTCTTCTTCGGCAATGAAGGACGAACACAACTACTTTCAGCCTATGTGGTTAAAAACCCCACTAATTCTAAATTCTAGGAGTAACTGTCATCTCATGAAGTATAATATAAAAATGTGACAAGGATTACCTGCAGAGGTGGACAGCACGGACACAGAAGATTCACTTCTAATACTATCCGTATAGGTACCCAGCACTGGCCCTAGTGTGTAGCAGGCATTTAAAAGTGTCCAACGCCATGAGTGTGATTGGGTGATGTTTGCACATTCATATTTACGCAGTACTTTACAGTTTACAGCACTCCAAAGACAACCTATACGGGCTTTAAGGAACTCAATTCAGGAATTTTTTTCTTTTTTAGACATACACACATACAGAAGACCACACAGTCTATGGTAAAGAGGCAGGCCTCAGAGTTGGTAAGGCTTGGGTTTAAGTGCTGCCACAAGGTACACAGGTGACAAGACATGGGCTAACTTACTTAAAAGTGTTGACTTCCCCTTCCCCCAGACAATTTTATAGGAATGTAATTTGTAGAGAAGGTACCAGTCTGCACAGATAAAGGGATTTTCTTTATCTAGATTTTCTTTATATTAACCAACCCACGAATTCTATTGAAAATGTACATTTATGGAGAGGGGAAGGAGTAGAAGGAGAGAGAAAATTGGGAACTGAAAATAAGATAAAACTGAATTAAAAAAGAAATTAGCAAATGATACAAAAAGTAAAATACTCATATAATCAATTTTGGAATGAATGTTTCCAATTAATCAATACTGGGAGATAATCTTTCTTAGTAAAGTAAATGAAATACTATCAAGAAAAGATAGCTAATAAAAAGAATTCATGTAACCAGAGTGCCATACTTAATAAGAAACTTGGAGAAATTCAACAAACTAGGTTTAATCTTACATCCCCAAATTCTATATTTTTAATTTTATTAATCATATCATGACAATGGCAGTTTCATGGTTTATGTAAATAAGAAACACCAATGAATACTTGTGGGTTTTGTGTTCTTCATTCATTCTACTTAATAAAAAAAAACCAAGCTGAAGTCTCTTCAGTCCTTAGAAGGTGTCCCAAATGCCAATAAACTTAGTCTTTGTTAATCAGAACAGGAAAAAAAATCAAAGAGGTCTGAATCCTGTTCAAAAAACTAAAATCAAGAGCTCTGTCACTGGCAAACTTCACTTTCAACAGACCTACACTGGTGAGGTGAAATGATGAGAGGTGACTGCAAACCCACCACTAACAGCATGCTAACTGATTAAGCTTTGAGGGGCAAGCGGCATGCCTCCCTGCTACCCTGCCCCCAACCAAGAGCATTTTTATACGGCAATAACAAAACCCTGGAGGAAAAATAAAATTCATATTCATAATAACTATAAAATTAATAATAATCTGGGGATCAATCTACCAAGACAACTTGTAAACATGTAAGAATACAACTATATACACTAAAAAAAATAAATAAAAGAATCTTTCCTGAAGATAGGAAGTCCATAAGTATTATACATTGTGCATATTTTTGAACTTTTTCAATGTATTGATTAATTGTGCTAAATTTTCCTTTTTTTGTCTTTAAGAAATACTATTTGTGTGGTATGGAATGGCTCAGGTGGGGGAAGGGAGAAAAAACTGCACATAACTTTGATAATATAAAAAACAGAAGACATAAAAAACAAATTTAAGAAAAAGAAATAAAGAGTTATCAAGTTTTTTTTAAGTTCATGAACTATAAGGTAAGACCCACATTATACAATAATTAATGAAAACCAGATTGAAGCTGAAATGTGGATAGTTCACCAACATTTTCTTATACATGTAAAAGAGATCTTCTGCTCTGGCACATTAGGTTCCTGTATACTAGTTTAACCTTAGAGGACAAGGAAGTAAAATAATGACTTGGGGGAGGAGGGATGAAAATCAGTGACGTGGAGGTATCCATGGAGGTAAAGGAGGTATATATGAATCTTTATTATTAAAAAATACACACAGTATTACTTGAATGTCAGTCCTTTTGGGAGACAAGCCACCAAGACATTCAATCTGTGAAAGAAAGAAAAAGATTTTTCCATGAATAAATTATTGTTTCTCAAACAAAAAGGGAAATTATAGTTTAAGATACATTATAGACCAATCATACTAAATAATGCTGAAAGAGATGTCCAAGTCAGTGTCTATGAACTATGTGGTTTAAAAAGATTTGGAATCCAATTAAACTACCAGTATTCTCCAGTAGACTAATAGATGTGCTCTTCTGTTCTGATAAATGAGAATTAAACTTTCATCTCAGCCAAAAAAGACAATACTGAGGGCCAGCAGCATTTTAGCTGAAGTTTCCAAACTTAAGTCATTTCCTTGGGGTTTATGATACAACTTTCCTTAATAAGTGACTCTCTTGTTCAGATACCCTAATGTCACAGTTTGATTAAGTGGAGATGTTTGGGACTGCTCTGGGACCACCAGCAGCAAGTCTTGTGCCAGGCCCTCCAAGGAAGCAGTTCAAAGTTAACAACTTGTTTACTTATGAATTTAAATATTACAAAAATGTTTCCTAACCCTGGTTTTAAAAATCAGACTCATCTGGTGACAACTTTTTGTGCAGAAGAAAGAAATGATCTGGGATAACCTATTCAAAAACATTATAAAATCTCTTACTTTTTCGAAATTGCTTTGATTCTCCTATATGCACAATGAGATCTTTAAGAGAACAGCATCCCCAAAGAAGAAAAATTCCTGGGGAACTCATTTTAGAAAATTAATGTACACTGGAACTATTTACCTTCTCTTTTCTAATTTCCTTTATTACTATATTTCTATGTTCTGTCCAATTCTAGTCATGCAAACAAATTATTCAGTCACCATGGGTACCTAAAAATAACAACCAGACACCTGGGTAAACTGTAATAGAAGCATGGGGGGGGATTCCCTGACTGTCTACTCTAGGGGGCAAGCAATTCAAATCTAGAGCTGCTTGGTGCTTCCCTGAAGTCTGTCCATAACGGTTAGAACATGTGAAATCCAAGAGGTATTCATTTGAGCATGGTCCAGTGGTGAAACTGCTAGATGTGGAGTCAGAGGGCATGGGTTCAAACCTCACCTCTGGTGTTTATAACCGTGTGATCAAATCACTTAACATTACTGCACCTCTGTTTCTTCATTTGTAAACTGAGGGTGTTGAGGGAGCTAGGCGGCACAGTGGATAAATTTCTGGGGCTCAAGTCAGGAAGATCTGAGTTCAAATCCTGCCTTCAAACACTTTCTAGCTCTGTGACCTTGGGCAAGTCACAACCTCAAAATGAGGATAGCAATAGCATCCACCTCCCAGGGCTGTTGTGAAGATCAAATGAGATGCTATTTGTAAAGCAATTAGCACAGTGTCCGGCACATAGCAGGTGCTGTGTAAATGGTCACTGTGATGATGACGATGAGCTAGAACTTCTAATTCTAGCTCCATTAGCCGGTAACTCACCTCACTACTCTTCGCCTGTTTCCTCATCCATGAAATGAAGAGGGTTGGACCAGGTGAATTTTAAAATCTCCTCTAGTTGTAAAACTTGAAGTCCTTACATATCTCATATATTTGCCCAAAGCACACACCTAAAAATCAATCATTCCCACTCAGCTACAGTGGCACAACCACTGCTCAAGCTTGTCTAACTTAGGCTTTTTAACAAATTCTTTTTTAACAAATTCTTTTTTAATTAATAAATTATATGATGAGGGTGAAGAGATGGGAAGCATCACATGATGGCATCAGCATGGACCCCTGTGACTTTCCAGTTAGGGCGGACAGCACAGCTCCCACAGAGAGTAGTCTAAGCCTTTAATAACCAGAGGGCTTGGACTCTACACTCTACCCACAAAAGCCTCTTCATTTATCTCATTGTTAAAAAAATACTTCATTGTGAAAATTATTAAGAATAATAACAATAAAACAATTTTTTGTTGTTTAGTTTGAAGCTTTTCAGCCATGTCCAACTCTTGATGACCCCATCTGGGGTTTTCTTGGCAGAGACACTGGAGTGGTTGGCCATTTCCTTCTCTAGCTCATTTTACTGATGAGGAAACTGAGGCAAACAGTGAAATGACTTGACCAGGATCACACAGACGGTAACTGTCTAAGGCCAGATTTGAACTCATGAAGATGAGTTTCTGTCTCCAGGCCCAATACTCTATAAACTATGGCACTTCCTAGCTGCCCCGACACTTGTCAGTGCTTTAAGGTATGTAAAAAACTTCATGTATGTACTGGAAGAACTGGTCCACGTGTTCAGTCCTCATAAGCAATGCCACATGCTCAGTGGATGCAGTTCCTATGTGGACTTTGGAGCATGAGCTGTCATTCTCTCATTGGTTTTGGTTCACTAAGCACAAAGTGAAGAGGAGTCAGAACTGAGAATGTTACCACAGCACCAATGAGCCAAAATGAGGCTGCTTCGAGCCTAGACGGGAGGGGAGGAGGCTGAGTCGCTGTGGCCTCTGGGTAGGGGAGAAGCCCTCTCTCACTAGGAGCCAGCATGAAGCTGAGAGCACACAGCCCTGGGGGTTCTTCCCCTTCTGCTGTGTCTGTTCTTTCCTGTTCCTAGGTAAAGGGCAACGGAGAAAACTACTATTTTGTGAGCTCTGAACACAAAGTCAGAAAAGCAAGCCATTGCAAGTTTAATAACTGCAGTCCATGCTGGGGTTTGATTCAAGCTGGACAATAAGGAGCAAAGTCCCCAGCCGCCAACCTAGGCTGGCCCAGGCTGGCAGTGGTAGAGATGCAGACTCACCTATCTCTCAGCCATAATACAGGAGGAAGTGAGCTTGGTGAGGTGAATGCTGGCTAGAAATTGCATTAAGTTTGAGCACATTCTCCCCAGAGGATAGAGCGTGCCCTCAGGTATTGATGGAAAATGTTTGCAAGTTCTGATTATGCTATCTTTTCACTAAATATCCTTCTGTAAAAGCTAATTGATGTTAATTGGTTAAATAAATTTCGGATGCTAATTAATGGAGATTAACAGTGGCAGAGAGAATGCTCTGGAAAGGGGGTTAGGGCTGATAGCACTATAGAAAGACACCTTCACTGTGGTTACCTTAGAGGGAAGAGTCCAGGCATGCGTGAGTGACCTGTGGCCTTGAGGCCACATGTAGCCCTCTAGGTCCCTGGGTATGGCCCTTTAACTCAGTCCTAGTTTTACAGAACAAATCCTTTTATTAAGGGAATTTGTTCTGTGAAGTTTGGATTCAGTCAAAGGGCCTTCTTGAGGACCTGGAGGGGCCACATGTGGCCTTGAGGCTACAGGTTCCCCACCCTTGGTCAAAGTGTCACAAAAAACACATTTTCTCATTTGAACATCTCAACAACCCCGTAGTTCCTCTAAGTGTCATCATCCCCATTTCTCTGGTTAAGTCAAGAAAGATGAACTTCTTCCACAGACCTGGAAATCCATAGGAAGGAGACAGTGGGGGGTGGCTACAGCATAAAGCTGGGAGTAGTGTTTAGAGGCAACAATTTCTCTAGGATAGGTACAGGTGGACCAATATTTAATTTTCATGATTTACATAAATATATAGTTGACCTTCAAAGCTAACACTATATCGGTGATGTGGTTCTTTTACTGTAGACTCCTAATAAATGAAAACAGTCAAAATAATTTGGCACTACTAAAGTTGTGTTATTCCAGTAATATCCCATTCTCTATCTCTTGGCTCAGTCTGGATGGTCCCTTGACAGAGACAAAAGCAGTCATTACATTTTAACCATCCATCCTTCTACTGGAGACAGAAAGGCCTTTGTTTCCGAAGTTTCTTCCCTTACTGATCCAAATAATTCAAAATGTCTAGCCCTAAGGTCTATTATGTTGCTTCACAGTAAAATGAGATGGACTGCAATATGTCAAGTCTTTAGCACCACTATAAGAAAGCAAGAGTTTCTTAACCCAAAATAAAAATAGACTAGTAAGTAAATCAATCAACCAAAAAGCATTCATTCATCACCTACTAGATTTCAGTCACTATGGTAAGAGTGGGGATACAATGACAAAAATCAAACAGCCCTTGAAATGCTGAAGTTGGGAATTAAGAAGACTTAGGTTCAAATCCCACCCCCTAAACAAAAGTCATTTTACCACTGAGAACTTCAGATCATTCTCTAAGACTTACATGGTTATAAGGAGCTCTGGACACCTGCCATATGATGTGTATACATAGACTGATCAAAGATATAAATTACTGGTTTCCCTATAAATTAGCATATCTGCAAATCCTACTTGAGTATTCTGCTCATCTTGAAGGTTCTAAATATTCTTACTGCGTTGGTGTACATCCAATTAGATTAAGTGATTTTTTTTGAGTTCCGTACCTTTTCTCCAACTCTTCATGTTGGTCTTTGCAAAGGAAAATCATGCTACTAACTCACCATGATTAAAACATGTGCTCTGTCCTCCCAGTAGTGATAATGGATTTGGATAACATAGCTTTACATTACAGAGTCTCCATTAAAATAAATGACGTGTAGCTTGTGGTACAGCCAAGCAAGACTAGAGGAAATGTTTTTAGAAAAGGAACAAAGGAAAGCCACACAATCTTCAAATATGTCCTCGCATGTTGCCTGGCCCTGTTCCATCATGGTCTCTCTGTTCCTGGCCTTAGTAAATTCGAAGATACTTGAGAGTAATATATGTGTGGGGGATGAACAGAATAGAGGAATTACAAGGAAAGGCAGATTGAGGAGGGACTCCAGCGTAGACAATGGGATGATCTGTGGTGTAAAAGCTGGAAGACACAAGATATATTTGGGGAATAGAGCAGTCTAAACTGAAGGGGTGGAGTGGAATTTACAATACATGAAAAGAAACAGTTGTAAGGAAAGGACAGAAAGGTAGCCTGAAATCAGACTGCAGAGGGTCTTGAATATGAAGAAAATTTAGATTTTAGTTTGACATACCAAGTTATTTCCCTAATCAATAAATTCCAATGGCTGCCTATTGCCTCTTGAATAAACAAAAAACTCTATTTAGCTTTTAAAGCCCTTCACAACTTTGCCCTAATCTATTTTCCCACCATCCTTAAACTTCCCTTCTTTTAATCCATAAAAACTGTTCTTTGGTCCTCACACAATATTCTCCATCTTTTCCCTCTGTGCCTTTCTTCTGGTTATTTATCTGTGCCTAGAATGCACTCCTTCCTCATCTCCCCTTAACAGAAACCCTCTTCATCCTTTAAGATGCAGCTCAAGTATCACCCTCTTTCTATAGGAAGCCTTTCCTGATCTCTTCAAACTAGCTTCACCTTTATTTGTATTTATTCTCTTTAGTTTTACTCTTTACATATGTGTCCTTGTTGTCTCCTCCATTATAATTTAAGTTCCTTAAATGTAAGAATTACTTCATTTATTGCATTTTTACCCCCTAATACAATGCCTGGAGCATAGAAGGCACTTAACTGTGGAAAAGGTCACCCACAAAGATTTTTTTGAAGTTGAGCAGCAATAAGATCAGAAATGGAATTAGGAAGAAAAATTTGATTTCTAGTTATAAGACAACCTGGAAGGATAGACGATAGCAATGGTTAAAGATCCAGATAGAACATTTAGCACTAAACAATAATTAACAAATTTACAGTTAGCCAATTAGCATCATTACGCGTTAGCTATCACAAAACACTTTTGTAATAAATTAGGTGTAAATACATAAAAGTTATCAGCTCAGCCCACAAAGAAAAGGTGGTTTTGAAATTTAAAGATACTTGGACTAAATATCTAACTTGTATCAAACACATTATTGACTCTAACCCTAACGCCTTTGATAAAGATAAAACATTTTACTTAAATGATTAGCTTAGGCATTTCTTATTTGCTAATTGTTGTATCATGGCCAGTTCTCTCTCCTTAGCTGTGACACATATCAAAATGCACTAAAAACACAACTGTAAAAAAAGGAGATAGAAAAAGGAAAAGAACACACAAACGTAAACAATCTGATTTCAGCAGCAAGATGGATCTCAACCTATCTGGTTCATTAACAGGTAAGTCTTAGGGAGCTGTGTGAGGCATAACTAGAATTAAAGATAGGACACAAACCCAGATGAATTCACTCCGGGCCAGGCATTATCCATTATGCCCTACTTAAAGGACACAGGGAAGAGTGAAAAAAAAATTATTTTTCACCAAACAGCAGAAACTTTTCTATCCAAACTGATATGGGTTTACATTGGAATAATAGATGAGTGAATTCCATAGTCTAAACAGGGCAATGTATTTATGCTTACGAAATACTGCAAGTTAGTTGAAAAATCTTCATTCTTCGTTAAGAAGCAAAGATAAAATTTTATGAAATAAGACAATAATCTAGTAATTCCTCCAAATTCTCTCTCACACACACACACACCCTTCCCTCAGCATACTTTGAATCTTTCAGATCCACAGGTTTCCCATTTTTAATAGAATGCAGAAAAGAAGTGTAAAACGAACCAAGGAGGGCAAACTTGCCCAAACACCAGGTTACATAAATGATAGGTAAAAATATTATTATTTGTATTGAATGAACTCTACACTTAGCTATAGTGCTCTCTTCTCTTCATATATACATTTATAATAAAAAAGTCAACTAATGAACTTTAAATTTTACAATTACATTAGGTATTCAAGCACTGGTGAAGCATCTATTATGTGCCAGTCACAGAAGACACAAAGACCAAAATTTCCTGCCTTCAAGGAGTTGACATTTTATAGGAGGAAACAACTTCAACAAAATAAGTATACATAAAATAAATATATACAATATTTAGATATCAAATACACACATATATATATGAAATAAATACCAGGTAAAAGGGAAGACTGGAGTGAGGTTGAAGGAGACACTGGCAGCAGGAAAGGCCTCCCAGAGGGAGTGGAATTTGAGCATTATCTTTTAAACAAACTATGAAGGCAAAAGTGAGGAGGAAGGGCATCCAAGTCTAAGGGTCAGCTTGGGCAAAGGTACAAAGACAGGAGATAAACAAACAGCAAGGGGGTCAGTTTGGCTAGTAGGGGTAGGGAGGCGGAGGCCTTGAGGCCACATGTGGCCCTCTAGGTCCTGAAGTGTGACCCTTTGACTGAAAAGTCTGCATTTGAGGACCTGGAGGGTGGTAGCCTCAAGATCACAAAGGTCTCCACCCCTGAGCTATAGCAAAGAGTATCTAACTTCATTCATTTATCTAAATATGTGGTACTTTGTGTTTCTATGTTGCATAGTCAGCATCATTTTTATTTTTTTAAATGAAGCATTTTGAAAATATGCTTAAATTCACCTTTAGCATTAGTTCATAATTGCATTTTCTTCCAGAATGGAATCTTTTTAAAAAATTCCTATGGTGTTTCCGCTGAAACTAAAATTAATGAGGTGCTTTTGTTCACTTCCTTGTTTACACAATCAGGATCACAGATGAGGTTACTCTAGGGCTGGAAACAAAACAGAACAGCTAAATGACTGCGGCAGAAATTCCCAGGCTGATTTTAGAATTTTCACTAATATTCTAGGAAAACGGTTAAATGGAAAAATCATCAAACCACAGAACCAATTTATCACTTATTTTTAAAGTTTCATTTTAAAAACAGATTTGGATTTAGCAAAATATGCTATATAATGAAGTCTAATGTTACTAGAGGATAGGAGGTGAAAAAACTTCCCCTACCAATGCACTCTGGCATCTTTTCTGCAACATAGTCTTGGAGTGGTGCCTCGATCCCTAAGAGGTTTAAGTGACTTGCCCAGGGTCACTTAGCCTGTGTCAGAGAATGGACTGAAATCCAGGTCTTTCTGATTTTGAAGCTACTTTCTCTATCTCCCAAGCCACACTTTTTTTCTCTAGTGCTGTTCTCTAATGCTAATATATGGTCTAGATTTTTAGATATTTGAATCTATTATGGCAATGCCAGAATCTTGAGGAAGAAAAACACATTGGCCCAACGTTCAGATCTTTAAGTGAACTAGAGGTTAAAGAATGTTAAAATGAAGTCTATGTAAAAGCCAAGCCTGTGTTCACAAGCTTTTTAGTGGATTCTAAAGGGAGCAGACCCCTAAGGCTTTGGACTAGGCAATTTTGTGTTGACAGAACAGAAAAGACATCTAAGAGTACAAAGATACGTTGCTCTTTGCCCACATTGTTTAATATGCAGAATCTTTTCTTTTTCTTCTCTACTCTTAATTGTAATTAAGTGTCAGATTAAAAAAAAATCCCAAGGGCTTGAAAAAAGACAGCCCTGCTGTTTGGGCAGCTAGGTGGCGCAGTGGATAGGGTACCTGCCCTGCAATCAGGAAGACATCTTCCTGAATTCAAAATCCAGCCTGAGACACACCTCCCAGCTGCACCACCTTGGGAAAGTCACTTCACCCTCTTTTCCTCAGTTTCCTCATCTGTGAAATGAGGTACAGAAGAAATGGCAAAGCACTCCAGTAACTGCTAAGAAAATCCCAAATGTGGTCAGGAGGAGTCAGACCTGACTGAAAAATAACTAACCAACAACTGCCTGTGTTAGCTTTGCTTGCTTGCTTTTTACATCATCATCTGTAATTACATTGAAACTCAACCACCTATTAGAAAGGCGAAAAAAAATAAAATAAAAACCCAAACCCTAAATCTGAAACTCAAAAAATCCTAAGATAAAGTTCTGTTAAAAGGGATGAACTTCCAAAGTACATTCCTTACTGACTAGCTGATTTATAAATAATATGACAAATTAGGAGTACTTTTTATTAATATTTTCATGTGGTGGGGGGAAAGACCTATGGCTTCATCACTGCAGGGAACACCATCTACCACTGCAAATCAGTACCTTCTCTGCAATTTATCATCTTAGAGAGCCACGGAGGGGAGGGGAGGGAACTGAGAGTGACTTACCAAGAGTCACAGAATTAATACAGATCAGAGGCAGGGTTTCAGAATCCAGGCCCTTACTAACTCAGCTCCCTGTCCATACCATTTTGCCATTTACTTTATTTCAGTCAACAAGCATTTAAGCATTTACTACGTGCCAGGTGGGGCAGCTAGGTGGTGCAGTGAATAGAGCACCAGTGCAGGAGTCAGGAGGACCTGAGTTCAAATCTCACCTCAGACACTCGACACTCACTAGCTGTGTGACCTTGGGCGAGTCATTTAACCCTAATTGCCTCATCCTGGGTCATCTCCAGTCATCCTGATGAATATCTGGTCACTGGATTCAGATGGCTCTGGAGGAGAAGTGAGGCTGGTGACCTGCACAGCCCTCCCTCACTCAAAACAAAGTCAAGTGCGAGTCATGTCATCATTTCTCTGATGACATGGTCTTCTTTGGCAACGAGGGACAAACACACATGTTCTAGGTACCATGCTAAATGCTGAGGACACAAAGAAAGGCAAAATTATGTTTTAATTCTTACCATACTATTTCCTTTCTTTAACAGTATGGAATACTAGGGAAGAGGCTGCTGGACATGCACTAAGAGCATTTCAAAGAAGAAAGAGACGTGACATTTTTTGGCTCAACTATATAACAACTTACTACTTTTCAGAATGAAGTTTTATAAAAAAATTATTCTGAACATCTTCATTAAATTTTGGAGCATATTCCTCGTTGAATCAAAAGTTTTGTCATAAATTCACTTGGAGACAATCTGCTAGGAAAAAAACCAATAGGCTTTTATTATGCACCCTTTCACAGCTAAGATAGAAAGTAATGGGACATGTGATACCTGGGATAGTTAATAGGAAACGTAATAAACTACACAAAAAACTTCAGTGTTATGTTCCTAGTCCAGCCATCGTCAGCAAATCTTCAAAATCTGAAGACAGAACCCAAGAACAGTGCTTTTGGATTAGCTAGTTCAGTAGCTATCCCTGGTTAGAGTTTGTCAGCTGATAAAGTTGTCTGGAATTCTTCAAGAATATTCCTAGAGGAAACATGTGAAACCCTCTTTTTGTTAGTGATTATACAGACTGGAGAATCGCCCCCTTCCTTATTTTGCATCGAAATTATGGAAAGAGAAGACAAGCTTGACAATATGTAAAGATTTGCATATCATGTTAGTTTCAAGCAGAGCAATGAGTACTTGCATGTAAAACAATACTGAAAACCTACAAGCTCGATTTACGTAACTGCTGTGGCCACTGCTCCTTAACTCATTTTATGGAAGATGCTGCTGACACTGGTGACAAGCTATTGCTCTGTTTTTTACACCTTTAAAAGAAATTGTGGTATAGTAGAAAGAACACTAAAAGAAATTGTGGTATAGAAGAAAGAACACTAGATCTAGAATTGGAGGATTTTCATTCAAATCTTGGCTCTGGGGCTTACATGTGTGACCTTGTATAAAGTAAGCTAATCCCTCTGGACCTATTTCTCCATCTGAAAAATTTGTTTTAACTAGATATCCTTTGAGGTCCCTTTAAGATCAAAATTTACAAATCTCATAATCTATGACATCCTATTTTAAGAGCATTACTTGAAGATAACCCTAATAATGCTATGGACACAAACTCAATAAATATTTATTAAATATCTAACATGTGCAACACATACCTCTAAAGTCCTACTATATAACGCCTCACTGTGGCATGGTGCTGACACTAGGTTCTTGACAGATGGGTCAGAGGAACACAAGCTCGGGAATGAATATTCCTGTCCAAGGACCAGCACAGGTAGATTTGGAGAGGCCAACAATGGTCACTGAATCTTTATGAAATACAGAACGTGACATAAACAAATAAATGCAAAATGTGAAAGAGGTAACTGTGAGATTCAAACAGTGAACTAAAACATTTGAAAAAGAGACTAAAGGGTACCAGAAGGAAAAAAATTGTTTATGAAGTAGGTAAGAGAGAGAAAGACAGAGAGAGAGAGAGAGAGAGAGAGAGAGAGAGAGAGAGAGAGAGAGAGAGAGAGAGGGAGGAGACTGGGAGTCATCTGCAGAGAGAAGATAATTAAAGCAGCTGGAGTGTATGAGATCAAACGGGGAGAGAATTCAGAAAGTGAAAAAGTGACTAAGGAGGAAATACTTGGAGAAGAAAGAGGAAGAGGATAAATCAGTGACAATGCTTGAGAAGAATTAATCAGCAAAATAGGAAGACAATCAAGACAAAGCAATGTCTCAGGAGACAAGGAAAGAGGAGGCATCCAGATGTAACAAGGAGTCAACAGTATCCAACATTCAAGAAGAATCAAGGAGATTAAGGACTAAGAAAAAACCATAGAATCTAGCAATTAAAAGATCATTAGTGTCCTGGAAGAAAACAGTTTCAATAAAGCACTGAAATTAGGAGCCAGATTTCAAGGGCTAGAGGAATGAGTAGGTGGTGAGGAATTGGAGGCAGAGTAAGTGTTGACTACAGGGCTTAAGGAGGTAGCAAGGTAAAAGGAAGAATTTTTTTGTTTGTTTGTGTTTAAGCCCAGAAAGATGTGAATGTTTCTGGAGGGGGGTTTGGGAACATGCCTAGATTGCCTGCCATCGAGGCACCTTGGAGTTGGGGGATGGGGAGGAGGAGCTTCAGAGCATTTTCAGGTTGTCTAACATAGAGATATGTCCCTTACAACACGGATGGGAGGGACTTCACTTGACTGGCTGCCTAACCAGAACTGGCATCTTTAAAACTGTGGCTCTCTCCGGCTGGTGCTGTCCTACAGCATCCAGAGAGCATCACCTAGTGAGAAGGAAAGGACTTCTTTCCCCTGCTCCCTCTTTTATCCTGGCTCTAAGAAACAGGCCTGGGGTGTTTGTTTCTGCCCTCCGTTGTTTGTCCTTGTCAGTTTCAGGTGCCAGCAATTCTCCCTCAGACACTGAAGCCATGGCAACCTTGGAGCCAGGTGGGATGCTGTAGCCAGTCCAGCAGGAAGGCCCCGAGAAGCCAAAATGCCCAGAACTCAAGCCCAGGAGAGGTTTTGCACTTATAAATGGGGTTATGTGCATTATGCCTCCTCCTATTTGGGGGGATTAAGTTTGTATATTTGTGATTATACCTCTTGAAGTAAATATGTCTTCATTTTTAGATTTAAATATTTTAGGAATATTTCTAAAAGCTAACTTGGTTGTTAGTTACTAAATGGAACTGGGGTGCAGGAGACGATCCCTACAATTGAAGGAGCTCCTCCAATGGAGGCTAGAGCCATTGGCAGAGAGCCTAGACCCCCAATTCCCCTTAGGGATCCCAGAGAACCCTGAGGGAGGGGGGTGAAAGTATAATTTCCTTCAGGTGGTCAGGTAATCTGTGTTACATTGTAAAAAGGATAAAGAAATCAGAAAATATGGAAACTCTGAATGTTAGGAAGTGAGAAAACAACTATATGACTCCAGGAATACACTCATGAAGTATACTAAAAGGGACAGATTTCAAATGGGAGAAAAGAGGAATTTGCTTTGACACACAAGACCTGAGCCTCAGGGAGCACAGGATTCAAAAGGATGGCTTGTATGGTATTAAATATTAAGTAGCACATTTATTTGAGAAAAATCCAAAAACCAGAGGGGAGGAGCACTGGAGAGAACATGTTGATGAAGATCAATAAGGAAAAACCAAAAAGACTTTGCCATCATCAGAATCTGGATGGAAAAATAAAACAGAGGAAGATGTTGGGAAACAGACCACATGCCTGGCAGTGACACCGGATCAAAGCAGTAGCCAACTCTTTCTTTTTCTTCTTCCTTCTTCCCCTCCTTTTCTTCACCCCTCCCTTAACTGAACAAGCTTTAAACTTCTTCAGTTTTAATAATAATTTGGTCCTAGAGTTGATGACAGAGGAGAAAGTCAAGCACAGTATGATATACACCCTAATTTGGGGAAAGGAAAGATTACAAAGCGTTCAAAGAAAAGATAGGTAGAATTGCGTGGACACAAATTCTACAGGAAAGTCAGTCCAGGAAGTCATACAGGAAGTCAGTAATACAGGAAAAAAGAAGAACTCTAGTCAGAGAATGAAATTGTGCAGACAACAAAAGGAAGAATTCGAGTGAGAAGGAGAAGTCCAGGTTGCCTGAGAAGCCAATGTAGATATGCAAAGAATTCATCACTCAACTTGGATTTTTAAAAAGAAATGTGCATTTGGTACTGGTTAAAAAATAGAAATGTAGATCAGTGGAAACAGATTAGGAAATCAAGAGTCAAAATCAAGTGAAAAAAGTAACACAGAATTTAATAAACCCAAGAACAGAAATCACTAGAGGAAAGGCTCCATATGTGACAGTAAGTCCTGAAAAAACTTGGGATCAGTCTGGCACAAGCTAGGTTATAATTTCCATCTTACACCATATACCACAATAAGTTCCAAACCTAAGTATAAAAAGTCACATCATTTTTAAAATAACAGAGTATGAAAACAAAGTAAAGTACCTTTCACAATAATGTCTAGGTTAAGAGGAAGGGAAGGGAAGGAAAGAGAAAGGAAGAGAAAGGAGGGAAGGGGAAAAGAGGAAGAAGGCGAACAAGATCAATTTATATGAAATGTTATAAAGTGAAAAAAGCAGAGCCAAGAGAACAATATTCACAACTGGTCAGTAGCTACAATAATGTAAATGAATAGAAAGAAGCTTTAAGAAGCAGTTCTTGGTCCTAAAGCAGGGATTCTTAACCTTTTCTTGTGTCATAGACCCCGCTGGCAGTCTGGATGAAGGCTGACGAATCTTTTCCAAAATAATGTTTTTAAATGTATGAAACAAAATGCATAGGATTACAAAGGAAACAAATTATACTGAAATAGCTTTTCATGGACTCTAGGATAAGAACTCCAAAAAAAGGACTGTCCAAAAAAAAGTTGAAAAAACAAATTTCTCCTTGACACTACATGTGAAGAATTGTGTGCACACCATCAGAAAAAGTTGCTGTGTTGGCTGGTATTCTCCAGTTTATTTATTTTTTTTTTTGCAAAGATGGTTCTGCCAGGGTAGGGAGTATATCAGGAAATGACAAATATGAAAACAAAAGGCACTACTAAACAGTTTTTAAGATGCAAACTATCATATATAAAGAGTGAAAGACTTCCAGTAAGATAATAATGAGAAATTGGGCTCAAGTTACACTCACCTTCTTCAGTATGAAACTTGATTAAACTTCATTTAAAAAAACACACAAAAAAGACAGAAAATGAAAGAAATCCTCAAAAGGATGATTCCACACATATACACACATAAGAAAGACTCAAGAAACCCAGGTTTATTTTTTAACAAAATAAAGTACTATAGGTTGAAACAACATGAGACAAAATCTCCAGAAGAATCTGCAATACTATAATAACTATAATAAATCTCCAGAAACAATAATTGGATAATTGCAAAAAATCCAAGATGATTAAGGAATTTAATAAAAGAATTCAAGGAAGAGATAATGAAAGAAATTAGAACTCAAAATGAATTTTAAAAGATAAACAAAAGAAGTGATGTACTTGAGACAGGAAAACTTTTTAGGTATGGATATTCTAAATAGGAAAAGCATAGCAGAGATGCAACAGATCAATGCAGGGATGCAAAAAGAAACATTAGAGCAAAATTTAAGTCATTAGATTTTTATCTTTTTTCTTGAATACATGTGAAAAACAATTTTTTAACATTCATTTTCTAAAATTTTGAGTTCCAAATTCTCTCCCTCTCTCTCCTCCCCCCTCTTTGAGAAGGCAAGCAATTTGATTTAGATTATACACATGCAGTCATATTAAACATATTTCCATAGTAGCTATGTTGCAAAAGAAAACACACAAAAAGAAAAAGAAAGTTTTAAAAGTATGCTTTGATCTGTATTCTGATTCCATCAGTTCTTTCTCTAGAGATTGATTGACAGCATTTTTCATCATAAGTCTTTCAGAATTATCTTGGATTATTGCATTGATGACAATAACTAAGTCATTCACGTTGATCATTGTAAAATACTGCTATTACAATGCACAATGTTCTCCTGGTTCTCTTCTCTTCACTTTGCATCAGTTCATATAAGTCTTCCTAGAATTTTCCGAAAGCACACTACTCATCATTTCTTAGAGCACAGTAACATTGTAACACAATCATATACCACAACTTGTTCAGCCATTCCCAATTGATGGACATCCATCCCTTTGATTTCCAACTTTTTGCCACTACAAAAAGAGCTGCTATAAATGTTTTTTACATATAGGTCCTTTTCTCTTTTTTTTTCTTAAATCTCTTTAGGAAACAGACCTAATATTAATATTTCTGGATCAAAGGGTATGCACAGTTTTATAAAAAAAAGAAAAATAAAAAGAGAAGGGAGCAAAAATCTATCTAATTGTGTGCGACTATATTTAATGTTCCAACCCATGATCCCTGTACCTCTGCAAAAGAGTGGGAAGGAGGTTATCTTCTCATATTTCTTCTTTAGGGACCCAACCTTTTTTGTGATCTTGTAAAAAAACATTCATTTTCATTTGTTTTGTGGTGGTTATTCTTTGCACTTACATAACTGTAGCAATTTTGTATATTATTATTTTCTTTCCTGTGCTTTCTTCACTTTACATCAATTCATGTTGTCTTTCCATGCTTCTCTGCATCTATCATATTCATTTCTTATAGCACAATCGCATTCCATCGCATTCCCATACCACAGTTTGTTTGGCTTCTCCCTAATTGATGAGCATCTACTTTGTTTCCAATTCTTCGCTACCACAACAAGTGTTGCTATAGTTTGGTATATGTTGAACCCTTCCTTTTATCAGTGATCTCACTGGCACATAGGACATGCAGTAGAATCTGTGGGTCAAAAGATATGGCTGTTCTGGCTAATTCATTTGTATAATTTCATACTGTATTCCAGAATTGCTGAACCAATTCACAGCTCCACTAGCAATTCATTAATGTACCTGTCTTCCCAGAACTTCTTTCAATTTCACCATTTTATTTCAATATTCATTTCACCATAACCACCTCACGAGGTAGGCTAGACCTCCAATTCACATGCAGAAATTGAGGCTCATAAATGGAAAGAGCCTTGCCTAAGATCGTAACAGCGAGGGAATGGTATCCAGGGATAGTTCTCCCTCAGCATCTCCTGACCACAGCCAGGCTGGAGATGCACGGGTTTGGCACTTGCCCCCTCCCCTGGGCCCTGAAATGTATTATTACAGAATGGTTAGTTAGTGAACATCAAGAAGAAACAGTGATCATAAAGAACCCAGCAGGTTATGCCAGACTAACTTTATTACTTATTTTTAAAAACAGTGTTATATAATTTGCCAATATTTTATCAAAGAATTTCACGAAGTCTCTAATGCCATTCTTGTGAAAAAGATGGAGCAATGTGGGCTAGAGTAGCAGAGTCTCTAAAGTGAAGTCCTGAACTAAGATGGCAGCCATATGACAGACATAAGGCACTGGATAAAATATCATGTTATAGAGGGCAATATTTGAAAAATGATTAGATATGTGGCATTAGGGAGAGAAATAAGCCAATGATGACACAAAGGATTCAAGTCTTTGTGACTAGAAGGATGATGGTGACCTTAATAGTAATAGAAAAGTTGGAAAGAAGGGCATATTGAAAGCAGGAGGAATAATACAAATTCTGCGATAGATAGTACAATCCATCCATGCCTACTCATCCTGTGAGATTTATTCTGTCCTGTCCAAAATAAAAAGGGGGAAGGCAGGGGAGTGGCTTTCCAGCAGTACTTGGGCAGCTGCTGCTGTGTGCCTGGAAGCTGTAATTTCTTTGAAGGGCCAATGTCTGGTGCAAAGGGGGAAAGTTTGAAACTTGCAAAGGGAGGGAAATAGAGTGGATTGTGGGCATAAAGGTTAAGTATGATCATGGTGGAGAAAAGCCTGTTAACTAACCTCAAAAATGGTGGCATGCAACCTATATGCCCATCCTCTTACTAACTGATCACATCCCCCAGAAAGCCCACTACTGATTATTTGTTTAAAAATAGAAGAGTAACACAGTGGTGAGAACATACTGGATAAAGAACCAGGAAAATATTGAATAAAGTAGCCCAATGTTAGAGAAACATGAAAAAACAAACTACAATATGGAAGGACTCCAGTAACAAAAACTTCTGGGAAAACTGAAAAGCAATTTGGCAGCCATTAGATTGAGACCAGAATTTTACACTATGTGACAAAATAATAGATATTTAACTTAAATATAAAAAGTCACATCACAAAAAACAATTAGAGAATAAAAGCAGGTACTTTTCATAACTATGACCGGGGAATAGTTTTTAAGCAATAAATAGAGATAATCATAAAAAAGAAAGTAGAAAATTTCAACTGCATAATCTAAAAACAATAAAAATAGAATTAGAAAAATGGTAGAATCAGGGTGAAAGTTTTTACCTCAAATCTGTATCTCTAATAAAAGTCTATATAGAAGATATGAAATTAATTATATAAATAAGATGAAGAGTCATTCATTCTCAATTGTATGAGTGGCCAAAGGATGTGAACCATTTTCAAAAAAAAATTTCAAATCATAAATACTCTATGAAAGATTTGCTCAAAATAAACTAATTCATAATGAGATAAATTAGAACTACAACTCTTAAGATTTCACTTCAAATCTAGCAAATTGCTAAAGATCAAAATAATCAATGTTGAAGTGACTGCAGGAATACACCTTTAGTAGAGCTTCAAATTAGGCCAACCATTCTCAGGCAACAAACATTTGTTAAGTACTCACATGCTCCAGGCACAGCACTAAGCACTGCAGATAAAACACTGGGGGGAGGGCGGAGGGACAGAGAGAAAGATCCTTGGTCTCAAGGTGTTTACATTTTGTTCATGTTCTAATGATGCAGACAACATCCAAATAACTATTTACAAACAAGATATACATAATGCTTATGACAGAAAGAAAGGCCTAGTGGTAAAGGAGCGGTAGTAGCATTTGATCCTGGTCTTTTTTTTATTTTAACCTTTAATTGATGGAATAAAACAAGAATGTCCATAACATAGTGCAATCGAAAATATCATTGCACATGAAACTGCAAGTCTCCTGTGCACAACTTGCTATTCCGTTCAAATAAACAGCAAAATTATCACGTAAATTTTTTTCTGCCCTCCTTCTGGCCCTCACTCTAGAGATGGCTACCATTAGACACAAATAGGCATATACATATAAATAAACACACGTATATCTATATATTTAAAATTGTTCTTACATGCACTTCTATTCATCAGTTCTTTCTCTGGATGCGGATAGCGTCTTCCTTCAAATGTCCTCTATAGGTAATTTGGGTATTTGTAACAGCTAAAATAACTTATTCCCTCAAAGTCGATCTTCAAACAACACTTGTTATTGCATACAATGTTCTTTTGGTTCTTATATCTCTCTTCGTTATTATGTGGAAGTCTTTCCACATTTTTCTCAAATCATTGAGCACACTGTTTCTTACATCATAATAGTATTCCATCACAATCACAATCACACACCACAACTTGTTCAGCCATTCCCCAACTGAGGGCACCCCTGCAATTTCCACTTCCTTGACACCACAAAGAGAGCTGCTATAAACATTTTATTTTTTTAATTTATTTAAATTTTCAACATTCATTTCCACAAAATTTTGAGTTCCAAATTTTCTCCCCACCTCTCCCCTCTCTCCCACCCCAAAATGCCAAGAATTATAATTATGCCTTCCACCAATCTGCCCTCCCTTCCCTTATCCCCATCTTCTCTTTTGTCCTCTAGGGCAAGATAAATTTCTATACCCCATTACCTGTATTTCTTATTTCCCAGTTGTATGCAAGAACAATACTTAACAGGTGTTTCTAAAACTTTGAGTTCCAACTTCTCTTCCTTCCTCCCTCCACCCATCCCCATTGGAAAGGCAAGCAATTCAATATAGGCTATATATGAGTAGTTTCGCAAATGACTTCCATAATAGTCATGTTGTGTAAGACTGACTATATTTCCCTCCATCCTCTCCTGCCCCAATTTCTTCTATTCTCTCTTCTGACCTTGTCCCTCCTCAAAAGTGTTGACTTCTAATTGCTCCCTCCTCCCATTGCCCTCCCTTCCATCATCCCCCCACCCTGCTTATTCCCTTCTTTCCCACTTTCCTGTATTGTAAGATAGGTTTTCATACCAAAATGAATATTCATTTTATTCCTTCCTTGAGTCAAATGTGATGAGAGTAAGCTTCATGTTTTCCTTCTCACCTCCCCCCCTTTCCCTCCATTGAAAAGTCTTTTTCTTGTCTCTTTTATAAGAGACAATATGCCCCATTCCATTTCTCTCTTTCTCCTCCCAATATATTCCTCTCTCACCCCTTAATTGCATTTTTAGATATGATTCCTTTCTATTCAACTCACCCTGTGCTGTCTGTGTGTGTGTATGTGTGTGTATAATCCCACCAACTACCCAGGTACTGAAAAAAGTTTCAAGAATTGCAAATATTGTCTTTCCATGTAGGAATGTAAACAGTTTAACTTTAGTAAGCTCCTTACAATTTCTCTTTGCTGTTTACCTTTTCATGCTTCTCTTCATTCTTGTGTTTCAAAGTCAAATTTTCTTTTCAGCTCTGGTCTTTTCCTCAAGAATGCTTGAAAGTTCTCTATTTCATTGAATGACCATTTTTCCTTTGAAGTATTATACTCAGTTTTGCTGGGTAGGTGATTCTTGGTTTTAGTCCTAGTTCCTTTGACTTCTGGAATATCATATTCCAGGCCCTTTGATCCCTTAATGTAGAAGCTGCTAGATCTTGTGTTATCATGATTGTATTTCCACAATACTCAAATTGTTTCTTTCAAGTTGCTTGCAATATTTTCTCCTTGACCTGATAACTCTGGAATTTGGCTACAATATTCCTAGGAGTTTCTCTTTTTGAATCTCTTTCAGGAGGTGATTGGTGGATTCTTTCAATATTTATTTTGCCCTCTGGTTCTAGAATATCAGGGCAGTTTTCCTTGAGAATTTCATGAAAGATGATGTCTAGGCTCTTTTTTGGTCATGGCTTTCAGGTAGTCCCATAATTTTTAAATTGTCTCTCCTGGGTCTATTTTCCAGGTCAGGTGTTTTTCCAATGAGATATTTCACATTATCTTTCATCTTTTGGTTTTGTTTGGTGATTTCTTGGTTTCTCATAAAGTCATTGGCCTCCATCTGTTCCATTCTAATTTTTAAAGAACTATTTTCTTCAGGGAGCTTTTGAACCTCCTTTTCCATTTGGCTAATTCTGCTTTTTAAAGCATTCTTCTCCTCATTGGCTTTTTGAACCTCTTTTGCCAATTGAGTTAGCCTATTTTTATAGGTATTATTTTCTTCAGCATTTCTTTGGGTATCGTTTAGCAAGTTGTTGACTCACTTTTCATGATTTTCTTGCATCTCTCTCATTTCTCTTCCCAATTTTTCCTCCACTTCTCTTACTTGATTTTCAAAAGCCTTTTTGAGCTCTCCCATGTCCTGAGACCATTGAATATTTATTTTGGATGTTTGGGATACAGAAGCCTTGACTTTTGTGTCTTTCCCTGATGGTAAGCCTTGTTCTTTCTTCTCTTAAAGGATGGGAGAAGGTATCTGTTCACCAAGAAAGTAACCTTCTATAGTCTTATTTTTTTCCCTTTTTTAGGCATTTTCCCAGCCAGTTACTTGACTTTTGGGTCCTTTGTTAAGAGCAGGGTATACTCTGGGGATCTGTAAGATCTCAGTTCCTCCAAGGTGGCACAATCAAGCATGTACACTGGTCTGGAAGCAACAAGAAATTTTTGTGCCCAGAATCTGTGAATAGTAGAGTTTCCTCTCCACAACCACCTGGCCTCCAGTTCCACCAAGCCAGCATTAGGGGCTGAGATTTAGATAAGCTGCTCAATTCCCCCAGGGGCTTTAAGCAAGGGTAGGGCCTCCATACAGGGCTGAGGTAAGGATCAGCTGCTCAGTTCCCCCAGGGGTTTTATGATCCAACAAGGGATGTGGGCTACAGTGGGAGCTGTTGCTGCCCAATGCAGCCTCTGCAACCACTGCCTGAGGCCAGAGCCATGGGAAGACCCTGTTCCTTTCTCAACCAGCTGAACAAACCCTCTCGCTGACCTTTGTCGCCTGGGGGTTGAGGAATCTGCTAACCACTGCTACTACAGCTGGGGATTCCACCCCTGAGGCCTGTTCAGGTCCTCCTCCTAGTGCCATGGCCGAAGCTGGGTTGGGCTCAGCTCCGTGTCCTGTCAACAGACCTTTCCTGTCAGCCTTTCAGGTCACCCTGGGATAGAAATCTCCTCTACTCCATTGTTCTGTGGCTTCTGCTGCTCTAGAATTTGTTGAAAGTCTTTCTTTACAGTTATTTTATGGGCTGTAGGGGAAGAGCTAGTGTGTGTGAGTCTTTCTACTCTGCCATCTTGGCTTTGCCTTGCTATAAACATTTTAGAACATACAGGTTCTTTTTACTTTTTCTCTAATCATCTTTGGAAACAGACTCAGTAATGGCAGTGCTAGATCAAAGGATACAGGTAATCTAATAATTCTTTGGGTATAATTCCATATTGCTCTCCAAAATGGTTGGATCAGTTCACAATTATATCAACAATGAATTAATGTCCCAATTTTTCCATATCCTCTCCAGAATTTGTTACTTTCCCCTTCTATCACTTTAGCCAACCTAGAAGGTTGTTTTAATTTGCATCTCTAATGAATAATGATTTAGATAATTTTAGATATAGAGATTTAGAGAATTTTTCATATGACTATAAATTGTTTTAATTTTTTCATTGGAAAACTACCAGTTCATATCCTTTGACTTTGGGGAATGACTCATATTCTTATAGATTTAACGAAGTTCCTTATATATTTTAGATATAAAATCTGTGTCTAAGAAATCTGCTTTCTTTCTGATCTTGGCTACATTTGTTTTATTTGTACAAAAACTTTTTAACTTAATGTAATTGAAATTATCCATCTTATACCTAAATTTACTCTCCATCTTTACTCTCTATTCATAAATTATTCACCTAACCATAAGTCTGATAAGTAACATGTTCTATGTTCTAATTTTTTTGTAAAATCTCTCTTTATATCTAGGCCATGTATCCATTTTGACATTGACTTGGTAAACAGTGTAACATATTGGTCTATGCCCAGTTTCTGCTACATTGCTTTCTAGTTTTTCCAATAAATTTTACAGGGATCCCTGTATCAATACTAATATTATACTTATCAAATACAAGGTGGTTATGTTTATTTGCTACTATAAATTGTATGCCTACTCTATTCCATTGATCTACCTTTCTATTTCTTAGCCAGTACCAAATTGTTTTGGTAATTACTACCTTATAATATAGTTTAAGATCTGGTACCACTGAACTGCCTTCCTTTGTATTTTTTTTCTTTTGATATTCTTGACTTTTGGGGTTTTTTTTCAAGTGAATTTTATTATTTTTTCCAATTCAATAAAAAGCAAGCTTTTTGGTAATTTCATTAGGATGGCATTGAACAGATAAATTAGTCTGTGTAAAATTGTCATTTTTATTATATTGACCCTGCTACCCCTGAATAATTAATATTTCTCCAAACATTTGAATCTGATTTTTTAATAATTGTGTTTATATAGTCCCTGGATTTGTTTTGGCTGGAATATTCCCAGGTATTTTATACTGTTTAGTTATTTTAAATGGCATATTGTTTTACCATCTGTTCTTGAAGAGTTTTATTTGTGACATATAGGAATGCTGATGATTTATGGGGATCTACTTTATATCCTGATACTTTGCTAAAATTATTAATTGTTTCAACTAACTTTTTAGCTGAGTCTTTGGAAATGTCCAGGTATATCATCAGATCATCCACATAAAAGGGGAGTTTTATTACTTCATTCCCTATTCTGATTTCTTGTTTCATTTTCTCCTCTTATTTCTGTTGTAGGATTGAATTTTGAATAATTAAATACTGAATAATATTGGTGACATTGGGTATCCTTGTTTCATACCTGACCTTACTAGGAAGACTTCTAGTGTATCCCTCCTACAAATAATGCTTGCTGATGGTTTCAGGTAAATACGTTACAGATCAACTTAATACTTTCATTATACTAACTTAACAAATACTTTCAAGTGTTTTCAATAAAAATGAGTGAATTTCATTAAAAAAATTTCTGCATCTATTGACATGATTATATGATCTGTAAACTTTTATTACTGATATAATCAATTATGTTAATAGTTTTCCTTATATTAAAAGATCCTAGTATTGACAAAAGCCAGGTACGCTAAGAGTCAGAAGTGGGGAAAGAAGCACATTTCAGAAATAGGGAAGAACCAGTGAAAATGCCAATGCATAGAGCAGGTAGATGGAGCACCAATGTGTAAAGAACAGCAAATAGGTTGGTATACTTGGATTACAGAAGTAGTGGAGAAGAACAAAGTGTAAGGAAACTAGAAAGGTAGGAAGGGTACAGGTTGTAAAGGGCTGTAAATGCCAAACGGAAGATTTTATATTTGATTCTGGAGTTAACAGGGCCCATGGGAGTTTATCAAGTAGAAGAGAACAACATGATCACATCTATTCTTTAGGAAGCAGAACAGAGGACAAACTGGACTGGTGAAAGACTGGAAAATGGGAGCCCAATTACAAGGTGATTGCAATAGACCAAACAAGACATGATGAGTGCTGTGTAAATGAAAAGAAATGGACGGAAGGGGTCATAGACAGGAAATGTTGTAAAGATTAAAAAAAAGTTTTGATAGACTGGATTTGTGGGGTGAGTACAAGGTGAGTATTTAGCTTGTGAGCCTGGATACCTAGGAGTATGATAGTACCATCAACAGTAACAGGGAAGTCTGGAATAACGGCAGGTTTGGGGGAGTAAAGATTAATTTCCAATTCCAGATATCTAAGAAGTAGTTGGTGATGCAAGTCTGGAGCTCAGGAGAAAGGTTAGGGCTACGTACACAGATTTACAAATCACACACACAAGATTTGATTTAACCCATGGGAATCAGTTGACAAACTCACCAAGATGAACAGAGAGGGAAAAGAAAAAGAGGGCCCTGAGAATTTTTGAGGATAACACAAATGGTTAGTGGGCATTACCTGGGCAAAGGAAACTGGCAAGAGAAGTCGGGAAGATACAAGAACTAAGAGAGAAAGAGAATAGTGTCATAAAACTTGGTGAGAAAAAAGATACCAAGAAGAGAGGGTAATAGTCAGCAGTGTCAAAGGTGCAGAGAGGTCAAGAAGGATGAGGATTGAAAAAAGGCAATGAAAAGATTGATGACTTTGGAGAGAACAGTTGCAATTGAATGCAGAGATCAGAAAGCAGAATGCAGAGAATTCAGAATCACATCAGAGGATAGGAAGTGGAAGCACCTACTGTAGATGGCTTTTTCAAAAAGTATAGCTGAAAAGGGGAAGAGAAATACAAGACAGCAGCTGGTAGAGAGGGTTGGATTAGGTGAGGACTTTGAAACACGGGTGAGTTTATGGTCAGGAAGGAAAGAGCCAGTAGACAGGAAATGACTAAAGTTAGAGAAAGAATGTGCAACATGGAGGGAGAGATCTACTGGAGAAGACTGAGAGAAAATGGAATTCAAGGGTACAGGTAGATGGGGTTTGCTTTGGCAAGGAGATTTAATTCTTCACGTAAGACAGTGAAAAAACAAACTGGAATTGTATAAGAGTCACTAGACTGTTTTTATCCCTTCACTCTTTCAACTCTGCAATCTCATTATGGGCATACACTCTAAAGATGACTAAGGCATTAAGAAAGGCCCTATGTGAATGCTGAGGCTATTCAAAGCAGCATTTTTTGTTATAGGAAAAGCTGGAAACAGTTGCTCATATTATGGAATGAATGAAAAATGTGTTATATTAATGCAATATAATATTATTTGCACCATAAGACACAATGAACAAAGAATTAAAACTAACTTAGAAAGACGTATAAGAGCTAGAGAAAGTAAAGTGAGGAGTATAATAAGTACACGGAATACAGTAAAATAAATTAAAAAAACACTAAAACAAAGCTGAACTATGAGGGACTGTAATGACTAACCTTGGCCACATACATAGATAATGAAACAAATCTTTAGAGCTATGGTTTGAATGGCACATATCTTGTGCTTACCTGTTTGGGGATTTTGTTGTTATTATATGAAGGAATGCACTTATAGTGATTATAATACAGAAACAAAAGTCATCAATAAAAACTCATTTTTTATAAAAGGATAAATGTGTGCTATCAGTCATACTGTACTGATCAATTTTATTTAAATAACTTTCAGGAATGTACTTTATTTGGGCATTCAGAAGTGGTTTTCTCAAAACAAACTATAATAATCATTTAAAATTTGAAACAAAGTTAAAAATAAGATTACATTCTTTTTTTGCTGAAAGCAGATGAAACATTTGATTTTCAAAGAGTGAGAAAAATTTCATTTGTAGTTAGACTTGTCCAGCAGGCCTATAAATGTAGAGAGGACATGTTTGAGAAGGAAGAGGGCTTACTCTATTTGGAGTTAAAAGATCTGGATTCAAATCCTAACTCCGCCATTTGCCAAATGTATGAATTTGGACAAGTCACTTCCATGTGACTCAGTTTCTCATTTGTAAAATGAACAAGTTAGAGAACATATAATTTTATAATATAATGGTCTTGGATATGATACTTAATTTGTCCATCTGATACCAAAGCAACGTGCTGCTCAAGGTTTTGTGAGAGTCTAGATTTGGTCCTAAAATTATTGCTCAGCTGCATAATGGTACAAATGATGTCAGGAAAGTCATGTGGAGCACCTAAACAAAATGAGGAAAACAATTCTCAACATCCTTTGTCATATTCACCAACTGTGCCTAGTGATGACAGATTTTTGTTTAAAAATGAATCACTGTCCGCGTTTTTTAACTTTGTAATCCTTTATAACGTCACCAAAAAGCAATGTATCGATAAAATGTATTCTTAATGATATCTTGGAATAATAGCACACAGGCAATATGTATCTACTGCTACTGAGGTATCATTTTTTTAGATGGATGTTCCCAATTGTTTCTATAGGAAAAGCACGCTTCAGGGCCACCAGACGTAAAATTGAAGGCAGCAGAATTAAAAACCGAAGGTGAGAAGTGTCAACTTCATTGTATATATGTACTATTCTGTCAGATATTTTAGCTGTTTTTGTTCCATTCACCTTGATACTGAACAACAAAAATGATCTTAGAAAGAAATGGTGAAATTACAAATATTTTGTGTGAGTACTTTAGAAGAACACAAAGCGATACTATGGGGCCATGATAAGTCTCAAATATGCCAAGACAATGGCTTAGAAAATGATGCTAAAAGCAGAAGAGGAAAAAGAAAGGAAAAGCAAAGTACAAAAAAGCAAAGGAGGGTTACCTATTAATAACTTTTAGGGAACTTACAGTTAGTCTTAACACTTACATCTAAAAACTGCTTTTGTTGAAACATGGCTGCCCAGTTTCTGAGGGGGGAAGCCCACTTTTTGCAAAGTCAAGCTCTGCTGGTTATGAAGCTTCAAGGTTCACTGATTTCTAAATGAGACAAGTTCCACCTGTCATAAACTTGTATAATGTGAATGAGGATACCTTTGACCAGGAAGCAATAACTAAAAAGGAAAAGACATCCAAAGGGCTTTGTTGACCCAGTACTAAAAATGTCCTAAACATACTGTTCCCATATACAAATACTCAAATATGTATAAAATGTACTTGATTAATGAACTGCAAACATCTTCTTTTCTTATATATATCTTAAGAACTCAATGAGTAAGTAAAAAGGAAAAAATCCTATTTGCTACTAGGTAAACAGAGTATACATTTCTTAAATATCTCAATGCAAAATCAGGCAAATTTTTAAAGAAAATCACTCCTTTAAAGGAATTTTACAGGCTTTTTTTTTTCTTTCATGCAGTCTTTAGACATTCCATTTTTCAAATAATGCCATGAGTTCAGTGCCTTGAAAGTAAAGTCTAACAAGGGCTGTATAACAGAGAACACCTTTCCAAGGTACAGCATGTGTTAGAGATGAGAGCCTTCTCCAGGTATGTATACATGTTCCAACTTAGTTCACATCACAGTTATTTTTCCACCTCTTACTTCACGTTCCATCAAGTACGATCATGCCTCCACAATTAAACAACAACTACTAAGACTGAGCACTGAAAGGTCCTCTGTCAGTGGAGCATCTGTCAACTCCCTTTTATTTTAACAATTTTGATTCTGTCATATACACACACCAGTTTTGTGAAAGAATTATTTTCTAGACATAAAACATGAATTTTGTTCTTACAGCCTTTAGAAATTCTATCTTTCAGAAAATTTAAGAATCATATCAGAATCTTAGAAAAGTCCCCACTTTCAAGGTTATATAAACAGAATATATTTTCTAATGTTGGGGAATGCATAGGTGGAGTCTGTTGAATAAGATGAATGTGTTAAAGGGAACCTGGGGCCTATTCCAGTCAGGTAACATATTTGGAAGAATATTTTTCACAGCTAATAGTATTAGGGTCTTTTTCATGAAAATAAATATTTCCCTAATACTCTTGAAAATTTAATCAGGAGGGCTTCAAGCTGAATGCAGAGGGGATGGGAGAAAAACTTCCTGTGTGCATATAGACACCAGACTAAAAGCTACAGAGAACAGTAGGAACAGCATAGGAACGGGAGCAAAGAATCGTAAGAGATAGCAACCCAAAATAATACAGAAATGGTAATAGACATTTATAAAGAGTACTAAGACTTGAAAAATACTTTAAATGTGTCTTCTCAAATGAGCCTAACCACAGTCATTACAGGGAGTAGCTAACTAGATCACAGAGCTACAAAGCCTGAAAGAAAGGATTCAGACTCAGGTATCTCCTGACATCAGACATTAAACGCCAAGTGCAAGGTCACCTGGCTAGTAAAGACAGAGAAAAGTTCCAATTCAGTCTCTCCTAATTTCAAGGTTGGTACTCTTCCAATTATCCCATAGTGCTCAAAGCCTTAAACACACCAAGTATGGGAAGCAACAAAGGTAAGCCAGCAAGTTGATCCTAATGCAAGGTAGAAGGCAAATTTGATGTGATAGATACCAGTGAGACTTGGTGGAATGGGATCCATAGCTAGAATGTAACAGTAACAACAACACTTATATAGCTCTGACTTTGTGCCAGGCACTGTACTAAGCTCTTTACAATTATTATCTCATTTGAATATAGCTCTAGAAGGGGATAACTTATTCTAAAGGAATAAAAGAGAAGCGGGAGGGTCAGAGAGAGGGCATGAACAACACTGTATACTACTAGGATACTGCTCTGCCCGTGGGACCTTGCCCCCAAACTGGGGAGCATTCCAGGCTGCCATGCCATTGCCAGGCCATCAACAAAACCATGCCTTCAGCCTTCCCACAATGCCATCCCAGCATGTTCCTAATCTGGCCCTCTACGTACTTGCCGTTTCATATGAAGAACAGAGGTTTCCTGAGAGCAGCTGTCCTGCTTTCTCATAGTACAGTGCCTGACAAGGAGTAAGTATGTGATGCATGCATTCATTCACATGGTAGAGAGGAGGAAAACAGAGCTTGAAGTCAGGAAGACCCAGATTTAAGCTCTGTTTCTCATCCATACTGGCAATCACTAAGCCTCAGCCCTTTGCCCTCTCTAAGATTCTAAAGTGCAGAACAGCGATCTTGCTACACTCAATTCAACTGTTCCAGCAGCCTCATAATTGGTTCCCCTGCCTCCAGTCTAAATAATATTCCAAAAACACCTATCACTCCTCTGTTCAGAGCAGCTTCAGCAGCAGTAATGACATAACTAGTATTCATTCACTAGTATAACTAGTGATTCAAGGTTTGTAAAGAACTTTACAAGTTGTTCCATTTGATTGTCACAAACATTCCTGTGATGTACGTGTTACTATCCCCATTTTACAGATGAGGAAACTGGCTGAGAGAAATGAAATGATTTTGCCCATTCACACAACTGGTAAGTGCCTAAGGCAGGATTTGAATTCAGATCTTCCTGAACTCCAAGTCTAAGACCTTTTTCACTGTACCACCTAGGCAACTAAGGCTGAATCTGTATTCAGCCTTAATACTAAAAAAACTGAAGATAACCTTATCAGTACTTTTCATAGCAAATGCTAAAAATAAAGTCCTTAACAAAAGAAGAAACTAGGGGAAATTACAAGAGATAAAATGGATTCCTCCAATTACATGAAAATAAATATCCAAACAAAATCCATTGGAAGGAAAAAGGAAGGAAGAAATAAGAAAGATAAATAAGGAAGGAAGCAGCCAAATGGGAGAAAATCTTGGTATCAAATAATTCTTGAAAGGCCTTAAATCCAAGCTATATAAGAAAATTACACAAATACAAAAACAAAAACTAATCTCCACTGTATAAGTGGTCAATGGAGATGAACAAGCCACTCTCAAAAGAATCACAAACTTATTAACAACTATATGAAAGATTTCTCCAAATCATTAATTACATGAGAAATACAAGTCAAAACAATCCTGAAGTTGCATCTCACCCCCCAGCAAAGATGAGAAAACAAAGAAATAGTCAATGCTGGAAGGGGAGCTGTAAATTAATCCAACCAATCGGCAAAAAAATTATTTAAATTGTTCATGCACTTTGACTCAAGAGATCCTTCTGCTAGGCATATACTCAAGGAGGTCCAAGAGAAAAGGGCCCCATGTACATAAAAATATTCATAACAATATTTATGTAGTAGCAAAAAAACTGGAAGCAAAGTTGACGTCCACTGATTGAGAAGTGGCTAAAGAAATTAAGGTACTCAAATGTAAATATGTAAAGGTACTGTACAAATGATAAACATAAAAATTCTGAGCAGCATGTAGAAACTAATATGAACTGTGGAGAAGTGAAGTAAGTAGAATCATGCAAGTGATATATACCAGGAGAACAATGCAAACAGAGAGAACACAGAAAGAATGAACACTGAAAGTCTGATGACCAAACATGGTCCTGAAAAAAAGAGATAAAGTCCATCTTCTTCCCCATTTTTGCAGAGGGGCTAATCAATATTAGGAGTTCAGAACATTGCACATACAGTCAAACTTGGTTGATAGGGAATGGATTAGTTTTGATGAACTGCTTTTCTCTCTTTTCTTTGGTTCTCTCTCCTTCTTTGTTTTAGAAGATGGGCTGTCTCAGTAGGGGAGGGAGAGATGGAATATATATGGAAATGAAGGTAATGTAAAATGGCAGATTTGAACAAAAATTGTCTAAAAATAAATGTTTGCTGAGTTATGCTAGAAATAGGAAAAAATGTTGTCATGGAAATAAGTTTTAAGATTAAAACTACACCAAGACTTTTGGGACATCCTGTATATTACAGACCACCTGAAATCAAATGAATATTTATTCCAAGCCAAGGAGCTTATGAAAAATCCCAAATCTTTTTAATATTTTTCTCTTTTGTTTAAAATCAAGAGGATCATAGATTTGGAGCTAAAAGGGACCTTTGAGGGTCCTGGAGCCAACACTTTCTCATTTTACTGAGGCAGAAAGTGATGCTCAGAGAGGTTAAACAATTGGGGAATCTAATGGAGCTCTACCAAAAAGCACAGCATAAAATAAATCTTTGCTGACTTTTAATAATATTTTCATCCTTCAACAAAATTAAGAAATAGACAATTTCAGAAGAAACTGAGAAAGCCTCTACGAACTGATTCAGAATGAAATGAAAAGACCTAGAAAAATATTTTATATCAGAGCATTACAGAAAATAAACTTTGAAAGACTGATCAATTCAGTGACCACTTACTTCAGGTAAGGAGGCACTGAATTTAAATTGCAGTTAAGTTAAATGTTTTGGGGATGCACAATGTCGGAATTTGTATAGTTGGACTGTATTCCTGTGAATCAATGGTTTTATTTTTCATTTTTAAAAATTTACTAAATTGAAAGAAAACCACTGAACTAATAAAATAAAACTAGGAGTTGGTTTTATAAACCATTGGCTAATTTGATTTAAAAAAAAGAAAACCAATTACCAGTATCAAAAATGAAAAGGTGAATTTACCACCAAGGAAGATTAAATTAAAGCAATTATTAGGACTTATTTTGCCCAATTACATACTAATAAATCTAACAATTTAAATGAAATGGATGAATATGTATAAAAATAAAAATTACCCAGATTAACATGAAGAAATTTGTTGTTGTTCAGTCAATTTTCAGTTGTATCCACCTCTCTTTGACCCCATTAGGGTTTTTTTGGCAAAGATACTAAAGTTGTTTGCCATTTGGTTGCCATTTCCTTCTCCAGCTTTTTTCACAAAAGAGGAAACTGAGGTAAACAAGGTTAAACAACTTGGCCTGTGTCACAAAGCCAGTGTCTGGGGTCGTATCTGAACTAACGAAGATGAGTCTTTCCAACTCCGGGCCCAGCACTCTATCCACTGCACCACCTACCTACCTGTTAAGAGGGAAAACAATACTTAAATAATCACATCTTAGAAAAAGAAATTAAACAAGCCATAAATGAACTCCTTAAGGAAAACATTCTCAGTACCAGATGGATTAATAAGTAGATTCTACCAAACATTTAAAGAACAATGAATTCCAATACTATATAAGCTATTTGGGAAAATAGACAAGGGAGTTCTGTCAAAATCCTTTTATAACACAAATATGGTGCTGATAACTAAACCAGGAAAACAAAGATAGAGAAGAAAAACTATAAACCAATTTCCCTAATTAATATCAATATAAAAATTTTAAATAAAATACTAGCAAAGAGATTAATGCAATACATCACAAAAATCATATATTACGACTGGGTGAAATTTATACTGGAATGAAGGACTGGTTCAGTATTAGAAAAACTAACAGCAAAATTGACCATATCAACAACAAACCAAGAAAAATAATATGATTACATCAATAGATACAGAAAAAGCTTTTAACAAAATACAATGTTCATTCCTATTAAAGACACTAGAAAGCATAGTGAATAAATTGAGCTTTCCTTAAAATGATAAGCAGTATCTATCTAAAACCATAAGCAAGTATTATCTGCAATGAGGATAAGCTAGAAACCTCCCCAATAAGATCAAAGGTGAAACAAGGATGCCCATTCTCACCACTTTTTCTCAATGTTGTAATATGCTTCTAATACAAAAATATCAAAGAAAGAAGAAAAGGTATTATGAATACAAAAATACTTATAGTAACCCTTTTTGTAATGGCAAAAACTAGAAACGACGGGGGTGTCCATTTTTAATTGTGAAATGGCTGAACAAATGACAAGTTGTAAAAATACTAATGTGCCATAAGAAATTATACAGGTTTCAAAGCAACTTGGAGAAGACTTGTATGAATTGAAAGAGTGAAGTACGCAGAACAAAAGCAATTTCTCTTCTAACAACACTATAAAAATTAACAATTTTGAAAAACTTTAGAACTCTGATCAATGCAATGCTCAACCATGATTCCAGAAGAAAAGATAATATTATCCTACTGCCACGGTTTTAGATGTGGCCAACATGAAAATTTGTTTTTCTTGACTATGCATATTTGCTAAAAGGGTTCTGTTTTTCTCTGGGAATGGGGTTAGGGGTTTGGGGTGGAAGGGAAAAATAAATTCTTGATAACTAGAGCAAAAAATAATATACAGGAAGGTGGGGTGCTGGTGAATGAACTGCTAACTCAATGCAAGTCAGCAATGCAAAATGGCAACTAAAAAAAAACTAAAGCACTTGGAGTACATTAAGAAAGATACAGAAGCAGCTAGGTGGCACAGTGGAAAGAGCACCAGCCCTGGATTCAGGAGGACCTGAGTTCAAATTCAGCCTCAAGACACTTACTGTGTGACCCTGGATAAGTCACTTAACCCTGAGGAAAGAAGGAAGGAAGGAAAAGTATTTCCAGATGAACTTGGCAATGATCATTCCAATGTACTCTACTAGTCTATTCATTTGTGGAATATCATGGTAGGTTCTGGGTGTCACATTTTAGGAAAGGTGCTCACAAAGTGGAGAACAATTAGAGGGAACAGTTAAGTGAGGAGACTGAAGACCAAGCCACATGAGTATAGATTATTGGAAATGGAGGTGTTGAGCCGAGAAAAGACAGAAAGAACATTATACCTGTCTTCAATAAACTGAAAGCCTCTCATACGGAGGAGGAGAGAAGAACCATGAACAATGGTTGAATTTGAGTGAACTAATCTTCAGCTCATTTTAAGAAAAGGTTTCATAACAATTAAAGCTACCCAAAAGTGGGAAAGCCTACTTCAGGAAATAGTGATTTTCCCCTCAACTGACATCTTCAAGTGAAGAGACTGGAGGACCACCTTCAGAGGCTGTAGAATAAATTCTCAGTCATCTGTGCATTGAATTCAATGACCTCTGAGGTCTCTTTTAAGTCTAAGGTTTCCTTAATTGATGTCCATCAGCATTTTGAATGCAGGTTTTTCAGAGTTCAGCAGCAACACAACAAAAGGAGGAAGGTACTAATCAGCTGCACCATCATCAGTTCAGTAATTACAAGACCCTTGCCCTCCCTTCAAGACAGGCAATGACAATGGCTACACTGGAATAGGTATAGGATATATATCCAAATGATAAAGGACAGGAACTAAGTTTAAAGCCCAGGTCTAGTGTAGTGAACTGAACATGCTATACATATACATACATATATAAACACACACACACACACACACACTCATTTTAACACATTTTCTATTGGAAAATATGCTATGTATATTTTTAAAAAATCCTGTAGCTACCTCTAATATAGTTTCTAAATAAAATAATTTATTTTTTAAACACTGGATATGAGATATTGGAATGAATTTCATAATTTTACTGTTATGAGAAACTAAAAATTTTTGCTGATTCTAGCTAATATTGAAAACTTAAGAAATTATCACTGTAAAGGAGACATAGATTATAACCTTTAAACGCCAATACTCATCTCCTTACAAAATGTCAATTCTATATAAATTAGTCCACAATTAAAAAAAAAATTAATGTAAGAGGTAGCATTTTATTTCGGAAAGAACATTAGACTAGATTCAGATGAACTGTATTTTGAGTCTCAGCAATTCCAATTTTATACATATATACAGGGTATCACTAAGGTACAATTTTAAGCTTTATAATACCATATACATATACATATGTATATATATACATCCATCCTTACACACACAGAGAGCATGTAGGTATACATAATGCCAAATATTATAATTATGTATACTCATATGTTATATAATTTTGAGATATATATATATATATTTGTGTGTGGATGTAGTTATTACATGTGTAATACATATAATATATATCCACATATAGATATTTATACACATCTCTGTGTCTGTCTGTGGTATATAATTCTAAGTCACAGCTTCTTTTAATCTCATTCTCCTTAACTTTCCAGAGCTAGATGATAAAACTGGCAGAGCAACCTCAAAAGATCATTGTAGAGACTCAGTGACATAATATCAAAGTATTTTATCATTGCCAAATTCTAAAAAAAAGTACCCCACTATTATTAGTATACTTAGAAATGACTTAATACATTTGGATAATTTAACTCTTTAAAACAATGGGCTAGAAATGTTATTAAAGAGAAAGGTAATACCCACAATTAAAAAACATATTTAAGATTCGTAAATTTTATATTTAAAGAGCAATGCCTACACAACTAGGTATAATATGAAAATAATTTACCCTGAGAGCTGCAAAAATAAAATATAGGGTATGTTATAAAATTGCTTTTAATGGAAGTTTTTTTTTTCTAAATATAAAGAGAATGGGAGAGATTTTCTCTTGAAAGCAAATTAAAAAAATTTTTTTTTACTATCTTTCGTTTTTCTATCACCTTTGTTTATGTTGTAAGTCACAATTGTAAGATCAACTCCTGTAATAAAGAACAAGGGTGGGGAAAGCTTAGCAAAATCAATCAACAAACCAACTATGATGGAGAAAAAAACCTATAATTCCATATCTATAATCTTCTACCTTTGCAAAGAATAAAAGGAAAAGGAAGTGTATTTTACAACTCTTTTCTAGAGTCAGCTTGGTTACAATTATACAACATAGTTTCAGGAGTCTTGATTTTTTCCATTTGCATGGTTATAGTCACTGTGCATGTAACAGGCAAGAGCTCATTATCTTAACTCATCCTCAGACTATCAGGAGAGTATGCAGAGAGCAACTAGCTATATCTTCCCTCAGGATTCTAGGGGTAACTCTGAGGGTTTGAGGTTGCTGCTCTAAGCATGTTCCCCCAACTGATTATCAGGTGACATCTATTAGTCAACCTGACTCAATTAGCTTTTAGAAAGAGATATAATAAGAAATAATAAGATATAATAGGAACAGTCAGCACAAAACAACCTACCCAATTGGGTGCACACTCTCCCAAAAAATACATACAGAGTCCAGGGAAGAATGAGCTCATCTTGGAGAGCACATGGAAGTCTTTTTCTCCAATACATGGGGTACCCATTAAGGTTCCCTTAAGTATGATGTTGCTTTCTGCTGGATTCCTTACAGTCCTAAAGCTCGCTTTCGCAGTGTATCTTGTTTATCTTCAGATCTTGATGCAGGCACTACCCATCGCCACTATTCTCCCAGGAGCACTACTAGGGTGCCCATGAGAAGTCCAACCTTCAGGTCTTTTGACGTTAAGGTAACACTCTTAGTAGAGGACAAGAGAGTCCTGAGCCTATCCCCCCTCCACCCCAAAGTGATTCCCTCTCAAAGATGCAGCTAGAATTGCTCTGCAATGAGGCAGACCTAGTATTAGAATGGTTCATTCCAAACTAGTTTGCTGTTTCTATCCAAACCTCACAAGGCATGGCCTACTCAATCCTTCTATTCTTCCTGAATAGCATCATCTGGTTTCCTCCAATGGCTTTTCACGCTTCCCAGATTGATAAAGGACTGTCTTCCACACCTACTTCAATTCCCTTGGCTAACTAACTCAACAGAAATGTTCTCACCTCACAAAGATACTAGAGTGCAGTAGTGAAGGTGAGGGTGACGGAGTGACTCTACAGGCCACACCCTCACACGTATAATTTTCCTGATTGTACTTATTCTGCTCTGTTGACTCATGGAAGTCTTCCCATGCTTCTTTTTATAGCACGGTGATACTGCAATACATTCAAGCACTGCAATTTGTTTAGCTATTCCCCAACTGATGGGTACCTACAGATCTCTTATTTTAAAATAGCATTGTATTAACCCTCCTTCAAAAAGACATGCATTTAAAACATAGAAAATAGGATTTCCATAAATATTATTTTTTCTTCAGTTTGTGGGTTAAAATATTTTTACAGTTTTTCCCCAGTGGATGTGGTATATAATGGGAACATAAAATGACCTCTTTTCATAAATACAGGGTTTTTAATGTCTTTTCAAATATTTAACACTATTTGTCATTAAGAAAACACATAAAATTTTACAAACTTCTAAAAATGTTACTTTAAAGAATTTCCTTTTAACTGGATTTTTCCATTTTTATTTTCTGTCTTTTTATTCATCCTGCATACTGATTATACAAGATTAAATTTCCCAGAACATCAACTTGATCATGTCAATACCCTGCCAAAAATGTTTAGTGTCTTCCTAGTACCATTCAGATCTAAATTCCTCTACCTAGTTTTCAAGGCATGCCATAACCTGGCTTTATCTTTTTCAACCTACTCCTGAACACAAATCTTGTGCTCTTCTCAGGCCAGTCTTTCTGCTCTGCCTCTCTCTATCTTCACCCCCACACACTAATTGTCTATCTCCATGACTCTCTTTCAATCAGTCAATAAACTTTCTAGTAAGCACCCACTATATGCCTGATAGTATGCTAACCACTGGGGAATGGCACCAGCCTTCAAGGTGCTACAATCTAATGGGAGAGACAACAAGCAAAAAAGTAGGTACAAAAAAGCTATGGGGGGGGGGGGGGGGGAAGGGAGTAATTAACAAAGGAGAAGAGAGATTGGGAAAGGCTCCCTGTAGAAGATAAGACACTAGTTGTAACTTGAAGGAAGCCAGATGAGGAGGGAAAGCCTTCCAGGCATGAAGAAGAAAAGCCACAGAAAATGCCAGGAGCAATGAGATAGAGAGTCTTGTTCTAGATAACAGATTATATTTGAAAGCATCCCGAAAAGCCATCTAGTCCCATCTCCTCATTTTACAGCTGAAGAAACTGCAGTGCATGGAGGTTAAGTGACTTGTGCAAGTTCTCACAGGTCCTACACTGGCAGGACCAAGAGTCAAACCTAGGTTCTCTGACTACAAATCTAGCACCTCTTCCAGAACTAGGCTGATGCTTATCTGTGTTCTGTTCTTTGACATTTAATAATGCTTTATTTACACTCCTCTCTCTACAGTATCATTCATGTGACAAACTGGATATTTATTGAAAGTTTTGGCCTCTTCCTCTTTAAGTTCTTTTATGATTTAATCCACAGTGATCTTTCCCTTCCTCATTTTGTACATCTTGTCTGCAAAACTCAATTTAGTATCTTACTATAACTGTTTTTTAGGGTTTGGGGCTTTTCAGTTTGTTTTTTGTTTGTTTTCACAAAAGGTGGCAGGTAGTTTGCTCATATGTGTGATTTCATAGATGCGTGAAACTCCTGGTATGGATATTTCTACTATCGATGCTGATTAGCAACTCATTCAAAGTCCAGTATTAGAGAGCAGCTAAGTTGAGTTGCCCATGTTCTCACAACTACTATAAATAGGCAGGACTTGGACCCAGGTCTTCCTGATTCCAAAGCTAATCTAGCCACTACTCCAGGATGTTTCCTATCATAGCAATGAAGCGTTCAGTGTACCATAATTTTCTAGATAACTAAAATCCAAACCTTTGAAAACAATGAAATATTTTTAAACCCATTTTCAACTGAGATGGACTTAGAACATAATATGTACCTCCCAGTCTTCTTAAAATATAAAAATAATTAAAATACTTCTCAATGACTCAAGGTCAGCTTCATGAACTTTAACAGCAAGGATATAATGGACTACTAATAGGTGGTTATTGTGGTTCCACCACTCACTGTATCTGGGACCCTGGGATGATCTTTTAATCTCTATGGGTCTCAGTTTCCTTATCCATTAAATAGGGGTTACCTTCCCCTCAACTTCCTATTTCATCAGGATGTTAGAAGGATCAAATTTAGTGCCTATGTGAAAGTGCTGTATAAATTAAAAATCTACACACATATTTATGTATATATGTGTATGTTTATAGTATTATTGTCATAATACAATGATGATGACCTTAAAAGCAATTAAGGACTATCTGCTTTATAACGGTTGTCTCCTCCGTGGCTCTTAGCTATCACTTCTCAGTATTTCAGCTTAACAGTGGCACTTCATACCTTTTAAGTTAACAGTATAAATTTTACACACAATTCTTTCCTTAGAGTAGCTTCACACTTATTTTATAGTAAATTATATATGCCTTATGACAGTAATTTCTTTCAGTCTTTTTTTCCTTTATACTAAGTTCACAACAATGTTCCTAATGATAATTAAGGTTGCCAAAAAATCTGACCATTGGATAAGTGGAATGTTACTACATATGCTGCCTTGCTCTCTAATTTTTCCATGTGTAGATCTTGACTTCTGCACTAGATCACAAATTTCTTATGGCCAGGGGCTGTTTTATATTCCTTCAATATTTCATAGTGAATAAAATAGTGCTAGACAAATAAATTCTTTCTGACTACGGTACAGAATCAGACTTCAGTGTTAAGACATGTGAAGACAGCCAGATTACAAATAAGCAGGACACACTGAATCATGGGAACAACACAATCTCAAGAAATCTTACATTACAAATAGGCCGACGGGCCATGGATAGCATCATGGTGAGCACAAGCAGGTGGCAGCATTTTGTCAATAAGGACTCAGGTGCTAAAAATGGCCTGAAAGATATTCTCAATGACATACACAAGCAGAAAAAAGTACACTATTCTCATATTAGGAATGAGAGTTAATAGATGAATTGTCTGAGTGGTATACTGACATCCCTCAGTTAGAAAGGGTGCCAGTGCACTGGATACAGCTGTTATACAAAATTTATGGAGGCAAAAATCATACTGTACAAAGGCAAGGAAAAACTGCAAACTGAATCAGTAGCATCAGCATTCACACCAATAAAATTGAGGGATCTTACAAGTAGGCAATCGATGGCTCTGGAGGAGAAGTGAGGCTGGTGACCTGCACAGCCTCCCTCACTCAAAACAAAGTCAAGGGCAAGTCATGTCATCATTTCTCTGATGGCATGGTCTTCTTTGGCAATGAAGGATGAACACACAATGAGCACCTAGCACCTAGCACTACTAGGAGTAGAGAGCCTATCCTGGGTCTTTTAAACTCAAAAGCAAAGATTGATTCAGGTTTTCAAAACTCACACAACCACATCTAGTTGTGGAAGAAGTGCTAGATTTGTGGTCAGAGAACCTAGAATTTAATGTCATTTTTAAAATTACATTAAAAAATTGTAATTTTTAAAAATTTTTTCTTGAATTGAAAAGCTATAAGTTCAAAAATAATTAAATGCATAAAATAGTTTTCCTATTTTTCAAACTTGACAGAAGCATTTATTTTATTAACCTTAATACCTGAACCAAGCTTTCTAATGCACTCAGACAGTAAACAGCTACTAATATGTAAATGAGCTGGTCTATCTGCAAATTTTTTTATTTTTTCCCAAGGTTTTCAACATGTTGTTTGGTCATTTTTCCGTTGTGTCCAACTGTCTGTGATCCCACTTGAGGTTTTCTTGGCAAAGATACTGGAATGGTTTGCCATCTCCTTCTCCAGATCATTTTACAGTAAACTGAGGCAAACATGTTTAAACAACTTGCCCAGGATCACACAGCTACTAAGTGACTGAAGCCGGATTTGAACTGCCACCTTCCTGACAGCAGGCCTGGCATTCTATATCTTCTGAGCCACCTAGTAGCCAACATATCTTCATTCTTTTTTTTTTTAATAGCATCTTCTCCATAGGCTCTTTAGTTAATAGAATGCTTTAAGTTCTTTCCACAAGGGTAAAATCTAGGAGTCAAAATAGTTATTCAGAAAAAAATGATGAACATAAACATCACCTGATAATTTAGTTCTCTGTGGACAAAAGGGAGAGAATAGATAAAGTATACCAACAAAGAGGTGGCTGACCACACCAAGAATGATATTAATGGACTGATGTCCATGTGTTGACAAGATTCTAGTGGAGTGCTTTAGGGGTCTCTCTGCATTCACGTTCTGTGAAACACTTTGATCAGTGACTTGAATGATACGCAGAGACATTTGTGGATGACACGAATCTGGGAAATGTAACTAATACAATAAACAAACTATTAAGTAAATAAATCCAAAAAGATATCACCAGGTTAGAATTATGGGTCATATTTAATAAAATGGCTTCAGAGAGATAATAAATGCTTGTTGATTGACTCAAAAGGGATTACATAAAGCCTTCAAGTGGATTCAAAAGGGAAGCAAAAGGCCAGGATGAGACAGGGCTAGAAAGCAGTTCATGTGAATGGAAAAACACCTGTGAATTTGAGGGAGTTACAAGTTCAGTGTGAGTTAACAGTATTCCCTGGCAGTAAAACCGGTGAGTGTTCACTTTCGTTCAGTTGAAAGCATCAAAGTCCATCAAAGGTCATCCAGTTCATCTTTCCAGAAGAAGAAACTTAAATGACTTGCTTGAGGTCACACAGGCAGTGTCACAGGGGACACGTGACCCCAGGCCCTCCAATTCCAGCATTTTCTATTCTGCTCCTGTGCTTAACAGAAAAGGAGTGTGGGGTTCAGAATGGAGAAGATATCCCGCTGTGCTCTGACCCAGGCAGACTACTGGGACACTTCAATTCTGTGGACCATGTTTTAGGTAAGAACACTGATGAAGCTGAAGCCTATCTATCAGACAAGTAAGTCAATGAGGAGCTGTGAAGTTAGACCACACAAGGACCAGAAGGACCTGGAGGTGTCTAGCCTATCCAAGATTTAAGGGATGGGAGTGAGGGGAGACAATCTTGTCAGACTTCATCATCTGAACAGAGATTAAACATATTTTGCTGTATCTTAGAAAGCATAATTAGGAGCAAATGACAGGAGTTTCAAAGGGGTATATCTTAGTTACTAAGGTAGGAACTCTCCATCTCCAGAAGTTTCCAAAAAAAGATTTAATAATCACTTACTTAATAGAGAAAGAGTAGAAAATATTAGACAAGATCGCCACTGAAAAGATTTTTTTTAACTTGAGGATTCACCCCCACAGAATGCTCTTCCACAGAACTCTTGTTTTGTGTATATTATCCAAATAACTACCTTTGCTAATTTCCCTTTCTTGGAATCTCTGTGAAGTCTATGGGATGGTAGGTGATCATTTTTAGCACTTACTAAATAGACTTACGTAAATACGGCATGACAGATTCACTCTGCTGTCATCACTAAGATGCAGAAGGGGTGGTACACAGATTTAAGGACCAGTTTGTATTTTTCTTTTTTTCATAGGCGGCCACAGTCAAAGAACTGGCAAGCCAACTTAGTGGTGTCCAGCATCTCCACACCTAACCTGACTGGTCATCTAAAAGCAGATTCAGTCTGTTGCTGGGACCTTACTTGGAACCTTTCCAATACAGCAGAATCTGCTAGAGGCCAGTGCTCTGCTAGAATAGACTTCCAAACTCCATGCCTATATACTACAGTAAAAAGGCACAGAAGTATAATTCAAACACTTAAAAATTATATAGACCAGAAGAAAGCATAAAAAGGTGATACTATTAAAGGATCACAAGAAGCCAAATTTCAAGCAAGCTAGTATGTTCATTAGGAGCAGATAGGTAGTAGAGTGGATAGAGCACTAACCTGGACTCAGTAAGATCTGAGTTCAAGCCTGAGACATTTACTAACTGTGTGACTGTGGGCAAGTCACTGAACTGCTATTTACCTCAGTAAATAAGTAAAGAGTGTGCCCTCTGTAAAATGAGGGCACACTAGCAAAGGTTACTCTAGTAACCTTTGCCAAGAAAAGTGCATGGACAAAATCCACGGGATCGCACAGAGTCAGATACAACTGAATAAGTATATTCATTGCCTTGCAGATTTATCAATAAAGATTCAATCAACATCTTCATTATAAATATAGCAGCGAGGGAAAAAAAGATGATTCATGTTATTTTAAAATATATTTTTCTATTATAATATGGTGGCAGACTAAATAACTAGGATTATTGAAATACTTAAGAGACTATACCTACAAGTAAAATCAATCCACACACATTTATTAAGAACCTCCTCTGTGCTAAGCACTAGGAATATATACCAAGTCAACTCTCAGCTGAATATTAAGAAAATAAATGATCCAGTTTTGTTGGGGATGCAGAATCCTGGACTTCATATGGTGTAGTAGAAAGATACTGAGATGTGGAGTCAAGGGATATGAGTTTGAAGCCTGGCTGTTATTTATCTCTGTGATATTGGGATATTTTACTTTCTAAGCCTCAAGTTTCCTCTCCTATAAAACCAGGTTATATTCCACGACTTTCAAAATACCTTCCAGGTCTAAACCATGTCACCTAATATTACATCTCTATTACATATAGAAACAATGTGCCAGGAACTAGGAGATAAAAAGACAGGATGAGATTCTCCACCCTCAAAAAATTTAAAGCCTATCATACCCTTCTAGTCAAATCATATATTGTTCCCTTTTGCTGCTAAGTTGTTTCAGTCACATCTGATTCTTTGTGGCCCCATTTGAGGTTTTCTTGACAAGACACTGGAGTGGTTTGCCATTTCCTTCTCCAGCTCATTTTACAAATGAGAAACTGAAGCAAACAAGGTTTACCGACATGCCCAGGGTCACACAGCTAGTAAGCGTCTGAGGGTGGATTTGAGATCAGGAAGATAAATTCTTGACTCCAGGCCTGGTACTCTATCCACTATGCCACCTTCCCTGCCCCTCAGACCTACTATCCAGCTAAATTGGGTGGAGATTGTCTCACAGTCTTTCTGTCTCTGATGCTGTTCGTGCCTCTCTCTGTCTCTCCCTTCAGGCCAAATCAGCCCTGGGGGAGGGACTTAGCCCTGGGCTTTGACATTTTTATCAATGACTTGGACAAACAGACAGGTGACAAGTTCATCAAATCTGTGGATAACAGTCAGATGCAAAAGGAACTAGGCAGGCTAGAGAGCATTACTTAGTAAGATGAAATTCAAAAGAGAGAAATGAAAAGTCTTAACTTAGGTTTAAAAAAAAGCAACCTCACATATGAGATGACAAAGGCATGGTTTGATTGCAGTTCTAAAAAAAAAAAAAAAGGTCTAGGGGTTTTAGTGAACTGCAATCTCAACATGATTCAGCAGTGTGATGTGGCAGCCCAAAGTTCTAATATTATCTTAGGCTACATTAAAAAGGCAGCTTCCAGAAATACAGAAGAGATAGTCTCATTGAATTCTGCCCTACACAGTCCTCATCTGTGGTATTACGTTCAGTTCTGGGTGACATGGTTTAAGAAGGATTTGGATAAGATAGAGAATACCAGAGGAGGTCAATTAAGATGGTGAGTGGCCTTCAGTCCATGTCATATGAAAATTGGTTGAAAGAGTTGGGCATATTTCCTCAGAGAGAAGTCAGGGGAGACAAATGCTGCCATCAAGTTTTGATGGACTGTTGTGCAGGAGGGATGAGGTTTGTTATTCCTGGACTTAGAAAAAGAACCTGGGAGAATGAATTAAAATTGCAAAGAGGTAAATTCCAGCTTGATATCAGGAATTAGGGCTGTCTAAAAGTGGAATGAACCATCTCAGAGGTGGAACATTTCCCCCTATCCCTCCCCATTAGAGGTCTTCAAGTAGAGCAATTTCTATGGTAGATGGGCTGGATTCCCATCCTTTCCAACTCAATTCTAGGATTACTTGAATATCAACCCATTCTTTAAAACTCAACTCAAATACCACTTCCTATATAATCCCCTCATTAGTAATAACCTACCCTCTTTGTTAATTAAGACTGTTTCAAAATAACCTATCCCCACACAGTACTTTGTTTTCTAACTCTCAAATGCACTTATATGGGATGCAGTCCTCTGTGTTTTATCTGCCTTAACAGAATGCAAACTCCTTAATAGCAGAGGTTAAATTTTATTTAAAAACTATCTTTCTTGCAGTGTCTAGCACACTGTTCTGCACGCAGTAGGTCTGATGCATTTACTATCATACAATTGAGATCACAGAACTCTACAGAATTGCCAAGACAACCAAATCATTGGCTGATTCACAATGAAGGTCTGTGGCCAAGTAAGGGAGAAGGATTTCCTGGCTGGCTTAGTAAGCTTCAGGCAAAAATACTTATCCACTTCAGGAGTTCCAGTAACTATTCCAGTAAAAACCTTGAAAAATAGGAGTCAATAACTGCTTCCAAATTGGTTAGATGCCAATTACAGAAACTCATTCAATGTCCTCCCCCACCCCCAACATTTTACATAACCCATTTTATAGCAAGGATTACCCTTTAAGTTAGGGAAGATGCGTTTTTTCTTCTTAAGAACAAAGAGCCATTTGTAAATCCACTGGGAGGGACAACACCCAAAATTAGTGTCTCTCCATGGTCATCTGCATAACTTGGGAGAATATTTAGATAAACATAACTTTGAAACTGGATTTTGCCTGCATCAAGGTATTAAAGTTAACAGGAGCCTTAATCATCAAAACCTGACTTTAGGTATCATCTCAAGAAAACAACAACTTCTATTTTTGAATGCTGCATTAGACAGAATTGCACTGTCCTAGAAATTTATGTTACAAGAGATTGTCTTTTCTACATTGAAAACTTTGTGACTTTACAATAAGGCAAATTCATTCAAACATTTATCACCTAATATGCACAAAGCATATGATTCTAATATCATCCCCTCTTTGTGTAGTTATAATTTTTTTCAAATTAATGAACATAAAAGTACAAATAAAAAAAATTGCTTTACACAATTACAGTTTCTATAAGTCACTGCAGAACATGTACTTAAAAATAAGAGCAAAATCTCTTTATCATCCGTTGCTTATATAACTTTAGTGGGTTTATAAGACATAAATGACCTTTAATCATATTGAAGTAGTTTAGTACTTGTTTTCTTCTTAATTAAATTTCAAAATGCCATCTAATAGTCTTAAAAGATGATTCATACTTAGGGTACAAGGATGTCTTAATTTGCAATGACAATTTATTTTGTGTCATCTTTTATATCTTATTGAACCAGTCTTTACTTTAAGGATCAATTCTTCATGATTTCCAACCAGAAAAAAAGATTAATCAGGTTCGGAAATTCTTAACATGGTTACAGATAAAATGCCAGGTCAAAAATAGGACAATTTCATCAACCAAACCTACAATGCAAATTTCATTTCACTACATAAAATGTGCAAAAAAAGAAATTGGACATGCTACTGAACCTCAAGGTTTTTCACTTTGGATTGTGTTTTTTTTCCATAAATAGTATTTTTCCAACGGCTAAATATGTCACAACACTCCTTATTTCAAATGAGAGTAAGGTATGAACAATAATTCCAAATATAATTAGTAACATTTCTGGTAACTAGCAAACATTAATTTCTCTATAAATGACCTCTTTGGATCTAATGATCCAAATACAATAACCAGACTTCTTAATATACTTCAAATCAATCAACAAACAATAAGCATTTATTATGCACCAACTATATTACAGACCTTGGGATACAAAGACAGAAAGGAAACAGTGCCTTTTCTTGAATGAATTTACCATCTACTAAAGGAGATAGCACATACATATGGAAATACATAATTAAAGATAAAAATTAAAAGTTCAGGAATGGAGGGCACAAGCACTTAGAGGGAAGGGATGTAGGGAGAATCATCAGGTAGTTCTTGTAGTGTGAGAATGACTTTGGCAGCTGCAGGGAGGATGAATGGGACTTGGAGAGAGATGGGGGCCAGAGACCAACTTGGAAACCATTACAATCCAGGTGATAAGGGCATGAACCATAGTGGCTGCTGTGTGAACACTGAAAAGGGATCAAGAGAGAAATTATGGAGAAAAGAATTGCAAGATTTGGCAACTAACTGGATATGTAGGGTGAGAGAAAATGAGGAAATGAGGATAATCCAAGGTTACAAACCCAAGACTAGAAGAATGACAGTGCTTTCAATAGAAATGGGGATGTTAAGAAGAGGTATGGATTTGAGGGGGAAAGATCATATTTTAGACTTGGTGATACTGCGATGTCATAGGACATCCAGTTTGAAAGGTTCAATGGGTAGTTTACTATCAATGTGTCACTAAACCTAATGTGAGAGAATAGAGATAGATTATATATTTCTAGGAGTCATATGCATAAGGAAAAAGAGCATATTACATCATTTCATTTAAAACTTGTTTTTTTTAATTCTCCTGCAATCCAACCTTCATTTTTTACACTACTCTATAAATGATCTTTCACCAACTGAAGCAACATGATTTAAAAAAAAAAAACACTTAGGTAACATTCAGTCTTTCTTTCCTTTTTTTTTTTAAAGGCACTCACTATTATTAGAAGGAAAGAGGTCCTTATAAAGGGCTTAAAGTCTCCCCTCTACCTGAATATTCCCTATTGACAAAAATTGCTTAAATATACTGAGAATTCTATACAGCCACCTTTCCAAGCAAAATATTCTCATAGCTCCTAACAGCCCCACACGTACAAGAGTCTTGGTTTTAAGTTCATCTAAATGTCAGTCACCACGAGGAAATGTTATCAGTCATCGAGAGAAAAAATATTAAAGTAACAGCAACCTCAAAACTTCATTGCATGGAAATATGCCCTAGAAGTTCAACCAGGGGAGAAAACAATAAGCTACTAAGTAAAAAAAGAAAAAAAAGACATAGGAGGAGAAGTGTTCCCCCATGAATCTGAAATAACTAGAGAATGGAGACTGGATTTTTAGAGATTGTAGAGTTTATCCATCACTATCAAATGAGCAACTGAAAGAGAAAAGTCAGAAACTCTAAAATTTGGAAACCCTTCCTTATCCACCCAATGCTCCCCCCCACAAAGAGGACGACCAGAATGATTGGGTGCCTCCTATAGATCATGCCATATACATACTTCTGTAACTCCCAGATCTTATCATCCAAAGCAAGCAGGGCTAAGAAATGGCCCTGTACATCTCTAGCTTAGTTCATAGATCATTTCTACTGGGAAATCCAGGGACAGTGTTTTGCATCTTCTTCCTGAAGACAGATCTTCATCTTTTCAAATGCAACAATTAGAAAGTATCTTTCTCTAGAAACAAGGTACAGTCAGTGTCCACAGCTGTAAAACCCAGTAAGCTGAAAGACTGTTTATAATAAACCAGTCACAGCGGCTATTTCTGTTTGAATAAGGCTCTGCATACTAAACAGATCTTACTTCAACTAAATTTCCACTTACTAAAAATGATGATAATATTCTGTCCTATAAAAGGGTAAGGGTATGTCAGAAAATCTTAAAAGTATAATCAATCCTCAAATATTTGAAGTGTCAAAAGAACTAAATTATTTCCATGAGACGTATTTAAGTTTTACCACAATTTACCTATTAAATTTAAAATGAACTACGCATTGACAGTATTATTTAAATTGTGAAGAACACAGATCTGACGAGATCCTCAGTACATTCCACTATTAACTTAGTACTTGCACTTGGGTAAGTAACTAACAATCTGTGCCTCAGTTTCTTTACCTCTAAATAACCTTTAAGATACACAGATCCAAAACAAACCGTATGAGGGAAGGCTACGCTCAGACCTAGGAATACTTACATTCAAGTCCTGGTATGATCCATCTCCACTGTGTGAATCCTGGCAAGTCATTTAATGTGCCAGTAATCCAGGCAACTCCCTAAACCATCAATCAATCATATAGAAGAACCCAATCTAAATTAGTGGAGGACTTTCCCTCATGGCAGATCCAGGTTCCCCGTATAGGTCCAGTTCAAAAAAATAGTAAAACTTTCTGTTATGATTATTCATTTAGTTGACTAAACGATGAAAACATTGTGATAAAATGAACATTGTAGAAAAGTAAATCTGATCAAATTTTATCATATACTGATCTCATTAAAGGATATACCTCAAATTAGATTTTCCAGTTTGGTTTTAGTTTGCAGTTAAAACTCAAGCCCTCATCTTACTCCTACTCTGAGCACAGACTTTTGAAGAAGGACTTTGAAACAGATTAGTGCCAATGTCTTTGTAGAGTTTCTGTCAAACTAAGCAGGGAGACAGAATGGAGAAACGAGATAGGCAGAGCCCAAAAATACAAATATATTATTGTGTATTAATAGTGGACCACTAGGCAAAGTAACTTGACTTATTACAATCATGTTACATATGGTTACATAGCAGACACTAAGCACAGGGAAAAACTCAAAACTATTTGGAGATAGTATTGAATTCTTAGTCTAGTAACTATTAACACATCAATAACTTATTTTATAAGATTTGTCAAATGTATGATGCTTTAGATGAAAGAAAATCAAACTCTCCTGAACATTCTCCTTATTGATGATTCAAACTGAAGAAAAACACAATGACCAATGAAAAATAATTCACAATATTGCTTACCACGCAAAATTAAACTTTAGTTGTCAACCAGTATAGAAAATACTGTTCTATATACATTAGGTACACAATATCTAAAGGATTGACAAATTTACTTTGTCAGATATTTATGAATGGAAATTGGTGATTTATATTTATAAACAGCAAATGGCAGAGTACCATATCTCAGTTGCATTTGAGAGTTCTGATTTTTTTTAAGTGAACTGCAATACAAAAATAAAGTTACTTTTGTTAATATACTGAAAAATCTAGATTGCTCACCTCCCTACACACACACACACACTCACACCCCCCTCACCCTTAAACAGATAACAGCTAGAGAAAAAGTTCATATAAAATACCTATAGAACTGTAACATTCAACCCCCTAACAAAACAAGGCTAGCAGGCACACATGTCCCCAGTAAGACAGGAAAACTGTGCCACATGATCACAGCCTAAGAGAAGAGCACATTTAGTTGCAGTAATTCTCTCTTCCAGTCAGTAACAGTGGAGGTAGAGGAAATGATACAGGAAAGCAACAGTCAGGGTGTTCTCTCTGTGCTCTTTAAAAGGACACCAGTTTAGTCATTTCCATCCAAACACAAAGATGATATGAAGCTCAAGTTGAGAAGTCTCCATTCATCAAAAAATTTCAGTTCATTTACTAAAATGAAAAATGGTGCCAAATTTAAACTAGCATAAACAAGGCTGGACTGTGTAATTATGTTGATCTCAATAAATTTCCATATTTTACTTAAAATTTGTATCATTTCCATAAAGACCTTTATTACAAATTGGGTTACCAATGGCAATCTTATATGATAAACTAAAATAATATGACAAGTTTCTATAATTCATTGGAATCTATAGATCAAAACAATTATCATCCTCCAAGTTTTCTACCAGGACTTTTTACTTTATTAATTACTTAGCAATGCTGCATGCATCTGATGGCAGCAAACAACAGCCAAGCTAAGAACATCAATAAACTTCTAATAGAATTCTTACATGTTTATAATCATAATTTTTCAGGTCCTTGAGCCTCTGAACCTAAGATTGTTTGTTTGTTTGTTTTTTTCATGACTGATCTAAGACCACATAAATGATAATTCCAGATAAACTGGGCAATCATCTTCAAACCTAAATTTGTTACTTGAGAACTGAGACAAGGCCTGATATAAGAAGAAAAATATGAATATATTTAATATATTTCCTTCTGAATTTTTACTAAAGTTATCACCTTGACAACATTTCTTAGAACAGAGATTCTTACCATGGATTGCACAGATGTTCTAAGAGATCCATGGATGTGTATGTCTGTTAGGATCCATGAGCCTGGATGGGAAAAAAATCTTTATTTTCACTTTGGTCTCCTTTGTAATATTATGGGTTATTTTTTATCTTAGGTAGTTAAAAAAATTAATCTGAAGAAAGGATCCAGAGGCTTCACAAGATTGCCAGAAGGGTCCATGACACAAAACATTGCAGAATCTCTATTCTAGAATTAAGGCAAACAGGTCATTGCTAAAAAATTTTTCCTGGCAAAAAAACCCCCAAAACATCCTAATAATAACAGTAAAAGTGCATGAAGCTGATTGACCTACTACCATGCTCATTTAAAAGAGTAAATCATTTAGTAAAAGAATACTACTGCTACATTTAGTATCAGCTGAAAATTAAAAGAAAATTAGTCAAAATGACCTAAGAAACTATGATGGAAAGAATTCAATGTAGTCACACCTGCTCCTGAGCCACATGGAGCTCTAAGAAAATTCCCTCTCTCAAGATCTTGTAATAACAGCCATACAGTGACTAGGAAGAACTAGGCAACTCTAAGGGGAAAATAGGAATCAGATAAGAAAATAAAGCTTTTTTAACCTTTTAATTATCACCACATACGCCCACACTTTGTTTCTGCATCTGACTCCCAGATTTCATAAGCAGGCCATGTTAGCTGGAAGTCACCAGCATTAGGACAAGAAGTAAAAAGGGGGATGGATGGAGTCAAGGGGTGAAGGAAAAGTTCATGTAGTTTCACAGACTTCATAAGTAAGAAGATACGGACTAAAACGAATTTCATTGGTACTATAAAGTCCTACGGGAGTAAATTTTCTCTACCAATTAAGGTCGGCATCTTCTGTAACTTATACTTTCATCTTCTTTTATGTTTTAGAGATATGCCTCCAATACTGAGTGACTTGCCCAGGGACACACAGCCAGTATGTGTCAGAGACAGGTCTTAGACATACATCTTCTTGGCTCCAAAACCAGATCCCTATTCACTGTGCCTTGCTGCCTCTCTATGACTTCATAAGCACACACATAAAAAGATGACAATGTTCCTGGAAACCTAAATTCCAAACATTTTGAGCTTTGGGAACCTGAGCTGTGAAAAGTCACCTCTGTAGGGGCCTTAATAAATCCACTCATGGGCAGATCCTTCTTTCTCACAGATTTAAAATTAAATGCTGTGCATAGATATAAAGTTATTGCTGATTTTTAAGCACTATTGAGACTTTATTTGGAGCTGTTTCACAGTTATACTTCATGAAAGTACAGAACTCAAGGATGACATGGAGAATAGGAAGTTGTCTCTAATAAATATTAAATCAGAAACTAAAAAAAAAAACCAGTTTAAATCCAACATCAATCATTTGAGCAGTCAAGCTATAAATCACTGTTAATATTCAAAGTATTTCTGTATAGTTAACTTAAATCCTTCAAGCTTCATTATAAACCTATTCATTTTCCTAATGTAATCTTCAATTCTTTTTATGCATCCCAATAAAGCTTCCCTATCTATCTATCTCTCTATCCACATATACCTTGGTACATCATCTTTGCAACCAAGAATAGTTTCATTTTTAGAAGCTACATGCCAGACATTAAAAGCTATTTACTTGGAAATTTTTCAAATTAATTCTGCACTTAAGAGGAAAAAACAAGAATGATTATTTGGTTATTTACTGAAGCAATATGAAGTTGATAGTCATGAAATCATTGGGAGGTGAACCATGCCTCCAATTCTACTCATTAATCACCATTAGCCTTGAAATGTATTATACTTGGTATTAGAAGGGAGGACTACTAGATGTCTATATTATGGCCAGTCCTTTTCAAGCAGTTAAGGATTGATCCCATTATCATGTATTGAGAATATGGCAAGAAATAAGCTATTGATAATCATGACCTGTTGTAACCTATTTATAGTAGGTTACATGAGTACCTTTTTGACAAAGAGATAATCCCTATTCTTTGGTTGTATCTTCAAACTTTTAACATATCTAAACTATCATTTACCAAAAAGCAGGTACAAATTCTTCAAATCATTTTAAAATTAAAAGTCATTAAACCTTAAAAAGTAAAACTACTGATTTCTTACGTATTCTGCTTGCATCAGTATAGGTAATCTTATGCACTAAATAAAGCACCTACCTCGCAGGACTGTTGTGAAGATCAAATGAGGTAATATATATGAAGCACTTTACAAACCTTTAAGTGATAAATAAATGTTACCCATTATTCACTGAGAGGAATCTCCATACCGCCCAAAAAGGGTTTTTGTTCAGAAATATCTTTACACTTCAGGAGAAAGTACAATTTTGGTCTCAGTCTTTGTCTTCCTTTGCTTACAGTCAACACAAATGCAATTATACATTATCCATGAATAACCAAAAATGAAAAGGCATTTTTCACTTTCTCTATTTTTGTAAATATCTTCTAAGATGAATCATTGTAAAAATATGTGGTCTGTTAATATTTGACTTAGAATACTATAATAATTAAAGACCATATTAATAATGAAAGACTAAACTATTATTTTTTGTTGGTACGCAAACTGGGTAAAATAAAACAGAATATAGTATATTTTCTTTATAATTTTCTTTGTATGGAATTCTTCACTTGTTTGATGATATTCTCATAAATTAAAGCTAACATAAAATTTCAAAAGTGAGAGATTATCGAGATAATAGTTCAAAGAGACACTGCCAGAAAAGTTATCTAAGTTGTCCTAATGTTTAAGATTCCAACTGAAAACACCCTGTACAGATAAACTAAGTTATTTAAAGGGGAAAATGAAACCGGTATAAAATTAAAATACAAATTAAAAACTAAATAAGTACAATTTTTAAAACTTACTTTGCACAGTAATTGCCTATATTGTTCTACCGTTTCATGAACATCAAATTGATTTAAAAAAATAGTTTTTAACTATTAACACATTTGATAAATGTTTATATGTGAATATAGCCATTTACTTATTATATATGTAGACTAACCCAAGATGTGAACTTTACGTAAATTGTACATGTCAATGAAATGCTATGTCTATTCTGTAAGGAAATTAAATACATAGAGGCAAATAATAAGTGAACACAGTTTAGACACTAAACAGAAAGACAAACTCCTATAACATTAATCTTTTTGTTCTGAGTTCCTCACAAATGTATTTTATTTCCACACCATTAATTCCATTTTTTAATATTTCTTGTAGGAAAGAGGGGTAGGGAAAAAAACATAAATTATTAGGCAAAATAAACTTTACCCTATCATTCCTCAAAAAAAAAAAAAGACTAGCTTACAAAATGCTAAGTATCTGCAAATATTTAATTAGACCCTCTTCCACCAATGTCATAGCAAATATGTACTTGACAATGGTGGGCATCACATACAGTATTATTATGGAATATAACTTCAGTTTTTGTGTTTTGAGTCAGGGTTCTCATACGCATAATTTCTTTTAGGTTGAGTTTAATTTCTCTTATATTCCAGTCCTATCAGTCAATAACAAGCTGAATGGCTAATGTGTCTATATGGTTTTCCTGACAGGGAAGGAGTAATTGGTAAAGTTCACAAAATAATGATTTTTTTTTTTCATTTTGCACCAGAATTTAGGCCTTAAATGAAGTTGCAATAAATTCTACATCCTGAGGAATCCTCCCACTGCCCCAAGTCTGATGCTCTAATTTGGGGGGAAATTCATTCCATTTTCTGCCTATGGCTGAAGCTGCAAGATACATTTGGTCCACCATTGCGCAGCAACTAAAATGTAATGTGTTTTTTCATGCTGAATTGGTTTTATGGGGTGAACTGGCTTTGAAAGTGAGGAATAAACCTTTAAAATGGAAAGGAGGAAAAGATAAGGGCATATTTTCCTTTATAGCTTTGCAAAAACACATAACAATATTACTATCTTCCAAGAATTCACCACAAACCTCCCCCCTAAATAATCTGACTTTTCATAGCCTTCTAATAATTTATACATCAGACTTTCTGAAATTAATTTTAGGGAAATGTGAAAAAAATCCCTCCAAATGGTTTTTTTCAAGGAAAGATAAGAAATTTAACAAACTAAAAAACTCTCAACTACCTAGGACATCATTTATTATACAACCTAAGCAACATATGAAAGATAGGTCTTGTGTTATAAAATACTTCAAGAAATCATATGCATGGGAGGACATTTTGTTTCTAAGTACTGGTAAACTACTATATTTTTTTAATGTACAAGTTCAATTCTATCAAAATAGATTTCCACAGCTCTGGGAATCTTGTCATCCATTAATTCATCAGCTATGTCTCTGAAGTAACCTATGCCAGACTTAATCATAAACATGTTTTTTTGTGCGGAAAATAAAAGATTTTCTGGGTAATTTGACGTATCTAAAACATTTCATTTAATTATTTTTGCTGTTTAACACTAAATGAAAACTAACGCTATGGCGCTACAAGTTGACTCCCAATGATGGTTTAAAAATTGAATGCATTTAACAAGCTACAATAATTGTACTAAATGAAGTAACATATAAACATCAGAATATGGTCTTGGATTCTTCCATTAAAAGAGCCACAACTTAAAAACGAAAATTTACCCAAAATTGTCCTCTCAGAATTCTCAAGTTAAATGTATCATTTTATTATTACAACTTCAGATCTGAGAAACTAGTCTAAAAGGTTCTATGTTTCTTTTTGTATCTGATTCATTTACCTGTGCTTTTATACTTTCAAAATAAAATCATATTAAAGGATCTAAATTACTGAACATTCTATAAATCTATTGGAAATTTTCTGTGTAAGTCGTAGGTTCCAGTATGGCTTAATATAAACAAGTTAAAACCTATAATAACATTATCATATTCTTTCATAAATACTCTTCAAGTTTATATCTGATATTAAGATTAAAAAGGACAATATCACCTTTCTTACTATCACATCCCTACTACAAACTATCCGAACATTTCAAAAAAGAAATAGGGATTCCTCATCATCTTTATCTCCCACAAAGTTTTGAAATTTCCTGAGTTACTCTGTAAACCAGCACACACACTCCAACTTTCTCATCACAGCAGCATTTGTATAAACATTAGGACCATAAAGAGATCTTACGAGATTATCTAGTACTACTCTCTCATTTTACAGATGTAGAAACTGAGGCCCATGGGGTTAAGTGATTTGCCCAAACTAGTTCCTGGATTCCAGATCTGGAGGGGAAGAGATGTTATGAGTTATTGAGTAGCAATATGTATAGTCACATCAGGCCAACCTTTATCACTACAATTGCGTAAAATCTGAAACTTCTTACCCTCTAACATTATATCCTATATCAACTGTTTATAAAGAAATTAAGTAAGTCTTAATAAAGCAGTAAGGTGCAGTGGCTAGACATAGCCTTGGAGACTTGTTCCACCTCTGATCCCTATAGGAGAGACCCTAGACAAGTCACTGTATCTCAGTGAGTGAGGTAACTTAATTCTAAAGACTAAACTGCAAAGGAATTAGTGGCCTGCATTGGTAAGAAGGCTCCTCAGCAGGACCTCCCTACACAGTTTAAATCACAAGTCAAACAAAAAAAAAATAAGAGTAAGGAAGAGTAAATTAAGTAAAAATTAGGAGTAAAGCAACACAGTGAAAAGTACCAAAATGCTGAATATCTATTTTTGTGTTTTGTGATCACATAAGTCCTTTGCGATCCTCCTCAATAAATTCCTAATGCAGAAGCAAAATCATGGTTCCATTATTGTTTCCTTTTTCTTCTGAGAATTTCTAACCACATAAACATAATTAGGACTAATTCAAACCTCTTTGTAAATTCAATCCACTGTAGGAAAAAAACACATATTAATTAAATCCTACCCTTTACTACGTTGAGAAGACTGGTTACAGTTTCATACTTAAATTATACAAACTTACTTAAGAAGTTCTGACCCTAAATCCTATGAATTTGTTACTGTACTTCCTGATGGAAAAGAAAACATAACTGCATAAGCATTTATCAGTTATCTACTATCAGTAGTATGAATGCTGCAAACTCCAGTTAGAAAATATGCTTCTCAGCAAATTAAAAAACATTTCTTTTATCTCATACTCAAGTTTAGAACAACTTGTTTTTTAGAAGTTTTCTCTTCATACTAGGTATGAAGTACCTCAATCTAGGATCAGAACGAGCACACATTGCCTCTACTGAAACAAGATATTTTTCTTTGCTAAAGCACCAATGAAGTCTGGTAACATCTGTACTCTCCAACAGAACTTCGGATTCCCAACCTAAGAAAGTTGTTAAACTTAGTAAATTGATACCCCAAGAAAAATCCAAATTAAACAATCACAAATTACAGAATGGGAAAACTGAATGTTTAGGCTTAATCCATCAATTAAAAAAATTCACTACAAAGACAGCTAGGTACATACTTTAAAATACAAACTGCCACATTATCTGTTTTTCCCCAGTTCCAAACAATGGTCAGCTAAAAATGAGTGCAATAAAAATTAACATTCTGCAGGAGTCACTGTCAATAGTTCAAAAGTGACCCACCCACCTGAATTTAGTACAGAAAGCAAATTCCTACATGAAGGCCAGAATTCCTGATGCCAATTGAAATGAATGGGAGAAGAAATGTATTTAAATCAAATAGCACCATCTAGCAGGCCCCCCATAACTTTGCTTACAAGGGTAGTTATTACTTAGGACTATGGAACTAAGCTACTTCCAACAGCAGAACTAACTAGAATCAATGTTTATTTTCATGTATTAAAAGTTTACTAAATGCATATTTGTATAGAGTAACAGGAGAACACTTGAAAGAGGAGAGGAAAATAAAAAAAAAAAAGAATGAAAAAGTAAGAAAATTTCACAAGTACTTCAGAGTATAGATAAGATGCCTCTAAAAAGCATTTCTTTCCAGCAGTCCATTACTGATAACCCAATACCATTCAAGTTGTTTCCTAGTTCATATATTCCATAAGACAAAGGAAATAATCCCAAAGAACTGATTGAGTCCCTGGTACAAGTGAGTATACAAGTGAGTATAAAATCTAGATACTGTATCATCATCACGGAGGCAAATGTTTTCATGAACAAAAACAAACTTGCAAAGAAGTATTTTTTCATCACGTATTGAAACCAACTGATTAACTCCTCACATAGGTCGTTTGCAACTCGAACCTCAGGAACTGCTTTCTGTGAATTACGCCCTCGCACCTTTGTGGGCTTACTCCACAGACACTACTCAAAAAATATCTCCACCGAAAACCGTCGCATCTCTCCAGGCAGCAGGCACTCGATGTTTCTGTCACACGAAGGCCTTCTGCTAAGAACTCCCGTAAGAAATCGTGGATGTGGCTGCCAGCGAAGGACTGAGCTTTCCTATCCTTGTGGCAAAGGAAACTTTGAGGAGCAGGCTGCGCAAGGGAGGGAGCTTTCCACTCTACTTGTACAGCCACGGTTCTTAGGCATTAACTTGGGCTTCACAGCCCAAGTACATTTCCTTAGCTGTTCCCAAAGCATTTCATCTCCGGCCTGAGTGCCCACCAAGGGTGGCATTCGCTAGGATAGCCCCACCAATGGGGTGATGGGGCGCTTACCCAGCATCTCCCTTTCTATCTCTGTGCCACCCAGCCCAGAGGACACCAGGGTCTGTTCCTCTCCTCTTGTATTCATTTTCAGGAACGTTCCAACCATCCCTCCAAGTCCACACGAATAGCGGGCAGGAAGCGTGCACCGCACGGGTCGTGGGGCCCTCTTTTCAGACAGTCACCCCTGGAGCGAACACCTGTATCACCCCTCAGCCCTGACCCGAGGCGAGGGCTTTCACCCTCACAAACACAACCCGTTCCACTGCCACAGATGAGCATCCACCCCTCCAACAACTTGCCTCGCACGCTCCCAGGGTGCCAGCCCCCCTCTGCACCCCACTGCTGCAGACGCTGTACCCATCAGTCACCGTTGCCACCCAGCTCTGCCAAGCTCTCCAAACCCACCCACCTTCCCCAACCCCAGCTTCCTCCAGCCAACAGCCACCCCCCCGGCCCCCCCACAACCCGAGGCTCCCTTGACATTTGGGAGACGTAAAGTCTCCATAAAAAAGTTCTCGGCCACCGGCGGCAGAATGGGGTTGGCGACGTGAGGGCAGAAGCGCTGCCAACCTCCGCAAGGAGGGTCCTCCTCCCCGAGCACGATGCCCCCGCCCGACCCCTCCCCAAGTTCGCTCGGGCTCCCAAACCAAACTTGGAATCCCCCGCCCCACCTCGTAGCGTCCCCAGGACGTGGGCAGAGAAAGAGCACGCTCCTCCCCTCCCCCGAGAGCCTGCCCGAACCTCTCCATCTCCCACGACGTGACCCCGCCAGGCTCTACCTGCCCCCCGCACCCCGCTCCCCAGCACGCCTCCCCCCGCAGCCAGCCCGGCCCGGCCCCGCAGCCCCGCTTCCCCAGGACCCGCAGCCCCAGCACGCGCCCCCCAGGCCGGGCCGCGCAGCCCAGCCACCCACAACGCTCGCACCCCCCGGCGCCCGCCCCCCCCGACCCGCCCCTCACCTCCGCCCCCCCCTTGGGCAGCCCTCCGCCCTCCGCTCCCCCACCCGGGCTGTTGGGGCAGCGTCCGCAGCCCCGAGCCCCGCCGCAAAGTTACTTTGGGAGCAGACCCACCCGCGGCTCGTTCCCCTCCACCACCCAAACAAGTTTCCATCCCCGCCGCCGCCCCCCGGCCCCACGGGCGCTCCCTCCTCGCCCCGGCGCCTCCCCCGGCCCCCTCCCCCTCCCAGCCCCCCCCGGGAGGTGCGCGGCCGGAGGGGGAGGGGAGCGGAGGCCCGAGCAGACGACACTCACTTCTCCCGGGCCTGGCTGTCGGACGGGACGGCGCTGCTGTTACTCTTGCCTTTGCCGTACATGCTTGTGCCGAGAGCAGCTCCCACTGTCACGCACCTGTCAACCCATCACAGCCTCCCCGGGAACAGCCCCGTCCCCATGGCGACCCACGCAGCCACCCCCGCCATTGGCCGCCGCGGGCCCGGGCCCCGCCCCCTTCGCCTAGGCGACGGCCGAGACGGACAGCTCCCGCCCCCACCCTCCCGACGTTCCGTGGCGCGCGGTGGCGGCAACGGCGAAGCCGCCGTCTCCTCCCTCCTTCCCTCCTCCTTCTCTTTCTCCTCCTTCCCTCCTCCCTCTCTCCTTCCCCCTCCCCCTCCGAACCCCGGCGCAAGGGGGGAATTAGAAACTGCTCTAGAAGGATTTTAAACAACTGGCTGTTCCCTCCACCGCCGCCCCTCCCCCCGCGCCGCCCGCGCGAGGCTCCTCACTGGAGAGAAGGCGCCGGGAGGAGGGGAAAGTGCGGCCTGGAGTCTCGCAGGCAGGAGCCGGCGGAGCCGGAGCGGACGCGGCCCCCAGACTCTGGGGCGCCCGACAGACACGCGGCCCCAGCCCACCCCCGGGGCTGCCCGCTGCGCCCCAGGAACACGGGCGGGGGGGGGCGAGGAAGCGGGGGCTGAACGCCTGCCCCCACACCCGGGAGGCCGCCCGCTCCGGGGAGCCGACCCCCCGGGGGCTCCCCCGGCCTGGCTCCCGAGGCCTGGGCTGCCCTGGGGCCTGATTCGTCCCCGCCAGCGCCTCTCCCCAGCCTGGGCGCCGACTCGTGGCCCACCCCGGGCCTGAGCCTCGTCCCAGGCCCTAGAAGGCCTCCCAGGGCCCTGCCCGGCGCCTCCATCCTCCCCAGGGGGCCGTGAGGGGGGCACCCCGGGCGTGGGCGAAGCCAGCAGAGACCCCGCGGTGACCTCTGGGGCCAGGCCCGGGGTCCGTGGAAAACTGGGCTCAAAAAGAGCTCCCCAACCCCCACCCAAAATAAGGGGGAATTGTCCTTTCTGGAACCACCCCGATCATGCTCTTTCTGCATATGTGGGAAAAGTTTCAAACACACGCAAAACAAGCCGATTCCCGACGGATCTGAAATCCCAGGCTGGGTGCGAACGTGCAGAAGGAGCTGCAGAGCAGGGGCTGCTGTTGGGCGGGGGAGGAGAGGAGGGAGCCGGGGCGGAGGCCGGGGTGCCACACCACGGGGGGCACCTGGCTGCCCTGAGGCCCAGCGCTGGGCACCTAGCGTGGGCACACAAACATGGGCAGAGCTGGGATGGTGGAGGGGACTGGCATGAGGAGAGGAGGGAGCTGGGGCGGAGGCCAGGGTGCCACACCACGGGGGGTCACCTGGCTGCCCTGAGGCCCAGCGCTGGGCGCCTAGCGTGGGCACAGAAACATGGGCAGAGATGGGATGGTGGAGAGGACTGGCAGGAAGAGAGGAGGGAGCTGGGGCGGAGGCCGGGGTGCCACACCACGGGGGGTCACCTGGCTGCCCTGAGGCCCAGCGCTGGGCGCCTAGCGTGGGCACAGAAACATGGGCAGAGATGGGATGGTGGAGAGGACTGGCAGGAAGAGAGGAGGGAGCTGGGGCGGAGGCCGGGGTGCCACACCACGGGGGGTCACCTGGCTGCCCTGAGGCCCAGCGCTGGGCGCCTAGCGTGGGCACAGAAACATGGGCAGAGATGGGATGGTGGAGAGGACTGGCAGGAAGAGAGGAGGGAGCTGGGGCGGAGGCCGGGGTGCCACACCACGGGGGGTCACCTGGCTGCCCTGAGGCCCAGCGCTGGGCGCCTAGCGTGGGCGCAGGAACATGGGCAGAGATGGGATGGTGGAGAGGACTGGCAGGAAGAGAGGAGGAGAGGAGGGAGCTGGGGCGGAGGCCGGGGTGCCACACCACGGGGGGTCACCTGGCTGCCCTGAGGCCCAGCGCTGGGCGCCTAGCGTGGGCGCAGGAACGCCTGGGCAGAGCTGGGATGGTGGAGGGGACTGGCAGGAAGAAAGGAGGGAGGCAGGAAGAGAGGAGGGAGCTGGGGCGGAGGCCGGGGTGCCACACCACGGGGGGCACCTGGCTGCCCTGAGGCCCAGCGCTGGGCGCCTAGCGTGGGCGCAGGAACATGGGCAGAGATGGGATGGTGGAGGGGACTGGCAGGAAGAGAGGAGGGAGGCAGGAAAGAGAGGAGGAGAGGAGGCCTTCCGCCAAGCTGGGGGGATGCGAAATAACAAAGACCAAGTACCTGGAGAGTACACGGGGGGAAGGAAGAGAAAGAGTGCGAGAATCCGGGGTGGGCTGTAGTCGTAAAGAGGAAGAGAGGCGCAGCCTTTGTCCTCCCAAGGATGGGGAGATGGTTGGATTTTCTAGAGCACTCATGGCGCAGGGTCCCAGGGCCAAGAAGTCCTGAGAGGTGGGACCCGTCTTGGAGGCTGGAAAGCCAACTCTTTGACATAGCGAGGCTGCCTCTCACTAGGCAGGGAGATCTCCTCCTCTGAGAGAGAGACTAAAATGAAGGGAGTTATGTTGGAAAAGGAAGAATATGCAAGTAGACAAAAGGAGGATAAACTAAGGTGAAAAAATGACATTCGCTTGAAATTATAAGAAGTATCCAAAAAAAAATTTTGCCGTTTGTAAGAATGTGAGCATCCTTCATATCTCCGATGGCCTATTGGATGGTTGTCTGTTGTCAGTGGAGATCAATAAACACAGATTCTGAAGAAATGTAATGAGGTAGATCAAATCAGGCCAAAACTTCCAAATTCTTAAAGCTACCACTGCTTCCTCAAAGTCTATCGTCAGGTTAATATGATTTGATCAGTGTTCAAATATTTGATTTTCATTGGCTCCAATCTAGAAAATTATGGGTTTAACCTACAGGTCCATCAGCCACGGAACCCTATAGGTTATTGCTCTTCGATTTCAGGAAAAAGAGTTCTGGCGGGCAGCCCATTCTCATGCCTATACCTGCAGAAGAAATTATTTCCCCTGAAAATCAAAAAGCCCACTGGTCTTCAATGATTTAGAAACCATACTGGCCACTATCTTTGCTCTCAAAGTTGGATATGGATATGAGGAGAGAGGGAGAGGGAGAAGGAGAAGGAGAGAGAGAGAGAGACAGAGAGAAAGAGAGAGAGGGAGGGAGAGAGAGAGAAATTTGTCATGTTTGTGTAGAAGATCAAAAACTGGCACATATATTTTGGCTATCTTCATGATAGCTAGTGAACATTACAACTGAACCAATCTGTGGCAAATGGCACCTCTTGCTAATATAGGAAAATGCTTTAATGGTTTTGAATAATGATTGATCATTAATAGGTAAAGCAATGTTTCAAGTAATTTATAAATGGAAGCTACCTTCCAGGGTCAGATAGCCTAAGAACAGCTGTAAAAGCAGAGACATTAGACTATAATAAGGTTGGATTGAGTTGGGCTAGGCTGAATTGGACAGAATCCCAACTGACCTATGGCATAGAGCTACACGATTTACCAGAGGGACTACTGATGTTTGTAGCTGAAAGTCAACAGAATTAAAGAGGTAGGAGAGGGAAGGACTGGCTGATGGGCAAAAAAAAAAAAGCAGAGTCCCTAACCAGCCTAGACAGGGGAATGGGAGGAGCTGTTTCTTTCCCAGGGATTTCCTAACTTCTAATTTAAGATCTATCTAGAATAATAACTCTTATATGAGAATTCTCTTCTCCTTCTGCTTCTCCTCCTCCTTCTTCTTCCCCTTGTTCTCCTTCTCTACTCATGACACCTATCTGATATTCAAGAACTAAAAGTGAAGACTGAAGGATCAAAGTGTACATTAGGCCTAAACTGATCCCCAACCTGAGGATGGGAATTGATTAATTATGCTGCAGGAACTTTCCATAGAGGATGCCCATATGACCAAAACATATAGTTAAGGCATATGCAAGATTTTACCATGCACAGCTTCATATCCATTATTTCCTAGATGATTCAATCACTTTGGCTTACCTTTTGAACTTTAAGGTAAGGAAAAGGAGAAAGAATAATGAAAGGGATGTTTACAGATCATTGTTAAATTTATTCATTTTATTGGTTTTGACCCAAATTTGGTACATGTACAGAGGCCTCTGGGTAGTGGCACATTTTCTTGTATTCTCCAAATAAATAAATTACAGACCTGCACAGTGGGATATGGAATTCAGAACAATTTGGTCTTAGTATCTGGAAAGAACAAAATGCTAAAAGGTCTTAGTTCAGAACTTGCCAAGTTAATGTCACAGTTACCTTTACGAGAATGTTATCATACAATAAATACACAAAGTAAAAATGTAAGTACACAGTATCTGGTAATCTTAAAGCTTAAGTAATCAAATAAATGATCATTAAAACATCTCTGTAGTTTCATAAAGTTGAATGTGTCTGTTTTGTTTTCCTTTAAGTGTTTACACATGTAAATAAAATGCTTCTTTGCCCTTGCTCAAATCATTTTGAGTACAAAGAGTGTTCTTTGCAGCAGCAACTGCATCTCATGGGGCCAATATTGTAATTAATGAGATTTGAAACACATATACTGAGCCAAATCTGAGATCCCAGAACCAGGATTGAAGATCCTTTGCTTTGTTTGTTCTGATTTTTTAAAAAATGGGAGGCAGGGCATGGGGAATGGGATATTTTCAAGCTTAATGATGTATTTTAGAGGGTTTTTTAATGGATTACAAAATATTGCTTACTTCTTTGGACCTACATGAAAAGCACTGGAATTTATGTATGGGAATAACGACCAGCTGACCCACAAGGATGGGCCATTTGGGGTTGATATTTTTTAACTTTTTTCTTCCATATTCAGAACATTGCATTTACTCAATAATGTTTGGATTTTTTGCCTTTTGTTTGAGTATGCATGAACTATTTCTTTCTTCAGGAACCTGCCTCTTGTTCCTGGAAATCTTTATCATTTCAAAGCAGACATTGGGTTATACCACACCATCTGAACTCTAGATTGATGACATAAATGTGTGTGTATATATACACATATATGTGTAATTTTTAGTAAATGTTTAGTATATGTGTACATATACGTATATAGATTTTTCTTTTTCATAACTTAAAATGCATTAAGTAATGTCTGTCTTCATATAGAACATGATAAACATGGAACTTTTCTAAATAGATATAGATATAGATGAGCATACCACTTTGTTAATATAGGCTAATGATGAATTTAATTATTTTAAACACACACTTATTTTAAAACTATAATTCTTTAGATTTGTTGAATTAAAGTACTTGTCAGCTCTTAAAAATAGCTTAAAGAGAGGAGCAGCTGAGTGGTATAGTAGATAGAGCACCAGCCCTGGAGTCAAGAGGACCTGAGTTCAAATCTATGCCCAGATATTTGGCACTTAGTAGTTGTATGATCTGGTGGCAAGTCACTTAACCCTGATTACCTCAAAAAAAAATTGCTTAAACGTAAAAAATATATTCCTTGTTTTTAGACAAGTCTTTTAAAGTACAAAAACATTATTTGTTCATTTATTTCATAAAAACCAATTAGTTTATAAATAATAACAATTCTTCATTATATTCATAACATTTTTCATCCTAGAGCATTTTGTATTTATTCATTACTATTCATAGTACCCCAGTTAACTAGATTTTCTTAACTAGATTTGCACAGAGGGATAAACTGAGTCCCAGAAAAGTCAATTAACTTGTCTTAGAACACATAGAAAATCAGAAGTAAACCCAGTAGAATTTATTGCTTCTAATGGCAAGTTCCATTCTTACACCACAAAAACCACACCTCTTTCTTTGAAAAGTGACTATTCAATAGAAAAATGTGAGCATACTAGAAGATACTGTCATTCAAAATAGCTTATGGAACGTTATTCTTAGAGAGAGCAAACTACGGTGGTCAGATTCACCAATTGCCATGCTACCACGTACCAAAATAGTGTTCCTTGGTAACATTACATGCCATAATGCAAATCACAATATGCAGTCAAAGAAAAGTAAAGAAAACTGGGGAGAATTTCAGAATTGATTTGATGGAGGCTGGTGATTGCTAATTTAAAACAAATTCATTGCTTCAATTAGTTACTTTTAAAAACTTCATATTCATAAGGGCTTAGTGATGAGGTTAGGTAGGATAGTCTATAAACTTTCTTAGTTCTGAACAGAGGACACCTATTTTTTTTAATATGAAGTTTGATATGCCTGTTCCTTACACAGAATAGGTACCCCCAAAATGTTTGTTGAGTGGATGTTTAGTTTTCTTTAAATAAAATAGTACTGATAAAAATATATGAGAAAAAGTATTATCAGGGAATGCTAGATTTGGAGTAAGAATTTGGGTTGCAGTCTGAAGTCTGACACTTAGTATCTCTGTTATCTTAGGCAAGTCAACTAATTTCTCTGGGCCTTAGTATGCTAATTTGTTGATTGAATGGGGTTGACTAAACTTCTAAGGTCCTTTTCAACTCTAAATCTAGTAATAGCATATATAGATAGACTCAAGAGCTACTTTACTGAACTCCAATTCCCACTGGCAGACTGGGTACCCCCACCCCACCTGAGCTACCTACATTTCCCCTCAGAGCTCTAGGGCAAGGTTTCTTAGCATTTTGTGCCATGGACTTCAACTATCTGGTAAAATCTATGGACACTTTCTCAGAATGTTTTTAAAGATAAAATTTGTAAGATTACAAAGAAAACTATATAGAAATAGTTATCAAAATATATTTTTAAAAGTTTAGGGACCCAGCTGTAAATGTTGAGGTGTAGGGCTTCTGGGAACTCTGACATTCAAGGACAAATGACAAGGGTCCTGCCTTGAAAGAATTCTACCCAAGCCTTCTTCCAGTCAGAGACAGGATTTTTGGAAACTCCAGTTGGGGTGGGTGAGATTTTAAGAATCTCAGCTATTGGTCAAACTATTGGAAAAAATACAAATATCTTAAATTCCTTAAGAGTTTGACCCCTAAGGAATCTGAACAATTTAATGGGGGCAAGATGGACCTTATATACAGTAGTCAAAGAGTGGGTCTAGATGGAATCAAGAAGTGGCAGTCTAGGGTGGGGCCAGGTGCAAACAATGGGGGCCACAATGAAGGACAGTTAAAAGAATTATACTAAAATGAGCATCAGGCAAATGCCATGGCCATGTGAAAGAGTTCAGGGGAAGTCGGGGTGGGGGGCGGAAGAGGAGGGTGTCCAGGTCCCATACCCCATCATAAGGACAGCAATGAGATTGAGTGTGCCTTTCTAGTACTGTAGCTTATGAAAACACATTATCAGTTGATATCACATAGCCAGGCTCACTTAGCATTTAGAAAGGGTTATTTACTAAGGGGGCATAAGAAAAATTGGTAGAAAAAAAATCCCCCCAAAGGCTGTAACACTCTCCCATAAGTACATAGAGACCACGAAAAATGAACTCAAGGTTAGAGAGCAAGGACGTCAAAGAATTAATTTGTATTGGTCCTAGAAGTCTTTGTGCTAGAATCCTTAGAATATTTCCCCTAGGTTGTTGGTGGTGGTGGTAGTTAGGAAAAGGCAGCTAGATGGCATAGGGGATAGAATACTGGGCCGGGAGTCAGGAAGAGAATTCAAATCTGTCCTCAGACACTTAATAACCTGTGTGACCCTGGGCAAGTCACTTAACCCTGTTTTGCCTAGTTCCTCATCTGTAAAATGAGCTGGAGAAGGAAATGGTGAACCACTCTGGTATTTTTGCCAAGAAAACTCCAAATAGGGTCAGACAGAGTTGGACATGACTGAGCAGCAACAAAGGTATTGGGAACATGGGAAGTCCTCTTGAAGTTCACATGGTCCCTCTCTGATCAAAAGGCGAGAAAAGAGACTGAGATTGAATCCAAGTTTTAGGGCTCTCCTCCTCCCACAACCCCAGTAAATTCCTTCTCCAAGAGTTTAGCTAGAATGTAGTTCCTTTCTGCTTGCTTAAATCCTCGGATTCTGAACTAGCTAGCTCCTTTTATGCAAGCCTATAGGTTGTAACCACCTTTTCATAACCAATAAATATGACTCCCTAGCAGGGTTACCGCAATTCATCCAATGACTTTCAAAGATTTCTTAAAGTAATCAAAGACTTTTCACACTTAACTAAAGTCATTGTTTGGTCTTTGAGAAGTATCTTCATCTCCTTAAGAGTTTAGTGGCATCTTATCATTTTCTTTAAGTGGGATGGGGTAGTTGATCCACCTACTGAATTAGACTGGAATCTACTCTTTATTATCTCTAATAATTTGGAGAGATAGTTCTATAGAGCGAATTTTCCTATCTGATCCAAGAAGATCAGCCTTTGATTTCTGTAAGATTTAGGTTCAACTTCTCTGACACACACTACTGTTAATATAGTAGGAACTTGTACATTATTTTCAAACCATTACTTTGGGCTATTCATATAATATGGTTGGCTTTATAGAGAATTTGTGTGACTATTAAAGCCATTAAACCTCTCCAAATTGAATTACAGGGTTCTCATCCACATTGGTGAAGTAATTTTTTATATTGGGAGTTACTATATCATAGGCAAAAGGAAAAAATACAAATATCTTTAACCAGTTAGATGAACCAGTTAGATGGATATTTACTTCTTCAAATATAAGGAATATCTAAGTAATTTATTTCTATGAAGCCAGCTATTTTATATCAATAGTAGAGAGCATAAATAAAAAATAATGTACAGTGTTTAAGTGTCTACTTCATTAGGAAGCACCTTCAAATTACATAGATTCGTAGCCAGCATCTTTTATTAGACAAGTGTATTTCAGCCATTGCCATAGCAAGCAAGAATTTTCTGACTGCCTATCCTTTAAGTTGACTGGGAGGAAGGAGGTAGAAAGACCTCATTAATGTGTAGCATAAGAGCACACTAAATATGGTTTAACCTGAATTTCTCAGGGGTCCAGGGCCAAATTCCTAAAGGTCCTTGATCCCCATGTCTCATATGACCTAGAATATTTTGGAGTTAGGAGGAAGGGAATAGTATTTTTAGAAAGGATTTGGAAAATATTAATAACATGTAAAATCCTAATGGTCCCCTAAATATGTTTGGGAAAGCCAGAAAAGTCAGTCGACTTCTGGTGCCTTTTGCTAGATGCCAAGAATAGAAACAAATTTGAAAAAATGGGGTGCTGTTGTTGGTTAGATCATTCACCATCCTCTCCCCTCCCTGAGCCTTTCTCCCTTTTTGCCTTTCATTCAATCTTCTCAGCCCTTGACACCCAGGGATATGTATAAAAACATTGGTTTTATTCAAGACTAAAGTTATTGCTACTCCCTGGATTAGGATATACTCTAAAGAGGAAATATAACTTCTGAAATATTCCTCTTTTTTTGTAGGAAGTCATCAGAAATTAAAGGGTCAGTGGAGATGCATCTACTTATGATTTTTTACCAGTATTGCATAATTTTTACTGTGGTCCATTTTCTGGAAGGAGGCACATAGAATAGTCTCCGATTTCTTTTATAGGGGTTTAAGAAGATAAATGCAGAAGGGAGAATATGATTCTGGTTTTGTAAACTTTCACTCTCACATAACTCCGGACAGCTATAACCATTTTTCCAGCATTTCAGAATGCCTTCTATTGTTCTAGCCTTCCTCTCACAGGCTAGTGCATCTTAGTCAAGTCTTAGAATTTAGATTTGTTTGTTGTTAGATTTTTTTCTTTTAGGAGAGACCGGTCCCAGTCTAAAAGAGCATTTATCATTTGTGGCAGAGAGAGACATTTAGAATATCTACTTTTCACATTTGTTTTTTCCTATAAAACATGAGAACAAGACTATGTATTATTATGATTCAGTATTGGAGGTACTTAAGAAAAGGTTCAAGGGAATGTTGGGTTCACTTTCATCCCATTCCTTCTGAAAAATATTTGAATTGTTCCAGGAGATCCTTCTGTCATCTCCTCCCAGTTTTCTGTACTCTCCCTTTTTTCTTTTCAAGACATCACTCTTTACCCTCTCTGATATTCCCCACCCCCAACAAAGATATTAAGTTGTAAGAAAACCGGAGAGAATTTGGGGAGGAGTGAATAGTTCCCGTTCACTTTACCTCTCATTGCCTCCAGACAAATTCTCTAAAACTATCCATTACAAATAAGTTATTAGTTTGCCTTTGTAGAGGAAAGTTCCATACCAAGAGTTTCCTAAGCCAGTAAAATCACAGGTCCAGCCCCACCTTTCCCCCCCAAAATATCGCCCAGATGTTTAATCTATCACACGCCATGATTCGGCAAAATCAAACATCTACAAGAATTTTCTTTCCAGTTGTTTAAGTCGCATTCCACTCTTCATATCCCATTTGCAGTTTCCTTGGCAAAAATACTGGAGTGGTTTGCCATTTCCTTCTCCACCTCATTTTACAGATGAGGAAACTGAGGAAAAGAAGGTTAAGGGACTTGCCTAGGGTCAAAGAGCTAATAAGTATCTGAGGCCAGTTTTAAACTCTTGAAAAAGGGTCTTCGGGAATCCAGGCCCAGCATTCTATCCACTGCACCACCTAGCTGTGCCTTATATGCAACTATGTTCCTGAAAATACTGTCTGTAAATTTTATCATTTGATCCCCACAACAACCTGGTGCAACAGTTACTAATATCACTGCCATTTACTGGTGAGGAAATGGAGATTTGGACCAAATGACCCGGCCAGGGTCATGAAGATAGTTAAGTATCTGAGGTACAATTTAAACTCAGGTCTTAATGAACCCAACACCAAATGCTACGCCGTGATGTTTCTTTTCCAGAGCCAACCTGGATTCGAAGCAAGAGCTGGAGCCTCAGTAGAAAGGTTCAGAAAGTATAGCTTACTCTAAATTGGCAGCAGTAGATTCTATTCTAAGGTTACATTCTTCTAACTAAGCAACAACCTAGTCATCATACCACACCCATTTTCCCCTCAAGCTTAGTCCTTTTATCAACTTCATTTCCCCACTTTCTGTCTGTTACTAAGATGGTAGTTTCAGCTCACTTTTGGCTTCTAAGAAGGGAAGAAATGTGGCAAACTCGTTTTTCTCTCTTTTGTTTGTTGAAAGAGATAAGAGCTCCCCTTATACCTTCTGCATGGGTCAGCTCCTGTCCTCTTCCTAACTTTACCGTTATCACTCCTTTGCATTCTTTCTGTAGGGCATCATACTGTCTGTCTTTGTGGCACTAGATGATTCGCTGAAAATAAAGTTCAGAAATACCCAGCCCTTTCTCTGCCTCTTATTGTCTTATCAGTGTGCTACCACCTCTGCCTAATAAAGTAAATAACTTTTCAGCACCATCTATTCATCCAGTTTTTAAAGAAAGTTATCCAGTTCTAGAAATTAGGCTAACAGGTAAAAAAAGAAAAAGATGAGTCTTCAAGTCTTGCAACATATGGATAGCAATTCTACCTATTAAAAAAATTTTTTTCTTCATTCATTCCTGCTATTCACAGTTTCTTTTCCTTCCTCCTGTTTTTCTCAATTCACTTCCTCCTCCTATTGTATCGCTTTCCCTTTCCTTGCATCACATTTCCTGTTGCTTCTCCTATTTTGTGAGGCCCTATCAATCCTCAGCATTTTAATCTGTAGTCTATTCTTTTCTGTTTTAGGGGAGAGAAAAAAAGTGCTAAAGATTTTTCATCTCGATGTAACAGAATAAAAAAACCTCAAGACTTATCATCCTTTGAGTTTTCCCTGGTTGACCTGTGGTTACACAGAGTGGAACCATGGGGTAACTGAGGGTAGGAAAGGGAGGAGGAAGAGGGCTGGGTCAGGAAATACTAGTCTGTGACTGCTAGTCCCAGCTCATTCTAAATTCTGACTGCACCTAAATGCATAAAATCAAACAATTACACCAACTTTGGCTACTTAGCATAATAGAAATAAATTTGTAACTACTATTAGAGAAGGATTAGTGTCTCCTGTTTTGGAAATAGCATCCTTCACTTTAACATTTATGCAACAACAGGAGACTTATATTTTGTGGCAACAATTCAATTACATTGACATCAAAACAGGTTTATTAAATTATGATTTTTTCAGCTTTTTATTCCACCACACATACCTCCAGGTAGTCTTCTGTGGTTCCTCTTTCATATTCCTGTTTCCTTATTCTCCACTTTTTTATTTATTGAGGGCATTTTCAATTTATTGTTCCAAATAAGTTTAACTCAGAAGAATAATTTAGGGTAGCTATTAAGAAAGAACTTAATGATAGTGAGAATCATTGAGCAACAGAATAATTGGTTATTATTTAAATACTTAAATTGACCTGGAATTCACTAGAAAGAGGCTCAGACATTTTCGAATCCATTGGATGATAGAAATGGCATGAGTAAGATTTTTGGTGCTTCTCACATTAATTCCAGTAATGACATAAATAGCTTAATGAACACTTAAATGGCCCTTCAAATTTGGCAGGTCCTTGTCACTGAGAAAGGGATATGTGTATAGTATCGGTTAATGTAAGTTCTTTGTACACCATGAGAATAGGAGCCAGAAGGTGACATGCTTGACTTCAGTCATCTTCCAAAATTTTTGCCAGTGAATAGCAAAACTTAGATGACCTAGTTTGTCTAGAAAGTGAGAAAGGAATCTCTTCTGTTTATCCGTAGCCATACATCTCTTCTTAGCAAAGCAAATTTGCTTGTAGCTTCAAATAAGTTATGTATCTGATGCAGCTACAAAAGGCACTTTAGTTCCATCACATCACTCCCCAGCTCAAAAACCTTCAAGGGTTCCTAGATAATATCCACCTTTCTTACTGTTCCCAAAGTATATGCCTCCCTGCCATTCTATACCTAGAATATCAGCTCCCTCCTATTTCACTTACCAGAATCTTACCTATCCTTCTAAACTCAGCTGAACTTCAGAGTTCTTCATTTCATGAAACTCTTTCCCCTTCACTCATCAATTGAGAGGTAGTCTTTCCTTCCTCTGACTTCCCACTATTTGTACCTTCCAAGCAATTTTTTCTTTTGTATTGTCACTTATTTGTTATTTGTACCACATCCTCCCTACTAGTTTGCAAACTCTCAAAGGAGAGAAACTACTTTGTCTTACCTTTTTATCTTCTCCAGTGTCCAGTCCAACTCTCTACATACAGCTGAATTTTAAAAACATTTGTTGATTTGAGGTTTTGAAACTCCTCTTCCACTGTTACCCAAATTTTCTTCTTGACATTATCCTCAAGAGACATGATGTTTAGTTTCCTTTTATAGAATCACAGAATATTAGAACTGGAAAGATCTTCTAGTACAGGGATGTCTAGAAGCTAGTAGTAACCCTCCTGTGAAACCCATTGTTAAATTTTCAGAAAGCGCAATCACTAAAAAATCAAGGCTTAATTTATTGTTTTGTTGATCATCTGGACTTAAGGAAATGTTAATAATACAGATTAGCCTTAAAAATGTGTGCACACATATTTTGAGAGCACCAATACAGTATCTGTAAATATTACTTGTGCTCATTAGGAATACAGTAGAAGGCTCAGAGAATGAAGTCATCACCAGACCAGAAGCCTGATAACTGCAAGCTAATAATAGCCACAGAAATAACAATAATAATAATCCCTGGCATTTATAAGGTTCTTTAAGGTTTGCAAAGTAATTTATACCCCAGCTCTGATCCAATCTCATCATTTTATAAATATAGAAACTGAAGCTAAAGAACTTATCCAATATCACAGAGTTATTGGGTGGCAGAATTCAAATCTAGACTTCCTTATTCCAAGAATAGGGATTTCCTATGCTACATTTTATTCAAACAATTATCTCCGCCTATTTTCCTGGCTACCTCTTTAGTCCAGCTAAGCACTTGTACAAATTCTACAAATCCTTCCTATCCCACCTAAAATGCTATCTCATGATGATGCCAACTCACAATGATGAACTTAGCAGTAGACATTGTTGTATCATTATTGAACTTTTCATACTAGATGTATGTCCTGTCTTCTCAGCAACACTGTAAATTCCTTGAGTAGAGGTATAAGGATGTGAAGAATAATATAGACTTTCGACATTTTAAAAAATATATTAATTGATGCAAATTCAGTAGCCTCTTTACTGACTAGTAATGGTCACTGAGATGATATTATTGCAAATGTCACAGAATGGAAAAATACTTCAAGAGGTCATTTGTTGTTGTTCCCAGATCCCAGGCAAGTAAATCAATCAATCCATCAGCATGCAACTACTATGTGCTAGGCACTGATTATACAAAGACAGAAATGAAACAATCTCTGTCCTCTAGAAGTTTGCAGTCTTTTAAAGGACACAACCTGCATATATTCAAAATAAAATCAAAGCAGTGTTTTGTTTTGTTTTTGTAGAGGAGTCAATTACTATGCATTTGTTAAGTACCCATTATGTACCAGGAAGACGAGTTCAAATATGACCTCAGATGTTTAGTAGCTGTGTAACCCTGTTTTCTTTAATCCTTTGGAGACAGAAATGGCAAACCATTCCAGTGTCTTTGTCAAGAAAACACCATGGAGTCACTAAGAGTCAGACACTGCTGAACAACTGAAAAACAACAATGTGCCAGTCTAAGTGCTAGGTGCTAGGGCTACAAAGAAAGGTAGAAGATTGTCCCTGTGCACAAGGAACTCACAATGTAATGAAAGAGACAATATGCAAACAAATATACATAAAACAAGCTAAATACAGAATAAATAGGAAATCATTAATTAGATGAAAACACTAGAATTAAGAAGGATTGGGTGAGATTTTGTTTGGGACTTGAAGGAAACCAAGGAAGCCAGGAGGCAAAGATGAGGAGGGAGAACATTCCATGCATGAGAGACAGCCAGAAAAATATTCTTAAAGTTGAGGAGGTGGAATGTCTTGTTCTGGGAACCATAAGGAGGCCAGTAGATTGAAGAGTACATGGTAGGGTGTAAGGTGCAAGAAAACTGGAAAGATAGGGGAGACTCAGCTATGAAAGGCTTTAAATGACAGAGGATTTTGTATTTGGGGGTGATAGGGAGCCACTGAAGTTTATTAAGTGAGGGGGTGACATGATTGGACCCATAGTTTAGAAAAATCACTTTGTCAGCTGAATGGGAGATGGACTGGAGTGAGGAAAGACTTGTGGCAGGCAGACCAACCAGCAGGCTTTTGTAACAGTCTAGACGTAAGGAGATGGGGACCTGCACTGAGGTGGTGATAGTCACAGAGGAGGGAAGGTTTATTCTAGAGATGTTACAAAGGTGAAATTGACAGACCTCGACAACACCAAGGAACCAGGGGATCAGTAACAGTTTCATGGAGAAAGCAGTACTTTGAAGGAAACAAGAGATCCTAAGAGGTGGAAATGAAAGGGAAAGCATTCTAGGCATGGGGCACTACAAAATCATGGAGAAAAACAGAGCTACACATGAAAAGAATAGCAAAAAAGTAAGTGTGGCTGGATCATAAATGGCATGAAGGGGAATAATGTATAATAAATCTGAATAATGATCTTAATTTTAAAGAGCTCTCTAGGAAGGAAAATTACACAAACTCCTTTGGTTCCTGTTGTCAGGTTCCTGGGGAGGAGTAAGGGATGGCACTAGTGGTTTGGTGTGGTCAGATATCTTCCACTGTCGAGCTTAAGTCTACTGGACATGATGCTATAAGAATTAGGGTCAAGAGTATTTAGAGTAAGGGCTTGTGAAAATGTCCATGGAAGGTAAGAAGAAATGCTACTAAATAATTTAATACCAACACCAGGACAAAGGTCAGAGACAAAAGAAATGATGGGGAGGACATGGTCAGTAAGAAGATGTCATTAAGATCTGGGGAGCTAGGAAAACCAGCAGATAAAGGAAAAGGGTCTAAGGATCATTGGATCACAAATCTAAAGCTAGAGGGTATAAGGAATACCTTATAGGTCTATGGAATAAGTTCAGGAAAAAGTACCTAACAACTTGTCATGCTCAGTGAACTAAGTGATTTTTAAGTCAGGGCATTTGTACTAGATCCAAAAGTATTTCAGGAGGCTAGAACAATTATTAGTTACATGTAATACAATTAAGTTTAAGAGGGATAGGTGTGAAGTTTTACATTTTGACTCAAAAAATCAAGTAAGTAGAGTCACAGTTAGACAAGAATTAATTGCCAAAAAAAACCCTAGAACTCTAAGTGGGTTTCAGGTTCTTTATGGGTAAAAAGAGTGTATCAGAGCAGATCCAAAAAATACATTAGTACCAGGATTAGCCAAATTGTATTTCTGCTTTATTTTGCCTGGGTCAAACCACATCTGAAAGATTATATTCAGTTTAAAGAAGGATGTTCAAAGCTGGAGCATTGTCCAAAGGAGATCATTCTACTTTTTCTCTGAGGACCTATTTCATTAGAAATTGTCAAATAAAGGCTAAACAAAGACTTATTAGGGATATTATATAAGGGACTCAATCTGATGTAAATTAGACTAGACAGCCTTTGGACTCCTTTCCAACTTTAAGATTCTGTCAATCCATAAAGAGTCTTCAGATCATCAAAGACATAATTTTAAAAATAGATATTTATGGAAGATTTTTGTTTTTACATCTAGATTTTCCCCTGTATCTCTTTCTCTCTCCCTACCAGAGAGCCATTCGTAAAAAAATAACTAAAAAGCAGAAGGGAAAAAAATTCAGCAAAATCAATCAACACATTGAAAAAGAATCTGATATTATATGCAATTTTATACATATTTGAGCCCTGTCTTCTTCAAAGGGAAGCAAATGGACAAAACATCTTTATAACAAATTTCTCAGATAAGGGTTTTAATATACAAGAAATGTAGACAACTAACATGCATACTTGCCCACACATACACGCACACACACATATACACACACATATATTTATATAAACCTAACCAAAAGCCATTCTCCACTATATAAGTGGTCAAAACTATTTTTAAAAAAACACATGAAACAATACTCCAAATCACTAATAATAAGAAAATTGTTATTTAAAATAACTCTGAGATTTCACTTCACACTCAGAATATTGGCAAAGATAACAAAAAATGGGAATGGTCATTGTTAGAAGGGTGGAGCTATGAGTTGATATGGCCAAACATTTTGGAATTGTAGCAATAAGAAACTAAAATGCCCATCCTCTTTGATTCAAAAATTCTATTGCTAGACATATAACCCATGGAAGAAGTCATTGACAAAAAAAAAAAAGACTACATATGCACCAAAATATTTATAGTAGTGGGTTTTTTGTATTTTTTTTTTTTTGTGGTAGCAAAGAACTAGAAACAAAATAGACGAATCAGTTGAGGTTTAACTAAACAAAAATGAAAGTAATGGAATAATATTGTGCCATAAGAAACAACATGCATGATGAATACAAAGAATCATAGAAAGATTTACCTGAACTGATGTAAGTAGAGCCAAGAGAATGATATATATAATAGATAGATAGATATAGATAGATAGATAGATATAATAGTTAGAACAATGCAAATGGAAAAAACAATTGGAAGTGAATGTTATAAAATTATGAAGAGCAAGCCTGAGAATATTGGATTACTGTTCTATTTTCTTAACCAATACTAAATAGTTTTGATGATAGTCACTTTATGTTATAGTTTGAGGTCTAGATGTGCTACTCCCCTCTTCCTTACTACTTTTTAATGTATATTTCCTTGATATTCTATGTATTTTGTTCTTTCAAATTAATTTTTTTATTTTATCTAACTCTCAAAAGTACATAATTAGCAGTTTGGTACAGCATTGAATCTAAAAATAGCTAACATTTATATAATGTTTATAGTATGTACCAGACACTGTGCTAAGCACTTTACAATTACTGTCACATTTAATCCTCACAACTCTGGGAGGTAGGTGCAAGTAGATATAGTTTTCTTTCCTCATTTCCTATTTTTATGACATTAATTTCTTTTGTCATTTTGCTACAGTTCATATTTCTAGAACGATATCAAATAATAGTGATGAAAAGGGCATTCTTGCTTTACTCCTCACTTATTGGGAAAACTTCAATTATATCTCTAATTGCATATAATGCTTACTTTTAACCACATCTTCATTACTCATATTTATACAGCACTTAAAGGTATGCAAATTACATTATATGACTACCTAATTTGAGCATACCATATAAGAACTAGTTGAAGGAAGTGAGGATATTTATTCTTAAGAATAAAAGACTAAGGGAAACTGTTAGATCTATCAGAATATTTGAAATAGTATCTTGTCAAAGGAGAATTTAACTTGTTTTGCTTGGTTTTGAAAGGTAGCACTAGGAGTACTGGGTAGAAGTTTCACAGAAGATCTAATGTAAGGAAAAACTTCCTAAAAGAACTATTCAAAAGTAGAATGAGATGGCCTACGTAGGGAATGAATCATTAATCATTTTAAGTAAAGATAAGATACTGTAGAAAGAATTTATCTTTATATATGGGTTGGATTAGATGCCCTTTAAGGTCCCTTCTGATTTTCTATGCTCAGTGCCCTTTTTTTCTGGATGAATTGCAGTTGTGGACAATTTCAGTCTCTTCTGCTGCCTCCAGGATGTGAGGAAGTTGTGTCAGGATAACAGAGGGTATCATTATTCTCTGTTTTTATCAAGAAGTTCTTTCTTATATCAAACTCTATTGATGTATCTATTGATATAACTTGAGCCCCTTTCTGGATTTGCTCTTCTGTAGAATAAGTAATAAGTATTCTCTTCATAATTGCCTTTATATCCTTTAAGAAAGTGATTATGTAAGGAATAATTTAGTCTTCTTTTCTGAAGAAAACTTTAGGGTTAATTACAAAGTACTTTACCCATACTATTTTCGTTTGATCCTCACAATGACCCTGTGAGATTACTAGAATCAACATAATTTGAGGGCATGGAGGGCCCAAAATGCAAAGCATCCAAAGGAGGGAAAGAAAAAAGATGCCATACTTTACTAACACTGAAAAAAGGTGACCAGAAGAACATCAATAACTACTGATCTATATTTCTTCTCTCTCATCTCTACAAACTGTTTATGAGTCATCTATGCATGAATCAAAGAAATCCTTGATAAGAGTATTGCTAGGGAAGAAGCAGGCTTTAACAATTAATATTTAACGCTGACGCACATCTTTACCATCTCACAATTAACTGAAAGACATAAAGAATATTCTCTGTGCTTATTTTTCATTGATTGTGAAAAAACACTTGATTTAATAGAAAAATATGCCACCTTTTAGGCTCTTTTTGCAACAAAGTGTCTTCCATTCATACATCAAAACTATTCAAGATTCTTTGGAAGACACAATAACAGAAACAACCCTGTTCAATGACCCTCTTATAACAAACATCAGGTGAGACGTAAAAAGGAGATGTATGCTTGCCTAAGGCATTTATCACTGTGATGGATATTCCAAATCAAAGAGGGATTTCTTGTGCATGGTGAGATACTCAGATGTTTTTGTTTGCAGATAACATGTTGATTTCAACAAGGCCCAGAACATTGCAGTTTTCTGGAAGAGATCTGGAATCACTCAAAGGAGTTTGACCTATACCTCAATGTAGGCAAAACCAAGTGGTTGAAGAATGTCTGCTATTCAGATTTCAACATATATTGGGATGAACAGCTTATAGATCCTTTTGATCAGTATACATAGTTAGGACAGTACAGATGGACAAAGGAGTTGGGCCCAGATTTGGAAAGGAGGAATAGCAGAGTGAGTGGAATTGCCTCTGGGAAACGGAAAATCTCATACTTGCTTAATCTTCCCATGAAAGGAAAAGACCTTCTTCTTTCTTAATAGTGACTACCAACATTGCTCTATGGGTTGTTGTTATTGTTGTGTTTGTCCTTCATTCTTGAAGAGGACCATGACATCAAGATGATGACATGACTTGCAGTTGACTTTGATTTGAGGGAGGGAAGTCTGTGCAAGGTCATTAACTTCACTTTCTTTTCCTGAGCCATTTGGGTCCAGTGGCCTGACTGACATCCATCAGGATGACTGGGGGAGTGATACGCAGTATACAAGGATCTCCGGACAATCATGATACGGAGGGCAATGCCAAGCAGTATAGTGGGTTTGAGGAACCTGCAACAAATAACCAGAGAGGATATTTGAAGAATAGGACTGAAATGCATCATTGAGGAAGAAGAAGAATATTGTATGATAGGAAGAAAAAATAGGCTGATCATATAACAAGAATAAGATTTGACAAGTAGACATCCAAAGTGCTCCACTAGCACCTTCCTGATATTAAGAGAAAGGAAGGAAGAATCTCAGAAAATCATTTTCCATTCCCCATGACATACTTATGGAGGACATAGATATGAGTTGCTTGGAGGGGTTGTGATCTGCATTATTGGAAGGAAATTCTCAATTTTTGAAATCACAGAACCATTTGAATATTTTACATAGCTCACTAAATACATTTAAACTTATCAAATGTATTAGTAGCATTAAGATTAATTTCCATTTTCTTAGGAATTGTCATATCATAGAACCAAATTTTAGTCATACTTACTATGCCATAGCTTCAGACACCTAGTACAACTTACTACCAGAAGGAGGCACATTATTTTTAAATTCTTTTCAAAAGGAATTCACAGGATATATCATGCTAATAGACCTTGATTTACATTCTAATAATCATAAGAGCTTCTTAACTAGCCCATCAATTAAAAAATTCTCTCTCTTCCAAAGACTTTAGCTCTGCTTAACCCTGAAATGCCCTGTATTCCAAAATTGCCTTGCATTTCCCCCTCTCCACACCAAACAATTCTCCTAATCCTTTAGTACCTAAATTAATTGTTAGGGAAGTGAATTAATTTACACTAAGTTCTGGACCATCTTCACTAAAGTCCTACTGGCCTGGTGGGGGCCATCTCCAATCATCTTGATCTATATCTTGCCACTGGACCCAGATGACTCTGGAGGAGAGAGTGAGGCTGGTGACTTTACACAGTCCTCCCTCACTTCAAATGAATTCACTTGTAAGTCATGACATCACCTTCCTGATGTCATGGTCCTCTTAGAGAATGAAAGACAAAAAAGAAAGGAACAACAAACAAAATGGCCTAGAACATCATAAACTCTGGCAAATCCTATCAAGCTGGAAGGGATTAGAGTTTAACTATAGTGCCAGATTCTCCCTGTCTATTGAGGATCCTCCTAGATAAATGGGAAAGACTCATCATCTCGTTTGCCACAGGATAATCAATTTTTAACTGTGATAAAACTCCAAGAGAGTAGAGTGGGTAAAAATCAACATCAGCCTGGGTGAAAGGAGTATGCATATTGATGAAACTACAAATCCTAAAAGTATTAAATTATGAGCAATGCTGGTGTATTTCCCTTTACCAACTCTTCTAAGAATGCTTGGACCAGTGAAATTTGAAGCAACATGTAGGAAGTATTTGGGGTGAGAGGCTCTTTCCCTAAATTCTTTTTATTTTATTTTATTTATTTATTTTTAGTTTTCAACATTCATTTTCACAAGATTTTGAGTTCCAAATTTTCTCCCCATCTCTCCCTTCCCCCCACCCATAGATGCTGTGCATTCTGATTACCCCTTCCCCCAATCTTCCCTCCCTTCTATCACACTCCTCCTTTCCCTTATCCCCATCTCCTCTATTTTCTAGTAGGGCAAGATAGATTTCTATATCCCATTACCTGTATTTCTTATTTCTCAGTTGCATGTAAAAACAATTTTTAATATTCGTTTTTAAAACTTTGAGTTCCAACTTTTCTTCCTTCCTTCCTCTCTGTCCATCCACACTGAGAAGGCAAGCAATTCAATACGGGTTATACATGTGTAGTTGTGCAAAAAACTTTCATAAAAGTCATGTTGTGAAAGACTAACTATATTTCCCTCTATCCTATTCTGCTCCACATTTATTCTATTCTCTTTTTTGACCTTGTCCCTCTCCAAAAGTGTTTATTTCTAATTACCCCCTCCTCCTGTTTGCCCTCTCTTCTATTATTCCCCTACCCCCTACTTATCCCCTTCTCTTCCCCTTTGTTGTAGTGTAAGATAGATTTTCATACCAAATTGAGTATGCATGTTATTCCCTCCTTAAGCCAAATGTGATGAGAATAAGCTTCACTTTTTCTCTCAACTGCCCCCTTTTCCCCTCCACTGAAAAAGTTTTTTCTTGCCTCTTTTATGAGAGATAATTTGCCCCCATTCCATTTCTCCCTTTCTCCTCTCAATATTTTCCTCTCTAATCCCTTACTTTTATTTTTTTTAGATATCATCCCTTCCTATTCAACTCACCTAGTGCCCTCTGTCTATACATATATTATGCTTCCAACTACCTCAATACTGAGAAAAGTCTCAAGAGTTACAAATATTGTCTTGCCATGTAGGAATGTAAACAGTACAACTTTAGTAAGTCCCTTATGATTTCTCTTTCCTGTTTGCCTTTTCATGCTTCTCTTCATTCTTGTGTTTGAAAGTCAAATTTTCTATTCAGTTCTGGTCTTGTTATAAAAAATGCTTGAAAGTCCTCTATTTCATTGAATGATCATTTTTTCCTCTGGAAAAAAATACTGGGTTTTGCTGGGTAGGTGATTCTTGGTTTTAATCCTAGTTCCTTTGACTTCTGGAATATCATATTCCAAGCCCTTCGATCTCTTAACGTAGAAGCTGCTAAATCTTGTGCAATCTTGATTGTATTTCCACAATACTCAAATTGTTTCTTTTCTCCTTGACCTGGGAACTCTGGAATTTGGTTACAATATTCCTAAGGGTTTTTCTTTTTGAGTCTCTTTCAGGAAGTGATTGGTGAATTCTTTCAATATTTATTTTACCCTCTGGTTCTAGAATATCAGGGCAGTTTTCCTTGATAATTTCATGACAGGTGATGTCTAGGCTCTTTTTTTGATCATGCCTTTTAGGTAGTCCCATAATTTTTAAATTGTCTCTCCTGGATCTATTTTCCAGGTCAGTTGTTTTTCCAATGAGATTTCACATTATCTTCCTTTTTTTCATTCCTTTGGTTTTGTTTTATAATTTCTTGATTTTTCATAAAGTCATTAGCTTCCATCTGCTCCATTCTAATCTTTAAGAAATTATTTTCTTCATTGAGCTTTTGGATCTCCTTTTCCAGCTGGCCAGTTCTGCTTTTTAGGACATTCTTCTCCTCATTGGCTTTTTGAATCTCTTTTGCCTTTTGAGTTAGTCTAGTTTTTTAAAGTGTTATTTTCTTCAACATTTTTTTTGGGTCTCCTTTAGCAAACAGTTGACTTGTTTTTCATGATTTCCTTGCATCACTCTCATTTCTCTTCCCAATTTTTCCTCTACTTCTCTTACTTGATTTTCAAAATCCTTTTTGAGCATTTCCATGGCCTGAGACCAATTCATATTTTTCTTAGAGGCTGTGGATGGAGGAGCTTTCACTTTGTTTTCTTCTGTTTGCATCTTTTGATCTTCCTTGTCACCAAAGTAAGATTCTATAGTCTGATTCTTTTTCTGGGTTTTTGGTCATTTCCCCAGCCATTTACTTGACTTCTGAGCTCTTTGTCAAGGTAGTTCTCTGCTTCCAGTGGGGGTGGGATTGTGCTGTCAGCTGCTAGGTTGCGCCACAGCCCGTGGGCCTAGAACTTCAGAAACAGCCACTGTCTCTGCTCCTGCTACTGTGGCTGCCTTGGGTTCCTCTATCCCCTCCCCGCTAAGCCACCCTGGGGCTGGGGTCAGACTACACCTTTCTCCTGCACTGGTCCCATGGTCTTTTCCCACTGGCCTTCCAGTTTTTCCTCAGTGCTTTGGGGTTTTGAAGTCTGGAAACCACCACAGGTGTGAGAGATTCAATTTCCCCAAGGCCTGCTCAGGTCCTGTCTGTGCCAGTGTGGCCCACACTGGACAGCACTCTGCTCTCAATGTGGAGCAATAGACACTTTCCCAGGATCTTCCAGGCTGTCTTGGGCTGGAGATTTGTTTCACTCTGCCATTCTGTGGGTTCTGCAGCTCCAGAATTTGTCTAGAGCCATTTTTTACAGGTATTTGGCTGGGTTTAGTGGGAGTGCTCTAGAAAGTGTGTGCTGTTATTCTGCCATCTTGGCTCCACCTCCCCTTCCCTAAATTCTTACTCCACCTTTCCTTTATATACATCTTCCAATCTTGCTTCTTTTCCCATCTTTGTTCTTTTTTTTTGCCATTTCTACCCCCTCTATAAGCTTATCTGAGACTGTGATGTTAAGGTCTGTGTGGAGTTTCAACCATTCAGAAAATAATTTATTATAATGATTTTTATGAAATTCCTCTCTCCTCGTTTTTCTTTGGTTTGTAGACCTGTTTTCATTTTTAAATGTCCTTGGGATAGCTTTACTTAGTTGGACGTCATGCCAAGTCTTTAAATTGGTTTTATGCTCCTATCACTTTTCTCTATTTTATGAGATTCTGCTACTCACCATTTTCCATCCTTTTTCTTAAGATTTTACAAACAATCTTCTGTTTTAACCTAATGTTGCCTTTGACAGACTTCTTTCTCTGGCAAGTAAGTCAGATATTTGCTCACTAAGGCACTTTGTATGGCCATTTAAGTGGCATTTTTGTGGCAATTAATTTACATTGGTTAAATTTATGAATACAATTTTTATAATAGGTTTTGATATAATTTCTTTTGTCTATTTTCCATTTTTATTTTTAGTTTCTTGTTTAAATAGCTGTGTTAAGCTATTTTACTTGTATGGTAACTATTTTTCTCATTATTATATTTCTCCTTGTTCTTTGCTAGTTCTGATCTTCTCTCTGATGAATCACTGATCTGACTACACACATACAGTTGACTAAGGGATAGTCCCACATCAATACCAAGCTTTTTCCTGTCTGTTAAAATAAATATATTGAAATAACATAAATAAATAAATATAGAAATATGTGTTGAAATGAAACAACCTATTTAATATTTATTAGTGTTAATTGGTGCTTTCCATGTCTAGTAACTACCAGGTTTTTTTTTTTCCTCAAAGAAAGCATTCATGATGTAGAGGCATAGGCCTTCTATATAACCTGCAAGTCTTTGGCCTCTCCGATTACTTCTTCCTCCATGCTTATCTTTTCCTCCCTTTGCATTGGCTTTGTCAAATATTGTTGGTTTGCAGCATCTTTTCAAATTCTTCATTGAGTTTTCTCCTACTTTGTCTTCAACAACAGAAGTTGGAACATAAATTGCAAATATTTTCATGGTGGTCTTTTTGCAGAAACGTATCACTAATATTGAAATACATAAGGATAAAGTCTTATGAAATAATATTTATCGTTGTCTTTAGTTGTATGATAAATTTACTCTGTTCATTCCTTTCTCCATCTCTCCAAAGAGTAATTATGAGGTGCCCTTCCACTGAGCTTCCATTTCCTTGTTCTGGTTTTGTTGAGAGCAAGAATGTCAGGATTGATATTACTCAATATTCCGTTGACATTTCTATTGTATGATTACTGACAAAATATCACATTTAGAGTGCCAATTGTCAGCTTAAGTGACTGATGGCCAAAAACTGAATGTTTCTTAGCATACTCTGCCACTTTTCCTGCCACTGCTACCATCGCTGTGGAAACAGGATGGAAGCACCTAGAATGGAGGGCTGATTCAATTTTTTCTTTGTTTTATGGGTTGTCATCTCAAAAAATTAATCTTAGTGGAGAATGTACTAGAGATGCATCTCTCTATAGTTCACTAGGTTGGTTGGTAGCTAGCACCATCCCAAAAGCTACTGCAGTACAGAACCTGCCTGGGCTTAGTCTTCAGGAATCCAAGGATACCTATATACCACAATGAATCATCAGAGTGTAACTTTATGGGATATTATGTAAAATGCACATTTTCAATATATTTGTACATTTAGGATGACATTTGGGTTCAATTTACATAGCTATAAGGAATACCAAGAAATCACCAGGTGTAACCTTCAATTTAAAGTAAAAAGTGATGGTTTTCTTTTTCTTTTTTTTGTTAATTGTTAAAGACTCACTGAGGGGTTTTTACCAAATCACTTAAACAATTCGTGTGCATCAGTCTATAATAATGAAAGAATACTTTTAAAAATACTGTCATGGAGAAATTATGTATAAAGAAGAGAATGGAAAAGAAGGAAATAAATGAACATTTTTAAGGAATTAGGAATGTATGATACTATGAACACAAGAGCTCTTCATTCTTAGATACTACTCATCTGAAGAAGCCCAGCATCTACCCCATCCCTACCCTAACCCAACAAGCTCTGTTTGCTCCCCAGTTGTCTGCTCTTCCCCCAGGGGAGCCAAGGCAATGGCAGCTGTGCTCTCAATAGTGAACAGGTCCCAAGCATTACAGATCTTTTAAAAGATGACTGTGTTATTCCCTAGGCGTAAGATGAGAAAAACTGATCTGAATCAGATCTGCTACAGAAAATGATCCTAGAGAATTATGGAACCATGGCCTCTCTGAAATTCTTGGTTCTCAATCCTAAGTTGCTTTTTCAGTTGGAGGAAGGGAAAGAGTTATGGGGCTGACCCTGTGGGGACCCAAAGAAAGAGAGATTTCAAGAGTCATATGCTCAGAATTCCAAGTGTTGTCCTGGTTCTTCATTCCCATCTACTTAGAAGTCCTTTATTCTGGCTTTAAAAATCTTCCCTTAATGGACTTTGAACTTTCCTTGCTCTGTCTACTTGTTGGTCCATTGATATATTAAGAATCATTGATTGTGTCACAGTCACTTAATACAACTTGGATTACATCCTTGGCCTGAGCCTTTAAAATGGAGAAGAGATATAAAGATAGAAGGACTACCTACCAAGATTCAGATTCATTTTCCTTAAGAATAGACCTATGCATCTGCTAGGGACTTCACAGGTAACCAGTGGCCCTTCCCTTAAACTTAACCACCCCTACTCAACTTCTCCAGACCTCCATGTTTTATCCATAAAATGAGGGAGTTGGACTAGATGACCTTTAAGGGGCCTTCCAATTCTAAAGCTATGATCTGGTAATAACTCCTATGTATAACTCTGATTGACTCTCTGCATAATAAGAACTCACAATTATATAGTAGTGCCTTAAGGTTGACTAAGTAATTTGCACATATTATGTTCCCTTCCTTTCCCTTGATCCTTATAAAAGCTTTTAAAGCAAGTAGTTTGAATATTTTTATTCCCATTTTACAGATGAAGATACTAAGACTTAGATGAGATAAACCATGGTTCAGTGGGAAAATAAATTAATAGTACAGTATCTTCGGAGTCAGGGGACCTTGATTCAAATACTATCTCTGACACCACTATCATTGAGAACTACTTTTCTGGACCTTGATCTGTAAAATTGTGGAGTAAGACAGGATTTTCTCTGAGCTCCTTTTCAGTTCACCATCAGTGATGGTGCCAGGGGTTACAAAGAAGCAACAGAGCTGGTAACTGAAGCTCACGTACTGTGATTCCTAATCCAGTGTTCTGTTAGCCATACCACAATGTCCAAATACAGAGCTGATCACGTCATTGGTCAGCACTGTTTCAGTAGCTCCCATTTCCTACAGAATGAAGTCTAAATTCCTTAGCCTGGCAATTGGAACCCTTTTCAATCTGGACCCAAGCTACATCTCCTAGCCTTATTTTCCACTGTACCCTTATAAGCTCCAAGGTAATAGGACAGTCAAACTGGACCATTAATTGTTTCTTGAACAAAACTGCACTTAAAGCTTCCTCAGTAAAATCCACAGCAATGCAAGAGATGACTCCAAACTTAAGCATGTGTAACAGGGAGGATTCCTATAGTTGGATTGGCACAGTAGCTTTCTGCCAAGTGACCTGCATTTGTTGAGATGATGTAACAACTCCGAATTGGTTCCTTGATCCTCAAAACACCAGCCAAATGAAGAGAAAGACCCTTTTATCTCAATCCTCATAGTCTAGGGATGAGCAGTGGAGGGATGGGTCTGTCCTTCATGTGACTCAATGGACAATCCTCACTGATGCCATCCCCAGTCACAGGGGCTATGTTCAACTCCAGAGATCATCCCTTTTATATGTATATAACTGGGAAAGATTCTGAAGATATACATTGAGGTGGGGTAATAAGGGCACAGAAGATCAGGTTAGGTTATGTTTAAAGGACTGCACTGTGCTTTGGATGAAACTGAACTACTTGCCTGCTGTCAAAAGAATCTCTTTTATTTAACACTGATCATCTTCCACTGATGCCATGTGGCTGGAAGTAACGTAGCACCACCATCTTAGAATGATAACTGGTAATGCCTCAGATGGCAATGAAAAAAATGCATGATGGCCATAAGTAGATTGAATTATGAAACAATTATGGGGTACCAGAAATGGCCTATTAGACAGGAAGGTCCAGTCATAGCAAGAATGAGAATCGGTAGATGGATCTCTCAAATGGTACATGTATTGTATATTAATACCCCCAAGATATGAAAATAACAAGAGAAAAAATCTGTGATTTTTAGATCCAGCAGAGTTAATTTAATGTAAATATAACAAAGTTAATTCTTATATATTAAAGTACTCATTTTTCTGTGATTTATAATGACAAAATCATAGATCATTTTTTTCTTGTACTATGCGGCTATTAGGAACTATCACTTTTTGTCAAGTGACATCATTATATTACTATTAGTAGTTTATCTCAGCATATTTAGTATGTATATAGGTAAGTTGGCACAGTAGTGACGAGAGGTGGCCAAGAAGACTTGAACCTAGTTCCTGCCTCTAATACATACTAACTTTGTGATACATGTAACCTCTCAATGTTCTAGGTGACTCTCTAAGAATGTAAGATACAGAGAAGATGCAACCTGCTTTGGTTGAAGGAATTTCCTTATCTGGGGAGTTCCCTATTAGCAATTAAATCACCAGTCCAGTCCCTAGAGTATGTAAAATATTTTAAATTAATAAAACTGCTTCAAAACTATTATATAATTAGAAATCTTTATTAATTTGGTTAGGATTGTTTCCCCTTTCCCTATGCTTTTGGTGAGGTCTTACTGCATTGTCTAAGAGCCATTTTATATCCCCCCATTTACACCTTGGAGCAGTCAGAGTAGAAATGGACACAGATCAGAAAGAGGAGGGAGTGTTGCAGATAGGTATAGGTATTTTGGTGGGGACTAGGGTATTTCTGAGCACTCTGGCCAATTCAGAGAAGGAAGGGTGTCTTCAAGTTGATTTGTAATACCAAGAATTCTCTCCTGGAGAATTTAGGGTAGGGAAGGAGTTCTGACAAGGGAGAGTTGGAAGTAATAAAACAGGAATTTGTTAACAAAGAGGTATAGTATAGTCTGTAGTACAGAGCAGGATGTAGTTCAGTGAGGTCTAGTACAGTGAAAAGAATGTTGAATTTGAGACTCAGAGGGCCTGGATTCAAGTTCTACCTTTGTTGCTTACTACCAGGGTGATCCTGAACAAATTATTTAACTTCTCTGGACCTTATTTTCCTCACTTTTTAAAAGAGGGGACTAGACTAGATGATTTCTTAGATTCTTCTAGATCTGAATCTAGGATCCTAATGCTTGTTGAAGTGAATTAGAATCCCAGTAGGAATTAGAATACTGGTTCAGAGTGTCTCATGGGGATGAGAGAGCAAGAACAGAGGGACTGAGCTGGAAATTCAAGTGTGGGAGAGCTATTCAGAATGCAATTCCAAAACCTGGACTCCATTTCTCTTGGTGGCCAGTTTGCACACTGGTTTGTCTTATATACAATGGCTATCCCTTCCTGCTTGTGTTTTTGCCCCACCTATCCTGGTGAAACTGGAGCAGTGGGGAAGAAGAGGGGATCTGAGAACAGGTAAATGTATAATTACCAAATTTAAAACAAAAAAAATCCAGGCAGCTTAGAAACTACCAGTTTCCTATAAATGCTTTGGCCTTTGACCACAGAGTTTATTTATTCCAAGATATATTAATCATTTCAGAGAGAAAAGATAGGCTAAAGTTATCATCTCCATAGCTCACGAAACTTTAAGCCATACATAATGCTTTGAATTTACAGAATGTATTTGCTCCAACGAGGCCAGGAAAAATAAATACCCGGTTATCCCAGTGAAGTCAGAAAGGCAGGGAAGTGCTTCTGTGGTGTGCTTTGGAAGTCTTCCAGCTCACTTCCAGTTCTGGGTGTGCCTTTTCAAGACAGTGCACTTGGGAAGGGCCCTGCCTTGCCCTTGGTTGAGGAGAGCCCCGATGAAGGAAGGCTCTCTCCAAGGCCTAACTAATGCCTTAGAATATGGGTAAGAGAAGAAAGCTATCTGATGTGAGGCCCAATCAGACTCCTGATAGAAGTTTGAGAATAAACTGATAGGGGAAAAGCAGATTTTTCAAGCCCTGGCACTATGCATATGCTAATAATTAGAGAGAAAAAAATTGTAGTTGAATTATGAAACAACTGCATAAAAATAGAATACCTGACAGGGAGCTTCTTAATATGACATTTTTCCATGAGAAAAAAGTGATCTTTTTTTTGAAACAGGTTAATTTTGTTCTGTAAACTACCGTCTCTTGTTGCAACCAGACTAGTGCTTGTATCCTTTGATGACATTTTGATTTATAAAAACCTGAACAAGCTCAGGTTCAATCATTCTTTTTTGTTGAGTAGGACCAGAGTGGGGTGGGGGTGGGAGTGGGAATGGTGTGTGCAAAAGCTTATAGAATTCTTATCCAGCTGTGGGTCAAATTTCATGAGCCAGTGTTAGGAATTTCTTTTGTTTCTTGTACCTCTGTACTCCAGGTCTCACGGTCTTCAGCACTACGGAGTTTCCTGCCATTGAACTTATATCTAATAGTGTAATGCATAATGAGCTCTTTTTCTCCCTTCTGCCTACAGTCCCTTCTCTATTATTGCTTTTCTCAGTTCCTTTCTTGTTACTGTTCAGTCCTTTGGTCCTGACTCTTTATGACCCCGTGTGGGGTTTTCTTGGCAAGGATATTGGAGTGGTTTGCCATTTCCTTCTCCAGTGGATTAAGGCAAATAGAGGTTAGGTGACTTGCCCAGAGTCACATAGCTAGTGAGTGTCTAAGGCCAAATTTGAATTCAGGTCTTTCTGACTCCAACTCAGTGCTCTATACACCGTGCCATCCAGCTGCCTCCCAACTGTCTTCAGCTCAACCTTATGTCTACAGAAATTTGCTTACTGATTTAGGATACTGCATATGATTAATGTGAAAAATTAACAAAATGATAATAATGATAAGTAACATTTATATAGCCCCTATTAATACCATTTAATTGCTAAGTCTCTCTACTAGCTTACTCCTCTGATGTCTCATCAAGGGCTGGACATGACCCTGGGTTCTGCAAGGCAATGTTATTGGAGTACAAGCTCTTGCAAGCCCTAACAAGATGCAAAAGTTTGTGGTTTCGGTCTGGTAATAGAGTGTGTGTTTGCTGTTCGAGGTCCAATGTAACTAAATTCAGAAATGCTTATCATCAGGTTAACTGTAGAGTTGTGGACTTTTTAGACACAGCAACTCCCTAAGACCATTTCCTAAATTGTAGAAGAGTTCTTATTTATATCAATGGAAAGAGTAGCCACAACAGGGAAATCATGACTCCTTGAAGTGTTGGAGTACTTACTAGAACATGTTGCAAATGATAGTTGGTAAGGGAGTTGAGTAGAGCGATGAAAGAAGGGGTCCTGTGGTTGTGTTTCCATAAAGCATATTGAATTACTATTCAATATTGCATAGATATGGGTCAATGAAATAGAATGTAGCTGTATTTCCCATCCATCTCAGAAGGTTAATGAATCAGTCTTTTTAATGTGCTTTGAGATCCCTTGTTGAAAAGGATGATATAAAGGTAAATAATATTATTATAATCAGAATGGAAAAAACCACTCCCATACAAAACAAACTTCTTCAGTGTTTCCTCATGAAATATTTGACTGTTACCATGTGAAGAGATGTAGAAAGGATGGAGAGTAAAAGGAAAGGATTCTGTGCAACTCTGGTTCCAGTTAGAGGAAATGGCTAGATGACCTGGAGAAAATGCTGCCAAAATAGATACCAATCAACTTGACCTACTGAAAAATGAAATACCCTCCCCCTCCAATGAATAACCAGTAAAACTAAAAGCACAAAAACACAATGAAACAGTGAGCTCTTCACATTCGTGTCTGCACAGTGTACAAATACAGACTAGCCCATGATTTCTATCATTAAATCAAGGAATAATGAAGATTGCTTTAAAAATACTATCTCCATCACAGCAATCCACTTTTGTTATGGGTTCCATTTACAAACAAATAAAGCAAGAAATTAAACTTAATTGCCAGTCCAGGTTTAACATACTACAATCTTACAGAGGAAAGAATCTTTACTAGGCTATTCACAGTCTTCCTCCTCCTAGTCAAGCTGCTGGTGTCTGCAGAGCTGTGAGTGCCAAGAAATAGTCCCTTGTGGCTATCCAATGGCCTGGTGGTATTATTTGTTTTTCAGGCTGGAGTAGGTAACAGGGAAAAGATGGCAAGAAATGTGCCCTACCTTTTCTGCTCTTTTGTGGAATGTGGCATCAACAAAAGACTTTTTTAGTATAAAAATATGGGACCACATTTCAACATTAGTTAACTCATGAATTTGGATTAGAATCTTATGAGGATAGTGAATTCCAGGGTTTGAATCCACAGTTTCCAAAATAGTCAACGGTAGACTTTATTCAACTGCATCTGTCTTTAAAATGACAATTTTGTTCAAATGTGGCATTGGCTAACTTTTATGAAAGAAGTGATTATTCAATTTGTTAATTATTCAGGTCCTGTATTTCTCCCCCTCCATTTTTTTTTTTTTGGCCATTTCACTTCTCTTCCACCAGAGGGAGGGTCGGGAAAGGGAAAGGAAGTGAAATTCAGATTCATCAATTTTACTCTTTAACAGTTCTAATTTAAAAAAAAAAAAAGATTCAGTAGGGGGAAAAGATTGACATTATTTACTAAAAAGAGAGTTTGGGGTTGTAGCCTTGCATTCCTGTCCCCAATGGGTAGATTAGTGAGTCAGTTAAGAATAAGTATTTATGCTATCTAGAATTACAGATAGTCCCTCTTGGCAAGCAAGAGAGTATACATTCCCAATTCTGCTGCAGTAAATAACAGCCAACAGTATGTAAAAGGTATTTAATGATACCTATTCCTTATCTAACACTGTACCATATTAGTCAGGAAAAGGTACAGATGACATTGGCAGAGCGGATTGTAATGGTTTCAGTTTTACACAAGTAGAACAGATTGCCCTCCTGAGAGATACAACTTCCATTTTTGCAGCAGAACTTCCCTTTTCTTTTTGTTTTTCTAAGAAGTCCACGTTCAGTATTTACTCAGTAATCCCCATGTACTAGGAACTATACAAAATATTTGTGACAAAGTTCATGCCTTCCAGGAGCTGACATTCTAAGATACATAAAAATGAGGGAAAATCCGCCATAAAATAATCGTCATATTAACATTTATTCTTGGTATTGGTTTCATTTGTAAAATGAGGCAATTGGACTAGATGACCCCCGAAGGTCCCTTCCCACTCTGCATCAGTGATCTAATTCATTGCTCTTCTCACTACCAAAATGGAGTACTGGAAGAGACTCAGCCCACTGAGAGTGAGTTTGGTGCTAGACTTGGAGTAGAGTTACAGGGTTCAAATCCTAGTTCCCATGCTAACTATGGGGCCTAGAACAAATCATCTTACCCTTTTTCTCTTTGAGCTTTGGGCTTCACACCTGAGAATAATACTACTTGCGATCTCTATCTTGCAGGATTACTCTGTAAACAATAAAACCATATAAACACGAGCAAAATTTTCAAATTGTGCCTCTACAAACGATGTTTTAATATCAGGCAAATACTATTGACTGTTCAAAACAGGAAATCTTCCCCAGACTTTTGATATAATTATTAGTTTGCTATCTAAATTAAAACAAATGCTTGTACATCTCTGATGCACTTTTTGTTTCCTATTTTTATTACAATTATCATATGTTGTATATCATATCTCCCTACAATTCTATAACTGCATAAAGTTAAGAGATAAAATCTTATCTGAACTTTGTAATTTGCTTAGAGTTATTACAATTCTCCATGCACAGCAGATATCCTTGGAGGGGATAAAATTTGAACCTGGAGTTTTTAAGATGAAGACCAGGGAAATGACATGGAGGAAGCAAGAAAGCATTCTATATAGAGCGAGTCTAGAGGAATAGAAGCAGAAATGAGCAATATTGCAGGTATGGAAAATATATTAACATGACTAGAGAGCTGAGGGTTTTTTCAGTAGAAGAAAAAGTGAGGTTGACAAGATAGGATCTGGAGAGTACAGCTGCTGGAGAGCTGAATGCTAAGCCAAGAAATTTGGATTTCACAGGATGAGTATTAGGGAGCTCTCAGGGTCATAGCTAAAAATTTGAGCTTTTGTACACATTTCAGAAGACTGCCTCATTACCAGTGACCAATCATGACTTCAGAAGATGGACCAGGAAAACTGCCGTTCACCTCCTGGCAGAGACATACATTTATTTTTATTTTTTATTATAAACTTAATCTGTGTGAACATTTTAACGTAGTAAGAACAGAAAAAGATTAATATGAAACTGTAAATTTCCATTTTTCAGTGTATATTAAATTTAATACAAAAGTACCAACCCTGCCCTGCTTGCCTCTGTCCCATTCTGAACTTACCTCTGCTCTCTATCTATATTTAAGACTAACATTGATTTTTCTGCATCACTATTATTCCTCCTCACAAATAAAATCCCTATATTATAATAAGTGTAGTCAAAAAATTTGCACACCAGGTATGAAAATATATTTTCCTTTTTGCATTTATGCTTCACCACCTCTCTGCCAAGTGGAGACATAGTTGGTCATTGAGATGCTCAGAGTTCTTTAGTGAAATATCCATTTTCAGACATGGCAAGTGTGTAGGATTGTTTTGCTTTACTAGGCTTATTTGTTATAAAAGAGTGCTTCTAGTTGGGGGGAAGGGAGGTTCAGGTAGAGATACAGAGGCAAAAAAAGAAAAAAATCAATAAACATTTAAAATACACAGAAGAAAGCAAAAAGTTCAAAAGGAGACTCAAGGCATTTTTGCTACTTCTATGCTAAATGTAATAGACACTTAAAGGCAAACAATGTAACAGAAGTTTATATTTTCACATACTGTCTTCCTTTTTTGTATACTGAAATGCTCATGCTAGTTGATCATTAAAGTCATAATACAAAAAAAAAGAAAATTTAAATTAAAAAAAGGAGTACACCATTACCTTTGCTATAGTCCACTTGCAATCAATGCTCCTTGAATTAAATTAGATTAGGCAGTTTTTATGTCTATGGAGAGACAAAAGAAATACAGCTAGCTAAAGGGTTATTTCACAATATAGTAGAATGAGAACGGAATTAAAGGTTAGAAGGCTGAACTGTCAGGGAGATGTCTATATTTTTAAAATAAGTTTTTATTGATGTCTTTTTTTACACCACCATAATTTTCCCCAGTATTTCTTCTCCTCCCCTTCTTAGAAAGCCATTCCATTTAACAAATAGTATTTTTATAAAAGTCTAAAAAAAGAAGAGAAAAAAATAAACAAAACGAATCAATACATTCTTTAAAGTCTAAAAACGTGCAAAGTACAACACTTGTGAACCTCCCTCCTCATGGAAGGGTAGGGTTGGGAGGGAGTGCTTCTCATGTCTCTTGACTCATGCTTCTTTATAATTTTGCAACAATCACTCTTGATTTTTTTGTGGTTTTTCTTTCCAGATACATTGTTATGGTCATGGTGTGTATTGTTTTTATGGCTCTACTTGCTTTCCTCTGCATAAGTTCATGTAGATTTTTCTATATTTCTCTTTCATTCATCACATTCTGATAGCACAATAATATTCTTAATATATTCATGGACCACAGTTTGTTTAGCCGTTCTCCAATTAATGGACATTTACTTTGTTTTTAATTCTTTGTAAACACAAAGAGTGATACTGTAAATATTTTGATGTTCATGGAGACTTTCTTCCTATCAACGGCTTCCTCAGAGTAGAAGCAACTGGTGGAATCTCTAAGTCAGAGGGTATAGATACTTTCGTCATTTTATTTATATACATCCAAATGGCTTTCCACAATGCTTGTGGTGGTGGTAGTTATTTCAGTCTTGTCTGACTCTTTGTGACCCCATTTGGATTTTTTTTTGGTCAAAGATACTAACTTGTCATTTCCTTCTCCAACTCATTTTACAGATGAGGAAATGGAGGCAAACAGGGTTAAGTGGATTTGCTCTGGGTCCCACAGTTGGTAAGTGTCAGAGGCCAGATTTGAAGTCAGAAAGATGAGTTTTCCTGACTCCAAGCCCAGCGCTCTATCCACTAGGCCCCCTAAACAATGTATCTGTGTGCCTCCAACACCTATGTCCGTCTTTTGTCATCTCAGCCGATTTGCAGGGTATAAGGTAAAGCTTAAGGATTGGTTTGATTTGAATTTGGAAAGTTTTTGCATATAGTTTATAGTTTTCAGTTCTTTTGAGAACCTTAAGCCACCTATCTCTTGGGGAATGATTTATGGATATATTTCTATTTCTACACACACATACACATGCACGCACATATTTAGAAATACATAATGCACATATATTCATATATAGATATGCATATGTATGTACATACATAGGAGTATACAGATATATGCATGAGTATATACATATATATGAGTATATGTATATCTAAACATGTATATATACATATATAAATTATATTTATATATGTATATATATATATACATATATAAATTATATTTATATCTGGGATATAAAACCTTTATCAGAGAAATTGGATGCAAATTTTTTTCCCCATTTAAATGCTACCATTCCAGTCTTGAATATTTTACCATTTCTCAGTTTCATATAATCTAAATTATTTATTTTCTCTTCTGTACTTGCCTCCATCTCTTGTTTGGTTAAGAATACATTTCCTAGAAGAATTTGTGACAAAAGAGAAGAAAGGGAGCATTATGGATTGTGAAATGGATAATTTTGATTAAATTAAATTAAAAAGGTTTTGGACAAACAAAATCAATGCAGTCAAGGTTAGAAGGAAAGCAAAAAATGGGGACAGGGAGAAATTTGATGGCAAATTTCTCTGATAAAGGCCTCATTTCTCAAATATATTAAGAATTGAGTCAAATTTATATGAATACAAATCATTCTTCCATTGATAAATGGTCAGAGGATATGAATAGACAGTTTTCAGAAGAAGAAATCAAAGCTAGCTTTAGTCATAAGAAAAAAATGCTCTAAATTACTAATGATTACAGAAATGCAAATTAAAACAACTCTGAAATATCTTCTCCTACCTATCACATTGGTTAATATGATAGAAAAGGAAAATGACAAATGTTGGAGGGGATGTCAGAAAATTGGAACACTAATCTACTGTTAATGGAGTTGTGAATTGATCTAACCATTTTGGAGAGCAATTTGGAACTATACTTAAAGAGCTATAGAACTGTACTTTGACCCAGCAATGCCTAAGTCTGTATCCCAAAGAAAGCAAAGGGAAATGGACCAATTTAGACAAAAATATTTGTAGCAGCCCTTTTTATTGTAGAAATGAATTGGAAATTAAGGGGATTCCCATCAGTTAAAGAATGGCTGAGCAAATTTGGTATATGATAGTGATGGAATATTATTGTGCTATAAGAAATGATGAGCAGAGTACTTTCAGAAAAATCTGAGAAGACTTACACGAATAATGTAGAGTTAAGTGAACAGAACTAGGAGAACACTGCACATAGTAACAGCAATATTGTATGATGATCAACTGTGAATGACAGTTTTCCTCAGCAATACAGTGACCCAAGAATTCTGAAAGACTTATGATGAAAAATGTTATCCACCTCCAGAGAAAGACTTGATAGATTATGAATACAGATCAAATAATAATTTTTAAAACTTTCCTTTTTTTTGTCTGTTTTATTTTGCAACATGGTTAGCATGGAAGTATCTTTTACATGACTATATGTGTATAATTCATATGTAATTGCTTGCTAATTGAGGGAGTGGGGAGGGGAAAGAGGAGAAGAATTTGGAACTGACAATTAACAAAAGCAAAATTAAAAATTGTTTTTATATGTAATTTGAAAAAAATATATAACTTTCCAGACACACAAAAATGAATATATCCCCTACTCATTGCTCTGAGGGGTATAAGGTCCCCTTCTCTTCCAATTTTTTTATAGTATGATTTTTAATATTAAGATCACATGGCCGTTTAGAATGTGTTATAGGATATGGTGTAAGTTGGAGGCCTGGGGAATCCCAACATGGCCTACAAAACTATGCCCCAAATCAGATTAAAATGCATTTGGGGAATAATTAACAAAATAAATAAAAATATAATGATAGATAATGTGCATCCGTGGTTTTCTAAGTCAATGTGCCTGTCTGCAAGGATCCATTTTTATTTGAGTTTGACACCATTAGTGTAAGGCATTAATCTAAAATCTAATTTTTACCAGATTGCTTTCCAGTCTTCCCAGCAGGTTTGATTATTAAATAGGCAGTAATTTCTTAAATAATTTATACATTCTGCTTTATCAAACACTGAATTATTGAATTCTATTGTTTCTTATTCTCTTATGTAGTCTGCTCCACTGATCAATTTTCACTATTTTTAAAACAAATACCAAATTATTTTGTTGACTGGTGCTTTGTAATATAGTTTGAGGTGTGGAAGTACTATTCCCCTTTTGTCTCTACCTTTTTTCATCATTTCCCTTGATATTCTAGATCTTTTATTTTTTCCAAATGATTTTTTAAAACAAGCTCTGTAAAGTATCCCTTTGTTAACTTTATTGGTATGGCATTAAAAGTGCAAATTAACTTCGGTAGTGTTGTCATTTGGGTGGATGGATCCCCTGATGTTTTGTAGTTTTTTGGAATGAGATTTCCCTTTATATTATTGTTTCCTGAATTTTGTTATTATTTTATAGAAAAAGTATTTGTTTTTGAGGGTTCATTTTGTATCCTAAAACTTGGTTGAAGCTATTATCTCAAGTAGTATCTTTGCTGATTCTCTAGGATTTTCTTTGTAAACCATTATATTGCCAGCAAACAGGGATAGTTTTAGGTCCCTTTCACCTAAACTTGCACTTTGAATTTATTTCTCTTATGGCTATTACAAGCAATTCCAGAACTAAATAAAATAAAAGTGGGAAGACTGAGCACCCTTGTTTTACTCTTGTGTTTACTGAGAAATATTCTAGTATGTCCCATTCAATGTAATGTATGTTTTGTGGTTTTAGATACTTTTTATAATATTAAAAAGTACCTCTACACCTATTTTTAGCATAAATGAATGTTGTGATTTGTCAAAAGATTTTGCTGCATCTATTGAGATAATTATATGGTTTTGCATACTTTTAAAATATGATTATGTTAATTATTTTCCTAATGTTATCCCATCTTTGTATCCCTGCTATAAATCCAACTTCATGGAGAATTTTTTTTTTGCATGAACATTGCAATTTGTTTGACAAGATTTTATTTGAAATTTGTTAATCAATATTCACAAATGGCATTGGTCTGTGATTCTCCTGTGCTTTATCATTTCCTGGTTTAGGTTTTAGGACTACATTCATCGATGTGGAAAGAATTTCTTAACTTTTGAGATTTTTTTTTTTGTTTTGGTACTAGGCGTTATTTGAGAATTTGATAGAATTCTCCTGTGAATCCATCAGAACTAGAAATTCTACTACCCATCACCCATCTTTGGTAGTTCCTTCACAACTAGTTATATTTCCTTTTCTGCATACTATTTAAGATCTCTATTTTCCTGTTAGTTCAGCCATTTTATATTTTTTAATATTCCTCTATTTCTTTAAGGTGAAAACCTTGTTAGCATATAATTGCTCATTGTAGGTTCTGATAAATCTTTTTATTTCCTCTGGGGTCTTTTTCTGATTTTATCTTGCTTGCTATTTTATTGATTTGATTTTCTACCCTTTTCAAATTTGTCAATTTTATTAGTCTTTTCAAAGACCCAGCTTTTAGCTTTATTTATCATTTCCACCAGGTTTTTGCTTGTTTGTTTGTTTCCAGTTTGTTCCTTCTCTAACTTTTGATATCTCCTATTTGGTGCTTATTTTAGATCAGTTTGTTTGCAGGCTCTCTAATTTTTTAATTCATATTCAGCCCATGAGTCTTTTGTTTCTATTTTGCTAATGTATATTTGTAGGGATAAGATTTTCTCCCTGAGGACTGCTTTAGCAGCATCCCAGAAATTTTGGTCTGTTTTGCCGTCATTACAATCTTCTTTCACATAATTATTTCCCACCACCTTAACTGCCACACAAAAGTTCCTTTGATTCCAAACTTTCCTGCTTATTTTTCTTGCAAAGAGGGTAAATCCATCTCATTCTATAATACTTGAAATTTATATTTAGAATCCACATTTATTTCATTGTTCTGAGATATTTTCTCACATTAATGAATGTTTTTATTGTTACTTGTATTTTGTTTTGTTTCTATGATTTACTTATTTATTCATCCATTATTTAGGATTTCATTTTTAAGTTTTATTTGCATCTATGTCTCTTATTTGTGCTCTGTGAACTGATTAGTATTTTTATTGTGTTATGGGCTGTAAAGGATGTGTTTACTACTTCTGACTTTTCTGATTGCAATATTTTTGTGCCCTGATACATGGTCAGTTTTTTTTAAGTCCCATGAGGTGCTGAGAATATATTAATTCTTTAGTAGTTTTTTAAGAAGACTCCATAAGTCCTTTAGCTCTAGTTTCTCTAGCAATTTTTTTTAGTTCTATATTTTCTCTTTTGAAAATTTTTCTGTTAGACTTACACAATGCCAAGAAAGTAAAATTCTATTTGCATTGCTGTCCATATCTTCTAGTGGTTTAGCTAATTTTTCTTTTGTGAATTTAGATGATCAACTATGTGGCATATAGAAGTTTAAAATTGATATTGTTTTACTATCTAAGGTTCCGTTCAACAAAATGTAGTTTTCTTATTTGTCTCTTTTTGTGTTGTGGATATTTGCTTTTCTTTTGTCTGATAGCATGATTGCAAGTATTGACTTTTTTTTATTCATTGATACACTATAAATTTCTAGCTCCTCATTTTTATATTGCATATATCTTTGGTATTTAGGTGTTTTTCTTGTAAGCTGCAGATTGTAAGGTTTTATTTTCTTATCTAATCTGTCACTTATTTGTCTTATTGGATCATTTTATCTAATCACACTTAGTGGTCAGTTAGGTTTACATTTTCCTGCATTTGTCTCCAGTATTATTTCACCCCCCTCCGAGTTAAAAATTTCCCTCCTTTTCTTTCTCTGTAAGCATAATATTTTGTCTCTTCAATTATCTGAAGCACCTTCCCACTTCCCCTTTGTTACTTCTTTCCCTAGTTTTAGAGTTTTGATTAACTTATTAAGGTGCATACTGAAGTATCAAATACTTACAGATTATATTCATTGTAAGATCTTCATTTCTTTATATAGAGTATTTCTTTTCCACTATGGCTGGTGGTAGTATTGCAGAAGAAAATGGAACAGTGTTCCCTTCTCACCCAAGTGAAAGAACTTTCTCACTCACTTTTGAAGCTGTCTTTGGCATTTGTGAGTTGAGAAATCTGGAACCCGAGGCTGCTGCCAGTGGCGCCTTGAACACTGCTTCAGTCTTGTCCTTGCCACAGTGCTCTTCTGCTCCCCTGGCACAAAAGACCTTTTCTGTTGGCCTTCCAGACTGCCTTGGGCTGGAAATCTCTTTCTCTCTGTCGTTTTGTGGCTTCTGCTGCTCTAGAATTTGTTTAGAGTCATTTTTAACAGGTATTTTATGGGCTGTGGGAGGAGAGCTTCTAGAGGTGTGTCCTTCTACTCCACCACCTTGGCTCTGCCCCTGCAAGATAGATTTCTATACCCCTTTGCCTGTACATCTTATTTCTCAGTTGCATGTAAAAACAGTTTTTAACATTTGTTTTTAAAATGTTGAGTTCCAAATTCTCTCCCACAGCAATTCAATATAGGCTATTCATGTGTAGTTATGCAAAACATTTCCATAATAGTAATGTTGTGAAAGACTAACTATCTTTCCCTCCATTCTATCCTTCTCCCCATTTATTCTATTATCTCCTTTAGCCCTGTTCCTTTTCAAAAGTATTTGCTTCCAACTACTCCCTCTCCCAATCTGTCCTCCCTTCTATCATCTTCCCCTTCTTATCTCCTTCCCCCTACTTTCCTATAGGGTAAGATACCCACCTGAGTGTGTTTGTTATTCCCTGAAGTCAAATCTGATGAGATTAAGGTTCATTCATTCCCTTTCACCTCCCCCCTCTTCCACACCATTGTAAAAGCTTTTTCTTGACTCTTATGTGAGATATTTTACCAAATTCTATCTCTCCTTTTCTCCTTCTCCCTTTATATTCTTCTTTTGCTCCTAAATTTTATTTTTTTAGATATCATCCCTTCATATTCAACTTATCCAGTGCCATCTGTCTGTCTGTCTGCCTGCCTGTCTGTCTATCTATCTGTCTATCTATCTATCTGTCCCCTCCAGGTACCCAAATACTGAGAAAGGTCTCATGAATTACAAATATAATCTTTCAATGGAAATGTAAACAGTTCAACTTCAATAAGTCCCTTATGATTTCTCTTTCCTGTTTACCTTTTCATGCCTCTCTTGGGTCTTATATGTGAAAGTCAAATTTTCTATTCATCTCTGGTCTTTTCATCAAGAATGCTTGGAAGTCCTCTATTTCATTGAATTTCTGTTTTTCCCCTGAAGGATTATGCTCAGTTTTTCTGGATAGGTGATCCTTGGTTTTAATCCTAGCTCCTTTGACCTCCGGAATATCATACTCCAAGCCCTCTGATCCCTTAATGTAGAAGCTACTAGATCTTGGGTTATTCTGATTGTATTTCCATAATACTTGAATAGTTTCTTTCTGGCTGCTTGCAATATTTTCTCCTTGACTTGGGAATTCTGAAGTTTGGCTACAACATTCCTAAAAGTTTTCATTTCGAGATCTCTTTCAAGAAGCAATCAATGAATTCTTTCTGTTTCTATTTTACCCTCTGGTTCTAGAATATCAGGGCAGTTTTCCTTGAAAATTTCTTGAAAGATGAGGTCTAGGCTCTTTTTTTCATCATGACTTTCAGGTGGTACAATAATTTTAAAATGATCTCTCCTGGATCTATTTTCCATTGTCTTTTATCTTTTCATTCTTTTGGTTCTGTTTTATAATTCCTTGATTTCTCATAGAGCCATTGGCTTCCATTTGCTCCATTCTAATTTTGAAGGAATTCTTTTCTTCAGTGAGCTTTTAGAGTTCCTTTTCCATTTGGCTGGTTCTCCTTTTTAAGGCATTCTTCTCATTGTCTTTTTGGACTTCTTTTGCCATTTGGGTTAGTCTATTTTTAAGGTGCCATTTTCTTTAGTATTTTGGGGGGTCTCCTTTAGCTAGCTGTTGACTCATTTTTCATGATTTTCTTGCATCATTCTCATTTCTCTTCTCAAATTTTCCTTTATTTCTTTTACTTGATTTTCAAAATCCTTTGTGAGCTCTTTCATGGCTTGTGACCAATTTATATTTTTCTTGGAGGCTTTGGATGGAGGAGCTTTGACTTTGTTCTCTTCTTCTGGGTGCATGTTTAGATCTTCTTTGTCACCAAAATAAGATTTTATAGTCTGAGATTTTTTTACCGTGCTTACTCATTTCCCCAGACAAATACTTGACTTTTTAACTCATTGTCAAGTTAGGACTCTGCTTCCAGTGGGGGAGGGGTAGTGTACTGTCTCAGACTTTAGTATCTTTAGAGATACTTCTAGGGGTCTATAAATTTTCCGTTCCTCCAAGGTGGTATGATCAAAGGAGTGGTGTTTACTCCTGGCCTGGCCTGTGCTCTGGTCTGTGAGTGACCACAAGCACTCTTCTCTATCTTGGACCATGAGGAATATTCCCTCTCCAATGTACCATAAGCTTCACCACACCAGCACTCCTCCTTATCTCAGGACTGACACCCAGTACTCTGACCCAGATTTAAGCAGGGCAAGGCAAGAGAATCCTGCCTCAGCATCAGAAAAGACATACCTGCAATCCCCCCCCAATCAGCTGCTCAATCCCCACACCATCTGTGGGTGAGGAACTCTGGAAGCAACTACTGCCACTGCCTCCACCACTGCCATAACCTCCACCACCCTGGGATTAGGGCTGAACCATGCCATTTTTTCTCGCCCAGGTTCCACAGAGTTTTCCCACTTACCTTCTATGCTGTCTTTGCAGTTTGTGAGCTGAAAAGTCTGGAAGCCACCACAGCTGCCAGTGATTCAACTCCCTGAAGGGGGTTCTCTAGCCCTATTTGTGCTGGTGTGGGCATGACTCCTGTCAACCTTCCAGGCTATCTTGGGCTGGAGACTCATTCCATTCCATCATTTTGTGGGTTCTACAGTCCTAGAATTTGTTTAGAGTCATTTTTACAAGTATTTGTAGGGGTTTGGGGGAGAGTTCAAGCAAGTCCCTGCTTATCTCCACAATCTTGGCTCTACCTCCTCTATTTTTTTCTCTTTTAAACTATTCAGGAACCATCGTCCACACCATGACCTCCAATCCCTTGACCTCTCAGTTTTCTGCTAGACCATCACTCTTGCACTAAACACTTTCTCCTTCCCCCCCACCTCCCATCTCGACTTGCTAAACAAGTGCAGCTCTATACTGTCTTTTATTCTTGCGTCCTTGGTCCCCTTATCACATCACTGATTGCATCCTGCCAAGCCTTATCCTTGGATAACTCCCTCTATCAGTCATTTTCACTTCTACACGTGGGCTGCTGAACAGAGGTGTAGAAAATCATACAAGCATTCTGACTAAACATTTATATTGCGTAATCTTAACTGGGCTCTCATTCTTGCTAGGCGATCTTTCTATTCATCCCTTATCAACTCACTGTCCCAATCTCCGCAGTAGCTCTTCCAGACCTTTTCAATCCCCTTTAGACCTTCCTCCCCTCTCAACTGAGAATGTTGACTCATATTTTACAGAAAAAAATGAGACCATAAACTCCTTCTTTCTTCCTTATCTCCTATCACTGAAATACTTTCTGCTACTATTTCTTGCTTCATGCCTGTCTCACACAAAGAAGTGGCCTTACTCCTTACCAAGGCTAACTCCCTTAATAGGATTCAAGTGATCCCATTCCATCTCATTTTCTCCAACAGATTGTCCCTTCTGTTATCTTCACTACTGGCTTCTTCTCTACTGCCTACAAAACATGCCCATGTTTCTCTGACATTCAAAAAATACTCATTTCTCTAACAATTTCATATATATGTGTGTGTGTATGTGTGACACACACACACACACATGCATAGGAGATATAGATCTTTTTTGCTTTTTATGGCTAACCTCCTTGAGAAGGCCATCTCACACAGGTGCCTCCACTTCTTCTCCTCTCATTCTCTTCTTAACCCATTATAATCTGGCTTCTGATGTCATTATTTTACTAAAACTGTTCTTTCCAAAGTTACTAAGAATCTTTTAATTACCAAACCCAATGATCTTTTCTCAATCCTAATTCTCCTTGACCTCTCTTCATTGACATTGTTGATCACCCTCTCTTCCTTCTCTCTATTACTCTCTCCTGCTTCTCATCCTACCTATCTGACTAGCCTCCTTTGCAGTTATGCCCTCTAACCATAAATGTCTCACAAGGTTCTGTCCTGGGTCCTCATCTCTTCTCCCTTTACAGTATTCTAAATGGTGATTTCATTAATTCCCATAGATTTAATTACCATTTCTATGCTGATGATTCTCAAGTATACCTACTCTTCTCTAACCTCTCTGCTGACTCTAGTCTTGTATCTCTAACTGCCTTTCAGACATCTTCAAGTGATATAGACATCTTTAACTCAACATGTCCTAAACTGAACTCATTGTCTTCTGTCCTTCCCCAATTTCATACCAATATTGAGGGCACCACCATCCTTCTAGTCTCCCTGGATCACAGCCTAAATGTTATCCTCACTATTGCTCACTTCCCATATTCAATCTGTTATCAGGGCCCATCGATTTTGCCTTTGAAACATCTCTCTACTATGCTCCATTTTCTTCTGTAATACCACCACCACCCTTGTGCAGGTCCTTGCTACTTCAGGCTTAGACTATAGCAATAGGTCATTGATGGGTCTGTCAACCTCATCTCTCCCCACTCCAATCCAGCCTCCATTCAGCCACCAAAGTGATTTTCCTAAAACACAGTCCATTCATGTCACCCCCTACTTTATTAACTCTATTAACTTTCTGTCATCTTTAGGATCAAATATAAAATCCTCTGGAGTTCAGAGTTTTTTTGTAATCTACTCTTTCTTTACCATTCTAGTTTTTTAAAATATCTTACTTCTTCTACCTTCTCTTGGATCCAGTGACACAAGCTTCCCTGCTGTTTGACAGATATGATACTCCATCTCTTGGCTCTAGGTATTTTCTCTAGCTATCTCCAATGCTTGGGATGCTTTTCCTCCTCCTTTCTTCCTCCTGGATTCCCTGGCTTCTTTCTAGTCTCAACCAAAATCTAGTCTCTTACAGGAAGTTTTTCCCATTCCCTTCTTAATTCTGGTGTTTTCCCTCTTATTTTTTCCTATATGTAGCTCATTTATACATATGTTTGCTTGTTTTCTTCTCTATTAAATTGTGAGCTCCTTTGGGCAGGAACTGTGTTTTGCTTCTTTTTGTACAATCAGCACTTAGCAAAATGTGGTATAATAGTCTTTAATAAATGCTTCTTGACTGGCTATTGAATGATTGTCTTCTGTGGTTTCATGCTCTCTTGGAAATCTATAGGAATCTCTAGGGCCCTTTACCTCATCAGGAGTTGAATATATATATCCAGACTCAGTTGATCTGGAAGACATATTTCTTTCTGTTGTTAATATTTTTACAATTAGTTTATCTGCTGTTTCTGAAGATCTTTAACTGAGTATTTGTGTTCCTAAGATCTTCGGTAATTTTGGTCTTTTTTCCTTATATTCCTGTTACTCACTTTCTGACTCATTCCCTTTTGATGACAGAATTCTCCATTGACTAGACCTTAAAGCTATCTCAACTTCCACTTATCCTGGGTAATTCATGTTTTATTGGCCTCAGTCTCTGCCCTAAGTGACTTCAGGGAGGACAGAATAGCCCCTAGCTGAGTTCTTTCTCTCAGGCTTAGTGGAGTGCCTTATAGATACATATTTGTGTCTTGTACCAGTTTTTTTCTGTCCCTCAGATCTCTGGTTAGGCTCTGTTTCAGCATAGAATGATGCTTTGCTGCTTCCCAGACAGCACAAGTTTCTTGCTTTTGATTTTTCATTACACTTGGAGTAAAAGACAAGGTAGAGTTGAATTCTGTTGTAAACCTATGTGTTGATTTATGCAGCCCTATTTCAAGTGTAGTAGATGGTGTGGGAAGGTGGACTGAATGAATGCATTAGGGGTTATGGATTAGTCTTTTCAGCTATTAGTTGATTGAATTGTTGCCTCATTTGGGTTTGGGGTGTTTTAGACTGTAGAAGCAGCTGCAATTACTTTATCTCTTGCTTATAATTCTTATTTTGAAAAGGTTATGAGGTTGTGAGGATCTGAGAAAATGTCTAGTTTTCCATCTTGTTGTTCATGTGATCACAGGAAGACTTATAACACCTGCTCTGCTGCTAGTTCACTACAGCATGATAATGTCTCTGGAGGTCAGTTACTTTATCTATAAAATGAAGAAGTTGGTCTAGGTGATCTTCAAGGTCGCATCCAGCTCCCTAATTCTGAGACAAGCTTGTTTTCTATTACTTTTCCTCATTAAGGCTACAGGCAAAAGACTATTCAATACAAAGTAAGACAAATAATTATCTGTAGCTGGAAAATAACTTTTATGTTTAGAAGGTTTAGCTAAAGTTGGAATTAATTATGAGTGGGATATAAACTCAGCCATACTACATGTTTGACATCCCAGCTGATTAATGTTTTAGATATTGAGTGACAATTGAAATAGCTCTGCTCTTTAAACTTCTAATAGGGAAACATTGATCTCTCCTGACTCAGTCCTCCTGAACCCTCCTGAAATCTAGCCCCTGATTCCTTGGAATAGCTTTCCTATCTGGCCCGTAGTCTACCAGTGTGAGCATTCATTCCAGAGTACTGGAAATTAACATATTTAAGTAGACAGTACTTTGATGCTATATATAATACACTGTGTCCTTGCGGTTATTTGTCATTTGGTTTCAAAAAGAACTTACGTATGAATCAGACATGAATGGGGCAGAGGTCAAAGTCATCAGCCTCACTCTCCTCCCAAAATGTGTGGTTACTTATAGGGAAAGGCATGGAGAAAAGTGTGATGACTGGGGGTCATTAGAGTGACAGAGTGAAATGGTGTGGTGACCTAAGCTCTATATGTGTGTGTGTGTGTGTGTGTATGTGTATTGGTATAGTTGATTAACAGTCCTCTGAAAGAGTTTCAGATTGTGGTAAAATGGACACAAGTGGTGTTTGTATACACTGGGTTGACTATGTGGATTGGTAATTGTTGAATTGACTTGTGCAATTGTTTAATTAAATTGTACTTCTACAGAGCTCAGACATAGATCATATTACTGAGGTGCTGGACACTGATGATCTGTACCCCATGCCTGAGGTCATAGGATTTTGAAGTTGGAAAGATTTTATCCAGTTCAAACTCCTCATGTTACAGATGAGAAAACTGAGACCTCTAAAGGTGAACTGACTTTCCCATGGTTATGTAGCAGAGCAAGGACTCAAACCAGAGTTTTCTAATTCAAAGACCTGTGCTCTTACACAACACTGACTATGGAAGTCATTATATACTTTTGAAGTGGCAAATATGATGAAAACTATATGTTGTACACAACAAGTGCTCACATTTTCTACTATTAGACAAATATTGTTTTAATGGCTACATGAAGGCATTTAGAGCAGCAGAATGTTGCTAATTAGAGAGTGATAAAGTACTGGGGATGAAGCTTAAATATTTTGGTCACATAATGAGAAGACAGGACTCATTAAAAAAGACCCTGATGTTGTAAATGATTGAAGGCAAAAGGAAAAGGGAACAGCTAAGGATGAGATGGATAGATGTTATCTTGGAAACAATGAATATAAACTTGGACAGACTTGGCGAGATAGGGGAAGATAGAAGGGCCTGGCATGCTATGGTCCATGGGGTCACATGACTGAATAGCAACAACAAAAGCACTGGACTTTGAGTCAATAGATCTGGGTTTGAATCCTGAGGAACCCTGAGAGCTACTATGCCTGAAACTTTGGGCAAGTCCCTCTCCAGTTTAGGTCTTAGCTTTCTCATTTGCAAAACAAAGGCGTTAAATAGAGCAAACATTAGAAACTCTAGGGCCCAGGTCCAAATAAGTCAAGTGGGGCACAGTCATGGTCTTATCCAACCCACTCACCAAAGGGATGCCTAAGATTTACTCTATATTTCTGCTTAGGACTATGCCTTTCTGACTGATCTCTGACTGCTCCTTATTTTGGTACTGGTCCACTAGGAACCTGGAGTCTATCTCTCCTTCCTACTGTTGTGTGGAGATCCACCATAGGAAGGAAATTCAGGCTTTCATGTCAGTTCTCTGGGTCAAAGTTCTAGCTACCTCATCCTAGTTGAGCTTCTAGGTTATAACATAGGACATCTAAAGTCCTTCCAGCCTTAAAAAATGTGTGATCATATATGGGGCAGGAGCCCAGTTAAGAAACTGTTGCATTAATACAAACATATTTTAATGGGGTAGTGATGGTGCAGAGGAAATTAAGCTACAATAAACATATAATATATGTTTTTTAAAAAAAGTTAATCTCATTATGGATTACATTGTTGATGGAGGAGATGATGTACATTTACGTACATTGATTTCTCTTAAATTACTGCATAGTCCACAAATAGGATTGTAGCTGGTACCAAGATCAATCAAAAAATGAATAATTTTTTAAAAATCTGAAGAGGTTTGTTTTTTACCTTACAAAAACTTTGCCTTGTTCTTTTAAAAATGATTTTCCTTAATGGGTCAGCCAACATGTTACTTGTTGATTTGCCATCTTGCTTATTTGAATCAAACTAGAATCAGAGATTTAGAGCTGAAAGGAGCCATCTGGTCCCACCTCTTTATGACCCAAAGAGAGTAAGTGACATCTTAGGTCCTATGGATAGTAAGCAACAAACTAGGATTTAGACTCAGGTCCTCTGGCTCCAAATCCAGCATATTTTAAAAGAAATAATAAACAATACACACTCCATTGACATTTGAGTGGTATACTACTGCACAAAGAAGGCTACTCAAGGTCAAGAACAACCAGAAGTTCCATCAATGGAGTTGATCAGCTGATGACAGTGAGGTGACTTGATTTAGTGGTGTCAAAGATTACTATGGAAGAAGTAATGTTTTGTTTGACTCAAAAGAAGCACCTTAAGTATACTAGAAAGCAGTGTGATATTACTGCACTTGCCTCTAGGCCTCTGTTGGTGGTTCATTTTGAAGTCCAATCACTCTGCCCCCAAGAAACAGCATTGCTTACCACAAAAAGCTCAACAAAAACTGCTGCTAAAATTGCGGCATGGTCAGTCATGTTTCTTGAAATCAATTTTCAGATCAGGTAGCAGCCTGATGCAAAGAAGCGAGCAGCAGAATATTTCTTTTGACTGCCAAACTGAGATACCCTGGACCTTTCAATAGCCAGGTAATAAATAAAAATATATGCATTTATTTGGGAGCATTATTATTCTAAATGGCTTGAAGCCATATTTTCATCCTCCATCACCATGGAAACAGTTGTAAAAAATCTTAGAGATTCCTCAGAAACAGGACTACCTACACCCATGGTAATGGTAATGGAGTACAATGGATCTCCAAGGAAATAATGGGCTACTGGACTGCAAATAGTATGACCCATAAGAAGAAATCTCTTCTTGTCTAATGGACAAATTGGGGGTGTGAGTGGGCAGACAAAAAAGAAAAGTCAAAAAAACAAAGCAAAAAAAATATCAGGCAGTTTTGAAGTAGTTTACAAGCATACCACTCTCCAAAGTTGAATTAACTTTCTCTCTTTCTGAGGGAATGTTCTGCTGAGGTGTTGACAGTGGAATGATTTCATCCATATTCAGAGAGTACATGCCACACAGCCATTATGGATCAGACAAGAGTTGTATAAAAATGAGTTGTCTAAAGGAAATAGTCAATCTGCAATGCCAAAGACTAGAGAGCTCTCCTTCAAGGTGAACCATGCCTTTAGTCATTTGAATTTAAAAAAAAAAATGATGGAACTTGATACCTTTCAGAAAGCTAAAGGAAAACTAAAATAGATTGGGATTGGCACCACTTATTAATTGTGATTCTAAATATTTAGAAGTGTTACGTACTATCTCTACTGGTCCTATATGCCTAGCTGATTTCTGTTCCTGAGCAACTTTGAATGCTACAAAGGTGGGGAATTATGGATGAGTATACAAGTGTTGATTTTTAAAAGTTTGGTTAATGGCTTTATGTGTAGCTCTGACTTTCCTGGTGTATGATAATAAACTAGCATTAATCTAGCACTTTAAGGTTTGCAAAGTGCTTTACAAATTCCATATTTTATCCTCACCACTTTGGATTGTAGGTGTTATTTTTATCCCTATTTTACAAATGAGAAAACAGAAGCTTAAGAGGTAGGTGACTTGCCTAGGGGCACAGCTAGTAAGTATGGGAGCAGATCTGAACTCAGATTTCCTTGCCTTCAATTCAGTATTCTTTCCACTTCTCCATCTTGCTACCTAGATGCCTGAAAGTAGCCTAATGCCATAAGCATCCTATTCCCAGCACCCCATCCACAGTTCCTTAAAAAAAAAAATCTGTTTTCCCAAGATCTTAAACCTGATTTCCAATGGGAAGAAGCCTGAAGAAATTTGGACTCTTTTCCAAATATTTTTGTCCTTTTCTAAACCGAATAGAACCTCTCAATCTCCCTAGATTCACACAGTTTCAATAATATCCCATCTTTCAAAGGAAATGTAATAATTCCATAGAGAACTTAGCACTTCTGACAGCTTACCTCCTACTGTCTTCCTTGCTTCATAAATTATGCTGCCTCTGAATGTGAGCTGGGCAGCACCATTTTCCTGGCCCCTTGTGAGTCATGATTTCTCTTAACTATGTCAATGCCTCTTCAGGCGAGCCGCTCCTTTTGGGTAGAATGGGCTGTGAACTGTCTCATGGAGGGCAGATTGCTAATTATATACACTTATTATCATCATCATCATTATTATTTATTATTATTATTTTACATTTTCAAGGTAACTAATAACTATTCACTTTAAGAATGACTTCCAAAATAAAAAAAAAAAAACCACATTACTGTTTAATTAACAATCTGCTCTCTGTAATATAGTGTGACCTGAAAAGCCACTCTGACGGTAATATGCTGTTATCATTAAAATTAACTAACAAACCAGAAGAATGGTGCAGTTCAGGTCAGATATGGAGAAAGCATAATTAAAAGAAAATGAAACTAAAAACAAGCACCAGACCAGAAGATCAACACAGTGCAGACAGCCAGAGTGCCAGCAGCCTCCCCAGGCTTCGAGGCTGTGCACCACAGTCCTGACCTGCACCTCCCTGGCTTTTCCAATCTTCCTTCTTTTACCAGTTTGGTGTTTTGGTAATGGAGGGACAAAGAAGAGAGGGTGGGGCCATTCCTGTCTTTTATCCATTATTGTGGCAGCCTAGATATTCCTTAATGGATATGGTTCCATGTCCTGTAACTTATTTGGTATTCTTTACGTAGGGAAAGAGAAAATCCTGCTTTGAACTTTATAAATACTTACATGAATTCATTTATTCCTGGAGATCAGAACTACTAAAATATTTCCTAAGCAACATAGGTAGCTCCTGACTTACAAATGACTCATTCATATGAACAGTACAACTGCTCCCGGTCACTAAATCCCTCCTCTTCCCCCCTCCTTGTCTTCCAACTTCTCTAAATCTCTCTCTCTTTGTCTCTGTCTCTTTCTGTCTCTCTCTGTCTCTCTTTCTCTTTTTGTCTGTCTCTGTCTCTCTCTCCCTCCCCCTCCCTTTTCTTTCCCTCTTCCTCTCTTGCTCCCCTACTTCCTTCCCCTCTATTCCTTTTCCTCTATTCCTCCCCCTCTCTTTCTTTCTCCTCTCTCCACACTCCTTATTCCCCCACCCCCTTCTTTTTCCTCTCCTCCCCACCTCTCTGTTTGGGAAACACTATAGCCCCCTGTAGACCAACAGGCCCCCTCTTTTCTTTCTCAGGTGAAAATCTTCCTTGGTCTAACCCCTGCCTGCCCCTTCCTACTCTTCACAGATCCAAGGGACTCAGAGTTCAGTCTCCAAACCCAGAAATTAACTCTAAAAAGTTCAGGATTCAGTGTGGTCCAAGACTCAGAACTATACTTAGTACTCTCTTATCTCCACTATGGGTTAAGGAGACATTTGTGGGCTGGTCTTGGAATCTGACCAGTCTTTATATCATTATTCTAAGACTTGGACCATAAGTCTGTTTTCAGTAATGAATTTCTAGAAGGCAGAAGTGAGCCCAGGGGTTACTTGCTTACAATCCTTGGATGTTGTAAAGAACAATTGAGGGGAGAGGAAGGTAGGATTGGACTACTTGGGATGCTATGGAGTAAGATGACAATACTAGTCATTTGGTGGAGTGAAAGAGACTAACTGCTGTTTGACTGAGGTAAAGTGCATTCAGTGAAGAGTGTGTTACTTGTGGGTGTAAAGAACATTTGTTCAAAAATAGAAAAAGAGTGATTACTGGAGAAGAAATAGTGAGTCTGAAAAGTCTGAAAGATTCAGACAGCCATGATTTTGTAGATGTCTGTGTTGGCCTAGGTGCTATGCCTAATGTTGCTGCTGATCCTAAACTAGAAGAGCAAGCTTTGGAAGATGAAGCTGAAGTCAGGGCCTTTCTACTTCTGCCCATCTGGATGGTGCTGGTAGAGCTTTCCGTCTCTAACAGTGCTGTACTAGGCATTCATAACGCCAGCAAAGGAGCTCCTATAGATTACCCATTATCTCTATGGGAAGACATATTCCAAGTGCCAAACAACTGACTTACAAATAAACTTTCAGACTACAAGCTAGCGATGGTCCTGAATAACATTTTTTTTCAGGACTTCAATAGAGTTTGGTTTATTTTTATGTTTAAAAGTACTGCAGGAGATCACTCAGACCTTGATGAAAATTGAATGGAGATTTGAAAGATCTTTCCCTCAGTACCAAAAAAATTCTTACCTGTTTTGCTTTTAAAGGTGTGTGTGAGATAGTACTAGATGTGTGTGTGTGTGTTTGTGTGTGTGTTTGTGAGAGAGAGAGGGAGGAAGAGAGAGAGAGAGAATCTAAACTGTAGTATAGAATCAGTAAAATGTGGAGCTATAACTTCCCTATAAAGTAGTCATCCCATTCCTAAGTTTGGTATGTAATATTTAGACCATCTATGAATTAAGTTCTTAGCCAGTTAACAGGCAGGTGATAAGTGGCAATCAGTTGACCAAGCCTACACCACGGGCCACACAGAATCAAGATGAGCCCCAACATAGCTCAAAATATTATGTGACATAAGTTGTTTGCTCCGGGTCTTAGAGCCTTTGAGCCTCCTTTTAAATGATCTTGCCTATACCTGCCCATGAATTCCTTTAACCTATTCTAAAACAGAATGCGACCAGACCCTTAGGAGAATGTCACTCCTTCCTTATTTCCTTTATAATTATTTTTAATTTGAAATCATAAAAATATAGTTAGCCTTCATGTTATTAATATTCCACAAAACAAAATGAACAAAACATTTGTGATAGAACAAATTTCTTAAATCTTTCAAAATTGTTTTTCTTTGCAGTGTTGCTTTTTATAGAAAGGTCTCCTGGTTCTGCTCACTTAAGTCTACATCAGTCAGTTCATACATGTCTTCTCAGGTTTCCCTGAAACCGCCCCTTACATCATTTCTTATGGCACAGTAATATTCCATTGCACTAATATACAACAATTTATCCAGACATTCTCTAGATGATGGGCACCCCTTTAGTTTCTAGTCCTTTGCTGCAACAAATAGAACTGCTAGGAATATTTTTTGTACATACGAGTTTTTTCTCTCTTTTTTAAATCTCCTTGAGAGTACAGGCACAATAGTGATATCTCTGGGACAAAAATGTATAGATAGCTTCACAATTTTGGAAGCATAGTTCCAAATTGTTTTCAAGAAAGGCTGGGCCAAGTTATATCTCTACCAGCAATGTGTTACTACATCTGTCTTTTCAAAACTCCTCCAATAATTCTCATTTTTCTTTTTTGGTAATCTTTGCCATTATGTTGGGAATGAAATGAAACGTCAGAGTTATTTTAATTTGAATTTCTCTAATTAATTTTTTTCTTATAGCTTCTGATAGCTTGAATTTAATTTTTGGTTTCTTTCTTTCTTATCTGAATAATTTTCTTATGTATATTGGCTATTAGATATTTATCAGAGAAACTTGTTTCAAAGATTTTTTTTCCACAGTTAGCTTTTCTTTCTAATTTGAACTTCACTTTTACTTATATAATTAAAAAAATTTTTTATGTAATCAAAATTGTCGATTTTTTCTTCTTCAGTACTCTTTCCCCTGTTTAATCATGAACTCTTCCCCAATTCATAACTGTGAAAGATATTTCTTTCCCTACTCTTCTAATTTCTTTATAATGTGATCTTTTGTATCTAAGTCATGTATCCATTTAGAGCTTCTCCTACTGTAATTGAAAGGATGAGGATCTAAGAGTCAACCAATCAAATCACCCTCACTTCACTTAAGGTAAGTGTAAAGATGCTATATCTTGACACTTTAACAAGGTGAGAACACTTCCAGATTGAATAAATCAACCAATCATGGACTTTAGATTTAGTATGAAAAAAGTACTTTATCAATACAGATACTTATAAAAGCTATTGGATGAACTGGGGTGATATTGCATTACATTAGAAGTGCGTCTATAGTCATGGAGGAAATACAGCCACACCCTGGGTGAATTTTGTATCGAATAACAGACCAGTTTGAAAAATGGAGATTCAACTTTCCTGTAGCTATTGAGAGCTTTTTAGTCAAGCTCCTGAGAAGGAATTGCTTGGGAAGTGTACATGCAGGTGAAAAGAAGAATCTCAGCTCCACCTGGACCTCAGCCTGGATTTTGGTTTCCTCCTCACCACATCTTGGCTAGAACAGGACCTTGTGAGTTTCAATAGGTCCATAACTTTTTGGAGTTTCCATTGGAGACCTAGAGGTGTCTCAGGAATAGCTGAAAGCAGTGTCTGCCTCAGGAATCAAGAACAAAGTGGAAGCAGTGAAGAAAAGCGGATTCTAGACTCTACAAGGAGCCCAAGAGAAAAGGTACACTATTCCAAGGAGCCGGGTGGGGAACATCCTAAGGACTTCATGAAGGGGAGAAAAGGACTTCCAGGATCTATGAGTTACTCCCTTTGAAACACAGTGAACTCTAAGCTTGAGCCCACATTCCTGCAAGCTTTGTATATACTGGTGGGAAAAATGCATCACCAGTTTTCAGTGGGATGATGTTTTGTACCATATGTCCTAACTACCTTAGTAAATACCCACTAAAATGTATTTAGTTTGGCTGACTAATTGATATAAACCAATAATCATGGGGAAAGGCAAACACAATGTTGGGAGCATTAGGAAGCCGCCCCCAACTACCGCAGGTAACAACTACTAGAACTCCGAGAGTAACACCTGAGTTCTGGGGATTGGAGCTCCTAATATGAGTTAGGGTTGAGAGAATAGCTATAATCTATGCTGGATTGAGTATACTAGGTGACAAATGGGTATGAACTTAATTTCTGCCACACTACTTTCCAGTTTCCCCAGGACTTTTTGTTGAATAGTAACCCCTTATTCCAGCAGTTATAGGGTATATGTATTTACTGAACACCATGCTATTATATGTTCATTTGCTTCTGTATATTGTATGCCATTAGGTGTACTATTTCACTGATTGACTTTCTACTTTAACAAATGCAGAAGAGTTTGGATGGATATTGCTTTGTAGTATAGATGAAGATCTGGTGCTTCCTACCTTTTTCATGCTTCCCATAATACTCTTAACCTATTGTTTTTCCATATGATTTTGTTATTAAGTTTGTGAATCTATCAAGTAAATCTTTGCTAGTTTGTTATCTTTCTAGGACTTATTTTGTAGATGAGTTGTTTTAGGTAGGAGATTACCAATTTCTTTTATTTTTTCATTCTTTTAATATGTTCTCATACTATATTTCTTATCTCATGGAATGATTGATTTCTGTTTGATCCATTCTAATTTTTAGGGAATTCATAACTTGGGTAAAATGTTGCACCTCTAGTACTTAACTGCTTATTCTCCTTTCAGTTATTTCCTATAAGGCTTTCACTTTATTTATAACATCCTTTGTAATCTTGCTTTATCTCCTCTAGAAATTCTGATAGACCTTGTGGCCAAACAAACCTTTTTCTGAGTCTCTGCCCATGAAGACTAGAGCACAGGTTTAAAAGGACTACAGAGGCTGGTATTCATCTTGTATTAACCAGCCACTTGAGCCCCATGCTTCTACCATTTCTACCTGCCATCCTTGTTGAGTGGTCTGAGGTGACTATGGTGTCCTTGCTAAACTCCCCTCACTTCTCAACTCTCCCAACCCTGGTCCCATATGTTGATCTGCCTTTCTCCTATATTTCCCCATCCAGGATAGTATATCATTCCAAATACATCTAAAGCTTTTCTTTCTTCTCTGAAATGTTTACATGTCTGTTTAACTGCTACCAAATTATAGCTTAAAATAAAGTAGGATACATTGTAGCCATTATTGATTTGTATAAGTTTCATTACTGTGAATGGGGATCCAGAAATAAAGAAAGTGATAGGAAGAGAGAGAGAGACAGAGACAGAGGCAGAGAGAGAGACAGAAAGAGAGAGACAGAGAGAGAGAACCAACATGGATTAGCATTTGGAACTGTCAGGATTTTGTCTCAGCTGGGGGCTCCAGCACTAAATGAGAGAGAATCTTTCTGATTTTATATTCTAAAACTTCTTCAAGCAGGGCAAAAGCTGAATCTGTGCTTTCCCCTTGACAAAAGCTGGAGCCATGTAAAAAAGATTTAAGTGGTGGTAGAAGGCTTGATTACTTAGGAGAATCATGGTTTCCCTCAGAAACAGTTAGCTTCAGGCAGTTTTACATCTCCTTTGTTTTCTCCCATATTGAAAGGCATCATCTGCTTCAGAAAAAAAGGGTCTGAAGGAAGACACTGACTAAGGGAAAACTGAGTCTATATGGATGGCAGAAGAGAGGAACTGGGAAGACGTAGCTCCACCCACACAAAGCTTGGGGGTCATCTAAGAGGAAACAACTAGTTTTCCTGTTTGTTCAAATACCCCCAAACTCACAGAATGGTGAACCTCCTCCAGACTTCCCTATTGATGTTGATACATCACCATCTTTCTAATCATTCTGATTTGCAACTGAGGAGTCAGCCTTGAATCTTCACGCTTTCTTGTAATCTACATCTGATCAGGTGACAAGATACGTCTAGTCCGGTTCCATAACATCTTTTACATTTGTTCCCTTATTCATACTTACACAAGACTCTACTGTGGTTAAAGCCCTCATCGCCTATCACATGATGAGACCATCATGGTCTTTTCCTGCTTCCAATTTTCCCCTCTCTAATTCATCTTTCATAAAACTGCCAAAATAACCTTCCTAAAGCATGGGCCTGATCTGTCACTACCCTGCTCAAGATTCTTCAGTAGCTCCCTATTACTCCTAAGATAAACTCCTATTCCGTGTTTAAAATCCTTCATAATCTGTCAGTACTTATCTTTTGAGATAGTCACATTATTCTTCTTCCTCACATACTCTATATTCTAGCCAAGGTGGATTTTTTGCTGTTCCCTGAACTCAGTATTTAATCTCCAAGTTTCCTACCAGTGCACAGGCTGTCTCCCATGCCCAGAATGTTCTCCCTTTTCAACTTCTTATAATCCTTGACTTTCTTCAAGGATTGCTTTAGGTGACAGCTCCTCTAGGAAGCCTGTCCTAATATCCCATTTTAGTGATTCCCCCCTCCACTTTATCGTGCAATTATTTATTTATACACACATTTCCTAGTGGAAAATAAACTCTTTGAAGGTAGAGATTTTTTTTTAATCTGCAACACCCAGAACAGTGTTTTACACATAGGGGATTTTAACAAATGGTGGTTAAATTGAATTGAATTGAATTAAATTGAGGAATTATTCTAATTCTAATGTTTGTCATTATTTTAAAAACATGTTTTCTAATTTGATGAAATAGTTTTTCATTTCCACATTTGTTTATAATGGATTATAGCAAAATGGTCATGAGACTGAAAATATACATACTTTTGTGTGTATATGCATATATGTAGATTCACATATGTATGGAAAAAACATTTATTAAGCACTATATTAGAGTCTTAAATAGGAAAGTGAGGTGGTCATAGGTATCAAGGAACTCACATTTTAATTGAATATGTATACACACATATAGCAATATATACTTCATATTAATAGGATTCTAAGAATATTTTATTAGAATTAGGAAGACCTAGCTTTTACACATGGTTTTACCATTACTATACCCTTTCTGCTTGGAGAAGTATGGGCCTCAATTTCCTCACCTGTAATGAGGGCCTTGGACAAGATCTTCCAAATGTCTTTTAGTCCTAACATTCTATAATTCTCTGATTCATCCATTGGTAACCTACTCTCTTGGCCTAGGCTTGTCTTCTTGCAGACTCATCAGAATGCTTTGGAATTTTTTAATGGGACATTCATTTCAAAACTAGGACTGTTTCTCATTCTCTTCTGCCCTCCCCCTCCCCCCTTGGTGATGACATGTAGCTTCTTTTGCCTAGACTGTGCCTGCTGCCATCTTTAGGGTCAAACTGCCTACCACCTTTACCATCCGTGATGAAACAGAGTTCTAGGTAAGAGATAGTTGCAATTTGGCAGTCAGACCTACAGCCTTTACACCCTCCTCCCCCTACAGTGGGGCAGAAGTGGTATAGTGGATAGAAGGCCAGTTGGAATCAAGAAAACTCATCTTCCTGAGTTCAAATCTGGCTTCAAACACTTACCAGTTGTGTGACTCTGGGCAAGTCACTTAACCCTGTTTGCTTCAGTTTCCTCATCTGTAAAATGATCTGGAAAAGGAAATGGCAAGCCACTCCAGCATCTTTGCCAAGGAAACCCCAAATGGGGTCATGAAAAGTCGGTTGTGACTGAACAATACCCTCCACCCTCCCACTCCCCATGACCTTGGCAATTCCCCTTGATCTTTTGGACAATTTCTCCACTGCCAAAACTGGCATGATAATTCATGATAAGTCATGATAATTCACACACACACACATACACACACATGCACACATACACACACACACACTGTATCATTTGGGCATATTGTGATGAAATGTTCTCTGGGATCTGTGAATAAAGTTTGATTTCTGTTCTGTTTATTACTCTTATCAAGACCAGAGCATCTGTGTTAGGGTCCTCCCTTCCTGGTCTTCCATCAGCTTTTCCTCCATGTCTCTGCCTCCACCACCAAGGAGGGCCAGTTCACCAGCTGCAGGAGAACTTGATTAGCGGCTGGCTTTTGTGCAGAAGCCCTTCCCTGTCTGCATCGATCTCACTTGCTTTCACTTTCCAAGCAGCAGCTCTGCTGAGAAGGAGCCTCTGCCAGGCAGCAGCCTGCACATGGCAGTTGTTTGTGAAGGAGACAATCTGTTGTCTGGTCAAGGTGAGTCTTGGGCAAGTTACCAAACCGTGTTAATTTTGTTTAAATACTAACAGCTTACACATTTTCATTTAAAATCTACTAGCTGGCCAAACCCTCACAATAGCAAGTTTCAAAGACAATTTTTTATTGCTGAGTGATAAGCCTTTTTAAGGAAGACAAATTATGTTTAATATTTAAACAGTTTCTGTTTTGCTGAATTCTTTCCTATCTGGATATTAACCAGATAGTTGCTGAAGTTTCCTCTCTGGAGTCATGCAGAATGTTGTTTCAAACACTCTGTAAGTGGTGAGCTCTCCTGTGCTCTTTAGTGCTTTTCTGTAACTGAATTCATCTCTTTAAACCTAATTCACACATAATATTCTAAAATATCTCTGTGCCATATTCCCCTTTTGGACTATAAACTCCATGAGGTCAGGATGTGATTTATTTAAGCTTTGTAACCTAGCCAGCACCAAACACAAGGTGAACACAACAGCACATACACACACACACACACACACACAATAGGTATTTGGTAAATGGGATTAACCATGGAAATGAGTAGTCCTAGGATCTGAAATCATCATATTTCATTATAAGATGGTACTCAGAGGCAACTAGGTGGTGCAGTGGATATAGCACTGGACCTAGAGTCAGGAAGAACTAAATTCAAATTCAGTATTTAGATGCTTTAGATATTTAGATATTTTAGATGCTTACTAGTTACGTGATGCTGGGCAAGTCATTTAATCTCTGTGTGCCTCAGTTTCCTCATTCTTAAAATAGGTAGAATTATAGCCCCTACCTGCCAGAGATCTTGTAATGAGAAAATGAGTTAATGTTTGTAAAGTGTTGTGCAAACCTTAAGGTAGTATGTAAATGCTAGTAAGTGTTATCATTAGACTCCTAGTAGCAGGTTAGAATTGTGTTTGTTACTAGCAGCCAAAATCAATGGAGCTAAGATAGATGAGAAACCATACTGGGGGTGGGGGGTGGGGGGTGAAACCCAACAACTTTATATCAAACAACTGTTAAGTTTCTTTTATCTAGGATACATGGGGAAAAGACCAAGAGGCATTCCACAAAGGAGAAGTAGTCAAAACATATGAACAAACAGTTCTCCAAAGAAATGCAAACTATTACCAATCAGATGAAAAAATTGCTCCTAATCATTAATGATACAAATTTAAATCAAAAGAACTCTGAGGTTTTATCTCACATCTAGAAAGCTGGAAATAATAACAACAAACAATAATAGTGTTGAATCAGACTACAGAAAGATGGGGAAACTAATGTGCTGTTGGTGAAACTATGAGCTGATTCAACCATTATGGAATAATTTAGAATTATGCTAGAAAGTTATTAAAATGTCATAAGATTTAAAGCTAAAAGGGACGTCAGAGGTCATCTCAAGTTTACCCTTTTCCTTTTATAAATGAAGATCCAGAGATCCAGGGAATCTAAGGAAATTTATCAGGGATAAACAGTAAATATCAAAGATTTTATTTAAACTGAAGTCCTATGACTGTAAAGTCAACCTTGCTTCTCATATTTTTTGACTCCAGAGATATGATAAGATATTATAAGAAAGGCATCTTATATCCCCAAATATTAACAGCAAGATTTCTTTATGGTACCAAGGAATCAGCTGAGTAAGTAAATAAATTATGGCACACAAATGCAATAAAATATTATTGCACCATCAGAAATTATGAATATGAAGAATTTAAAGAAGTATGAGAAGACCTATATGAACTGATTCAGAATGAAGCAGGCCAAACCAGGAAAGTAACATACATAAGGGCTGCAATAAATAAATGGAAAGGATAATAAAACAAAACCTAGTGCTGTGTAATTGCAAGATTCGTCTTTAAAACACTGGGAAAAATACATCTCTACTCTTTCTTTACAGAAGTACCGAGTGACTCTAGGTATGGAATGTTGTATATTTTGTTAGACATGATCTGTACATTGGTTAGTTTTGTTGAACTGCCTTTTTTTCTTCTAGTTTTCATCTTTGTTGTAAGAGTTGGCTCTCTGCTAGGAATCAGTATATTTAATATACTCAGAAATGAAGTGATGTAAAGACAAACAGCATCAATAAAGTAAAGGACGACAAGGTTGATTTTCTGGTATGGATCAGTCTATCCATTACCCTTGACTCATTTCTTGTCTTTCTGAAAAAGAATCCTTCAAGTGCTTTAACATTTATGTATCTTAGCAAAACTTCTGCAAATGTAAAAAAAACAAACTATTTGTGGATGCTGTTTGTTTTGAAAATTATAGAGTGGCAACTTACTGAAGCCTTGCTTTACATATCCTCAAATAAGTGATAATTTCAGTACTGTAAAGTGGATGGAGCCCTAGACCTGGAGTCAGGAAAACAAATTTAGATATTTATTAACCTTCTGATCTTGAGCACGTCACTTAGTTTCTGTGTACCTCACTTAACTCATTCCTAAAATAGGGAGAATAAAAGCATCTTCCCCCTAGGGTTGTAATGACCTAATGAGGTAATATTTTGTAAAGTGTTTAATAGTATCCGACACATAGTAGGTATTTTATAAATGCTCATTATTTTTATTATTTTTTATTGTAGAATGGACCAAAGGAAGTGTGAAAGAACATGAATAGATTTCTCTAAGTTTTTGGAAAAGGACCTTCAGAATTGACCTACCTTGAACAAGCCTACGCCTTTCAAGGGAAAACTTCTTAATTGAACTGAGCTATGTGACTATTTCATGGCATTTAAAAACCATATCTTGTGACCTATGCAGAATGTAAGCCATAGAGCCCAATATAGATTGTCCAACTTATTTCCACTCACTACAGGAATGAAGCATCCTCAATTAACTGTAAGACCGTATCATACATCCCCAAAGCCACAAATAGGGGTATACAATAAAAAGGTTTGTATACATACACACATATATAATATATTGATAATTAATAAAATTATTAATATAGTATAATTATAACAATATAATTAATATATAGTACACACATATACATGTACATATATACATTATATATTTATAGATATATTCAGAATGTGTGTATATAAACATTTGTGTGTGCACATATGTGAAGCTCATCTGACATCCCTTGTACATTTAAATGTAAAAATTCATTCATGGGTGTCAAATTTAAGTCAGATATTATAGCAGAAGGGGGAGGGAATATTATTTGATCCTCACAACACCCTGGGAAGTAGGTGCTATTATGCCCATTTCACAGTTATGGAAATTGAGGCAGACCCAGGTTGAATGATACAGTTAAGTATCTGAGGCCAGATTTGAACTCAGGTCTTCTTGATTCCAGATGTTGCACTCTACATACTACATCACCTAGCCGCTTCATTATAGATGGAAAATCAGTCTCATAGTTGAGTCTATTTCTTCTTCAAGGAGAGTGAAGCACAGTGTTGAGTCATGCTGGAAGTAAATATTACAAACTCTTCTTAGTGGTAAGCAAGATAAAACACTTCCCAAACATACCTGTCCAGTCATAAGCTCCAGGATTCATCCTTGAAAGCACTACACTTGAGTGCTAGGCACAATTTTAGTGAGAGATGGGGACTGGGAAAACAAATTCACCACCTAGTTTGAAAACCTAGTACAAATGGTACAAAGTTGCACCATTTTCTAAGTTGTCTCCTTAACCTTTTTTGTATCATGGACCCCTTTGGTAATCTGGTAAAATATATGAATCCTTTCTTAGAATGGTGTTCTTAAATGCATAAAATAAAATATACAGGATTATAAAGGAAAGTAATTATATTGCAATGTACTTATGAAAACATTTTTTAAAACCAACTTTCGTAGTTACTAAAATGTGCATGCCCTTTGGCCTAGCTACACCACTACAAACAAATATATCAAAGAAAAAGAAAAACAATTTCTCTCTCTTTGTCTCTATCTTTCTCCATGTATAAATATTTGTAGCAGCTCTTTTAGTGGTAGCCAGATATTAGAGACTATGGAGGTCTCCTCCTATTGGAGAAAGGCCAAACAAATTTGATCTATTCATTTAATGGAATACTGTTGTGTCATAAGAAAGGATGAAATGGTCAATTTCAGAGGAAACTTGAAAAATCAGGAGAGCAATTTATACCATGATTCTTGTTGTTTGTCCTTTGTTTTCAAAGAGGACCATGACATGAGGAAGGAGGTGTCATGACTTGCAATTGAATTGGATTTAAGTGAGGGAGGACTTTGTAAAGTCAGCAGCCTTACTCTCTCCTCTGGAGCCATCTGGGTCCAGTGGTCAGAAATAGATCAGGATGACTGGAGATGGCCTTGGATGCAGTGGCAGACCTTGGCCTTTTTAAACTAGGGTGTTTCCTAGTTCTCAATTTGTCTGAGGAAATGCCCATTCAGTGATTAAGGCTAGGTAAGAATGAGGCAAAGAATGGCCTCTTTCACCTAGTCAAGAAAAAAAGTTAAATCAGTCTTGGATGGAAGACTCTCAGGGTTTCTGGCCAAAACAGAAACAATTGCTATTTATATTCATTCTGAACCATCAGAATCCAAACAATTAAAAATGAGTCTTGAGTTGGGACCTCCTGTTGGCCAGTCAATGAGAGTCACAGTGATTTGGGTTCAAGGCATGGTCCATAAAAAAGAAATCTACTCTAAAACTCCAAGATGTCTTGCTAGAAGAGAAAAACACCATTCAGACAAGCATTCTGATTAACACTATGAAAAACAATATGTCCTAAAGAATGAAGGTTTGACATGTCACTCCCCTTCTGTTAGGGAGATGATAAACTCAAAATAAGTAAGAAATGAGTACTTTCCAACATAGACAATGTAGGGAGTAGTTTTCCTGGACTATTTCGCTGTGTATTGAGGCTTTTGTTTTTTTTAATTTAAAAAATTGTTTGTTTTGCTTGGTGGGAGGTGGGTAGTAGAGAGGACAGACTAAAACTATAACCTAAAAACAAGTTCATGGACCCCACGTCCATGTAGAGCCCCTGTTCTAATGTAGATGTGAAACTGATCATTTTGCAACTGACTACACAGAAATTTACCTCTGGTACATAAGAAAGGAAATGAAAAGACAGGGAAACAGAAGCTTCCCACAATTCTTGGACTTAGTCATTGAGGAGGTTTTCCATCTTTCTGTTAGAGGCAAACATCTAAGGGACAGTTAAGGCCTTGGTCAGAGGTTGGAGCTGAAGAGCCACACTGATAAGAAATAGTGTAACTTAGATTTTTGATAAGTGAATCAGCAACATTAAATGTGTCCTCAGTCTTTGTAGTCGCACTATGTTAACCTTACTCTATAAAAATGACTGCATATGACTCCCACACCATCTTTATGGATCTTTGTTGGGAGACATTATTGAATCTCTGCTGTAATGCATAGTCTCTGGAGCCTGTCCATTAACTAGCTTCCCACATGAGCAGCACCCCATGGTGAAGTAAAATCTAATGATAATACATGTCCAAGCCAGTGTATGCTGGTGTCTCCCTATGTGCTAACAAGACATGATAGTGACTTGAATCTTTCAACCAAGCATATTCAGGACTGACTCGTTCATCATTTCGCATCATTTGCATGGAGAAACCTAATGTCTCTCATGCAAGGAACAGTGCTTCTATGTTCAGTAATAAAATATATTAATCTCCAGAAGTTGTCATTTAGCTTAAAAGAAAGATAGTCTTGACAAGTAAACCCCATGAGAAATGCACTACATGATATCACAGGAAATGATTTCTGGACAACTGCAAAGAATATGACCAAATCATTTCAGACATCTCCAGCACTGTCAGTCTATGTAACATTATATTTTTAAAATGTGCATTCATTAAAATGTCTGGTTTTCCACATGAGAGATATAGCAAATAATCTTTTGGAATCTAAACTTAGTTGGTTTTGACCAGTTTGCTGTGCTATATTCGCTGTGTCTGATCTCAACAGGAGAACACAGAACAGGAGAGGTGGATGTTAAGCTGACAGTTTTAGACTGCATATATGCATGATGATTATTCCAGCAACCTAATGCAAAACCTGCAAGACTTTCAAGACACTTTTATAAAGAACTAGACTTTTCCTGAACTCTTGTGCTTTTATGAGTAGTTCCCTAGCCAGTAATAGTAATCATCATTTCACATTTATATCGCACTTTAAGGATTACAAAATGTTTTCCATACAACTGTAAGGTAAGTAGTGCAATTCTCATTATCCCCATTTTACAAATGAAACTGAGTCTCAGAAAAGCTTAGTTACCTGTCCATGGTCATACAATGGGCAGCTAGACCTGGAGTCAGGAAGACTCATTTTCCTGAGTTCAAATCTGATCTCAGACACTTACTGTGTGAGTTTGGGCAAGTTTGCTTAACCCTCTTTGCCTCAGTTTCCTCATCTGTAAATGAGCTAGAGAAGGAAATGAAAACCACTCCAGTATATTTGCTAAGAAAATCCCAAATGGGGTCACACAGAGTCTGAATCACTGAAACTACAACAGTCACACAACTAGTAAGTGTCATGACTATGTTAGCACAAAGAACTAATGAATAGAGGGAATATAAAGGAGCATTTCTTCTTTCAAAAATTTATATGAGATGAGACAAAATAAGTGCTGATAAGTTATTTTAAAGATATTCCCTCTGTTTTTGTTATTATGAGAAGTTCTATCTCCAAAAAGTAAAAAGGAACCATGACTATAATTTGTAATTTTCTTTTTACGCTGCTTATTATCTTAAATTTGACGTTATAAGACAGCTCTCAGAAACAGGCCAGATTTGAGGACTTTGCCTAAATCATGGGATTTGATGGCATGCCACAATTGATTAACTCGAATCCAGTGATCCATAGTTTCATATCAGCCAATCTCTTTGTAAGGTCATTCTAGAAAACCTTTCGAACAACTATTCCGAGCTCTCCTTCCACTTTGTCCTTCAATTAAAGGCTTAGCTAAGTAACTACAGTATAAGCCTCAAAAACCTTTAAAAAGTTTAAATACAACCCTACTAATTTAAGTTAAAAACAAAAGTAATAGCAGCAGAAGTGTCTTGAAGTTTTGCAATAATCCTTCCAGTACTATTGCATCCCACAAGGCTCCAGATGTGACCAGCCACTGCAAAAATGCTAAGTTGTTTATCAGCATTCTACACTGGAAACTGGCACCTGTAATTGTCCTCATATTTTGCATCAGCAGAATTAAAACACATAAAAAATGACCAAGAGACATTTTTGTGTAATAGCGCCTACACACTGAGAGTCAAATACCCTGCTGTCATCCTGAAGGTTATGGCCCTAACCTAGCTGTTTCCTTTCTCTAAAGGGGGTGTGTGTGTGTGTGTGTGTGTGTGTGTGCGCGCGCATGTGTGTGTGTAGTGGCTCAGTCCTATTTCTATAGACTCTCTGGAGGTAAAAAGGATGAAAATGTTTTCCTTGCTTTAAAATAAGTGGTTGCTAATGACTTTGGACTTTTCAAAGAATCATGTTGCTTTTTCCCTATTTTCTCCCTCCTCCTATTCCCAACTCCCCCTCCCCACCTCCCCCCATATCTAGTTGAGCAGGAATTCTATTGCTTACCTCAGTCTGGCTGAAAGTTTATGAACCACGAACATATTTGAACCATGTGACAATAATTAACCATGTTGTTGGACCTAGATTTAAATTTTGTCAGAAGAAAAGCAAAAAAATCCTCCTATTGATTGTGGAACTCGGTAACATTTTGTACCTCTCTGTTCTCTCCACACTGCTCTTCACTAGCTGATGTAACAAGGTACTTGTTCTGCTTTGCTGGTACATACAACACAGATTCTCAGCTCTTCATTTTTGTCTCACTGTTGATTTCCATCCCTGTGCAGCAACAAACTGAAATGTTGGTACCGATGCAAATAAATCACAGAGCACTTAGATTAGAAGTTCGCTGAAAAGTTTTCTTTATTCTAGAGAGGTGAAGGCCAATTCAAAAGCCTAAAAATACCATCATTTATTTATTTATTTATTTAAAGAAATGAAACTTTAGGCAAGACTTTAGCAAGAATTAGTGGGGTTTTTTTGGTTTTATTGTTTTTTTGGTTTTTTTTCTACAAAATCGTTAGAGGAAGACAAGTTTTATCTGTTTCCCTTTTACAAATAAGAAAACTGAGGAGTAAAGATATAAGTGATTGAGTTAAGGTAAAATTATGAGTCAGCACTGGAACCAAAATTAGGACTCAGTGTGTCAACTCATTGTATAGGCAGGGCAGTTGGTCATGCTGCCTTTGCACAGCAAAAATTATGCAACAGACTCATTTTGGGGCCTTCAATTGGGTTTTGACTAAGTGCTATTTTCACCTCAACTGATGATAATTAAGCTTGACTAGATACATTAAAATAAACCCCAGAGCAAGGATGTTCTAATGTAAGGTCACTATGAAATGTCTGATTTTCTCCTGCTGTGTACAAGTGTGCTAAAGTTTCCCATACTGAGAACATATCCAGCAAAAACTGCATTACAGTTTCAATACCCTGCAGGAATTTTGCAATTGTATGCAACAATTCCCAGTTATGTTCAAAATATTCATATTCATCTATCTCATTGTGAATCAAATCTTTAGCCCAGCAGTCCTTCTACTGCTGAGAGCAGGAAGGATGTCTTACCAAATATTCAAGGATTAAGGGGGAAAATTTGGGTGTCCAGGAAGGGAGGCCATATATATGACCCCTCCTCATCCATGACCTGGAAGCCTCCACATGTTTGATCCAGCAGAGGTGAGTAACTATTGTGCCCCTGACCAGGTTCAATGTTTCGTAATTTATATATTTTGTCATGAAATATATGAGACTTCAACTATTTATTGGGTAAGTTTTATTCAGGTTCTCTAGAAGTAACTTTTAAACTACAAAACTTTGTTTTCCAAATTTGGGGGAAGTTCTATCACCAAAGGATCCAAAATTCCAAAACTTTAGTGCAAAGATGTCTACTAAAAACAATTTTCTTAAAGAAATTTGGCATAAATCTAAAGCATCTATTCACTAAATAATGAAATGATCTCAAGTGGTGTTGGTTGTGGAGTGTGAACTAGTTCCTCCTATTTATAGTAACTATTGCTACTAGGATGGGAATTCTAACGTTTTTCATTCCCTATCCTAGATGTTTGACAAAATTAAAAGTATCATATGATATCATTTTTAGGAAGATTGTTAATTTTTAGATTTTCTCATATTATATCTTTAAGATCACTTACGTTTATCTTGTAGAAATTTCAGGTGTCCTTCCAATCTTACTATCTTTTGATTTTTATTTTAAAAGTTTTTCTTTTGTCTCAGCATCTTTGAGGTTGAGATTTGCTAAAATCTCTTTTCAAAGAATCTATTATTTTAAAGAGTTTCTTCATTATTGGTTGGAAACTATATGTTTGTCTCTTTAAATATTTTTCTTCATTTCCATCATTATGTCTTCATGTTTATTTGTCCTCCAGTGTACTCTGGAGGATTTTGTGATTGTTCCATTACTACTTCTGTGGGTTTTGTGTTTCATTGTTTGTTTCTTTCATTCTTTCATTCAATAAATATTTATTAAATATCTATTATGTACCTGGCCCTGTGCTAAGCACGGCAGATATAAAAAGAGGCAAAAGACAATTCCTACCCACAAGGAGGTTGCAATCTAATAGGAGAGATAGGAGGAAGATAAATACATACAAAACAAGTTATATACAGGATAAAGAGAAAATAATTTTAAGAGGGTAAACACTGGAATTAAGAGGAGTTAGGGGAAGTTTCTGTAGAAAGTGGGATTTTAGTTGTGACTTAAAGGAAACCAGGGAGATCATTAGTTGGGGGTTCTGGGGGTGAAGAGGAGACCATTCCAGGCATGAGGATCAGCCAGAGAAAATACCTAGAGTTGGGAGATGGAGTGTTTTGTTGGTAGAACAGCCAGGAGGTCAGTGTCACTGGAATAAAGAAGATGTGGTAAGAAGCAAGTATAGAAGACTGGAAAGGTAGGAAGGGACTGGGTTATGAAGGACTTTGAATGCCAAACAGCATTTTGTATTTGCTCCTGGAGGAAATAGGAAGCTAGTGGAGTTTATTGAGTGAGGGACCAAGGGGTGTGTGTGCGTGTGTGTGTGTGTGTGTGTGTGTGTGTGTGTATGTGTGTGTTTGTGTGTGTGTGTGTGTGTGTGTGACATAATCAGACCTGCATTTTAGGAATATCACTTTAGTGGCTGAATGGAGAATGGTTTGGAGGGGGAAGTACTTGAAGCAGACAGACCCACCATCAGGTTATTGGAACAGTTCAGATGCTAGGTGATGATGGCCTGCATCAAGATAATCACAGCGTCAGAGGAGAGAAGGGACTGTATTCAAGAGATGTTGAATATGAGGAGAGAGAGATAAAGAGACCTCCACAAATCTAGAATGACTCTAGGTTGTGAGCCTGAGGGGCTAGGAGGATAGAGATGCCTTCTACAGTAATAGGGAAGGTTGGGGGGAGGGGAAGGTTTAATCAGAAAGATAATGAGTTCAGTTTGGGACATAATGAGTTTAAGTTGTACAATTCAAGATATCTGAAAGACAGTTGGAGATGTGAAATTGGAAGTCAGCAGAGATATAAGGGCAAGAAAAGTAAATTTGAGGAATCAAAAGCCTAGAGATCACAATGAAAGCCATGGGAGCTGATGAAATCACTAAGTGAAACCTGAGGGACACCTATGGTTAGAAGGCATGATCTGAGGGAGTATCCAGCAAAGGAGCAGAAGAAGGAGCAGTCACATAGGTAGGAGGAAACCCAGGAGAAAGTGGTGTCCTGAAAACCTACGGAGAAGACAGCATCAAGGAGAAAGAATGGTCAACAGCATCAAAGGCTTCAGAGTGGGGAAGGAGAATGAGGATTAAGACAGCTAAAGAATCATTAGTAACTTTGAAGAGATCAGTTGTGGTGGAATGATAAGGTCGGAAGCCAGATGGTAAGGGGTTAAGAAGAGAGTGAGATGAGAAAAAGAGGAGGCACCTGTTGTAGACTTTTTAGAGGACTTTAACTACAAAGGACAGAAGGGATATAGGATGACAGCAGGGATAGAAGGATCAAGCAAGTGTTTTTTCAGGATGAGGGAGACATGGGTATGTTTGTAGGCAGTAGGGTTCATTTATGGTATTTCCCTTCTATTCTGAGGTTTTTAATATCATGGTTATATATACACATACATATATGTACATACATGTATACATTTTTACTCTATATTTTTATATATTTTTACTTTCTATTTTTACTCTATAACACTTTTCATTATATTGTTTACTCTTTTTAATTACTCTTTTAATTTTTAAATTTTTAATTTTAATTACTCTTTGAATTTATTCTTTTTTTCAGTCTGCTGATATTTCTGGGAGGTTTTCCTTGTGATTATTTTTTTTTATATCTTTTTTGTGGTTTGTTATTCTTTTTTTTCCCCTTTTATACATGTGTTGGTGTTTCCAAGTGGTGAAGAGAAATTTGTTTTAGACCTGACCTCTTAAGACATCTTTTACTGAAACTCAAATATGATTTTTTTGGTCAAGACCTCCTATACCGTTTTATTCAATAAAGAAATTAACACGGCTAATATCTTGCTCAACATCCATACTGCAGGCTCTTAAAATTTCCTGCCCCTACATCCAAATAATTAACACAAAATCTTCCACAACTACAGAAAAAGTAATTAAAAGTATATGCCCTCTCACTGAGGAGTTAGTAATGTCATCTTTATTTACAAGGGCTAGTCCATGCTCAGAGGGCAACTAGATGGCACCATAGTGCACAGATGGCTGGTGTGGAGTGAGGAAGACTCCTCCAGTTCCAATCTGACTTCAGACACTTACTAGCTGTGTGACCCTGGGCAAGTCATTTAACCCTGTTTGCCTCAGTTTCCTAATCTACAAAATGATCTGGAAAAGGAAATGACAAACCACTCCAATATCTTACCAAGAAAACCCCCAATGCGGTTATGAAGAGTTGGACATGACAGAAATGACTAAACAGCAACAAAGCACACACATTTATAATAGTAACTCACAATTATAACAGCAAAGTTTAAAGAGAACTTTCCTTACAATAACCCTGTGAGGTAAATAGCATAAATATTATTATCACCGTTTTACAGACAAAAAAATTTTTAGATAGTTCAAATGACTTATCTAGAATCACAGTGACTTTTACTTATTTATTCATTTTTACTAAAATTCTCTCTTGATATGAGTGAGTAATGCAGCCCTATCCTCTGCCACTCTGACTTAAGGATGGGGCCATGAACTCCAAACCCTCCGTTTAAGGAGAGAGTCACCGAGCTCGCCTCATCTCACATCTCATTCCTTCCTCACCTGCAGGACTTTGGGACTTCTCTGACTCTTCCTCAGCCCTCTCTCCACCAGCCCTGTTTCTCAGCTTCCTTTTGTGCATTGTCTTTCCCCTTTGGATTATAAGCCACTTGAGGGGAGGGACCATCTTTCTTTTTTCTCATTTGTATCGCCAGAGCTCAGCATGGTGCCTGGTAGTAGCAAAGGTTTAATACACATTTATTGACTGACCTAAAGATATCTTTTGGTTTTCTATCACCTTTATTTCCTGTCATATCCTTCTTCCTTCCCCTTGGAATAAAGAATAAAAACAAAAGAAAAAAAACCACTTTACTGAATGATCAACTAAGTCTGACACTAAGGACAGGAAGTTCAATATTCTATGTCTGTATCTTCTCTGTGACTGAACTTGGTGATATTGATTATAAAACATTCAGTTTAGTTTTTGCTTTATTCATTCACATTTTTGTAACCATTGTACACATTGTTTTCTTGGATCTGTTTACTTTGCATCAGTTTGCATAGATCTTCCCTTGCTTCTCTGAATTCATAGCCATTATTTTCTACAGCATAGCAATAATATATTTATATACCATAATTTGTTTAGCTTTTCTCAAACTGATGGGAAACTTAGTTTCCAAGGCTTACTGTCATAAAAAGTCACACAGTGTTTTGGTCAGCTTCATGTAACTATTATGCTTTAGAACTTGAATTATCCCTAGCTTGTGACTTTTTGCAAATCACTTCTCTAGGCCTCAGTTTCCTCATCTGTAAGATGACTAGATGATTTCTAAGGTCCTTTCCCACTTGATCTAAAAATCTTATAATCCTACAGTGAGTGTAAACAACCTACCCAATTTTAGCCACAGTCTGGTAAATTTATGCTAAAACTAAGCCAGTTACATAGATCCAAGGGGATCCTAAACATATATCAATGGCAGATATTGAACCCTAGGGCTTTCATTATCTTATATGAGACCCTGGGGAACTAGGAAAGTTCTGTGTGAATGAATCCAAATCCTACAGAAGTAATAAGTGGAATGTGTGGTGTGGGAGTAGAAGGAGGAGGTAGGGAGGAGCAAATCTGAGTTGATCTAGAATTACCTGCTTGTCTAAGGATTCTTTAAATTGTTGTCCATTCAGGCTCCAAACAGACTAGCCCAAGGCATTTCTGGCAAAGATGGCGATACAAAAGCTTCAAGTTGAGCCCAGTTCCCCTCAGAAAAGGCTTTAAAAGCTGCCAGATGAAGTAACGAGCCAATAAAACCGAAGGGAAACACTAGTCGCCTCCTTCACCCAGCCCAGGACTACATGAGAAGAGAGCAGGGAGAATGCAGGCACTCAAGTTGGAGGAGCGCCAGGGGAGCCTGAAGCCAGCGTGATCTCTGATATCTCTGGTGAATGGGGCCCAAAGCCAGGAAGAGCTCAGTTTCTGCCTGTCAGAGCCAAATTGGGGAAAACACAGCTCCAGATGTGTGACAGAGGGCAAGGAGATGGAGACAGGCAGAGGCGCCTTGCCTTGCCTTGCCTCTGCTGAGGCCCTCCAAGAGGACTGAAGTCAGTACAGATGTCTTGTCCAGACCTGTCACAGCTGCAGCAGATGAAGCCAGTTTTTAGTGGGTGACTTAGCACAAGAAGATAAAGAAGGGATAGAATGCCAGAGCTCTCAAGCAAGCCAGTAGTGGTGCAAACTCCAATATCTGGTATCATGTTAGGACTTGTCCAGGCTGTGGAAAGGGACTGAGCCAGCTCCCAGTTCATGACTGAGACTAAGGAGAAGAAGATGAAGGTGGGACTGAGTCCAATGATTGTCTTGAGCTCCCAGGAGATGGAGACAGAAGCCTGGGAGGGAGGCAGAGGACAGGACCTGAACTCTGCTCTGGATCCTCCTCTCTGTTCCACGCCAGATCTTCAGAATAAGAGAACTGCAAGGACAACTGGACACAGTCATCCAGCCCAGGACTGCAGCAAGGCAGTGAGTGCAAGTGGTACCAGACTCTAGAGGAGACTGACAGTACCAGGACCCTTCCACTCCAGCCAACAGAAGAAGAGTTTGGTCCATAGCATCCCAGTGACTTAAAAGAAGATCGAGAAGTGAATACACATTAAGAAAATAATTCCATAAGCATAAATAGAATTCTCAAAAGAAAAAAAATGCTAGACCACCAGGACTCTAAGGGTAGACTGGAAAAAGGAAGCAAGAAACCTAAAAAAGGAAATTATAATGCTTCAGGGAAAAAATGGAAGGAAAATAAACTGCACAGAAGAGAAGGTAGAAAATATTATTTAAGTATTATTTGAAAAATAGAATGGAGGATATAAAATTCAATGAGACAGTAAGAAATATTACAACAAAGTCAAAAGACTGAAAAATTAGATCAAGTGATACCTATACTGTCAAAAACAACTGACCTAGAAAACAAGTCAAGGAGATCTAATTCAAGAATCTTCAAATTTCCTTAAAAAAAGACCAAGCAAAAAATTGGATACATATTTTAAAAAATCATAAAAGAAAACTACCGAGGACTATTAGAACCAGAGGATTATGTGAAAACATAAAGATTTCACTAGTCACCTACTGAAAGAAATAGCAATTGAAAAACCTCATAATATACCCATATAATAGCATACCCCCTAAAAGAGTGGTATCACAGTCAAATAGCAACAGATCTCTGTGGGCCATGTTGACTTAGAAAACCACATATCAACATTATGTATGTTATATCGCACTTTTATTTATTTTGTTAAACATTTCCCAATTACATTATAATCTAGCTCAGACTGTGCTTGAGAGTTTTGTGGTAGCTTGACTGTCCATGAGTCACAAGTTTGACATGTCTATTCTAGACCAAAAATAGGCTTCAAGGTACAGTAAGAAAAGGTTATAGTGTAAAAGATGAGTCAAGATCACACAAAGACTATGCTGCAATTACTTTAAAGAAAAAGAAATCTTGGAATATGGTACAGCAGAAGGCAAAAGAAAAAGGTATATAACAAAGACTAATTTATCCTGCAAAACTGAGATAATCTTATTGAGGAAAAAAAATGAACCTTTCATGGAATTTTATGTATTCATCCTTGATCAAAATTCCAAGATTGGTAGAATCTTTGAAATGTAAGCACAGTAAACAAGGCAGAAACTAGAGAAGTAAATACATTTGAGCGATTGGACGGGGCTAAATGAAGCATTACATTCTAATAGGGTAAGCAAAGTGCCCCTTCAGAATTCCATGGTCTTCACACATCCTTTACAGAAGGAATAAAGAAAGGCAAACACAGAGATTGGGTGTGGTTTTGTTCTGTTTTGTTAGTTGTAAAAGAAAAAAGAAAAGGGAGGAGGGAAAGGAAGAAACAACGGAGAGAAGAGAAGTGGAAATCACTATTTCTCATAACTGGAGCTTGTTGGGTATATCGCCAAGGCAATATTCACAGCACTGGTAGTGACTATGAATATGCCAGTGTAGTTCTCAATCACAAAGTATAACAGACTGTCCATATAGAAGGCAGAAAAAAAAAAACATTTTTCCAGACACCATAGAGCTAAATCCCAGAACCAGAAAGTTAAATTTGTCATGGTGACCAAGAAGTTAATAAACATGATCACTGCAGGGGGCAAAGCCATTCTCAAGCCTCCCCACCTCTGCTGAGGCCTCCTCACAAGCAAACACTCATGAGCCTAAGCTGTGCCCACCTGCCTGCATCCTCTCTCCTCTGACTGGACTGCTCACTCCCTCTCTCCCAGTTCTGCTCCACCCTTCCTCTTCCACCTGTTCAGCAAGCTCCTCCCACCACATGTGACTTAGGTTTCCAGGCGATTTAAGCAGATCACAGGAGTCTACTAATGAATGAGAAAGATCTTTCCATTGGGAGAAAAAAATATAAGCATGGAGATTAAAGAAGGGTTCGGATCAGAGTGATTTTATGAATCTAACTTTTATTTGAACTGTGCAAGGTAGGGTTGAATAAAACACATGGAGTTTGTTATAAAAGTACATTAATTACAATATGAAAAGAGAAAAGGAAAGGGAAAAGGAAGACAGGTGTTTAAAAGGGAAGATATTATTGAGAAGGGTCATGCACATGCAACATCAACTTTAGCCATAGAGAATAGATCATAAAAAGGCAACCAATAATTACAGTGGAGAGAAGAGGGGAAGAGAAATATCATCAGAAGATTCTAGTAATAGATTTCCCTTAACTTCATTCCCTTTCTTCCCATTTTGTTTTCTTTATAAAGATGAGGCAAGGGGCAAAGAGAGGAAAAGTTACAAGAGGATATAATGGCCAGAGTAACGCAATAATTATATCATGAATGTGAATGGAATTAACTTTCCCATAAAAGAGAGTAGAGTACAGAATGAATCAGAAAGCAGAATCTCAAAACATGTTTACAAGAAAGACATTTGAAACAAAGATTCATATAGGTGAAGATAAGGGACTGGAACAGAATTTATTCTGCCTTAGGTGAATTTTTTAAAAAAACAAAAGGGGCAATCATGACCTCAGACAATAAAATAGTTACATACTATACTGTGTATAGTTACATACTATGCATACTGTGTAACAATAGTTACATACTATACGTACTATAATTAAAGGAGATAATTGGTGAAGCTGTGTTATACTTAAAGGTACCAGAGATAATTAAATACTTTCGACATTTAGTATGTATGCACTGAATGGTGTAGTGTTTAATAACAGAGAAAAAGTGAAAGATTATTCATCAGAGTTAGGTTCAAATTGTGTGAAATTATACGCTAATAAAATTGATGAATTCAATAAATGAATACTCAAAAAATTTTAAGTGCCCATATTAACTGATTCTTAGAAAAAGAAATTGAATAAACCATACATTAATTCCCAAAGACTATGACTGATTTACAAGTGATTTTATCAAAATTCAAAGAACAAGTGATTCCAATGGTGCATAAATTGTCTGCAATAATAAAGACATCCTACTAAACTCCCCATTATGAAACAAATACAATGTTGCTACCCAAACCCAGGGAAGAAAAAGAGATAAAACATAGATTATTTCTTATGAATAATGATTTAAATATTTATTAAAAATTAATACAGAAACTCCAGCAATATATTAAAAAAGTTATATACTATGATGAGCTTGAATTTATACCTGATATCTAGGGTTGGTTCAATATTAGGAAACTAAAAACACAAATCTATACCAATAACAAAAACAATACACTTCATGACTTTCAATAGATGCATAAAAAGCATTTGACAAAAAGTGTCTTTCTACGTTAAAAAAACTTAAAAACATAAGAATAAATGGATTTTTCCTTTATGTTGTAAATAGTATCTAAGACCAAGAGCTAACATTATATTTACTAGAGAATGCAATAATAACAGGGGTAAATAAAACAAAGATATTCATTGTTACTACTATTATTTGATATACTTTTAGAAATGTTTGCCATTATAATAAGACAAAGAAACTGAGAAAAGAAAATTATCACTTTTTACAGATGATAAGATGGTTGACTTAGAAAATATTAGAGATTCAACTAAAATTTATTAAAGCAACTAATGATTATTTTTCAATAAAATAGCACATAATACTCACAAAAATCATCCGCTTTTCTGTACCTCAGCAATAAAACCCAGCAAGAAGGGATAGAAAAAGAAATCTCATTCAAAATAACTGTAGCATGTATAAATTCTTGGAGTCTACCTATCAAGAAATACTTGGGCCATTTGGGGAAGCAATTTGGAATTATGTCCCCAAAACTACTAAAATGTGCATATTCTTTGACCTAATAATACCACTACCAAATCTATATCCAAACGAGAACAAAGAAAGAGGAAAAGACTCATAAATACAAAGTATTTATAACAGCCTTTTCTCTGAAGGCAAATAATTGGAAATTGAGGGGGGTTGTCATCGATTGGAGAATGACTCAACAAAATATAATATATGGATGTGATAGGCTACTAGTGTACTATAAGAAAAGATGAAGAGGATAGTTTCAAAGATACATGGGATATCATTTGGAGAATGGCTGAACAAGTTTTGGTATATGAATGTAATGGAATACTATTGTTCCATAAGAAATGATGAGCGGGTGGACTTCAGAAAAACCTGAAAAGACTTCCATGAACTGATGCTGAGTGAAACAAGCAGAACCAGGAGAACATTGTACACAGTAACAGCAACATTCTGTAGTGACTAACTTTGATAGACTTACCTCTTCTCAGCAGTGCAAGGATCTAAGACAACACCAAAAGACTCATGATGGAAAATGCTATCCACATTCAGAAAAAGAACTATGGAGTCTGAACGCAGATCCAAGTGTACTATTTGCTCTCTTTTTTTGGTTTGTTTCTTCTTTCTTATGGTTTCTCCCATTGGTTCTAATTCTTTTTTACAATGTGACCAATGTAAAAATATTTTTAATATGAAAGTGTAGCTTATATCAGACCGTACACCATCTTGGGGAGGTGGGAACGGGAAGGAGGGGGAGAAAATTTAGAACTCAAAATCTTATGGAATTGAAAGTTGAAATCTAAAAATTAATTAATTTAAAAATATGTGGGAAAACATATAAACTGATTCACAATGAAGTGAGCAGAACTAGAACAATTTACATAATAACAAATATTGTAAGGAGAGAAATTTTTTAAAATTTAAGAGCTCTAAATGACACAGTAATCAATCACAATTCCAGAAGATTATTAGAGATGAAACATGTTGCTCATCTCCCGATAAGGCTCAGAGTATTGAGACTTTTTTTGGATGTAGCCAATGTGGAAATTTATTTTGCCTAACTAAATATATTTGTAACAGGGTTTTTGTTTTGCTTGCTTTCTAAATTAAGGGGCAGAGTAGTGAAAGGAAGAAAATGTGGACCTGAAAATAAAATAAAATTTAAAAAGACATACTTAGAACTAATACAACTACAAAATACTCTTTAAACAAATAAAGGAAGACACATAATTGGAGAGATATTCATGGTTCATTGTTGGGACATGCAGATATAATAAAATGGTAATATTGTCTAAATTAATTTGTCATAGCATTCAAACTATGAAAAGGCCAAGAGAGAATAACAAAATTCATTTGGAGCAAGAAAAGGTCAAGAATGGCTAGGGAAATCATGAAAAAACATGAGAAGGAAGAGTTCCTAGCAGTACACTCTGCTCAAAAGACACTATAAAGCAGAAATCATCAAAACTACAGGCACAACCCTGGAATAGATAAGGTAAACAAGTTCCAGGAGCAGAAAAATACAGTAGCATATTGTTTAATGGACTCAAGGTCACTACTTACTGGTTTAAGGTTTTTCTATTCAACAAAAACTATTGAGAAAATTGAAATCACGTCTAATAGAAATTAGGTTTAACCTAACATTGATGCCACATACTATAAGAAGTTCCAAATAGATATATAGCATAGACATTAAAAGTCATATGAATAAATTAGAGAAGTAAAGGATATTCCTTTAACAATTATTGATAGGGGAGAATTTCTTGACTAAACATGGGATAGAGACGATCATAAAAGATTAAATGATCAACTTCTATTACATGGAATTGGAAAGCTTTTTTTTTTTTTTTTTTTGGCAAAAAACAAAATTAATACAGCTAGACTTAGAAAGGATAGGGGCAGCTAGGGGGTGCAGTGGATAGGGCCCTGCAGTCAGGAGGACCTGAGTTCAAGTTTTGCCTCAGACATTTGACAGTAGCTGTGTGACACTGGGCAAGTCACTTAACTTCAATTATCTCCTCCCCCTTCCCATCCCCCAAAGAAAAGAATTAGAAGGTAGACAGTTTACTGGAGAAAATTTTGCAGCAGATTGTTTTGATAATAGTTTCACATCCAAGATATATTTGTAATTGATATAAACATGTGCAACCAAGAGACATTGCCCAACAGATAATTAGTCAAAGGCCATGAACAGGCAGTTTTCAAAAGAAGAAATGGAAGTTATCAAAAACCTCATGAAGAATAAAATACGTATTTTAAAACATTCCCTTATATTCTGCCTAATATCCATCAGATTGGCAAAAAAGCCAAAAGAGGAAAATGGCAATTGTTGGAGGTCTTGTAGGAGGATGAACTTACTTATATATTGTTGGTAGAGCTGTGAATTGGCCCAAATACTGAAAAGTACTTTGGAATTATATTCTCAAAATCATCAAATTGTGCATACCTTTTGAAATGATGATAATTATCTGTCATTCCACTTGTCCTTCTGTTTCACATCTGAATGTTGTTCTTCTCTTTATCACAGCCTCCAATCCCTCCATCTCTCAGTTCTTTCCCACTTCACCATCACTGCACTGTCTACACTCTCCTCCCTTTTCCATCTTGACCTGTTGGTGAAACAGTATAGTTCTACGCTGCCCTCTCCTCTCATGTGCCTTGCCCCCTTATCTTATTTGGCTGTTTACCATCAAAAGGATCAGTCTTGGATTACTCCCAAGTTGCCTTCACCCCTGCTCAAGTCCTGCTGAACAAAGCTGGAGAAAGTCATGGAAGCATGCCGACAGTTTATGTTAAATAATCTCACTTGGAGGCTACTAGCTGGTACAGGGGAAGAGCATTGGGCTTGGAGTCAGGAAGACTTGTTTTCTTGAGTTCAAATCCAGCTTCACGCACTCAGGACCCTGAGCGAGTCACTTCACCCTATTTGCCTCAGTTTCTTCCTCTGTATAATGAGCTGGAGAAGGAAATGACAAACCACTCTGGTAAATTTACCAAGAAAACCCCAAATAGGATCATGAAATAGGGACATGACCGAAAAACAACTGCACACACTCTTAACTGGGCCTTTACAATGTCAAGGCAATCCTTTTACACCTCCCTGATCAGTTTGCTATCCCACTTAACAACCATAGAGGTTCTTCTAAACCTTTTCACCCCAATTTGAACCTCCCATGACTCTCTTTTGCTCCCGCTTACTGAACCTCAGCTCATATTTCACTAAAAAAAATATAGGCCATTTATTGAGAGTTATCTCTTTTCCCGTCTTCCTTATTTCACATCAGTCAGTGGTCTTCAGCTACTATGCCCTCCTTTATCCATGGCTCACATAAAGAGATGGCCGGCTCTTTTCTTTGCCAAGACAAAAGCCTCTACATGCAGAGGTGATCCCATTCCATCCTACCTTCCCTAGCAGATTGCACTTTGTATCATCCCCACTCTCTCACTCATTTTCAATGTCTCCCTGTTTACAGGCTTCTTCTCTACTATTTCCGAACACACTCATGTCTCCCTCTGTTTTAGAAATTGTTAGTGTCTTTTTTGAATCATGGGCCTTAACAAGTTATAACGGACCCTCTCCAAGGATGGCATGAGAGAATTTTTAATGGTTTACTGGAATCTACGTATTTTACTTTCATTCATTTGGTGTTTAAATTGTACAGACATGGCAGTTTTCAGTTAATGGTACATGATCAAGCTCAGAAGGCTGAGAAGCAATTGCATTTTCAGGTAATGTGATATGATCAGGCTATGAAATTGCTGCAGTGTTTATTATTTATTGATTAAAAATTGTATCTAATCACTGGAATCAGTACTTAGGAATTAGTTTGATTTAAGAGACAGTTTGACTATTTAACATTAGAGTCTACAAGATGGTTTGACTTCTTTATAAGAATAACTTCCCTGTTTTTCTGGACTACAACTTGGACTACTGCCCCAGATGGGAGGAGGTGGGGGTGTGAGGAGAGGGGCTGGGAGGATGAATTCCTGTTCTATCTGGTCATAAGATAAGGATTGCTCAACACTGGACTTTCCAAAAAATATTAACTCTGTTGTCATGAGTCTTGGAGATCCTCTTCTATAAATCAGGGTAAATTTAAGCCCACCCTCCACCCTTACCAACTGTATAAAAGACTGCTCCATCTGCTCTGATGCATCTTTGGCCTCTCAATAGCTTTCGAGATCTAACTTTATGGCAAGAGCTAGTTTTGCAAATAAATTATCATGCTTGGAAACTTTATGCCTTAGTTTCTCTTCATCATAGACTTTTATCACAACAAAGCTCTGATTTGATTGCTTGGCCAAAAATATGAGAAGTTGTCTGAATTTAAGACATTCCCCTAAACTAGTAACAATGTCAAAAAAAAAAAAAAAGAAATGAGGTTTATCTGCTGCCTTCTATTCTTGATGAAGTCAAATAATCAATATTTCCTTTTTTATTGTTTACAAGTCATCTTTTTAATAATACATTTTAGAATTTTGACAGAAATCACAGTGAAATTATTTTGGCTACACTTTAGAGGTCTTAATTTTTTCCGTGGCCAGCTGCAAAGTGGAGAGAGCACCAAGTCTGGAGTCAGGAAAACTTATCTTCCTGAGTTCACCAGTCTCAGACACTTATTGTGACCTTGGGCAAGTCACTTAACTTTGTTTGCCTTAGTTCCTTATCTGTAAAATGAGCTGGAGAAAAGAAATGGCAAACTTCTTCATTATCTTTGCCAAGAAAACCCCAATGAGGTCACAAAGAATCAGACCTAATTGAATGACTGAATAACAATAAAAATTTTTATTTTGATGGAAACAAGGCATTTCTCATGTCCAGCTTTGTTGTACCTTCTTATTCTCACTATTTCTCAAATATCACTGAGAGCATTCAGTAATAATATGTCATTGAGTTCTTCTGGTACCCTGAGCTACAGTTTGTGCGGGTCTGATACCTTGTCCTCGCAGGGAGAAGTTAGCAGCGATCTTACCCTCATTTCACTCATCATAGATTTAATTCCTTGTCAACTATTTTTTCCTTCTGTCCATCCAATTCAGAAGATAATTCTCCTCAATAGAGGAAACAAAAGTGAATAAGGATTGAGTAATTCTACCTTCTCTCCATAGTAAATTATCATTGTCTCATCTATCCCTTTGGTATTTTTTTGCTACCAATATAATCTTAAAGAGTTCACTTTTTGTTGTCCTTAGAGTTCAGCAGCAGCAGCTTCAGCTCACGCTAAACATTAGTGCTCTTGCCAATAATTTTCTCTCCGACAAAATGTAAATTCCTTGAGGGAAGAAGTTGTGTCCTTAAAATTTTCGCTTTCCTAGACCATTGCATAATGCCTTGCACATAACAGTCATTTAATGTTTCTTGGATTGAACTAAAAGGACCGTGTGACTCTTACGTTCCCTCTTTTTCATTCCAGTTTCCATTGCCTTCCCTTGTTTTCATCTTTTAAGTGTCTTTAAAAAAATGTATATATATGTGTATTTACATGTGTGTTTATACACATATGTATACGTATACATACAAATATGCATGCATGTAAATGTGTGTATATTGTGACTGGGTCTCCCTAACTCACCAGATTGAAAATAAAGCTGCAACTCACTGATTTGATTCCAGTATTAATTGGTACAGAAGCTTTGACCAGCTCTATTTTTGACCTGGGACTCTTCATCCCTCCTTAGGCAAAGGGACCCCTCACTCTTGGGGAGAAGAGGTATTATCATATTGGTATCAGACTTAGTATAGACACTCAGTCAGCCTGGTACACTGCAGCCTAGAACGCTCAAGCTCAACCTCCCCAGAAGCTTGGATCATAGTTGCGCACCTCCACAACTGACCTAAGTATGTCTTTTAAAAATCTGAGTTATCGCATGATTGTTTTCATTTGCATTTCTCTAATCAATAATGATGTAGAGCAGTTTTTGGTGGGATTGTGAACCAATCCAACCATTTTGGAGAACAATCTGGAATTATACCCAGATAGTTATTAAACTGTCCTTTGACCAGCATACCACTACCTGGTCTGTTTCCAGAATTGATTAGGGAAAAAGGAAAAGAACCTATGTGTTCTAAAATGTCTGTAGGAGCTTGCTTTGTAGTGGAGAGGAACTGGAAATTGAGGGGGTGAGCATCAACTGAGCAAGTTGTGGTATGTGATTGTGATGGAACACTACTGTGCTATAAGAAAGGATGAGCTCAGTGATCTTGGAAAAACAGAGAAAGACTTACATGAAATAATGAAGAGCAAAAGGGGTGGAATCAAGGGAATGCAATATTGTTGTAAGAATAACTTTGAGTGAATAAGTCATTTTGGCTATTATAAATGCCCAAGTTAATTATAAATTAATTATGATGAAAGAGGCTCCTTGCATCCAGAGGAAGAACTGATAAATAGAAGTATGTATAGAATAATTTAACATGCATATACCTATTTGTGTCTAATAGTAGCCATGTCTAGGGTGGGGCACTGAGGAGAGAAGAGGGAAATTTGCACGATAACGTTATTACATATTTGAAGGGAATAGCAAATTGTACACAATAGATTTGGAGTTTTGTGTGCAATCATCTTTTTATTGTATTATGTTATCAAAATGCTTGTTTTAGTTCATAAATTAAAAAAAAATCAAAATTAGTTGGAATCACTTGCACATTCGTACTATCTTTCAGACAGGATTCCTGTTTCTCTTTCACTAGAGTTTCAAAATTTCATTCTTAAAAGTTTCTCATCCTTCTTTATAGATATGTAAGTCGTGGCATTCTACCTATCTATCCTTTCCTCTGAACCTTTAGAAGGTTACATTCCCCCCAGGCTGGAGCATGTATCTAAATATTCCTGACTTTCCTTCTTGATCACAGATTCTAAGATGGAGTGGTCATTTCTTCCTAGGATTGCCCTTATCTGCTTTAGCAACCACTCTCTACTTCTGGGTGAGAAGATAGTTTAGAATAAGATCTGCCCTTGTCAACTTCTCCACATCTTGATGAACAAAGTCTTAATTAAAGCAAGTCAAGAATTGATCAACTTTTCTGCCTTTGGCAGAGAGAGAGATACAAACCTAAAAGCAGACAAAAGCAGAAAGAGAAAGAGGGGAGACAAAGACAGAGAAAAAGAAAAAGAGAGGAGAGAGGGGAGAGAGAGAGAGAGAGAGAGAGAGAGAGAGAGAGAGAGAGAGAGAGAGAGAGAGAGAGAGAGAGAGAGAGAAGGAGGGATGGAGGGAGGAAGGGAGGGAGAGAGAAACTTCCTTGATAATCCAGATAATTGAAATCTTACTTCACTACTGTATCCCTATACCAGATTTGTGATCTCTTCCACAAACTTGTCTGCTTTTTCCTGTCTGGGTGGTTTGTAGATCACACGTTTGATCTTGCGGGGTTTGGGGTTTTATTTCTGAATTTACTGATCCTTCACCGTGTTCTGATTTTTTCAGTTTTTTCCCCACAATAGGATATATTTTTAAGACTTCCACTTTCAATTCTGTTGTTCCTTTGAAATAAAGTACATTCAGATGTACGTCAATCATGAATCTCTTCCCACCAAATCTCAGAGAGGTCAAATTATCTTTCCTGCATTAAGATAATCTAGTTCAATATATATGTATTTATGTATGTATAATATATGTATGTATGTGTATATATGTGTGTATGTGTGTGTGACTACTAGTTTGTTGAAGTTTCTTGGGAATTACTGGGACTTTCCTTCAATTTTCTCCTTCCCATGTTAAAACTCATATTCTCTGTACTATTTCACTTGACAGATTTGAGGAAACACTTCCTTTTCTCCTTCTCCTTTCAATTTAAAATCTTCCTAATCAGATTCATAAGACTTCAAAAATATATAAATTTACCAGTCTTCCTTAGGTACACTTCAACCTTAATCAAAAATTTAAATCCTTCCTCTGGCACTTACTAACCGTAGGACCTTGTGCAAATCAATTAAATTGTTTGTGCCTCAGTGGGGATAGTGATAGAACCTACCTACCAGGGATGTTGTGAGGATCAATTGAGTTAACACATATGGAAAGTGTTTTGTAAACCTTTAAATGTCACATAAATGTTAGCTGTTATGTCCATTTCTATTCTGTGGTAAAAAACAAAACAAAACTGGATCCCATTCTGAGACTCTTCAAATCAGTGGTTGACATCCAAAATCTACCTTGTTTTCTGAAGCCTTTACAATCATTGGGTAGCAGCTATTTAAAAAAACACCAACCAACCAACCTAAAACCCACCATCCCATACCCTTAAGATCTTTAATTTCTTTCTCACCCAGAAGTAGGAAGTGGTTGCTAAAACAGATAATGGAAATCCTAGTAAGAAGTGACCACTCCATCTTAGAATCTGTGATAGAGAAGGAAAAGTTCACTGGTGTTTTTAAAAAAATTCTTCTGGTGATATCATATGTTGCTATGGGAATCACCAAGCATGGGTAGGGGTTGTCAGGCTTGACAGGTTTTAGGAGATTTCTCCTCACATTCCAGATGCATGCCCTCAGGAAGAGGGCACACCACTCAGTTGTTCAGGTGAAGTGAATAATTAGCTTCTTTGGTTACCCACAACAGAGAGTAAAGAACATCACCCCTCAGTACTTCTCCCTTAGGCCATTACTGGACAATAAAAGAAATGTGACAGAAGCATGAGGGCACTGGTCTTGGAGCCAGAAAACCTGGGTTCAAATCCTTCCTCTGATTTTTAATACTATGTAACCTTTGACTAGTGACTTCACCTTTCTGGGTTTACCTCACTTCATCTCCATTGGTTGAGAAGCTGGTGTCTGAGAATGGCATCTGGATTTTTTTTTCCCCACAAAGTAGAATATGGAAATAATAGCTAGCCTTTATATAACACTTTAAATGCAGCATTTTACGTATGTTAACTCAATTGTTCCTCACAGCATCCCTGAGAGGTAGATTCTCTCATTATCCCCATTTTACAAATTTTACAAACCAAATCACATGGACCTTAAGTAACTTGCTCAAGGTCACACAGATAGGAGTGGTTCATCCTTAATTTTCAAAGAGAGCTAAAGATATTGCAGGGTAATGTCTTGACTCTCTCATGAATTGATTGCATTTCCGGGGCAGAGTTGCACAAAGTTATCAGCCTCACTCTCTTCCTGAGTCACTGAAGTCTAGTGGCAACACAGAATTCAAGATGACCAGCAATGGCCTGGGATGCAGTGGATGACCTTGGTATCTTCCATGGCTGACCAAGCTCTAAGCACTTCACAGTACCTGCTACAGAAGCCTTTTTGGCCATTGAGAACAAACTGTTCTCATCTGCCCATTTCACTGGGAAAAGGCTTCACGTGCTTGGGGTAGACATCCCCCTACCTCACCAACATTAGATCCTCTCAGCCTACTTTAGCCTGTCTGCCAAGATGATTTTAGCAGGGTGTGACCACTGTACATACTACAGCTTCTTAGAACTATAGATGAGGGTCGAATGCCAGGTAGACATCAAAGGTAAATGGTCAGTCCTGAAAAGGGCTTGACAAACCTTCACATTAGAGGTGCTAGTCCCCCTTAAACACCCCATACATACCTAGTAAGTATTAGAGGAAGGACATAAACTCTTGCCTAGGGAAAGAAAGGCTCATAAATTTACATATTCTTGACGTTTTGTGAATCTGATCAAGGAGGCTTCAAACAGAAAATAGAAGGAGAAAAAGAAGTGTCTCCCTATACCTGCCAAATCGCATAATATAGAGTATCAGCTATAACATGGGAGGGTACTGGACCAGATGACCTCTGAGGTCCCTGACAGTTCCAGATCTGTGATTCTGTGAAAACTCTTCCAGTGGTAGCTGTGGACCATCCGGCCTTAGAGAACAAGAAATTTTCTCTTCTAAGGATCAGACTCCTCCCTCTACAGGAAGAGACATATACATATACATACGTGTGTGTATGTATGTATACATATATATGTATGTATATATGTAAAATCTTTTAGTATCTGGTATGCCTTTTTACTTTCCATCTCAGAGTTATATTCCCTAATTTTCCACCATGCTGAGAAGGGTTAGGATTCACCTCTGCCTCTTAAGACTTTCTTTATTGGTTATTTTTTTTTAATTTCAAAAACATTTCTTCCATTTTCTTAATGAAGAGTTCAGATTGATCTAGCCATACACACAAACAAAACAAACTGGATGAAATATACTGGCTAGAAAAATATCATGGGTGGGGATCCTGTGGCCTCAAGGTCATATGTGGCCTAGCTCTAGGTCCTCGAATGTGACCTTTGGAATCCAAACATCGCAGAACAAATTCCTTTAATAAAAGAATTTGTTCTGTAAAACCTGGACTCGGCCAAAAGGCCACATCCAAGGACCTGGAAGGCTTTGAGACCACAGACTCCCCAACCCTGCTAGATTAGAGCATGCAGCTGCATGAGAAGCTCATTGAGTTAATCCATCACTTCTCACATACTGAATGGATGCTGTAGTGATCTGGGTCTGTGTGTGCTTGTCCTTCGTTGGGGAATAAGACCAGGCCATCAGAGGAATGATGACATGACTTGCACTCGACTTTGTACTGAGTGAGAGAGAGCTGTGCAGGTCACCAGCCTCACTTCTCCTCCAGAGCCACCTGAATCCAGTGACCACATATTCATCAGGATGACTGGAGATGACCCAGAATGAGGCAATTGGGGTTAAGTGACTTGCCAAGGTCACATAGCTAGTGAGTGTCAAGTGTCTGAGGTGAGATTTGAGCTCAGGTCCTCCTGACTCTTGCACTGGTGCTCTATCCACTGCATCACCTAGCTGCCCCCATAACCTAGAATTGAATAGAAAGAAAAGATTGAAATGCATTTTATTTGACAAACTTCAAAACACTTTCAATGATCTCAAGTTGTTCTCAGCCACAAAAGCTATTTCTTTAGTAGCATTAATTAATATTAAAAAAATTAGTTCTTCCAGTGATGTTCTATGGCTTACCATCTGAGAAGAATCAGAGAATTACAAGTGATCCAAATGGCAAAGGAAAGAAAGACACATAGTGGGCACAAGTAGGTTGCAGCAAATGATCAACGATGACTTGTACATAAGAAGTAGTGTAGAAGATCATCAAGGATGTTTATATTGTAAAAGCAAGTAGGCTGATCTATGTCTGTCTGTGTTTGCCCTTTGTTTTCAAAGAAGGTCATGACATCAGAGAAATGATGACATGACTTGCACTTGACTTTGTTTTGAGTGAGGGAGAGCTGTGCAAGACCACCAGCCTCACTTTCCCCTCCTGAGCCATCTGGATCCAGTGACCAGATATTCATCAGGATGACTGGAGAAGGCCCAGAGGCAGCCCACACACAATCAGCAAATCCAAGTATAAGATTAACATCTCAGAGATAGTGTTAAAAAAGAGCCTGAGACATATACATGGAAAAAGACAGAGAGAGAGAGAGAGAGAGAGAGAGAGAGAGAGAGAGAGAGAGAGAGATAGGGCTGTAGAGATGTTGGGTAGAACCTCTTTGATGATTACTGGCTAGACATAGGGAAAAATCTCAAAGGAGGAGAAGGCATGGAAGGCTTATGACCTGTGCTGGTCAGGAGGATGCCTGCACCAATGGCATCACAGACTGATCCACGCACTTACACAGTTAGTGATAGACACAGATTTAGTAAAATGGCCTCAGAATGCTTTGGATGTAACTGGGGTTTGTTTTTTGTTTTACTTTGTTCTTTTAAATAGAATGAAAGGTGTGAAGGAGATATTTTGAACAGCATAATTTCTTTATTACTTTTTAAGAAAAATTAGGCCATATCTTTAAAGACTCATAAATGAGGAAGTAGAATAAAACATATCATAATGCCACAAAACAGATGTTATTTTGCTCAAAACTGCAGCTTATAAAAAATGTAGACTAAAAAAGATTTTTACAGTTTGTCACCCCTTTTTGTTAGTTTCTTACTTCAAGATCTGTGACTTCAGCTGCATAGACTGTCCTTCTCTATTGGAGCAGATTGTAACCCTTTCCACACCTTAATGACTTGTTTCCTTGCTTGCTGTTGGCCACCCTTCTGGTGAAAGTGCCTCTATTAACTTAGTTTGGTTACTCTTTGGATTACACTGGGCTCACACTCACTGCCTTTCTAGCTTACTTAGGTTTGCCAGAGGCTACCCTCAGCTGATAGAGTCCTTAGGAATCCACAGTCACCTTCACACCATGATGAAGCATTGGAATGGGACTTTAAGTGAAGGTTTTTCTCAGTCATAATATTGAAAGTTATAACATTTAGTAGTTTACAACCTGATTTTCATTCTCAAAGCAAATATAAAGTTTCATCTAGAAAGAAAACAAAACATGAATTTCTAAAAATGTATTTTAGTGAAAGATTACTGTTTTCAACAGAAAATCTTAAAATACGTAGTAATATTATCAAGTATAAGCATTGCCATTAACCTTCAACTGTAATGTGATATTTGATAATGAGTAGATGCATAATAACAAAGAAAATTTCCTATTATAAATGAGTGGTAGAATATGCAAGGAATGTGATTATTTAATTTAAGCTTGCCCACAGAGGATACAAATTAAGAATCTTTCCAAAATGTAAGAACTTACTTTCTTCCGTGTAATGCAGAGCTAGGGTTTCCTAAACCCAGAGCGGCACAGTGATGTTTGAATACTGGGAAAGACTTTCCTTATGAACCATATGTATTAGAGTTTTACAAATTTCCAAATCCTGTTTATAAACACTAATAAAATAGTTGTCTTATACCAGAGCACTTTCTTTTTGAAAAGTAAAGTTTTATTGATGGATATTTTAAAACATCCAATACTCCACAGCACAGTGGAATTCTCTGTTGAAGTACAGCTATGCAAAACCAAGCGAGACTTTGGCTATGTATAACAACATACTCCGTGCTCCTCGACCAAGGGGAAGGAGGTACATTTCACTGCAAATTCTCGAAGTCGAGATTGGTCACTGCAGTATTTAGAGGTTTATGTTTTTCAATGTTATTTTCCTTTATTAGATTCTTGTCGTGCAAATTGTTCTCATGATTCTAGGGGAACATTCTCCAGTATATATCCTACATGGCTTTTAAACTGAAAAAAAAAATTGAAAGTGTTTTTCGTTCTTATAACATTTTCTGTTATAAATAAATTGAAGTATTAAGAATTTAGAAAAGTAGACACAGAGACGTCTTGGAAAAGTTTAGGAAAGTCCCTAACTCCTAATCCAACATTCCCATGTTCATAGAATTTGATAATTAAAAAAAAACAACAAAACAAGAAGAGAAATCTATATTTATTTTTTATAATTGTGAATAGTCATATACCAGTCAAAAAGAGATGAGGAATTCAGAGTTAGAAACAAATATTTACCAACTGCAGAAAGTTAAACTCACTTTCTCTTCAAAATAAGGCATTAGTTCAAATTTCAACTGTTACCTCCCAGGATTGTTAAGGGAATCAAACAAGATAACAACTGCAAAGTGCTTAGCACAGTGCCGGGCACACAGTACATGTGATGCAAATGTTGTTTGTTAGTAGTAGCGGTACCCATTGAGCGATAATGTTTGCTTGTGATGGTCTAAAGGTGTGCGCTCTTATTCTCAACACAGATGATACCGCAGTTACGCATAGTGGGGATGTTTAACCTGACTTTGTAGGGATATTATAACTGTCTTCACGTATCCAAAGACCTGCCATGTGGAAAAGGCAAGCAGATAAGGAGCAGTTATTTATTTAGTGCTTCTGCTGGAGAAGAAAACGGCAACCTACTGCAGTATTTTTACCAAGAAAAACCCAAATGGGGTCACGAAGAGTCAACAGGCCTGAAATGACTTAATAACCATAGCCACAACCAATGTGCTAGACATTGTGCCAAGCACTGAGGATACCAAGCAAATACCAATAAAGACAAGCACAAAGAAAGGTAGCCCTTTGCCCTCAAGGTGTGTCCATTCCAACATGAAAAGACAACACAAGAAGAAAAGCCAAATGGTGGGGGAGGGGAGCAGAGAACTAGAGTGAGGGTGTGGTGAAGAAGTTAGGAGTCAGAAGCACAGCCAGGGGCAAAAGAAAAGAGGGTCAACCTATGCCCCTCCCCTAAATGGATGCCCTGAAAGGAATTCACCAATGGGAAAAGAGGTAGAAGGATATTCCCTGGTGAGAAGGCAAGTGAGGCAGGAAAGGCCAGAGACATAGAAGCACAGCTGGGAGAAGAATTAGAGAGGGGTTACACTCATTCTGCTTGGACCCAGAAGATAAAACTAGGGAAAATGGGTAGAGGCTATAAAACAAAAGGAAGGAAGGAATGAAGGAAGGAAGGAAGGAAGGAAGGAAGGAAGGAAGGAAGGAAGGAAGAAAGAAAGAAAGAAAGAAAGAAAGAAAGAAAGAAAGATAGAAAGGAAGGAAGAAAGAAAGAAAGAAAGGAAGGAAGGAAGGAAGGAAGGAAGGAAGGAAGGAAGGAAGGAAGGAAGAAGAAAGAAAGGAGAAAAAGAAAGAAAGAAGAAAGAAAGAAAGAAAGGAAGGAAGGAAGGAAGGAGGGAAGGAAGGAAGGAAGGAAGGAAGAAAGAAAGAAAGAAAGAAAGAAAGAAAGAAAGAAAGAAGGAAAGAAAAAGAAAGAAGGAAAGAAAGGAAGGAAGGAAGGAAGGAAGGAAGGAAGGAAGGAAGAAAGAAAGAAAGGAAGGAAGGAAGGAAGGAAGGAAGGAAGAAGAAAGAAAGAAGAAAAAGAAAGAAAGAAGAAAGAAAGAAAGGAAGGAAGGAAGGAAGGAAGGAAGGAAGGAGGGAAGGAAGGAAGGAAGGAAGAAAGAAAGAAAGAAAGAAAGAAAGAAAGAAAGAAAGAAAGAAAGAAAAAGAAAGAAGGAAAGAAAGGAAGGAAGGAAGGAAGGAAGGAAGGAAGGAAGGAAGGAAGGAAAGAAGGAAGGAAGAAAGAAAGAAAGCAAGCTTAGGATAAATATGAGGAAAAAACTTTCTAATAGCCCTGGGAGCCTCAGAGCAGAAATAGCTCTTCCCTTTCACATGAAGCCTTCAAGTAGAGGCTGAACTAATCACTTGTCAGATGTGTGGTAAAGAGGATGACTATTAGGGTGTGGGTTAATCTAGATGGGCTCTGATGTCCCTTCCAGTCCTGAGGTTATGACTCTGATATGTTATGATAACAGCACATTTATATCACCCTTTGAGACAGCTCGGTGGTGCAACAGGTAGAGCAACAGGCCTGGAGGCAGAAAGGCATGGGTTCAGCTATAGCCTCGGAAATTTACTAACTGTGTGATCCTGGGCAAGTCACCTAACCCTGTTTGCCTCAGTTTTCTCATCTGTAAAATGAACTGGAGAAGAAAATGCAAACCACTCCAATTATCTCTTTCAAGAAAATTCCAAATGGAGTCATAGAGAGTTGGGCATGACTGAACAAGAACAAAATATAGCACTTTAAGGTTTGCAAAGTACTTTACAAATAGGAACTGATTTTTATACTCAAAACAACCCTGGAAGACAATTGCTATTATTAACCCCATTTTAGAGCAGACAGGTCTAAGTGACTTGCCCAGGGTCATACAATTGTTGTCTGAAGTTGACTTTGAATACAAGTTTTCCTAACTCTAAGTCCTGAGAGCTATCCATGGAATCACTTGGCTACTTCTAAATAGAATTCATTCTCTTCAATCAATGAAAAGGTTTCATTTTTGTCTTTGTATCTCCAGCATCTAGAATAGAACAGTCCTGGAATATAGCAGGGTTTAATAATTGTGTATAGGTCACTTAACCCTTCTGGGTGATAGTTTTTTAATCTGTAAAATAAAGGGCTACATGGCTTCTAGGGTCCCTTTACCGGGATTGTATAATTCATGCACTAATTCTTTTGCTCAAAGTTCTTCTCTTGAATACACCCTGATTCTATTTTGTCAAAACCTTTATGGCACCAAATTCTTGATAATCCTTCATCTACCAATTCTAACTCAATCCTCTTTTTTTTCACATTCAGATTACTTCTGTTCTATGTCATCTACACACACTTTCTTCCAGTAAACAAGCTCTCCTCCTCCCCAAAATATTCTTTTGTCATGTTGTCTTATCAATAATCCACATGCCAAACCTCAGTACTTGTTTCCTCCACCACAGCTAAGAGTGCACCAGAGTCCAAGGTACCTCCTGACCCTTCTTAAATAAGTTCTGGGAATAACTTCACAGTCTAGCTTCCATCTGTCTTTTCAGACTAATTTCCCATTATACCCCCTCATGAATTTTATGTTCCAGCCAAATTGGCCCATTTAACGTTCCCTGTACATGACATACGATTTACCCCATCCATGTCTTTGAAGAAGCTTTGCCCCATGCCCAGAATGTTCTCCTTGCTTTTGGAATCCCTAGCTTTTTCTAAGTCTCAGCTCAAGTGATCCTCTCCTTTCCGGATTCTCTCAGTTATGTGTCCCATCCATCACTTTACATTTATTTTGTATTATTTTGAATTTATACCTGCAAACATGCTCTCCCTCAGCCCCACTCCTTCCCCTAGTCATAGGTAATGCAAACTCCTTGAGGGGGAGAGTTGGGGTTTTTCTTATTGTTTTGTTTGTTTGTCTTTGTCTACTCCAGCTAGTCTTCTAGCTAGGTACTGCTCCATGAAGGCAACCGGATTGGAGAACTGCCTCATCTGCCTTTTTTACCTGTCCTAGAAGAGTGCCCAGCTTCAACTTGGGAACCCTGGTCCCTCAGAAAGGGACACAGGCTCCTCATTCTCTATCCACTTTCTGGAATGCCTCTTGAGCATGTCCTATGGTGGTACAATTCTTGTATTCTTAGCAACTTGCACTGGATCTAGGCTCCTAGTAGGCACTTAATAAATTTGCATTGAATTGAAAAGCTGATAGCTTCCTGTATCAAGAGCATTGACTGCATAGTTTTCAGTGACCTGTAACTTCCTGTCTTTTAAGAGATAATTTATTAATCTTTTTGCAATGCCTTTTTTTTTTTGGCTAACCATGTCCAATGCCCTCTGATATTTTATCTTGAAGAAAGTATTCAAGACAGCCTGATATGAGGCTTCTGAGTAATCTATGAGCCTTTGGCTGTCTTCATTTTTTAATCCTGAGATGCAGGCCCTAAGGGTACAGGTATGTAGGGCTACAGTATTTACAAGTATGTGGATCATAAATGCTTGATTATAAACTTAGCCTATGGAAGCAGGTAGAATAAAGCAAAAGAAAAGACTATGAAGGCATGCAGACTCTCCTCTGGTGGGCTTCCAATCTGTGCTCTCTGTCCAAGTGCTAACCTCTAAATATTGAGAGCAAAATTGTCATGTCTGTATGTCTAATTTTAAAAGATAGTTTTTGAAATTGGGCTAATATTAAAATAAACCTTTAACCCACAAATAGACTTCACATGCTAGCAACTTTTCACTATTTACGGAGTCAGTTAACTCAATTAGTTTGAGTAGGAGGGAACCATGCTCCAACAAGGGGTACTGAGTTGCTGAACCATGTTCCCCTAGTGAGGAATTTTAGAGGGTAGTAGATAAGGAGGGGGAGCAAACTGGAGAAAGTTTGGTGATTTAACTCTGAAAGGCGCTGGGAGGAGCAAAGTTGCTACACCTCCTTTGTAGTTTTGATCGTGTTCCTGGTGGTATCAACAAAGCGCCATCAAAAGTCATCTGACGTGTTTCTTGTGGCAACTAGTATTTAGTTGTTATTTGGTTGTTTCAATTGTGTCTGGGTCCTTGTGACCCCATTTAGGATTTTCTTGACAAAGATACTGAAGTGGTTTGCCATTTCTTTTTCCAACTTATTTTACAGATGAGAAAACTGAGGCAAACAGTATGAAGTGACTTGCCCAGGATCGCATAGCTGGTAAGTGTCTGAGACCAGATTTGAACTCAGGAAAATGAGTCTTCCTGATTCCAAGCCCAGCACTCGATCCATTGTGCTATGCAGTTGCCCTTTAGGATTTGGAGCTGGAGGATATCTTAGATAATGTATCATCTAACCCTCTAGGTACTTCAGAGACAAAGATAAAAATGGAAATAGATTTTACCCTCATGGAGTTTATATTCGACTGAATTGTACCAGAGGTTGTTGGGACCTGGAATCCATGGTGTTACATAAGCAAGGGCACAGGTTGTATCTATAGGACCATCGAAGTTCACCCAGACTGAACTTCTAACTCCCCTCTCACAAAATATATTCATTCACCTATCTCACAAAGGGGTACCAGAGTGTGGACAAATCAATGCTCTTCACAGCACCTACTTGCAAGACAACACATGAAAGTGGGTCAGTAATGTCACCTCCAAATATGACAGCGAGTGTGTTATTATAGTTTCTGATTCTTAGCAATAACAAAGAACACATAAAATTAGATGTCTGGGCACTCTCATGGGAGCTTACAATTTAAACAGACAATATAACCAAGGAGAAGAAAAGAAATGTGTGAAAGGGAAAACTGAGGGATAACAGGGAAAGGTATTAGTTTTTATCATTTTTTAATCTCTGACATTGTGAATTTTTGAGATTGTTCTGGGGGTCTAGGGAAAGATGAAAAAAATCAATTTTGGGGAAAGATAATGTTCAATCTGGAAGCTGGTGGAGGGGTATGAAAAGGAGGAAGAATGTGATTGGAGTGATGAGAGAGAAAAATCACCCTGTTCTCATTCTGAACAGATTGCCAAGGAGAGAAAAAGAGTTTGCAATAGTCGAAACTGACATGACTATGGCATAGATGACAGATGATAAACAAATCAGCAAAATTCAAGCTTTGAAATTCTTCAAAAATCCACCAGCATCAGAGACAGTAGGAGCCCATAGAAGACATAAGAACCATTACTGAAGCTTCTTAGGTCTCTCAAAATTGCAATTGCTTTGTCCAAGTTTCTGGCAAATTAATACTTTGGCTATTTTTTAAAGAAAGAAATCAGAATTTGATATGAATTGTAGTCAGTATACAGCCATGGAGATGAGAGAGAGAGAGAGAGAGAGAGAGAGAGAGAGAGAGAGAGAGAGAGAGAGAGAGAGAGAGAGAGAGAGAGAGAGAATGGATAGAAAGGGATAGATAGATGATGGATAGATGGATGGATGGATGGATGGACAGATAGATGGTTAGATGGGTAGATAGATGATTGGATAGAGAGAGATTATGGATAGATGGATGAATGGATAGACAGATGTATAGATAGATGGAGAAAGAGATGATGGATGGATGGATAGATGGATAGGTAGGTAGATAGATAGACAATTTATTAAGCACTTACTGTGTGCTAGGCACTATACTAAGTACTGGGGATAATTAGCAAAAAAACAAAGGAGAAAAAGAAAGGGAAAAAGATAGTCCTAAGTCCTCAAGGAGCCTATATTCTAATGGGAAAAGACAATATGTAAAAGACACCTGAAAAGACGTAGAGCAGTAGGTCAAGATAGTCCAAAGAATCATGAGCAGACTCAGGTTTGAATTAAGCATGGCTGGAATGGTCACTTCCTTCAAAGAGAAGTTCCAAAGACAAATTGACCAATTGGAGGAACAGGCTATAGAAATGGAGGCATTGCCAAAATGAGAAGGCTACTAAGACAGAGGTCAAGAAGTAGTCTGCAGAGTCATGAGCAAAGCTGAACTTAAAATCTTGCAAACCAACTTGATGCATTCCTTCCTATCAACACAAGTGAGTAGAATCAACTCTTTCCCAGAAGCCCCTTACTCTACCAAGGGGATTGAGGAAATAAGGCCAGGCCCTTAGAGATCATCTAGTCCACCTCCCTTATTTTCATAAAAGAAACTGAGACCTAGAGATGTGAAGTGACTTGATAATTAACATTGCATAGGCTTATAGATTTACAACCAGAAAGAACCTTGGCAATCATTGAGTTCATTGTCCTCATATTTATAGAGGAAGAAACTGAGGCCTAGAGAGTTTAAATGATGGGTTCAAGGTCATGTAAACAGTAAATGAGAGAGCTGAGGTCTTTTGACTCCAAATCTCAATACGTCCATTGTATGTCATTTTTACCCCTCTGATAAAAGTTTTGTTCCCTCTGCAAGACTTTTGTTGGAACCTGTTTCATCATCTATAAAATGGGGAGAATAATATTTCCTGCCTTACGAGTTTGTTTTGATGAAAGTCAGTTTTCAGGTGGACCACAACATGGAGGATTAGGCATTTTATCCAGTTTTTACAATTTATCAAAGTTATATAAAATGAGAATTACATGTAAGAGACAAAGCAATTTCAGGTGTTCTCACAATCAGGGACATTGAAAGCCCAAATGAGGTAACAATTCAATGAACTAACAAGAGAGAAATGCTAGCCACTATAAATTCATTCAACTCCTACTACCCCACTGCCCACCACACTTGGGCAGAAATATATAATCTGACCTACAACCTTGCAACAGAACTCAATTGTTCCTCCTCTCTCTTCTTCCAGTGCCCTGAAATCCAAAAAAACCAGAAGCATGCTCAGGCTGTGACAATTCCCTCTGCCCCCAGAAGTCATGGGGGGTAGAAACTGCAACCAATGAAATGGAAATTGCTCAGCATTGGAGGACACTGAGACAGCTTTGATGTCCAGCCTCCAGGGAAACTGCCATCAAAGGGGAAGGAGTAAAAAAATAAGTAATAAGAGAATATAAGGAAAAAAGGCTGAAATTACCAAAAGCAAAAACATATTGATCTCAAAGATCTCTCAAGAGAACTTGACAAGTCAAAAAACCCAAAACAATAATGCAAGAAGTAATACAAGAAAACTACCCAGAACTTCTTAACACAGAAAACAAAATACCAGTTAAGAAAATCCACAGATTTCCTCAATGACAACAACAGCAAAAAACATAGCTTGCAAATTCCAAAACATATAGTGGTTACATTTAATATTCTACTGACAAAGACCTAATTCTACAAGCAGTTATGAGAAAAACTTTTAAATATAATGAAAAGGAAATTCATAAAACATAAGACTATTTTGTATCCACCTGAAACTGCACAAGAAAATGTTATAATGTGCTTTGCAGAGCATAAAAGCTCAAATTGTATCCCAAGGTGATCTATTCTGCAAACATGAACCTAATCATTAGTGGAAAACTATGGACATTCAGTAAAACAAAACAAAACACCAAAACCTTAAAAGCACTATATAAAGGGGAACTATTGTTTTATTATTATTTTTTTGGTTCTTGAACTCAATTACTCTTTCATCTGTGTAAGGAGATCCCAGTTGAGGAACTTTTTCTCCCAGTCCACATCTAAAACCTACCTTTCAATTAAGTCTTAGAGAAATGACATAAAGAGGGAGGGGTGGGGTAGAAAGACACATATACTCTAGCACTTCTCCCACAACTCACAAAATACCTGTAAAAAATGACTCTCAACAAATTCTAGAGCAGCAGAAACCACAGAACAACAGAGTGAAAGAGGTTTCCAGCCAAGGGTAACCTGGAAAGCCAACAGGAAAGGTCTATCTCACAGGATGCTGAGTGGAGTGGAACCCAGCCCTGGCGATGCAGCACTGGGAGGAACAGGACCTGAACAGACTTCCCCAGAGGGCAGCATTCTGAGCAAAGAGAGTCCCAGATCCCTCAACCCACAAGCCACAAAGAAAGCTCCAAAATTCAGTGTGGGAGGGCTTTCCCAGTTGGGCAAGAAGGGAACGGGGTTCCCCCAACACTAGCCTCAGGAAGTAGCAGCAGCAGGAGGCTGCTGGCAACTACAGTGGCTAAGGAAGTAGCCTGGGTCCACTGTCCAGGCAGCTCAGCTTAAAGCCTCTGGGGAAGTTGAGCAGCTGATCTGAATCTCAGCTCTCACTGGTGGCCCCACCCCCACCCAAAGCCCCTGGGGGAATTGAACAGCTGATTTGAATCTCAGCTTTGTACTGGGGAGAAGAGAAGCACTAGAATGCTTCTCTTGACAAAGAATTCAGAAGTCAAGTAACTGACTGGGAAAATGCCCAAAAAAGGGGAAAAAATAAGACCATAGGTTACTTTCTTGGTGAACGGGTGTCTCATTCCATCCTTTTGGATGAGGAAGAACAAGGCATATTGTCAGAGGAAGTCAAGGCCTCTGCCTCCAGTACTCCCAAAATGAATATGAAATGGGCTCAGGACATAGAAGAGTTTAAAAAGTATGTCAGAAGCCTGCTAAAGAAGAACCAAAAAAATGCTGAAGAAAATATCACCTTTAAAAAGAGGCTAACTCAATTGGAAAAAAGAGGTCCAAAAAGCCAATGAGGAGAAGGAGGCTTTATAAATCAGAATTAGCCAAATGGAAAACAAGGTTCAAAAGCTCACAGAAGAAAATAGTTCTTTAAAAGAGAAATGACAGTGATTATCCAGGTTCACACAATCTTTTTGATTCTGAAGTAGAATCTGATGACTCCAACTATGCCTTTCTTTCCCCTAAGCCATACTATTTCTCCAAAATCAAACTGGGAGAACATTAGCAGAGCTGAGATTTGAAGAAGTTCTCTGATGTCAAATTCAGTAATCATTTTATTTTGTTACAATATTTCACTCAGCAACTAAACCAGTAATGGAAAATAAGGATGCCTGGGATTGAATATTTGAAAATGCCCTCAAGACTTCTTATTTGGAATCCTTTGTAGAAGGTAAACTTCTTGAGGGCAGGCACTATGATATTCTTTATCTTTGTATCCTTAGTTCCTAGCATAGTTCCTTATACAAAATGGTACTTAACAAATGTTTATTGAATTAAATTGAACCAAAATGTGTAAATATTCATGGTCTAGAACTGCATTTATGTAGGATTGCTATGTATTGTAACATGATTGCAAATTTAAATGAAAATATTTAATGTGATGAAATTTATGTACAGGATTAAAAATAGAAAATTTCAAGTCACATGCTAAATGAGTGCATTGAAGAATTAGAAAACACTACATTTAATTGTAATGGAAGGATTGGGGCCAATCTTTAGAAAATAAGATTAACTAGCACTTACATAGTGCCCCAAGGTTTTCAAAACACCTTGAAAATATTATCTCATCTTATCCTCCCAACAACCTTGAGAGTTAGGTACTATTATTCTCCTCACTTTAAAGATGAGAAAATGGAGGTAGATTGAGGTTAACCGAATTCCCCAGAGTCACATGAACATTGAGGATCTAAGATCAGATTTTAACTCAGAAACCACTTGGATTTACTTTTTCTAATGGACAATATTTCTTGTTTGGTTCTAACCCAACAAATGAAAACTTGGTGAGTCTGTTTTCAGCCATGAGGGATAAAGTCTCTGGTACTATGAGATGAGGAAGAATTTTCTGGGTGACTGAAGGGTTGATGACTTGTAAGTGAGGGGGCAACTTGAATATGAAAATATCCACATCCCTTTCCCTTGGCTTTTTACTTCTTGTCTTTCCCAGATGCAGGAATGATGTATGTTCTCTGTGATCCATAAAGAAGGGCAAATCTGAGTAAGCTGCAAGGACTGGGTCATCATTGACCATGTCCTACTCCATAACAATTATATTTTAATTTTTGAAGAAATATGGAACAATTTCCTCTGCTTTAACTTTTAAAAGATCTAGATATTTTCTTGGGCTTCTACTTTGTCTTGAAAAGCACCAAACTATTGAAAGTCTGAAGATCTGCTTTCACGTTAATTGGTCTTATAGATGCTTCTAGGAATTTAGGGTAAATTTTGTGATCTAGAAGTCTGAGGAGAGAGTGAGCTCTCATGAGTGTTTTTTTCAGTTTTCACTTTACTGGCAACTTAGTTCAGAAAATCTTTTCTGATGCAGGTAAGACTCATTTGCAGCATTCCAGTGAGATTAGTAATATTTTGTGATGCTCCTGATTCCCAAACCCTGAGAATTTAACCAATTTCCCTAGAAGTCTAGGAGGATGCAAGGCTGGAACAAGGTGGCCTCATTGCATTCCCAGTGCTCAAGTCTCCAACATTATCTGTTTTCTAGAATTAATCTCAAACTCCCTATATGGTGGCATCATACATTTATGTCTGGCAGATAAGACAATTAAAATATAAGGACCAATAAGGGAATTTACTTTCCTTGACTATGTATACTTTCTTTTACCAGGGTTTTCTTTTTCTTTCTTTCTTTTCAACTGAGGGGAAGGGAGAGAAAATAAATGCTTGGTAATTTTTAAAAATACTGCTAATAATAACTAATATTTACATAGTATTTACTCTATGTCAGACACTGGACTAAGTACTTTATAGTTATCATGTCATTTGATCCTTACAACAACCTTGAGAGATAGATACTATTATCTAGGGAAAATTGAGGGAAACAGAGACTAAGTGACCTGCCCAGGATCACCCACCTAGTATGTATCTAAGGTCAGATTTTAACTCAGGTCTTCCTGACTCAAGATCCAGCATATCTGTCCACTATACCACTTAGTTTTAAAAAGATAGGTTAATAAGTAAATGAATAGATAGAACCAAGATGGCAGAGAAAGGCAGCAATTTGCCTGAGCTCTCACCAAAACCCCTTCAAATACCTTTAAATAATGCCATAAAATAATTCCTTGAGTGGAAGAACCCACAAAAGGATGGGGTGAAATAATTTTCCATCCAAAGACAACTTAGAAGGTCAGCAGGAAAGATCTGTCATACCTGCATTGGAGTGAAGCACAGTCCAACTCAGGCCACACGAGTGTAGACCAGTCCCCAGCAAACCAGATAAAGACCTTGGGAACCACTGAATCAGCAATGATAACAGCTACTTCTGGAGCTCTCAGCCCACAGGCAGCAAGAGAATGGAACAACTGATAAGAAGATTGCAGGGGTTTCTTTGCTACAATTGGGGCACGCCTCTGTTGATTTGCATATATTCAGATCCAGGTCACAGTTCTGGGTGGCAGTCCCAGGGTGAGGAGGAGCACTAACACACTATAGCTCATGGCTGCAGTGGAGTGGAGTCCCTCCTCACAGTTCCAGGGCAGAAAAGAGTGCTTGTGATGACTCATAGACCAGAGAATAGGTCAGGACAGTAATAAATACTGCTCCTTAGATCATACCACCTTGAAAGAACTAAAAACTTATAGGTCCCTAAAAGTATCTCTGAAAACAGCTGCACAAAAGTCCTGAAGCTTGGGACAGTGTGTCTTCCACCTTGGAAGAAGAACCTTACTTTAACAAAGAGTTAGAAGTCAAAGAAATGATGGGATAATGAGCAAACAAAAGAAAAAAATCTGATTGCAGAAAGTTACTATGGAGACAAGAAAAATCAAAGCACATGCTCAGAAGAAGATAACAAAGTCAAAGCTCCTACATCCAAAGTTTCCAAGAAAAAATATGAATTAGTCTCAGGGTATGGAAGAGCTCAAAAAGGATTTTGAAAATCAAGAGAGGTAGAAGAGAAATTGGGAAAAGAAATGAGGGCGATGTAAGAAAATAATGAAAAACAAGTCAATAGCTTGATAAAGGAGACAACAAAAATTAATGAGGAAAATAACACCTTGAAAAGCAGACCAGATCAAATGGTAAAAGAGGTACAAAAAAGTCAAAGAGAGGAAAATGCATTTAAAAAGCAAAATTTGACAATGGAGAAAGAGGCACAAAAATTCACTGAGGAACAATAAAACTAAACCAAAAGAATAAAAAAATAGAAGACAATGTGAAATATTTCATTAGAAAAACAACTGGCTGAGAAAATAGATCCAGAAGAAGTAACTTAAAAATTACTGGACTATCTAAAAACCATTATCAAAAAAGAACCTAGGCATCATCTTTCAAGAAATTATCACTTCCCTGATATGCTAAAACCAGAGAGTAAAATTAGAAATTGAAAGAATCCACCACTGAAAGAGATCCCAAAATGAAAACTCCCAGGAATACTACAGCCAAATTTCAGAGCTTCCAGATCAGGGTGAAAAATTGCAAGTAACCAGAAGGAAACAATTCAGATAGTGTGGAGTCAGGACAAAACAAGATTTAGCAGCTTCTAAATTAAAGAATCAGAAAGCTTGGAACATCATATTCCAGAGAGCAAAGGAGCTAGAATTACAACCAAGAAACAACTACCCAGAAAAACTGAATATAATCCTTCAGGAAAAAAATGAATATTCAGTGAAAAAGAGGACTTTCAAGCATTCTTGATGAAAAGCACAGAGCTGAAGAGAAAGTCTGACTTTCAAATACAAGACTCAAGAGAAGCACAAAAAGGTAAACAGGAAAGGGAAAAAATAAGGACCTTAATAAGATTAAACTGTTTACATTCTTACATGGGAAGATATAGGCATGTAATTCATAAGAATTTTCTCATTATTAGGGCATTTAAAAGGAGTATATATATATATAGTCAGAGGGCAAAGATGTGAGTTGGATATGAAGGGATGATATCTTAAAAAATAAAATTAAGGGGTGAGAGAGGAATGTACTGGGAGAAAGGGAAAGGAGAGGTAGAATGGAGTAAATTATCTCACATAAAAGAGGCAAGAAAAAGCTTTTATAGTAGAGGGGAAGAGAATGGAGGTGGGGGAGAGTTAGCGAACCTTACTCTTATAAGAATTGGCTTAAGGAGGGAATAACATGCACACTCAATTAGGTATAGAAATCTTTCTTGCCTACAGGGAAGTAGGAGGGGAAGAGGATTAGAAAAGTGGGGAGGGGAAGTGAGAAAAGGCAAGGTAGATTGGGAGAGGTGATGGTCAGAAGCAAGACACTTCTGAGGAGGAGCAGGATGAAAGGAGAGAGAATAGAATAAACAAGGCAGGGGAATAGAATAGAGGGAAATACAGTTAGCAGTATGTAATGGTAATTACGAAAGTTAAAGATCTTTCCCACCCATTAAGGGGCCTGCCCATTAAGGGAAATTTGATTAAGGGAGCTTTGTTTTGCAGGAAGGCCCACACCTTTTATTAATTTCAAATAAGGTAGTGATTCTCAAGGACTGTGATGCCCTCTGCATCTGAAAAGTGTATAAACACTCTGAGGTGAGGTTTTACGTTGGGACTTACTCGTTGGAAGTATTTGTTTGGCCAGATGAAACTCTGGGCAGCTGCTAAGGAGCCCCCTGGCTTTGAAAACACAGATATTGGTGATACTCTCTCTGGTAACTGTGTATGTATGTAATGGTCAGGCAGTTGGAAGCCCTGTCTGTGGATCTTTATTTCTCTTCTTGTATTTTCTCTGAAGTTCAGGGTGCTGACTTTTCCCTCTGAACTAAGTGAATGATACATGTCCTTGATTAAAGTGATTGTTGACCCCTCAAAAGTAGCTTTCCTTTCAGAAAAGCAGATTTAAGAACCTATACAGCAGGACCTCCTTTGTATGTCAGGATTCTTGTTGTTACACAATAGTTATTGAAAAAAATTTGAAGCAAGTTTCTCTAATAAAAGCCTCATTTATCAAATATAGAGAACTGAGTCAAATTTATAAAAATAAGAGTCGTTCCCCAAATGATAAATGATCAAATGATATGAACAGTTTTCAGATGAAGTAATCAAAGCTATCTATAGCTATATGAAAAAATGTTCGAACTCACTATTGATTGGAGAAATGAAAATTAAAACAATTCTGAAGTACTACCTCATACCTATTAAATTGCCAAATAGGAAAGAAAGGAACATGACAAATGTTGGAGGGGATGTGGGGAAAATGAGACATTCATGCATTGTTGGTGGAATTGTGAACTCATTCAACTTTTCTGTAGAGCAATTTGGATAGGCCCTAAGGGCTATAAAACCATGCATACTCTGACTTAGAAATACCATTACTAGGTCTGTATTCCAAAAGAGATAAAAAACAGAAAGGAAAAGGACCTATGCATATAAAAAAATTTTTTTCTAGTGGCAAAGAATTGGAAACTGAGGGGAAAGCCCATAAATTGAGGCATGGTGGAACAAACTGTGGCATGTGATTATGATAGAATATTATTGTGCTATAAAAAATAATGAGCAGGATGCTCTCAGAAAAACCTGGAAAGACTTACATGAGGTGATGCAAAAGGAAATGCATTATGTAAAGAGTAACTGCAATATTGTGCAATGATTAGTTGTGAATGACTTAGTTTTTCCCAGCAATACAATAATCCAAGACAACTCTGAAGACTTTTGATGAAAAATTTCATCCATCCCCAGACAAAAAAATGATGATGTCTGAATACAGACTGAAGCATATATTTTTCTTGAGGTTTTTTGTCCATGTTATCTTTCACACGTCTAATATGGAAATGTTTTACATGAGTACACGTGTATAACCTATATTGAATAGCTTGCCTTCTCCATGAAGAGGAAGTGGGGAGGAAGGAAGGGAGAGAATTTGGAACTCAAAGTTTTAAAAATAAATGTTAAAAATTGTTTTTATGTGTAGCTGGAGAAAATAAGCTACTAAATAAATTTTAAAATAAAAAATGAGTAAATGGATGAACAAATACAGCCGGGTCTCAATTAGTTCAGATAATCCCCTAAAGCAGACACATTATTTAAATTTGAGATTGATATTTCCATCATGTTGGAGCCAATTACTATATTTTTCAAAATTATGACTTAGAATAATGTGGATTCAAACACATGTAATCTCTTCAGGGAATCCATTACAACTACTATTTGGGTCCTAGTTGTAAATTCACAAATGGATTATTAGATGAATGGAAAAAATGAAGGAGGAAATAAACAGCCATAAGGACCCAAAGTCATAGAGGGGTCCTTGGCACTGGATTTTGTGTATTCAAAGCAACAGCTTAAAAATGATCATTGTCACTCATGCACCATCTTAGGAAGATTCAGGTTCAGTCACAAGGAAAAATGATGTGAGCAATTCCATCCCATTGACTGTCTCTTCAGATGCTCATACAGAACACTTATATAAGAGGTTGCTGCTGCTCCTTCAAGGAGTTCTGTAGAGGTGAGCCATGACCTAGGCTCATCTGCTCCAGACTTTCAGTTGAAGGGGAGATGCAGGATGAGGTCAGTGTGACATTCTGCCACCTAACAGAAGACAGATCAATGCCTAATTGTGTCATATATGTCATATGCAATAGAGTGGTATGTCCTACCTGAACTATATCCAAAGTGTACACAAGAAAGTTCACTTGTGAGTTTATATGTTTTCACATATCTGTCAGCACATGTTGAAAGACACATGCCAGATCTCATGTTTAGGTGCTTTGTGACCCTCTGCAGAAGTTCCTGTTAAGATGGCTGGTTGGGTGTCATTTGCCCATGTATGATTACTATACCTTTTTTGGTTGTTTATGTCACAAATGAAAAAAGTGCCATAATTCTCTCATAGAAAGGATACTGAAGACAATTCAATGTGTGCTAGACCATAATGCCTTTTTAAGTAAAAGTTGAAATTTTTAACCCATTTGCATGTTCCCCCCCAACCCCTATCCCATGTTGCCTAATATAGTGCTCAGTTCTCCGAGGTAGTCATTCTAACAATTCATTCAGCTACCGCTTACAACGACCATACTAACTACTGGGTATTATGCTGGATCGCCTGGAAAGAACACCAATACATGGGGAGTTTATAAAGCAGGTAAGATTCTGTGAGTGAGCAACCAGCAGGAGGTGGGATTTAATGACTAATAAGGTTTGCAGCAGATATCTTTTCTGTTATTTAGCTCTTGACAAATAGCCTGTGTGTGTCTTTTCACATCCTATATGAGAAGAGGATAGGATTAGCTCACCCATGATATAAAAGGGAGTTGACGCTTTCTGATGTTTGGCAGTGCTTTTCCTGCAGAGAAAAACTCTTCATTCCTAGGCTTCCATATAGCGCTCCAAATGCTGAGGGAGGATTGTTTTCTGTTTTTTTACTTTTCACTTTTCTGAGACACATTAGATACAGAACAATAGCTAATACTCTTCTGAAGAGTCAGCCCAAATACTCTGATAGATTGACTTCCATCATGCCTCTCTCAGTCATTTTTAAGTCAGACTTTTCATGATCCTATTTGGGATTTTCTTAGCAGAGATACTAGAGGGGTTTTCCATTTCCATATGCAGCTCATTTTTACAGATGAGGAAACTGAGGCAAACAGGGTTAAGGGATTTGTCCAGGATCACACAGCAAGTAATACACACCTATTTATTAAGGACTAGTGACTGAAAAATCTCAGGGAGCTCCACAGTTGTTGCTTCAAACTGAAAATTTTCTTTGGTACAGTTTAATTGGGTTGGTCTATGAATTAATGGACATTATTTTTTTTAATATTTTATTTTTTCCCACTTGTATGTAAAAGCAATTATTAACATTTTTAAAAATTGAAGTTTGAAATATTCTCTTTCCCTTTCTTCCCTCCTTGCTCCATGAGTCTGCAAGTAATTTGACATAGGTTATACATGTGCAATCATACAAAACATAATATAATGGAATGAATATTATTAGTTTCTTAAATCATCAACTCCTTAATTTGATAATTTAAGCAGTTCCTTAATTTATCAAAGTACTTGTTTCCTTGTCTTTCCTCATGTGTTGGTAACTGTACTGCCCCTAAAGCTAGCCCTCAGAAAAGCATGAAGGAGGAAGAAGTTGCCTTTGGTACCAACTTTATCCCTGTTTTGTGACCTTCCCTTCACTGTCTGCCAGAATTCTCTTTTCCTTGCATCCTCCAGATACATAGCATGTTATCTCACCTGCTGCTTCCCACTGCATGACACACTGAAAAACATACTAGATTTGTGGTCAGAGGACATAGGTTTAAATCCTGTTTCTACCACTTTATCCATACATGACTTTGGATATGTCACCTTATTTTTATTGGTCTTTCTTTTTTTTTTAAACTTATTTATTTATTTTTAGGTTACAACATTCATTTCTACAAAATTTTGAGTTCCAATTTTTCTCTCCATCTCTCCCCTCCCCATCTCCCATAACACCTTGCATTCTGATTACCCCTTCCCTCAATTTGCCCTCCCTTCTATCACACCCCATCTTTCCCTTATCCCCATCTTCTCTCTTTTTTTCTAGGGCAAGATAGATTTCTATACCCCATTACCTGTATTTCTTACTTCCCAGTTGTATGCAAAAACAATCCTCAACATTCATTTCTAGTATTTTAAATTTCAACTTCTCTCTCTCCTTCCCTCCCCACTCATCCCTACTGAGAAGGCAAGCAATTCAATACAGGCTATATGTGTGTGATTTTGCAAAAGACTTCCATAATAGTTCTATTGTATAAGACTAACCATATTTCCCTCCATCTTATCCTGTACTTCCTTTATTCTATTCTCTCATTTGACCCTGTCCCTTCCCAAAAGTGCTTACTTCTAGTTACTCCCTTCTCCTATTTGACCTCCCTTCTATCATCCCTCTCATCCCACTTGTCCCCTTCTCCCTTACTTTCCTGTAGTGTAAGATAAATTACCAAATTTAGTGAGCATGTTATTCCCTCCTTAAGCCATATGTGAAGAGAGGAAGCTTCACTTTTCCCTTCTCACCTCCTCTCTTTTCTCCTCCATTGAAAAATATTTTTCTTATCTCCCTTATGAGCGACAATTTGCCCCATTCCATTTCTCCCTTTCTCCTCCCAATATATTCCTCTCTCACCCCTTAATTTTATTTTTTTATAGGTAGCATCCCTTCTGATTCAACTCAACCTGTGCTCTTTGTCTATATGTATGTGTGTGTGTGTATCTGTGTAAAATCCCTCCACCTACCCAAATATTGAGAAAAGTCTCAAGAGTTTTAAATATTATCTTTCTGTGTAGGAATGTAAACAGTTTAGCTTTAGAAAATCCTTTATGATTTCTTTTTCCTGTTTACTTTTTCATGCTTCTCTTGATTCTTGTGTTTGAAGGGCAAATTTTCTCTTCAGTTCTGGTCTTTTCATCAAGAATGCTTGAAAGTCCTCTATTTCATTGAACGACCATTTTTTCCCTTGAAGTATTATACTCAGTTTTGCTGGGTAGGTGATTCTTGGTTTTAATCCCAGTTCTTTTGACTTCTGGAACATCCTATTCTAAGCCCTTTGGTCCCTTAATGTAGAAGCTGCCAGATCCTGTGTTATCCTGATTGTATTTCCACAATACTCACATTGTTTCCTTCTGGCTGCTTGCAATATTTTCTCCTTGATTTGGGAACTCTGAAATTTGGCCACAATATGCCTAGAAATTTCTCTTTTCGGGTCTTTTTCAGGAGGTAATCAGTGGATTCTTTCAATATTTATTTTGCCCTCTGGTTGTAGAATATTAGGGCAGTTTTCCTTGATAATTTCATGCAAGATGATGTTTAGGCTCTTTTTTTTTGATCATGGCTTTCAGGTAGTCCCATAATTTTTAAATTGTCTCTCCTGGGTCTATTTTCCAGGTCAGCTGTTTTTCCAATGAGATATTTCACATTATCTTCCATTTTTTTATTCTTTTGGTTTTGTTTTGTAATTCCTTGATTTATCATATAGTCATTAGCTTCCCTCAGCTCCACTCTCATTTTTAAAGAATTATTTTCTTCAGTGAGCTTTTCAGCCTCCTTTTTCATTTGGCTGATTCTGCTTTTTAAAGTCTTCTTCTCCTCATTAGTTTTTTGGACCTCTTTTTCCAATTGAGTTAGCCTATTTTTAAAGGTGTTAGTTTCTTCAGCTTTTTTTAGGTCTCCTTTAGCAAGCTGTTGACTCACTTTTCAAGCTCTTGCATGGCCTAAGCCTATTGCATATTCATTTTGGAGGTACTGGATGCAGAAGTCTTGACTTCCTCTGACAGTATGCATTTTTCTTCCTTAACCAAAAAGATCAAAGGAAATTCCTGTTCACCAAGAAAGTAACCTTTTATAGTTTTATCTTTTCCCCCTTTTGGGGGCATTTTCCCAGTCAGTTTATTGACTTTTGAATCCTTTGTTAAGAGGAGGGTCCTAGTGCTCCTCCTCACCCCAGGACCATGCTGAGGGCTTAGATTCAGATCTGCTACTCAATTCCCCCAGGGGCTTTAAGTTGAGCAGCTCCAACAATGGAAGCTGCAGGGGGACTTGGCCACTGCCACACAGTGCTGCCACCCTGCTGCTGCTGCTCCTGCTGCCTGGGGCCCATGCTGGGGAGCACCTTGCTCCCCTCTCACCTAACTGGGAAAGCCCTCTCACTGATCTTTGAAGCTTTCTTTGGTGCTTGTGGGTTGAGGGATATGAAACCTTCCCTGCTGGGGATTCTGCCCTGGAGGACTGTTCAGGTCCTGTTCCTCCTGGTGCTGCATGGCTAGAGCTGGGCTCTGCTCTGCTCAGTGTCTCATGGGATAGACCTTTCCTGTTGGCCTTCCAGGTTAACTTTGGCTGGAAATCTCTTTCATTCTGTCATTCTGTGGCTTCTGCTGCTCTAGAATTTGTTGAGAGTCATATTTTACAGGTATTTTATGAGCTGTGGGGGAAGAACTAGAATATGCGTGTCTTTCTACTCTGCCATCTTGGCTCCACCCCCTTGCTTTTCTTTTAAAATTCTAAATAATTCATTAGGGAAATTGGCCTAGTGTTTTCTTTCTCTGTTTTTGCTCTCTCATTGGCCTCAGTTTCCTCATCCATAAAATGAATAGGTTAAACTGAGATGGGCTCTGAGGTCCTTTCCAACTTAGAATCTTTGATTCTATGATTGTGGCTCAAGAAAAATCATTAACATGTTCATAACAAGGAATTGATGCTAACTTTCTTAGGAAGTATTTTCATTTTAAAAGAGAAAATCTAGAAAAATAGTGATTAATTCAAAGGGATAAATATATGCTAGTAGTATTTCAACCACTTTTACACTTTGGTAGGGGACATATTTGAGCAAGGAACCCTATATTTATTAAAGCACATTGGCTGACCACTTCTTCTTAGCCAGGTCCAGTGGGTCAGACCAGTGCTGCTGCCACAAATCTGCTACGTGACTTAGACAAATAAATTCTCTGTGCTTGTTTCCAAAGCTATTAATAATAGTGCAATGGTCCAAATATGTCCTTTTTTTGCAGTTTCTCTAATCATAGTATATAGTAACAACTGGCTGTCCATAGATGCTTGCATTCAGAACATTAAAATGCTGGGGAACAAAACACCTCAGTTTGAAAACATTTAACAATATTTTCCACATACCATGCTACCCCCTTTTCACAGGAGCATCATGAGGATTGATTGGTGCTAGTGCCATCTTGCAGTCCTCTGGAGGCTGCAAAGACTATTCATTTATAGCCCGTAGTCATCTAAAGAAATGATGCATGACAAAGCTCTTAATCAACAGCAAAGAATTATAGAAATGCCAATTAGTTGTTTTATTAACAGCTAATTAATCAATCAACAAGCATTTGTTAAGTACCTACTCTGTATCAGGCACTGTGCTAGGTGCAAGGAATATAAATACAAGGAATGAAGCAATCTCCACCCACAAGAAGCTTATATTTTAATGGTGAAACAAGTGCATATATGGGCTACATATAGAATAAATGAAAATAAATACAGGATATTCATGGTCCCTATTCAAAATACAAGGTACTTAGAAAGAGAGGATACCAACAGTGGGAAAAATTGGGAAAAGCACTTATCTTTTTTTCAAGTCTACTATGTTATAGAAATGCTTATTTTATTTCTTAAGTTCATAATAAGATAAACAAAATTTTTAAAAATAGGATGGTAGAAGGATTCTATGCCGTAGAGGCAGAGGAGTTCTGTTAAATGTGCAATAATTGGGCTCTGGGGTTGGGGAGAGAAATTTATTCACACATATTTTAAAGTTTAATCTTCATTATTGGTGCTTTATTAAGTGTATATAATCAATAAAACAATAAATCAAGCCCTGATTTGTAGTGATGGATTGCTAATTTTTGCAGCGTGCATGATTACACTGAAAATTTAACAATCTGCTTTCAGGCTCCTTAAAGTTGGCTCCAGACCACTCCCAGGTGGAGGTGAGGAAAGAGTGCATCCTAAGCAGGGAAGCCAGTCAATGAAAAAGCTCGAAGGTGGAAGATGAAGCATCATTATAAAGAACAAGCAGGAGACAGTTTGGCTATATGGGAATTACAATGAGGCTTGCAAGATAGATAGGGCCAGGTTGTGTGGAGTTTTAAAAATCAAACAGAAGAGTCTGTATTTTATCCTGCAGACAATGCAGAGTCACTGGAATTTATGAAGTAGAGGGGAATGATGTGGTCAGTCCTAAGCTTAAGAAAACTCGCTTTGGCAGTTGTGTAAGAGTAGGAAAGACTTAAGACAAAGAGCTCAGTTAGAAGGCTATTGCCTTAGTTTTAGAAATAATAAAGGAGCAAAAGATACTTTGGCCAAATGGCACATTCTTATTTATATCCCCTTATGTTTTTCATTGCATGAAGGAGCCCAGGTTGATATTGAATGTGGTGGCTTCCCTTGATTTCAAAGCCTTCTGAGAGCCCTCTTCTCTTTCCATGACTCTACTTAAATGGAGAAGTACTCCAAGAACTCATTGGGAGTCTTTGGGAAATTAAAAGTATCTTCTCTACTTTCTAAGCATAGAGGAATGGAGGCCAAATCTTTTGCTCCCCAAGACTCACACTCTGAACATGCTCCAATCAGGGAACTTTTGGGGGTTAATACTTTCATGTACAAAACTCTAGGTCCTAAATCCCATGGCGGGAGGCAAAGAGATTGTTCCCTGTAATGGTCATTGAGTATATCAAGGTCCAAGGGGGAAAATGGACTTACTTTGTGAAAATGAATACAATTAAACACTTTTCTGTACAACGCATAAGTCATCCAATTATTCAATGTTCTAGGCCATTTTGCTCAGGTTAGTTCAAGTTGAGTAACTTTTGGAAAAGAATCATCAGAAGTCTTTTAGATATTACACTATATAATTGGGGGAACAGGTGCCTACTCCCACTTCCCCCCAAATAAGATGGGAAATAAGAATTTAAGGATGCTAGGTATTTCTAAAGGAGTCTACATGGGTATAAACATGTATTTGTTAAGACTCTGGTAGAGGAGGTTAAGATATGTCCCAGGGGCCCAAGAAATATCTTTAAGACGAAACGTAAAAACATGATTCAGGCAATCTGAATGTTATGGAAATGTGTATTTTATTCCATAAATAAAAATAAAAGAGTTAAAAAAAAAGAAAGAAATTAGTTCTCTGGGTACTTAAAAATAGTAGCAGAAGTGGTGGGGGCAAGGATGAGAACTCCAGAAGTGACGAGTCAGAGAAGACACTGAGCCACAAGGGAGACAGAGCTAGGACATGAGCCATAGCTTAGTAAATGTATTTTCATTCATTCATTTTATCAGTTGATCACGGAATATTACTGGATATTCTTTGACTTCTGGGGTTTTGAGGGCAGGCTGAGACAAGCATAATTCCCATACCACCTTCTTAGGGGCTATTCTTCAAGGTGCTTCCTCTGTACTTCCAGTGCCCAGAATATAACCTCTTCAGGGGAGGTAGTGCCATGAAGCAGAGGAGAGACCTCAGGACTGTTCTCAACTTTGAAGCAGGGCTGAGGCATTGGAAACCATCTCAGGGTTTGACCTTATTCTCAGTCCACAAAGTAGCCCCTTTAAGATAAGAATTCTCCTCTCAGGTATCCCCAATGTTTGAAGAATGAAAGAATGGCTAGAAAGAATTAAGACTCATGGAACTTTTAGTCATTCATTGTGCTGAATGAAATAGAGCACTTTGCAGATGAGAGAAGCACCAAACTGATCCAAACATAAGCTGTCCCCAAATCATGTTTGACACTCCTAGAATGAAAACTCCATAAAGGAAAAACTCATAATAATTGCTAGCATTTTTAGAGCACTTTAAGATTGCAAAGCACTTTACAATTGCTCTTCCACTTTATATTTGCAACAACCCTGGGAGGTAGGTGCTATTATTATCTCCATTTTACAGATAAGGAAACTGAGTCAGAAAGAGGTGAAATGACTTGCCTAGGATCACACAACTAGTAAGTATCTGAGGCTGGATTTGAATTCAGGTCTTTTGGACTCCAGGTGAAATAATCTAACCACTGTACCACCTAGCTGCCATACATATGCACACACATGTTGATATATGTACACATAAGCTACATGCATACATACATGTATATGTATTTGTGCAAAGGCACATAAATTGCATAAAATCAATCATTGACTTTGGAATAAGGACTTGGATTTCAAATTGTCCATGTCATTATCTATGCTGCATCCTTGGGAAAATTGCCTAACCTCTGTTCCCTCATCTGTAGAGGAGAGGGTTGGATGAGATAGGCTCTAAGGTTCCTACCAATAAATTCTCTAATATACATACACACACACACACACACATATCTAGATGCATATATATGTGTGTATGCGTACATATATATGTAGATATATATATACTTATATATAATTTCATATTATAGATCTGTATATGTATGCATAATACTAAACCACGTGTACATATATGTATTGTGTGTGTACATATATAGGTGAGTATATATATGTACACATATGCACACATATGTGTGTTTCTGTATAAACTTAAAACCATATTCAAGTTTTATACAAATCAGAGCTGGAAAAACAACAGCGTATATGTTCTTCAGATCAATATGGCACATCCTGTTTCCTCTACATCCTTGTTGAGCTAACACTTATTGGAAACCTTTCCTCTGTTCTCTGTAGCATCTGTTGTGGTGCTCTTGGGTTGGCAAGGGCATTGCCTCTGTCTACCAGAGAATCTCTCAGGGAGAGGCTGAAGTTCCCCCTTGTGTCTGGGATCGTAGAAACTTTTTCAACAAGATCCCTCAGGTGCAGACCCTTGCAAACTATATACCCATCAAAACAGTCTCACTGGGCCCCACAGAGACCATTATTCTACAAACAAATGTAATACAATAGTGCAATAAATATTTCTCTGGTGAAGTCATTAGGTTTTTTTTTTCCCTTCACTAAGCTGGATTCTTCAAATTTAATATAATTTCATAGTTTCCCAAAATCATTCATGGGTGTAGGTATAACATTCAAGCATTCTACAGCTTGTCATTTGAATAAGAATGACTATTAAAGTTTATGCTAAATCGAAAATACAAAAGCAGACTTTAATATTTTTATTATTTTAAAATGCCTTAATTAAATATTTTAAATGTTATAGCAATTATCTTTTCATCACAGAACTCTGCATTGTCAACTATGCCACACTGAAATCATAAAAACACTATTTTAATATCAAATTATAAAATCCTCACCCAAAATAAACAGGAGAACATGCTGAGATTCCTCTTGTGTGCATTGTATTTTGCCGGTAACATTCTATTAGCATGTATTCTGTCATGCCTGAGAAGTGCTGCATTATGCAGGATACATTACAAATGGGGGAGGTCCCAGAGATGATGAATGCCAAGAAGTCTGAGAAACATATCTTATGATTTTTAAAGAGAGTTTTACTACAATGAGTGGATTTGCCAGGTTACCAAACATACTCCTGCAGAAATGACAAGGAAGAAGTCAGTTTCATTTTGAAGGATGTATATAGATAAATACTGCATTTTATCTTCCCATCAGCCTTTCATTGATTTGGCATCATCCTACCAAAAACAGGTATATTTTCTGTAGCACTGAAGGAGTTGAGTTGTTTTTTTTCTTTGCTTTGTTTTGTTGCTCGTTGTCTTGATTTTCTTTTTTTTTATTGTGCTGCAGCGCAAAACAATTGAGTTGTAAATTTCTCTGCCCCTCACCTATAACGTACAGTCAGAATTGGTAATTTGGCTGCTGTGGGAAGCCAAGGAAAATCCCTTTGGCCAGTCTCTGTGGCTCTTTCAGGAGTTGAAACTGAAAGGTGAGATGACAAGGGTGAAGAGAAGAGTCCATGAAGCTGGAGTCCTCATTCTGATCAGAATTAATATTTTAGCTGCTAGAGCGTCCTCTTTTTTGTCTATTACTGGTGATTGTGTACATGGAGGGAAAATATTTCATCTGTGTCTACACCTTACCTGGTGATGGTGTCAGTCAATAAACATTTATTAAATACCTACTCTGTGCCAGGCACTGTGCTAAGAGGATACGCACATCTCATGTGATGCAACTAGCTCATTCCAAGGAAGCAAACTGTGGTGCCCCAGTCAATAGGATTCAGTCCTGGATGTGGCCTAACCCTAAATGCCTATATCTTGTTTGTCATTACTGATCAAGTAGATGATGACTACTTTTTATCAAGGGCCTATTGTGCATAGAACACTCAGCTAGATGCTGAGGAATACATACAGTTTAAATTTTTTGTTAAAATAAATTGTTAGAATTATTTTCTTTTTAATTTACAATTCCAAATTCTCTCCCCTCCTGCCACCCCTCCCCCACCAGCTAAGAAGGCAATCAATTATACATGTGAAATCATGCAAAACAAAATCATGCAAAAAATTTTAAAAGCAAAAAATAAGAGAGAGCAAATTGTACTTCAACTTGCACTCAGAGTTGATCAGTTCTCTGGAGGTGGATAACATTTTTTTTATCATGAATCCTTTGAAATTGTCTTGGATCATTGTACTGGTCCCAGTAGCCAAGTCTTTCACAGCTGATCATCATTACAACACTGCTGTTATTATGTATAACAATCTCCTAGTTCTTCTTACTTCACTTTGCATCGGTTCATATAGATCTTACCATGATGTCTTCCTGGAATCACCCCCCTCATCATTTCTTATAACATAATTGTACTCTGTACAGTCATATGCCACAACTTGTTCAACCATTCTCCAATTGATGAGCATTCCCTCAATTGCTGCCACAAAAACAGTTGCTATAAACATTTTTGTACAAATAGGTCCTTTTTCTTTGAACTCTCTGGGGTACAGACTTAGTAATGGTACTGTTAGATCAAAGTGTATGCACAGTTTTATCGCCCTTGGGGCATAGTTCCAAATTGTTTTCCAGAATGATTAGACTGATTCACAACCCTTTATTGGTGTACCTATTTTCCCCCATCCCTTTTATCATTTGTCATTTCTGATAGTTGTGAGGTGGTCCTTCAGAACTGTTTTCTCTAGTCAATTTGACTCAGTTTCCTACATCGGTGAAATTTACTGTAAATATTTTTGATATTATTTCATTGTCTATGATACCTTTAGAAAAATGTAGTTTTCCTGATTATTTCTTTTGATTAGTTCTATTTTTGCTTTTGCTTTGTCTGAAGTCATGATTGCTACCTCTGCCTTTTTCACTTCAGCTGAAGCATAATAAATTCTCTCCAGTCTTTTATTTTAACTCTGTGTATGTTTTTCTATTTGAGGTATGTCTCTTGTATAAAACACATTGCTGGATTCTGGTTTCTAATCCATTCTGCTCTCCATTTCCATTTTATGGGTGAGTTCATCCCATTCCCATTCATAGTTATCATTACTATGTATTTCCTTCCATCCTATTTTATTTTGTTTATTTTTTTCTCTCTCTTTCTCTCTCTTTTTATCCAGTCCCTCTCCAAAAATCTATTTTGCTTCTGGCCACTTCTCCCTTAATTCACCCTTCCTTTTATCATCCCTCTCGCACCCCCACTTTATCTTATCCCCTCCTATTTCTTTATTGGGTTTCTATATCCAACTGAGTGTATATATACATTCTTCCCTCTTTGAACCAATTCCAGTGAGAGTAAGATTCAACCATTGCCTGCCACCACCACCCCTCATGCTCCCTTCAACTATAAAACTATTCCTTGTGTGCCTCTTTTATGTGAGAAAATTTTCCTCATTTTACCTCTCCCTTCCCCCTCACCCAGTGCATTCATCCCTCTTATCCCTTCATTTTTTTCAAGATCATCCCAACATAATTGACTCACACACATGCCTTCTAAATAGCCTCCTTCTAACTGTCCTAATAGTAGTTAAAGTTAGTTAAAGGTAAAGTTAGTCCTAAAAGTAGTTAAAGTTCTTAGGAATTATATGTATCATCTTCCCATATAAAATGTAAACAATTTAATTTTATTGAGTTCCTGGTGATTACTCTTTCATATTTAGTTTTTTATGTTTCTCTCATGCCTTCTGTTTGCATGTCAAGTTTTCTATTCAGTTCTGGCCTTTTCATCAGAAATGTTTCCAAGTCCTCTAGTTCATTAAATATTCTTTGTCTCACCTCCCACCCCTACTCCCACCCTCACCTGAAGGATTATGTTGTTTTGCTGGTTAGGTTATTTTTGGTTGAAATCTTAGCTCTTTTGCCTTCTGGATGATCATAATCCAAGCCCTCCATTTCTTTACAAGTAAACTGCTAAGTCTTGTGTAATCCTGATTGTGGCTCCACAATATTTAGATTGTTTAATTCTGACTGCTTACAATATTTTCTTCTTGACATGAAAGCTCTAGAATTTGACTATATAATACTGCTGAGAATTTCCATTATGGAATTCCTTTCAGGAAGTGATTGGTAGATTCTTTCAATTTCTATTTTGCTCTCCAGATCTCAGATATTTGGGGCAGTTTTTCTTTATAATTTCTTGAAATGTGAATTGCAGGCTCTTTTTTTGAATGATTTTCAGTTAGTTCAATAATTCTTAAATTATCTCTCCTTGACTTATTTGCCACGTTTTTTGTTTTTCCAATGAGCTATTTCACATTTTCTTCTATTTTTTCATTCTACTGAATTTGTTTTGTTGTTTCTTAATGTCTCATGGAATCATTAGCTTCAATTTGCTCAATTATAATTTTTAAGGAATCATTTTCTGCAGTGAGATTTTGTACCTCACTTTCCATTTGGCCCATGTTTTTAAAGTTTTTCTTTAGTTTTTTAATGCCTTTTTAGCAAGCCATTCCTTTTTCATAATTTTCTTTTATTGCTCTCATTTCTTTTCCAAATTTTTTTCCTCTACCACTTTAATCTCTTTCTTTATCTCTTCCAAGAATTCTTTTTGGCCTTGGGTCCAATTAGCATTTTTCTTTGAGGTTTTGGTTGTAGCTGTTTTCACATTGTTGTCTTCTTCTAAGTTTACGTCTTGGTCTTCCTGCCATCATAGTTGTTGTTGTTGTTTGTCTTTTATTTTCCAAAGAAATCCAGTAACATCATGGGTGATGTCTTGACTTGTGGGTAAATTGGATTTAAGTGGGACAGAATTGCACCAAGTTGTCAGCTTCCCTCTTTCTTCCAGAGTTATCAAAGTCCAGTGGCAGGACAAAAGTTGCACCATAGTTACTTTTCATGGTAAAGTTCTCTTTGTTGTTGTTGCTGTTATTTGCTCATTTTTCTAGCCTATTTCTTGACTTTGAAACTGATGTTAAAGTTTGACTCAGCTTGCCTTGGGTTGGGGAGGCACTGTCCCAAACTTCAGGCTTTTTGTGCTGCTGTTTTCAGAGCTAGTTCTGGAGTTCTAGGGTCTGCAAGTTTTCAGTACTTCCAAAGTGATGTGATCCAGGGAGAACTGCTCTCTTAGTTTGTGCTCTGAGCTTTACCCAGGAAGGGCTCCAATCTCCCTGAAGCTGCAATGGTTAACATTTCTCTTGGCCCCTGACTATGACCAGGTCCCGTTCTCCTGCAGCCACAAGCATTAGTGTACCCCTGTTTGCTTTGGACCTGTGACAAATGCCCTGCACCTTTGTGACCATCCACAAGCTCTCCTCTTTGCCTTGGTTCTGCAACTCACAACGATATATGGGCAATAGAGTTGCCAGTCAGCCAGCAAAGGGTCCCTTGTAATATATTTGTTACCAGTGGTCCAATCCCCTTACCCTCTCTGGACTAAGGGTCCCCAAAGCTGCTCCAGCCACCACAACCACCTCCAAAGCTTTCAGCTTTTACTGTTGCCTTGCTCTCAGTTGGTCCCAACCTCAGTGTCACAGGCTTCTTCTGCTGACCGCCTAAATTGCCTTAGACTGGAAAAATGTCTCACTCTGACTTTTTGTTGGCTCCACCACTCCACAGTTTGATCTGAGGAGTTATTTTAAAATTTAAAATTGTTGGAGGAGAATGTTGGGAGAGTTCAGCTGGGTTGCTGCCTGTATTCTGCCATCTTGGCTCTGCCTCTCCACACAAAGTGTAGATAAGGCAAGATCCCAGAGTTGTTGAGTGCCAAAGAGTTTTAGAAATGTATGCTTTTCATAGCATTTTTTTAAGAGTTTTGCTACAATTAGTGAACTGCCAGGTCCTCAAATTTACTCCTACAGAGAGATGCCAGGGAGGAAAATTGCAGGATTGTGTTGACACAATCACAGATTAGTCTAATTTATAACATTAAGGTGTTATAACATAGTAGGTGTTAAGATTTACAAAACAAAGAGCTATTTGCAGCCTGAGGGAGGTCACTATCTACAGTGGAAACTAGGAAGTCTTCTTGGAAGAGGTGGTTTTGAGATGCCATTTAAAGGATGAGTAGGAATTCAGGTAAAGTGGGAAATGGAGATGCTCTAAGCATAGGGAACAAACTTCAAGCAAAAACATAGAAAATGAGTATAAAGCATACAGAGATGTTATAGCTCTTCTACCTATACCACTGCTCTCAATCTCACTTGAACTCTGAGTTATTGATATGTCCTTCCTCCCACCAACACCAGGCACTTTATTCTCCCATGTGAAGTTGGACCTTATGTCACATATGTGGCACCTGATGGAACCCTCTCATACATGGCCCATTAACTCTGATACAGTTATGTGGGAGGGTACTAGATTCCAGAATTCACACACAGTCTCAAGGCTTGAGGCACAGGAGTTGATATACCCTGACTCACCCACTCTAGCACCACTTCCCTGTGAGCCTTCACTAATCAAGGCTCAAGTTTTCTATTCTGGAGGCAAACACAAGCTTTCAGAGTTCCACAGCTCTCAGATCCATAGCCTGCTGGGGTTTCCATCCCCAGGTTTCAGGTTTCAGTAGGTTTTCTGAATTTATGAATTGTTTACTTTGTGATGGTATCATTGGCGGTTCAAAGACAAAAGCCAAAGAACCCCTTACATCAAGAAGTTTACATTCTACTTCTCTCTCACACACACTTGGGACCTAATGCAAAGCACTATTGTCAGCATCAAGGCATACACTGAATTTTTTTTAATGTTTTGCTTTATTTTTAAAGATTTGCCTTTTCTTTGGTTCTTTTGGTTCTTTACGTGATGAAGAAGAGTCGAAACCAGAGGAAGAGATAATATTTGAGTTAGGGAAGGTGAGTGGGTCTAGGTGTGGAACCCCAGTAACCTGAGTATGGGAAGCCCAGCAGATTATGGATCTGAGGGCATGTGTTTGCCTCCAGAATAGGGAGACTGAACCTCAATTAGCGACAGCACACAGAGAAAGAATGTCATAGTGGATGAGAGAGGAGCCAGTGCACCTCAACTCGTATTTACCTAATTAACAATTATGAGTAGCTAGATAATTGTTTCAACCTCTACTGCACAGCTCCATGCCTTTTTAAGTGGGGCATCCCCAAAGTCAAACCTTGGATGGTAAGGGTATAGTCCATTTTGGGGCACCTAAGTGACATAATGGATAGAGGGTCAGACTTGGAGTCAGGAAGACCTAAATTCAAATCTGATCTCAGGCACTTACTAGCTGTGTGTTCCTGGGCAAGTCACTCAACCTTGTTTACCTCAGTTTCCTCATCTGTAAAATGACCTCCAGTGTTTTTGCCAAGAAAACCCCCAAAAGGTTCATGAAAAGTTGGACATGACTGAAGCCCCTGGAGAACAACATAATCCACTTTGACCAGAGTATAGAAGGCATCAAGGGCAAGAATTTGATATAACACTAGAAAGACAGGATGGTACCAGATATTGAAGGGTCTTGAAAGCAAGGCAGAAGAGTTTGAACTTCCTTCAGGGAGTCATTCAAGATATTTTTGGCACTGAAACAGAAGATTTCTGAGAATAAGAATAACTGTTCTATTAGCATTACAAAGGATGGCTTGTAGGAAAGTAAAGGCAAGAAAACCTATAAGAAGGCTATTTCCATAGTCTTGGAGGGTGGGAGGAAGGGTCTGTGCCTGTGGAAGCAGTGGGTACAAAGGGGTCAGACATGAAAGGCATTGAAAAGGTAGAATCAACACTTTAACCAATAGCTAAATACAAGAAAAAGAGAAGAAAAAATTAAAAATAGCTCCAAAGTTACAAACGTGGAAGACTGGATGAATGGTGAGGCTCCACAGAAAAACTGTGCATTTAGAAGGGGTAATTTGGGACAAGGAGGACAGGACTTATGGGTTCAGTGAGTTTGAGTTTCCAGAGCTCAGCCACATGGGAATGTCTTGCATGAATTCAGAGATGTGAGTCTGGAGCTCAGAAGAGGGACAGTAGATTTTAATGTCATCTGGATAGAGGTAGTAGCTAAAGTGATGGGAGAGAAGGAGGCTTCCAAGGAGTGAAGATGGAAAAAAAAATGAGGGGAATAGATAGCACGTTGAAAAATATCCAGGAAGAGAATGAGAAGCTAGTGAAATAGAGATGAGTGGTTAAAGGGATAGAACAGTCAGGCAGTGAGGTCTCTCAGAAACCAAGTTAGGAAAGTAGGAAGGGATAGTCAACAGGTTCAAGTGCTTCTGAGAAGGCATGGAAAGTGAGGTCTGAAAAAAAATGCCAATGGATTGAGCAATTAAGAAGTCATTGCTTACCTTTGTTTGAGAGAACAGTTTCAGTAGCAAGAGAAGACAGAAGACAAACTGCAAGGAGGTGGTGAGAAGGGGCATCAAGGTGTCACTAATAACTATTATTATCTCTATTGTTTTTAACTGGGCCTGCAATTTGTTAGGGAACTGTCTGTGAGGAAATCACTCTGCCAACGAAGATCACCTCTTACTCTGCCTTTTTCAGTCTTAAAGGGGTACCTGGGCAGTAAGAGGCTAAGTGACTTGCCAAGAGTCATATAGTCATTGTGCATTAGAAACAGGACTTGAACCCAGGACTTGACTCCAAAGTCAGCCAGTTCTCTACCCACTATTCCATATTGCCTTTTCATTATTAGTATTATTATTGCTATTATTACTAGTAAAATTAGTATTAATTACTATTTGTTAGTAATACTAATTACTAATAAATAGTATTAATTACCATTAAGACTAATCAAGTCTTTCACACTCATTATTTCATTTGGTACAAGAATCCTATGAAGTAAGGAGTTTGCTAGTATTATTATTTTATTCCCCTTTTATTGATGAGGAAACTGATCCTGAAAGTGATTCAGTGATTTATTTAAGATCACATAGCTAATATGTTCAGAATCTGGATTTAAGTACATCATTTTTTTCGTTTCCACCATATTTTTTCAAGAAGTTTAGCTGAGGACGGCCGAGCCAAGATGGTGGAGTAACAGCACAGATTTGCTAGAGCTCTCCCCACAAGCCCAGCCAAACACCCGTAGAAAATAAAAATGACGCTAAACAAATTCTAGAGCTGTAGAACCCCCAGAATGATGGAATGAAGCAAATCTTCAGCACATGACAGCATGGAAGGTTGAAAGGAAGCATTTATTGTGTCATGCTGGGAGCACAGTATGGACCAGTGTGGGATCAGCACAGACAGAACCTAAGCAAGTCTGGTGGGGAGGGAGGGCCAGAACTGAATCTTGGGCATCTGTGGAGGTTTCCAGACTTCACAGTCCCAAAATGCCGAAGGCAAATTGGAAAGTCAGTGGAAGAAACCTGTGGGACCTGTGTGAAAGAATAGAGTGGTCCAGCCCCAGTCCCAGGGTGGGAAGGGACAGAGGAGCAGCAGCCACAGAAGCAGCAGGGGCAATGGCAGCGACTGTTTCTGGAGCTCTAGGCCCACAGATTGTGGGGCAATCGAGCAGTTAACAGTACACCTGCAGTCCCCCTGACCTCCCTGGAAGCAGAGAACTGCCTTGACAAAGAACTCAGAAGTCAAGTAAATAGCTGGGGAAATGAGCAAAAACCAGTAAAAGACCTGAAAATCATAATCAAAATAAGAGCCTAGACATCATCTTTTAAGAAATTATCAAGGAAAACTGCCCTGATATTCTAGAACCAGAGGGTAAAATGTGTGTATGTTCGTTCTTTGTTGCCAAAGAAGACCATGCCACCAGAGAAATGATGACATGACTTACACTTGACTTTGTTTTGAGTGAGGGAGGGCTGTGTAGGTCACCAGCCTCACTTCTCCTCCACAGCCATCTGAATTCAGTGACCAGATATTCATTAGGATGACTGGAGATGACCCATGATGAGGCACTTGGGGTTAAGTGACTTGCCCAAGGTCACACAGCTAGTGAGTGTCAAGTGTCTGAGGTGAGATTTGAACTCAGGTCCTCCTGATTCCTGCACTGGTGCTCTAGCCACTTCACCACCTAGCTGCCCAGAGGGTAAAATAGATATTGAAAGAAACCACCAATTGCCTCCTGAAAGAGATCCCCAAAGGAAAACCCCTAAGAATATTGTAGCCAAATTCCAGAGCTCCCAGGTCAAGGAGAAAATATTGCAAGCAGTCAGAAAGAAACAATTCAAGTATTGCAGAAATATAATCAGGATAACATAAGATCTAGCAGCTTCAACATTAAGGGATCGAAGGACTTGGAATATGATATTCTAGAGATTAAAGGAACTAGGATTAAAACAAAAATCACCTACCCAGCAAAACTGAGTATAATCCTTCAGGGGAAAAAATGGAATTTCAATGAAATAGAGGACTTACAAGCACTCTTTTTTAAAATTTTTATTTATTTATTTTAAGTTTTCAGCATTCATTTCCATAAAATTTTGAGTTCCAAATTTTCTCCCAATCTCTCCCCTCCCCTCACCCCAAAAAGCCAAGAATTCTGATTACTCCTTCAACCAATCTGCCCTCCCTTCTAACACCACTCCTTTCCCTTATCTCCATCTTCTCTCTTGTCCTGTAGGGGAAGAGAAATTTCTATACCTCATTACCTGTATTTCTTATTTCCCAGTTGTACGCAAAAGCAATTCTCAACATTTGTTCCTAAAACTTTGAGTTCCAACTTCCCTTCCTTCTTCCCACCCCACTCATCCCCACTGAGAAGACAAGCAATTCAATATAAGCTATATAAGTGTAGTTTTGGAAATGATTTCCATAATAGTCATGTTGTGTAAGACTAACTATATTTCCCTCCATCCTATCCTGCCCTCCATTTCTTCTATTCTCTTTTTTGACCTTGTCTCTCCCCAAGAGTGTTTACTTCTAATTGATCCCTTCCATTTGCCTTCCCTTCCATCATCTCCCCCACCCTGCTTATCCCCTTTTCCCTACTTTGCTGTATTGTAAGATAGATTTTCATACCAAACTGAGTGTGCATGTTATTCCTTCCTTGAACCAAATGTGATGAGAGTAAGCTTCGCTTTTACCCTCTCATCTCCCTCCTTTTCCCATCCACTGAAAAAGCTTTTCTTGCCTCTTTTATGAGAGATAATTTGCCCCATTCCATTTTTCCCTTTCTCCTCCCAATATTTTCCTCTCTCACCCCATAATTTTAATTTTTTGGATATGATCCCTTCCTATCCAACTCATCCTGTGCTCTCTGTCTCTCCCTCTCTATACATATGTGTGTGTGTGTGTGTGTGTGTGTGTGTGTGTAATCCCTTCAACTACCCAGATATTGAGAAAACGTGTCAAGAGTTACAAATATTATCTTTCCATGTAGGAAGGTAAACAGTTCAACTTTAGTAAGTCCTTTGTGATTTCTCTTTCCTGTTTACCTTTTCATGCTTCTCTTGATTCTTGTGTTTGAAAATCAAATTTTCTTTTCAGCTCCAGTCTTTACATCAAGAATGCTTGGAAGTCCTCTATTTCATTGAATGACCATTTTTTCCCCTGAAATATTATATTCAGTTTTGGTGGATGGGTGATTTTTGGTTTAATCCCAATTCCTTTGACTTCTGGAATATCATATTCCATGCCCTTCAATCCCTTAATGTAGAAGATGCTAGATCTTGTGTTATCCTGATTGTATTTCCACAGTACTCAAATTGTTTCTTTCTGGATGCTTGCAATATTTTGTCCTTGACCTGGGAACTCTGGAATTTGGCTACAATGTTCATAGGAGTTTCTCTTTTTGGATCTCTTTCAGGAGGTGATTGGTGGATTCTTTCAATATTTATTTTGCCCTCTGGTTCTAGAATATCAGGGAAGTTTTCCTTGATAATTTCATGAAAGATGGCTCTTTTTCTGATCATGGCTTTCAGGTAGTCCCGTAATTTTTAAATTGTCTCACCTGGATCTATTTTCCTGGTCAGTTGTTTTTCTGTTTTTTTTTTTTTAATTTAATTTATTTTCTTTAATGTTCTACAATCACTACCATAAAATTTAGATTTTAAAACCCCCACACTTACCCCCCTACTATCCCCTCCCTCCACAAGATGGCATACAATTCTATATAGGATCTACATATACTTTCCTATTGAATACATTTTCACTATAGTCATGCTATGCAGACAAACTAAAATAAATGGAAGAAATCATATAACAAATCAAAATATAATACACAAGCATACACACATAAAGGAGATCTGCTACATTCTGCAAATGAATTCCATAGTTCTTTCTCTGAGTGCAGAAGGCATTTTGCCTTAGAAGACCATTGGGATTTTTTTTTAAGTTCTTGTATTATTATGAAGTTCCAAGTCTACCAGAAAAAACTCTCACACACTGTGGTCGTTGATGTGCACAAAGTTCTCCTGGTTCTGCTCCTTTTGCTCAGCATCAGATCATATAAGTCCTTCCAGGCCTCCCTGAAGTCTTCTTGATCATCATTTCTTATGGCACAATAGTACTCCATTACATTCATATACCATAATTTATTTGGCCATTCCCCAATTGATGGGCATCCCCTTGACTTCCAGTTTTTGGCAACTACAAAGAGCGCTGCTATAAATATTTTTGTACATGTGGGACCCTTTCGCATTTTTATGATCTCTTGGGCATATAATTGTTTTTCTAATGAGATATTTAACATTATCTTCCATTTTTCATTCTTTTGGTTTTGTTTTGTAATTTCTTGGTTTCTCATAAAGACATTAACTTCCATCTGTTCCATTATAATTTTTAAAGGACTATTTTCTTCAGTGAGCTTTTGAACCTCCTTTTCCATTTGGCTAATTCTGCTTTTTAAAGCCTTTTTCTCTTCATTGGCTTTTTCAACCTCTTTTGCCAATTGAGTTAGCCTATTTTTAAAGGTGTTATTTTCTTCAGCATTTTTTTGGGTCTCCTTTACCAAGCTGTTGACTTGCTTTTCATGATGTTCTTGCATCTCTCTCATTTCTCTTCCCAATTTTTCCTCCACCTCTCTTACTTGATTTTTAAAATCCTTTTTGAACTCTTCCATGGCCTGAGACCATTGCATATTTAGTTTGGAGGTTTTAGAGGCAGAAGCCTTGACTTTTATGTCTTCCCCTGATGGAAAGTATTGTTCTTCCTCATTCAAAAGGATGAGAGAAAATACCTGTTCATCAGGAAAGCAGCTTTCTATAGTCTTCTTTTTTTCCCTTTTTTGGGCATTTTTCCAATCAGTTACTTGATTTTGGGTCCTTTTTCAAGAGTAGGTTATACTCTGGGGACCTGTAAGATCTCAGTTCCTACAAAGTGGATCAATCAAGGAAGATGAGTTTACAGCTCAGGGACCTCCAGCTCAGCCATGCCCCAGGATCATGCTCAGGGCTGAAGTTCAGATCATTTGATCAATTCCCCCATGGGCTTTAAGCTGAGGGCTCCAACAATGGAAACTTGCTGCTGCCTGCCGTGGCTCCCACCACCATAGCTGCCATCTCCCACTGCTGCTGTTGCTGCTGCTGCTGCTGCTGCTGCTGCTGCTGCTGCCACCACCTGGGGCAGGGGCTAGGAGAGGACCTTGCTCCCTTGTCACTGAGGTGAAAAAGTCCTGACTGACCTTTGAAGCTGCCTTTGGCACCTGTAGGTTGAGGGGTCAGAAAACCACTGCTGCTGCCAGGGATTCTGCCCCAGGGGCCTGCTCTGGTCCTGCTCCTCCCAGTGCCCGAGCTGTGCTCCACTCCATGCCTGGTGTGATTCCTGTCTGCCTTTCATAGTGTCTTGAGCTGGAAATCTCTCACTCTGTTGTTTTGTGGCTTCTGCTGCTCTAGAATTTGTTAAGAGTTATTCTTTACAGGTATTTTATGGGCTGTAGGGGAAGAGCTAGAGTATGTGTATCTTTCTACTCTTCCATCTTGGCTCCACCCCACTTTCAAGTATTCTTGATGAAAAGACTGGAGCTGAATAGAAAATTTGACTTTCAAATACAAGAATCAAGAGAAACATGAAAAGGTAAATAGGAAAGAGAAATTATAAGGGACTTACTAAAGTTGAACTGTTTACATTCCTACATGGAAAGATAATACTTGTAACTCTTGAGTCTTTTCTCAGTATTAAGGTAGTTGGAGGGATTATATACATATAAATAGAGGGCATAGGGTGAGTTGAATAGGAATGATATTTTAAAAAATAAAATTAAGTGGTGAGAGAGGAAAATATTGGGAGGACAAAAGGAGAAATAGAATGAGGTAAATTATCTTTCACATAAAAGAGGCAAGAAAAAGCTTTTTCAGTGGAGGGGAAGAAGGGAGAGGTGAGAGGGGAAAAGTGAAACTTACTCTCACTGCATTTGGCTTAAGGAGGGAGTAACATGCACACTCAATTTGGTATGAAAATCTATCTTACACTTCAGGAAAGTAGGAGGGATGGGGATAAGCAGCAGGGGGAGGATGGGGTGAGGAGAGATGATAGAAGGGAGGGCAAATGGGAGGAGGGGGTAATTAGAAGTAAACACTTTTGAGGAGGGATTGGGTCAAAGGAGAGAATAGAATAAATAGGGGGCAGGATAGGATGGAGGGAAATATATTGTTAGTCTTTCACAATATGACTTTTATAGAAGTGTTTTGCATAACTACACATGTATAACCTATATTGAGTTGCTTGCCTTCTCAGTGAGGATAGGTGGGGAGGAAGGAAAGGAGAAAAGCTGGAACTCAAAGTTTTAAAAATGAATGTTAAAAATTGTTTTTACTTGAGCTGGGAAAAAGATATACAGGCAGTGCTGTATAGAAATCTCTCTTGCCCTATAACAAAACAGAGGGAGGAGTGTGATAGAAGGGAGGGCAGGTTGGGGGAAGTGGTAATCAGAATGCATACTGTCTTGGAGTGGAAGAAGGGGAGAGATGGGGAGAAAATTTGGAACTCAAAATCTTGTGGAAGTGAATGTTGAAAACTAAAAATAAATAAATAAACTTTAAAAACTAGAAAAAAAGAAAAACTCAATAAAGATTGTTGAATGAATAAATGACATGTTCTTCTAGTTTAAAAAAATGGAAGTTTAGCTAGGAATTGAGAAAAATTATGGTACAAAAGATAGATTTGGCAGAAGTGCCCAAGGAGACCTTCATTTGTAGCCAAGCAGGTCATAGGATCATAGGTTTAGAGGTGGAAGAGAACTTAGAAATCAATACATCCAATCTCCCCATTTTACAGTTGAGGAAACAAAGGTTGAGAGAATAAGTGACTTTTCCAGGATCACACAACTAGTGTCTGAGGAGAATTTTAACACAGGTCTTACCGACTCCAATGTTAACCCTCTCTAACCCTAAATGCATTACATCACATAGGGCAGAACCACTGGCAAGGGAGAGATTGAAGATGAATGAAAGAGGAAATGATTGCAGGTGCAAGCCCCTGAAGAAGGCAGGAGAGCATAGGATCCAAGGTATAAATGGGATTAGGTTTAATTAGGTAGGAATTACTCTTCTTGTTCTGTGACCTCAGAGAAATATGATAGTAAGTGATGGGGCTAAGAAGTTATGAGAAATGGAGGATGGGGGCTGAAGGAATTTCTGCTGAATGACTTCAGTATCTCCTATAAAAATCAGAATATGTCATTCACTTGGCAGTAAGAGGAGAAAAGAAAATTTGCGAGGACAGGTTTTATGGAGAAAGTCCAGGTCTGATCATCTTTATCCCTTTCTCCTTCAATAAACTCTACTGCCTCCTTTTTCCTTCTAGGATCACACATAATCTCCTCTGTTTGGTATTTAAGATCTTCACAACTTGACCCTTTCCTGCCTTTTCAGTCTTCTTACACTCCTCCATTTTCACATTCCATCATTCAGCCATATCGTCCTACAGACTACTTCTCACGAATAACATTTCCTCTCTGTGCCTTTGTACTTTCTGCCCCCCCCCTCCACTCCATGCTTGGAATACTCTCATTCCTCATCCTCACCTCTTAAAATCTTGACTTCCTTTAAGATTTAGCTCAAATAATACCTTCTGTATGAAGTTTTTCTCGAACTCCTAGCTGCCACTTCAATATCACCTATTATCTATTTTGAATGTATCTTGTGGATATCTCGCAGACTTGTATGTTGTGGTTATATTGTATACTTAAGGGCATATTAGCTCCCCATTAGAATGTAAGGTCCCTGAGGGAAGTGACCATTTTAGGTTTTGCTTTTTCTTCTCATTCCTTAGTACAGTGCCAAGTATTTATAAAATATATGCACACATGCACACACACACATACACACAGAGAGACATACAGAGTACTTAATAAAAGTTTGTTGATTGACTGAGAAAGAGAGTTGATAAGGGTAAAGCAGAAAAATTTTCAAATAGGAGCAAGACCCCAGCTGAAGTTGTATTCCAGATCAGTTCCATTCTCTCTTTAACAAATGCTTAGCAACCATGGAGCAGAAGAGAGAAGTTGGATGGTGAATGTTACCTAGGAATGAAGGTTATGGGTTGAGAAGGGAAAAGGAGGGGCACAAGAGAATATATTATCAATCATTGACTTATCGGATAGCCATTTGTAAAACATTTTTATTTGCAGTGATAATTCAAATTGTTAAATTTTAATTGGGTAAAATTTTTAAAAATGTTAAATTTTAGATTGGTTTTTAAATAGGCAAAAATCATTCTTCCTAATTTGGATATCTGGAAGTGAAAGCCCAGGCAGGTTGTCAGTTTCCATATTAATACTGCATTTGAAATCTGAGCTTCTTACTCTTGGATTTAGGCTCAGTTCCAACAACCAAAAATGATCTACCTTGTAAACTCTACTCTCTCTCCTCTTCTCACTCTTACTCCATAATCATAACAATAGCAATAAGTTCTCATTACTGTTACTACTTTACCTAATGCCACTACTTCATCCCTAGATGTAAACATCAAATGGAGATCTTTTAGTCACCTGGAGCATGAGTTGGCCTAAAACCATATTGTCAAATGAATGTCACTTAGCATTATAGATGTTCACGTGACTAGGAAGACAGAAGTAATAAACTCACCATAGTTATTAAGTTCTTGTGCTGTGCTAAGCTTGATAATGGATCCATCCTCTGCAACCCCCTCCTGCAGCTCATCTTAATTACTATTGGGCTCTCAAATTAAATAGCTTCCTTCCATCCACTCTTTCTTTCTGTTAGCCGTCTTGCAATGTTTATTTTGCATCTCTGTGAAAGGAAAGAAAGGAAAGCAGAGATCCAAATGGTAAGCTTATCTACTTGGCTCTCATACAGAGCAAAATTAAATCTAATTTTTGAATTTGTGTTTTGGCAGACAATGTAGGGACCAAATTGTCAAATTTAAAGTTTGCATCCTTCTTTTATATTAATGAATAGTAAACAACAAGGTGGCAAATGGTATAATAATGGAATTATGTCCTATATGTATTTAATTTATGTGTTGCAAAAGGAGAGAGAGGAAGTGAGAAAGTGAGAGGTAGAAGAGGTTTGTGTGTGTGTGTGAGTGTGTGTAGGAAGAGGGAAGAGAGAGAGAGGGAGAGAGAGAAGGAGAGAGCGAGGGAGGGGATGAGAGAGAAAGGGAGGGAGGAAAGGAGGAAAGGAGGGAGGGGGAAGGAGGAAGGGAGGGAGGGAGAGAGAGAGAGAGAGAGAGGGAGAGAGAGATCAATTTCAGTAGCATGGGCTATTCCATCTGCCACTCCATTCTCCATTCAGTGGGTGTAAGATTGGAGACATGAATACACTGTTCCTTCAGTTGGTCTTTATTCCCACATGACTCTTAGAATGTGAACATCTCCTAGAGCTGTGTGTGATTCTAGAATCTCTTCATCATGTCCACAGTCCACTTATTCTGTAGGTTGGTAGAGCTAATGAGAGGGATAGCTTTAGTTGACCTTCCTGGAATCTCTGGCCAGCCAGACTCTCTCTGCTGTTTTCTGTGTTTCTTCCCTTACCTCCTGGAGAAGCAGGAAGAAGAAACAACAGTGATATGGTGATGTGATTATCCTCTAATATATCACCCTTACACAAGAAATTCTTTTAAGGACTTCCCTCCCACCTCCAATCAGCAGTTTTCTTAGCAGCTATACCTTTTTCTTTTCTTCTGTGTGAGTAGCATTCTCAATTCTGCCTTTTTCCTGATCAATAGTTTAGCTGGGTATAGTGAAGTATAAGTTTACTTTGATAGTCTCTATAGCAACCATTTCAGATTCATAAGCTAACTGATATAGACTTCCTTGTTTTTAAAGAGACCATAACTCCTTTCCAGCTACAACAGACTAAGGATACTGTTTGATAATTTGCGGTTGGTTTAAAGGATTTTCAAGGGCAATTTTGAACACAATTAAAAATTTTTTAGGAAAGAAATACAAGACAAAAGCAAAATAGAAATCAGAGAAAGTCAACTTAGGAAAATAAAAACCACATAATCACCAGTAAAGGAATACTCACACTGGGAGCAAGGTAACTCAGCTCAAACAAGATAAAGCCCTAAGTCTCACCCAAGGGGAAAGCCCCCAAAATTTCTGGTGTAGCAAGCTAGATATAGAGACATGATGGAGACTGCCAGTTCCTTTCATGTTAATTTCTTCCCAGCATCTTAATTTCCCTTCAGCAACCTGAAGTAGGATTCGTGTTATCCATCTTCTCTCTCAAAGCTGGAAGTCAGAAAGGCTCAAAGCCCAAAGAGACTGAAGAAAGCTGAAGATACTGAAATGATTTGAAGATACTGGATCTTCCTTCTCTTTTGCTCTTGTTAACTCTGTACCACCCCTCATGCAGGCACAGGACATAGATCTCCACCAACAAAGAGAGAGTCCCATGTGAATGGGATTTGGAACTCATGTTACAGTCCTCCCCTGTGCATAACTCTATAGTATAAATATGAGTATCAGTTCTTCAAAACAAGAGTGATTTTCCTGCTGTCTAGACAAACAATCTTTGGTACTACTGCAACTGAACTAAAGCAAATGTAATAGCACGTGCAGTAGACATGAAACTATTCAGAGCATGACCTGCGAGAATATTACAGTGACAACATGACTAACCACACATAAGATATAACATTTTGAAAGTACATGAAGGAGTAAACTCAATTTTTATGTGATGATTTTAGAATTTAACCATCATCTAAGATGTTATTCTACTGTATTTACTCTAGGTCAAGACTGGTCCAACATGAGTTCTTAACATGAGGTCTATGAATTTTTAAAAATGTTTTAATAGCTATATCTTAACACAATTAGTTTCCTTTGTCATCCCATGTATTTTGTTTTATATATTTTAAAACATTATTAAGAAGGACTTCATCAGACTGGAAAAAGTGTCCTTCACACACATACACACACACACACACACACACACACACACACAACTTAATAACCCATGGTCTATTTAGCTGACTTTGCTTGACATGAAGGAATGTACTTTGGGGAGATTTTGTTTCAGTGATGGTCAGTTGGTGTCTCTTGTGTTTTAGGGGAAAGAGTATAACTCTGGAGACAAAGAACTTGGATTTAAATCCTATGCCTGATGCTTTTAACCTGTGTGATTCTGAGTGAGTCATCGATCCCTGGCCTCAGTTTCCTCATCTGTAAAAATAGGTTTGTACTAAGTCTTTGAAGGGACTTTGAGTCTCTTCTGGTTCTAGGTCTGTGATCCTCTGTAAAGCAAACCAGAAAAAATCTGTCAATAAAAACATTTAAAAGTTATAATTTAGTATCATATTGGATTTAATTCAACCTGTTCCCTGTTCTCCATTACTATGAGTAATGGAAAAGTGTATAAATTATTAAATGCTCATCTATATGATCATCATTGCATTACCTTGTATTTACTTCCATGATCTCACTGAAGCAGGAATTTTTTATACCAACGTAGATTGCCATATATTCGTACCTTCTCATCCTGGGTGACCATATGCCTCCATATGTCCTTTAAACAATTTATCTCCAAAGCATTGATGGCCTTCCTCTGACTCTTTCATTGTGAGTGCTAGTGTAACATGAGGACCATCCTTCTGATGTACCTTTTTTTAACTGTATTATCAGTCCCCTTCCTTGTGATCACCTATTTTATGGGTGAAACATTTTATGCCAAGTCTTGCATGTAAATCATCGTTTGTAACATCCTATAGCCTATTTGTGTCCTACAAACATCCCTTTGGCTGATCCATAGTTTTAATTCTTTAGAGATTATAGTGTTGTATGAGTCTACCAGAAGAATTTTGGTGTTTAAAAAAAGATGGATCTTTGTTTCTGGGGGAAACTTGGGAACAATGAATTTTCTGCACAATTTTCCAAATGCCATTCAGCCCCCATTCTTCTTCTTTTTTAATTTTGGGCCCAGTTTACTGTCATCTGTAATGCCTGGCCAAGATATTTATGCTCATGGACTAACCCAATGTCCTTCCCATCCAACTGAATTTCATCATCTGGAAAAGAGTCCTGATTCATGCACGTGATTTTTTCCCTTGTGGATTGTTAGGTTCATCTCTTATGAGTTCCATTTCAGGAGGGTATTGGGGTCAGCTTGAACCAGCTTATAGGAGAGAATCCGTCCTAAGATTTTCCATGGTAGCATTTCTGCCTTGGAAACTGGAAAATGATTGATTTGGTTTTGTTGATTGTTTAGACTTTTAAAAGGAATGGAGAAATGATAACAATGTAGATTAAAGTTAAAAGTAAGACAAGCATATTTTCATCTCTTGGGGAAACGGCTGTTAAATATTTACTAGAACATGCCTGGTATTTATGCATCTTTCTGAGGGGGCCCTTTATTATTCTGGGGTTTGATGCAGTCAGCCCAATATCATTTGAAACCACAAGTTTCTGAAGGTTTTTACTATTCATAGGGGATAGGGGATCTCGCTTCCATTTGGCCTCCACACCAGATATCCTTCATGACAATGGCCAACACCTTTAGTGAGCATATATTTCCATGTTTTATAGCTTATTTAATACTCATCTGTGGGTTGATAAGGAAAGTTATCTTTGTGGTTGCATCTACTAATCTTATATATTTATACTATAGGCATGAAAGATACTAGCCCTCAAGGATTTTAAAAATTATTTTCTTTAATTAATTAATTAGAATAAATTAATTATTTAAGTATTTTTAAAAATATTACCAAATAAGCTTAGCAAGATCTTTGATTCTCTAAACTTTTTAATCAAGTATGTAACAGTGAAGATAAGAGCTGCTATAAATATCTTTTGTTGGAAGGCTTCCTATTCTTTTCTCATGTTTTCATCTTGTGTATCTTCAATACATGCATTTCATAAAAAAAATTGTAAAAATGAGAAAATTGGTGCATGAGTCAGTAATTTCTGAGGTTTTCTTGACCACTTTTAAAAATTTTATAATAATATTATTGTCTATGATTTTTCCCATTTGTTTAAAATCTTTTCCTCCTTCAAACATCTTCAGAATCAGTCCTTTAATGCTTAGCAAAGTCTCCTGCATCATGGATTCCTTCTGTGTGTTCTTGCCCTTGTCCAGTTCTTTCTGGCTTCATGTTCTTCAGTACTTTCTCCATATACTTATATGATCTATTTGGTGCTGAGATGTTAGGAACCCAATATGGAGTCTCCATTGTCATTACTGATGAAAAAATGTTGTTAGAGATATGCTGGTAAATCTGTTCTAGTTTTTGTCTATCTGATTCCAGTTTCATCTGTAAGTGATCTTGGAATAGTTAGATTTCATTGGGTCCGATGCCAAGATTTCTTAGTAATGCAGTTGTGAAAGCTCTTTCAAAGGACCTTCATATGTATCCTTCCATCAGTTGGGGAGGCACCCTGGTGACTGCTTCAAAGGAGGAACAGACAGAGGGAAATGGAAATAGAATGTATCTGAGGAAAGTTTGCTTATAACTGGCTTTACTGTACACAGAAAAGGCAAAGGGAGAGGTCTCCCATGATTACATTCATGTATGGCCACATGCCCTAAGCAAGGTTTGCATGTAGCACCCCAACTCATGTGGCAAAGACCTCAGCTGCAAATAGTTTGAACAACAGATAAGCATCTTGCCATTTGCATTGCAGTGGCTTAAAGAGAAATCTTCCTAGACTGAATTAAAAAAAAAAAAAGACCAAAGGAAGGATTATGGAATTTGAAGGGATGTAAAGTTCAGGCAAGCCCATGAAGTCTGAGGGAACAGAAGTAGAAGAGAAACAGCTGTGCCTCCCCACTCAGCCATCCCCCCAGCAGCTGAAAGACAAGGGAGAGGTGACTGAGAGGGAACTCAGTTTCAGCATGATGGGATTGAGCATATAAAGGCTCTGCCAAGGGAGCAGAGGCATCCTCCATCAGGACGAGGCTGAACAGCAGTGAACAGATGGGGAGGCAACCCCAAATATTAATGAACTATTTCTGACTTTAAAATCCAGGTAATTGGTGATGACACACCTTCCCTGTCCCACTTTCTTTCCTCTTTCCCTCTTTCATCCAGTCAGAGATTTCAAGCCAAAGATTGCTGTTTTCTTTTTAGATATTTTCATGTAGTTATGACAGTATTTTCAAGTCTATTTTTGCCAGGCTGGGTCTTTTTCACTCCCCAGCCTTCCAGGAAAAAGATGGAGATAAGACCCTCCCAAATCATGCTTATCTTTGTCCATAAGGGGTGTTCAGGGCATGAGGATAGGGCCTTCCTGGCCTCTGTCTCCTCCTCTGATTGCCCCCTTTCCCTTACATGGGTCTGGAGCAGAAAAGAACTTCACCCCAGGGGCTCCTCTCTGGGATTACAACACAATAGTTTCATTTCTATCCAGAGCCAGGAACTCAAAGCCATTTTCAAGGGTCCCTGCCTTGTTAGGAGATTTATCAGGTTATTAATAAAATAAAAATAAAGCCAATATCATTGGAAGTGCTCCCAGGTGTCATCGAAGCCACCAAGCTGGAAAAGGAGAGTTCCAACTCTTTATGTCCTGTAAGCTAACCCCCTAGAGCTTATGCCACCTGTATATGTGACATATTCTCAAAGATATACACAGGGAACAATTGGAATGACCCTAAAATCTGCTTAGTGAAAGTAAGCTTTCCACACTGTTGTAACCATAAGAAAAAAAAAATAGGAAGCTTTGGGATCAATTCTACATTTGAAAGGGTAAAATGGGGAAAGGGGTAAAAATGGAATGGAAGAGGATTCGAACAGCTGACTGGATTTGGGGCCTGCGGACAATTTCATTAACATGTGAATTTGTCTCCCTGCATGGTCACTAATGTCGGGTCTGCTTCAATGGACAAAGCCTCAACATGCTGGTAAAACATAGACAGGCATGCTCCATCCTGCTGCCCCACTATCACTGTTCCTTCTCCCCTATTTTTCCACCATTTTTCCTCTTACTGTTAGCTCCTGCTGCCAATGGGGAGGAAAACACAACTGCCTTCTCGCAGAGCAAGGGAGAGGTGACTGAGTTTTGGTTTTGGCTGGCTTCTGTAGAGTCTGACTCTCTGTGACCCCATCTGGGATTTTCTTGGCAAAGATACTGACATGGTTTGCCATTTCTTTCCCCAGCTCATTTTATAGATGAGGAGACTGATGCGAAAAGGGCTAAGTGACTTGACCAGGGTCACACAGCTATTAAGTACCTGAGGTCAAATCTGAACTATTTTCTTTCTAGTCTTTAGAATCAGAGGCTCAGTGCTACATTCACTGGCCCATCTAACTGCCCTTATTGGATTTTTAGGTCGTAATAATTTACAAGTTTATTGGATTCCAATGTTGTAGTGGGAGTTGTTGTCATCTTCACCGAAGCCGTAGTAATAGGAATAAATTTCAACAAAACAGCATGTTGCAAACTAATGGACAGGAATGAAGGGACTCCAGTGCTAGTTCTGGTTCTGCCTGTAACTAGCTGTGTGACTTAGGACAAGTCTCATTCTGAAGCTGACCCTCTGAGGGGGGTAGTCGAGTTAATCTCTAAGGTCCTTTAGCATGTTTCTATGTGCTAATGGTATCTAATAACCTGGCCAAAGTCAAAAGATTCACAAAACAATTATGTTTATGTCATTCACTATTTTTATATAGTCAAATAAATTTTATGTGCAAGCACAGATTGATTGGTTTTCCTACTTCATTGGTGGAATTTGGCAAAATAGCATCACTTTAATTTTGGTTTCTGATGAAGAAGAATTAACGAGAAAGATGCCTAGATATGAAGGCTCCTACATTCCAGTTCTTATCTTTCAATGAACTGTTCACAATCCACTGTTTTCAGAATATTGTTCTCATAATAGAATTACATGTCTACCGGTATCTGTTGTATTACAAAAAAAATACATTTATAAAGGATCTGATGGGGCACTAATTCTTCATATCTTGTCTAGGTGTATGTTGATTGGGTCAATACCTTACTCATGGTAGCCTGTTCTTTGGTTGATTTCTCTATCTAAGCAGCTAAAATATGCTTTTCATTCACAAATATGAAGATTCCTTGAGATCATATATACTAACTAAATTAAACTATGGAGGGGATTTTAATTTTATAATTCAGATTAGCATCTTTGTAGATCATAAGAGATGAAAAATATTTATTGACCAAGTAACCAGTGAGGCCATTATTTCTTTCAGTAGAAAATTAGCCTTTCAGGAGACTTTAAGGTTCATGGTCTAATATGAAGCCAATTTGATCCATCCTAGTCTTATGTCTGGAGCAGCTAGGTGGTACAATGGTAGATTATTGGCCTTGGAGTCAAGAAAACCTGAGTTCTCAGACACTTACTAGCTGTGTGATCCTGCACAAGTCACTTAACTCTGCCTCAGTTTCCCCATCTATAAAGTGAGCTGGAGAAACTAGTCCAGTATCTTTGCCAAGAAAACCCCCAAAAGGGTGTCACCAAGTGTTGGACACAACTGAAAATGACAAAACAACAGTGCTGTCTTGCAACAGAAAACAAAAGGGCTTTGGCTACTGGGTTACATAAATATAAGTATGAAAATTATCCTTTTGGTGGAGATGAGGCCATTGATTATTTGGAACTAAGTGAATGGGAGATTTGGTTATCTGGGAAACACGGTATTTTAATAATTTAACTCTCCATTTCTTTTTTTTTTACTTATCTGGCCTGGTTTTAACCCAAAATTATACCTGATCTGTTTGGGATATCACTTGACTAGTATCCTCTATCTCGCTGTATTTTCATGGTGAAACCCCACTAAGGAAAAGAGGCAAAGTGGCACTGGGGGGGTGTCAGAAGACCTAGGCTGTATTTTCAGTTCTGTTACTAGCTAAATATGTGACCTGAAGTAGGTCATTTAACCGCTCTGGGCCTTAAGACTTTTCTTCCTGCTCTAAAATTCTGATTCAAACATAATTTAGGAAATGCTTTTACTTGATGTACGCAACCTAAATGCAAAATAACATTATTTCATACAACACACATGGTATTAACTCTTCAGAACCTCCAGCAATTTCTCCTGGAGAGCAGCTTCCTCTAATGTCATATGTATGTGGTCAGGGGTTGAAATGGGTCACTGTTTCTCACACTGAAGTGCTTCACACAGTACCTGACCCATAATAAGCCCTGTATAAATGCTAGTTATCATCATCATCAACTAAGTCATGTAGATGGATCTTGATCTATTGGAGAATGTTCCTCCACGCAGAGGCGATCCTGTATTCTTAATGTATTGTTATAGTCTATATTCTAGGCTTTTGTTTTTGTAAGGGTGAGGTCAAATCACCCTACCCCCACTCATTTTTGCCTTCATGGCTTAACCAGGTGAGAACATATCTCAATGCAGCAATTATAAACCTTAAGACTAACTTTAAATAGTCTTAAAAGTCATATGATGAAAGGAAACGATCTCAGACAAGAGGTCTGTTAAGATTGGCCAGAAGATTTCATTATTGTCACTGCATCCTGCTTAAAAACATAGAAAGCAGAAGAGATTCTTCAAGAAACTGAAGCCAGTACAGAATGCTAGCTGGAACCCATAAGAAAGGGGAAGAAGGGAAAGGCCTTGGCTTCAGTCTTATCCTGGTCTTCCTCCATGCTCCTAGTCTGGAGAAGGACTCTACCAGCCTCTAAGGGTCCCAAGTATGGTGGATCTCCCATCTTGCCATCAGTGTCTTGATACTCCTAGGAGACAACTGGCTCCCATCTCCCAGCAGGGCCCTGGTGGTGCTCCCAATTGAAGTTTCTGTTTCAAGAGCCAAAAATAAAATGGACACAGATTCACTATGCTTAAGAGGAACTTCTGGAATACCTCACAATAGAAGAAAGAAACTTCTAGTAACTAGGGGCAGTGAGTTATGCCTTTACCACATGCGCAATTTAAGCTTGATTCAACTGAGATAGAGCAAAGATGGTAGAGTAGCAAGAGGTCCACCCTTGCTCTCTTACCACATGTCTCTGTAAAGACCTAGAAGATGAACCAGCCTGAATCCTAATGGGGAAATCCAAGGAAAAGTCAGAGTGGGTCATTTTTTTTCCAGTGCAGGTCGTCAGAGCAAGAAAGACAGAGAAGTCTACGGATTCTCTCAGGTCTATGGCTCTTCAGAGCTTCTTTGGATGCATGGATGGGGTTTGTTCAGGTGTGCATCACAGGAAACACTCCAGTACAAAGGAGAGGCTGTGCACCAAGGCAAGAAGAGGTCCCAGAGTCACACCAAGGTAACACAACTGCAACAAGTGCCAACTGTTTGCTTTGTCACCCACTACCTACTTTTAGGTCACAGATCTAGGGAGTACAGAAAGTGGGTATATTTGGGCATAATGAAGGCTTTCTGAAGTAAGGAGTGGTCACAGGCCTGAGAGAGTGTACTGAGAAAGCAGCAATTTCAGAAGGAAGCAGCCGCAGGACAAAGCAGGGTCCTCAGTTCCAGGGTCTGGCCCATTCTGAAGTATGCTGGAGTAGAACTAGGGCAGTAGTTCCAGACCCAAGGTAAACCTACAGTTCTGTCACTGAACCAGGAAAGCTCCCCAACTAGTTGACAGCAGCAGTTATTGTTGCTCAAACACAAACCAAGTCAGAAACTTGCAGAGCTCAGACAAAGGGGTGAGAAATCATACTTTCCACTGTAGAAGACCATGTTGAGAGCCCTTAAGGCTTGCAGTCTCCTGTTTGAGCTGCTCCAGAGATCCTAGAATAACACACCACTCAATACTCCCAAAAAAGTAACACTAGGACAAGCCCAGATCTACCCTCCAGAAGGGTACAGAGCCTGGACCTAACATCAAATCTGAATTGTGGAAGTAGGATAGAAGAATGAACAAACAAAAAGAGAATCCCATTATTAAAAAAGAACTATTATGGTGACAGGGATGCTTAAGACACAAACTCAGAAGGAGAGAATGATTCTAAACTTCTATAAGTAACACCTCAAAGACAAACACAGCTTGGACAGAAACTCTACTAGGATTCCTGAAAGAGATGAAACAAGAGTTTTTAAAAAGAGCTTAACATGGTTTTTTCCAATGAAATGAGAATGATAGAGGAAAAAACTGGAAAAGAAATGAGAGCCATGGAAGAAATAATTAAAAGTCTAGAAGTTATAGAATAATTAAAAGAAAGGGAATTAATAGTTTGGCAGAAGAAGTACAAAACTTTATCTAAGCAATTCCCCTTTTGAAAATTAGAATAGAAATAGAAGCCGATGACTCCATGAGACAACAAGAAGTAATCAAAACAAGATTAAGAGACTGAGAAAATAGAAGAAAATGTAAATACTTTATAGCAAAAACAATTTACCTAGAAAATAGATCAAGGAGAAAAACTTTAAAACAAAAGAGATAGAGGAGAAGAAATTAAAGAATCACCAGATCATCTGAAATCTAAGACCAAAACAGGATATTTCAAGAAATCTTAAGAGCAAACTGTCTGGCTCTCTTTGAATCAAAGAGCAAAGAATCTACTGGTCATGTCCTGAAAGAAATTCCCAGATGAAAATTCCCAGGAACACAATAGCCAAAATTCAGAGCTTCCAGATAAAAGAAAAAGAAAATACTACAAAGGAGTCAGAAAGAAGAGTTCAAGTATTGAGGAGCCACAGTTAAGATCACAAACTATTTAGTAGCCAGCATTATAGAGGAGTAGAGAACTTTCAATAACATATTCCAGAAGGCAAAGGAATATTGACTTCCAGCCAAAATAATTTACCCAATAAATCTAAGTATAAGGCTACAAGAAGGAAAAGGGGTCCTTAATGAAATTGAAGACTTCCAAGCAATCCAGAGATGCATAGAAAGTTTGAAGTACAAACACTGTAGTTAAGAGAAACAAAAAAAAAGGTAAACACAAATTAAAAATTATAAGTGACTTGTATGGGGAAATGATACATGTATCCAGTCTGAATCCTATCATAATTAGAGTTTATAGAGGAAGTCTAATTAGACAAGGCTTTTTTTCTATCTTGATGATCTTAAGAATTGAAAGAGAAGAGGAGAGGAATACATTGGAAAAGAAAGGTTAAGGATTACCACAATTACAATGCAAAAGTGGACATCTATACAAACAAAAAGGCAGTTCAGGAAGTGGCTGACACTTGAACTTTACTCTCATCTGAACTGGTGAGAGGAAGAAAGAATACACACATATACACATACATACACTGTTGGGTTCAGAACTACATTTCACTCAATGAGGAAGTAAGGAAAGGGGGGAGGAGAAACTAGAGAGAGGGTAAATTCAAAGTGGGATTAGTCTTAAGCAAGACAAACTTTAACCAGTTGTACAAAAATATTTATAGCTCTTTTTGAGCTTGCAAAGAATGGGGATCTGGGAGCGCAGGAACAGGGGAATAGATGAACAAGTTATGGCATATAAATGTGATGGAATACTACTGTGCTGTAAAAAATGATAAGGGAAATGGTTTGAAAAGAAACCTGGGAAGACTTCTATGAACTGATATAGAGTGAAGTGAGTAGAACCAAGACAGCAATTTGTGGAATAACAACAATATTGTAAAGAAAAACAACTTTAAAAGAATTAGGAATTCTGGTCAGCATAATGACCAAGCAGTGCTCTAGAGGACTAATGATAAAACATGCTACCCACCTTCTGAGAGTGAGGTAAAGGATTCAGAATAAAGAATGGGACATACATACATACATACATACACATATATGTATGTGTGTATATATGGACATGGCCAATGCAGAAATTTGTTTTGCCTGACTATATATGTTGGTAACAAGGATTTTATTTTTCTTCTGATCTCAATCGGGTGGGGGAGGGGAAGATAGGGTGAAGGGAGAGAAGATCGAATTTTGCTGATTTAAAAAATAAAAATAAAAGTTTTTAAAAGCTTATTTCTACTTATTCTTAAATGAAAGAATGACTTGAGAGCCACAAAATCAAAGAATTTCAAAGTTGGAAGGAGTACCAGAAGTCATCTTGTCCAACCCGCACCCAAAGTATGAACACTCCCTACAATATCCCTAAAAGTGATCATCCAGCCTCCATCTGAAGACCTCAAGTGGTGGGGAACTTACTATGAGTCAAAACAAATTATTTAATTTTTTGACGACTTTTATCTTTAAAAAGTTCTCTTACACTGAACTGAATCTACTTCCCTATGACTTCTGGTCTCTAGTGTAAGTTCTGCCTTTTAGGGCCAGGCTCAAGCATCATCCATCATACATATGATGATACTTCAAGGATTTCAAGCCAGCTTTTGTGTCCCTCTTAATTCTTCCAAGCCAAACATGCCCATTTCCCTCAATGCATTCTCATAATCCTTTCTATCACCTATGGTGCTATCATCTACCATCACCCTCTTCTATGCGTGTATAGCTTGTCAACATGATACATAGGCTTTCATACAAGACATTTTTTTCTAAAAATTGCTAAAGTAGAATAAGAAAAGAGTTTTGTAGCATTCCTCTCAAGAACTCCCTCCAGGTTGACATTGATCCATTAACCAACATTCTTTGGGTCTAATTAGTCAACTAGTACCAAATCTATTTGGTGATGCTATCATGCAATGTATACTACTGTGTCCATTTTTTTTCTTCAATACTATTGCAGAAGACTTTATCAAATGCCTTGCTAAAAATTTAAGGATATTTTATTCATAGCATTCTCCTGATATTCTAGACTATTAAAAATGATGGAAATGAAAATCATCTGGTATAAGTTGTTGTCAATAAACTCATGCTAGTTTAGAGTGATCACCTCTGTCCAACCCAAGGGCTCACAAATGATTCCTTTAATAATCTATTCCAGAATTTTGCCAGAAATAGAGTCTAGCTCTATGTCAAGCTATATGTTTTTTCCTTAATCCTGGAAGTATTCGTGATGGTAAATGGGGCAGCATCTCTTTTTTAAAATCTGGGCCAAAGGAGTTAACTTGCCTGAAGAAAAGGAACCTGGGAAAAATTAAGATTGGTAACCACAAAACCATCTCAATGTCAAATCTAGAGATCTATGGATTCAATTTAACAAACATTTATTGAGCCCCCACTATGTAGAAGATACTGTGCTAGTCACTGTGGACACAGAGACAAACATGAAATAGTCCCTGCCCTTAAGGAATCAACATTCTACTGGGGGATACCACATATAATAAATATAGGTAAATAAAGGATAATTGGAAGAGGGAAAAGGGAAACAATGGAGGGGTTGAGCAAGGCTTCAAAAAGGATATATCACTTGAACTGAGCCTTTAAGGAAGCTAGGGATACTAAGAGGTAGAGGAAAGGAAAGAGTGTATTCAAAGTATTCAGCAGAACCTAATAAAGACACAAAAATGGGACAGAGGAGGGTCTAGTTCAGAAAACAACAGGAGGCCAATCTATCTGGCAGTATATAGAGTCTATGAAGAGTGGCGGGGGAGCTGTGGGGAGGAAGAAAGGTAACATGAAATAAGCCTGTAAAGGTAGATAGGAACCAGATCATAGAATGCTTTAAATGTTAGGCTAAGGAGCATGTATTTTAGCTTAGAAGGGATGATGAAGATTTTTGAGGTTAGGTAAGTTAATTGATTTATTTTTAGTTTTTAACATTCATTTTCATAAGTTTTCAGGTCTGGGTCTAAAGAAAATTATTTGGATAGCTAAGAAGAAAGAAGAGTGGAGAATTAAGAGTCTTGAGCAAAAGCTCTGGCTTTATACTCAGGAGGACTGCATTCAAGTGGAAGTTCTGTTCTTTATTATCTATGTGATTTTTTGCCCCAGATTCAGGTCATATCCTCCTGTATTTCTCTCTTTTCCCCCATTCCACATCTCAAAATCCCTCATCCCTAATTATTTTCCCTCATGTTCCATTTTCTGATGAAGACATAGTTCTCCTTCTCAGTGCCATGCTTTCCACTTGTAGCATTGATCTCATCTCCTTCAGTCTCTCCTCTATCTTTCCTCCTCCATCCTTTTTTTCTCCAATCTTGAATGTCTTTATGCAATGACCTCCTGCCTTCCCTGTTGCCTACAAACTTGCTCAGATCTCTCTCACTTTTAAAAAACCTTCCCTTAACTCTGTCATCCTTACTATCCTATATCTTTTCTTTCTTTTATAGTCAAACTCTTAGAAAGTGTCATCTACATATACACTTTCATTTCCTTCCTCAAGTCTTTGATGATGTCATCATGGGGCTCTCTAGTAAGAATCTCTTCTAAGTTGCTGTTACTCTCTGCTGCCATCTTCAGGTTTTAAGCTATGATGCAGCATCTTCCCTACAATGAAAGGGGGTCTACCAGCTCTTTACCTTGATAGTCCCAGGGACTATTTTTAGCCCTTTTGTGATACAAACCCCAAGCAACTCCAGCCAGCCAGCTAGAAAAACTCTTTGGAATTTAAAAGCCTGTATTATGAACTGCCTTTCTACCCACTACCACTCTAAAGTATCTCAGTCTAAATACCTGAGTTAAAGTCCAAAACCTCCTTTTAATTCCTCTAATACATACCCTGCATCAGAAGCCTCAGTTTCTTTGGATCATTCTAGGGGCTCCTCTTAAGCAAAACTGCAAAGCTACTGGTTGAAGTTGTGGTAAAAAAAAAGTTCTTTTCAACTACCTTCCCACCAAGTCCCCTTGTCCTTCAAACCAAATAAGAATGGTAACTGAGAAGGATCAGGTGTGCCTACTGGATATGAAAAACTTTGCCATACTTTTCTCCATAAATCTGAATTCATAGATGAACTCCCTATCAAGCTACATCGTCACTGCATGATTTCTCCTTTCCTTCCTCTTTTAATTAATTGCCACTGTGTCATCAATATTTTGTTCCTAGATTCTTCCCATTCCTCTTGAGTTGACTTCCATTTTAGAATCCCAGGCAATCAGATTCAAACTCTTCCATTCTAAAGTCTTTGAAATCAGCTCTCCTGACATTTAAGATTCATCAGTCTATGCCCTACTTTCTTTCCCTCATCTATCATGAAATCTTTAATGGCATAGTCATGGAATCTCACTTCCAATCCACAGAATCCCCTTTCTCTCATCTTAGATGAATCTTTAATTTCTGGTAATACTTATTTACTTTTAAAAATTAGACCCTCACTATAAAATGGTGTATTTTACAGGCTAAATTGCTATTAGGCATGTGTACCTTGGATCCCAGCCAAGAGACTATTATTGAATTTGAATTATTGAACTCAAAAAACTTCTGTTCAGGACCTACTATGTATAAAATACTGTGCAAGTCACCATAGACAGAAAGGTTCCAAGACTACCCTTGGATCTGCCCTTAAGTAGTTTATAATCTACCAGAGGGGACAGAATGTATAGAAAAGAGAAGTTTTCTATAAGATAGGTTATAATGGAGTCCAAGGTGAGATTTAGTCAAAATTCAGTCAAAACATGTGAGGAAAGAATATTTTCAGTTAAGGAGTTAGGGGAAGGGTAATAAACCTTGAAGGAAAATGCCTGAAAGGCAAAGATGAGCAAAGAGGATTTTCCAAACATTGGTTAATGGCATAATATTGGTGGTGTGAAACAAATAGAAATGGATTTTGGCATCCACATATTAATTTTAAAAACCACAAATTAGCATTACATGTATTATATCATATTTTTATTTAGTTAATATTTACCAATTCTATTTTAATCTTTGACACTGTCGCCATTCTAGTGCAAGTCATTATCACCTCACAGCTTGACTATTACAGTAACCTCCTGGTGAGTCAGATTGCCTCAAGGCTCTACCTACTCCAATCCATCCTTTATTCATCCACTAATGTGACTTTCCTAAAGCACAGATCTGACCATGTAACCCCCCTCTACTCAACAAACTCCAGTGGTTCTTTATTGCCTCTAGGATCAAATACAAGATATTCAAATCCATTCGTGATCTAACTCCTACCTGTTTAGTCTATTTGAACCTTAATCTCTGCCCCAATCTAGCAACACTGGCCTGCTAGCTGTTTCACCAACAAGATCCTCCTTCTCTCAGCTGTGGGCATTTTCTCTGGTTATTCCCTGTGCCTGGAATGCTTTCCCTCCTGAACTCTACAGGCTTCCCATTAAAATCTTATCTTCTACAGGAAGTCTTCCCCAACTCCTTTTAATTCTAGCATCTTCCCTTTGTTAATGATTTCCTGTTTGTCTTGTATGTGGTTTGTTTGTATTTTTTGATTGTCTCCTCCATTAGACTGTGATCTCCCTGAGGGCAGAGACTGCCTTTTCTTCTTTTTATACCCCTAACACTTAGCACAGCGCCTGGCATGTGGTAGGCACTTAAGAAATATTGATTGATTGGTTCTGGCTTCACTCAGGAGTTATGTGGACACCTCTAGGCTATAATGTCCACAGCTAAGAAATGGCATGTCTAGTTCAGAGAAGAGTTACAAGTCTAGTGTGACTGTAAAATATAAGAGAACAATGTGAAGTAAAAGTAAGGCAAATTGGAGTCAGATTATGGAGGGGCATAATGCCAAGCTAAGGTGTTGGGGGGTTTTTTGTCCTATGGGGATGTAAAATTGAATATTGATTTTATTCTATTTTTAAAACATAGTCAAGCAGTCATAGGTTTTATACTTGTCCATACCATATAAGTCTAAATTTCTTACCCTTGTAACTTCACCCTTCACCTACATTCTAGAGAAGCTTGCCTAAAGGTCAAGCTTTCCTCTTGTAACTATCTCCACCTTCTATTGAGAAGATGTTCTGATCTTTTCAGTCTCAATTCTGTCATTTTAGCTTATATCTCTTAGGAGAAGCTAGGTGATCAAAACAGTTGTGCAACCCTGGGCAAGTCACCTGTTTGCCCTGTTTGCCTCAGTTTCCTCACTGGTAAAATGAACTGGAGAAGGAAATGAAAAACCACTCCAGTATCTTTGCCAAGAAAATCCTAATGGAGGTCACTGAAGAGTGACAAACTGAAAAGACTCAATACCAACAAAATCTCCATCCTGATATTGTCCACCTTTGTAGTCTCTTCTACCATCCATTTAACTCCAGTGAAAGTTCCTTTGTAACCTCACCCACCACCCACTCAGCTCAAATTCAAGTTGATTCAATAAAAGCCTGTGTATACTACACCCACTTTGTCTTCAGATTAATGCAATCATTTGAGGATTACTCCCTTCTCCCAATAAGGAAGTAATGGAGAAGAGCTGAGATAACTCCACTTCCTCATTATAATGTCCACTAAATTGGGATTGTCTTACCACTGCCAAGATTGGTCCAAATGGCATGATGTCAGACCAATAAAAAGAAAGACATAACTAGGTTCAGAAGACCCTATCTGTCCTTACTCAGGTCTTTGGCCATTGAAAGAGACCTTTGACCCAATAGGTTAATGCTAGCCTAAACAATATATCAGTCGTACTGGGATCATTGTTTTTGTTTTAATTTCAAATACAACAGGCAATAGGGAGCCATTGAAGGCTTGAGTTTTGTGCTTTTTAAACAAGGGAATGATGTGGTCATATTTGTGCTTTTGTTATTGTGTCCTTGTGACCCCATTTGGGATTTTCTTGGAAAAAATACTGGAGTGGTTTGGCATTTCCTTCTCCAGCTCATTTTACAGATGAGGAAAGTGAGGGAAACAGAATTAAGTGACTTGCCCAGTGTCACAAAGCCAGTAAGTATCTGAGATCAAAGTTGAATTCAGGTCTTCCTGATTCTAGACTTGGTGCTTTATTCACGGTGCCTTTTAGCTGACCCCTTTGGGCCTTAGGGAGATTATTTTGTCATCTGTATGAACAGGAGAGGAACAAGACTGAAGATGAAAAGACCAGATAAGAGGGCTCAGGGTAGCTCTGGTTAAAGTCTAGGGAAGGGAAGGAAAGGGAAGGGAAGGGAAGGGAACAGATATGAGACTTGTGGAGGTAGAATCTATAGGAGTTAGCAATTGATTGGACATGGGAGACAATGGAAAAGACAGAGGCAATAGTTACTTTGAGGTTTGGAGGCTAGGTGTCTGAGTGGATGGCAAAGTCATCAGAAAAAAAATAAGGAAATAGGGAAGAAGATAAGATTTAAGAAGAATGGTGATAATTTCATAGGATTACAGAAGGAATGATGTGACCTCAAAGATAATCTATTCCAATCATTTCATTCTATAGTTGAAAAAAATGAGGATTAGAGAGTTTAAGTGACTTGCCCAAGGTCACATGGATAGTAAATGTCAGAATTTAAACCCAGGTTCTCTGACTCCAAATCTTGACAATTTTGAGGTACTGGTGGGACATGAAGATAGTTATTCCTAAGAAACCTGATGAGGTCAGGCTAGAGTTCAGGGGAGTTAGAGTTGGGAGTCACCTAAAGAGAAATGATAATTGAACACAGGGGAGCGGATGAGATCGCCAAGGTAGAAATGATATTAAAAAAGACAAATAAAGCCTTCTTCAGAGGCTCCCTAGAGCTGGGCTCCCTTGAGGGCAAATAGTAGCTATAGTATAGTTCCCCATGAGAATCGACTTTAAGAGCTTTTAACAAGAGGGACTAGAAAGTGAAAACTACCTTACTTGCAGCAAGTAGAAAGGACAAAGCGAATTTCTCCTTGACTTGTATAACAAGCACAAAATTAACTTGTCTACAGATACAAAGTAAACTCCTTGAGGGCTCAGAGCTATTTCACTTTTATCTTTGTATTCATAGTGTTATGCACAATGCTTTGCACTAGTAGGTGCTTAATAAGAAGTATATTTTAATTGATTGATTGTTGATGGTCTGAGGTTTTGTTTGTTTGCTTGTTTGTTTTTGTCCTGGCCAAGTCTGCCATCTCTTCTAAAAGTACAGATCAACCAAGTGGAAATGCTATTCCATCTTCTAGACAGAGGTTTCCACACTTATTTGGTCTACCACCCCCTTCTTCAAAAAAAGAAAGAAATTACTCATCACCCCCATGGAAATCTGCTTTCATTAACCCTTTAATATTTTTTTTTAAATAACATGTCATTTCAAAAATATATATTTTTAAATGATTCATCTTAAATTTGATAATCTATTGTAAATTGTTTCCTCCACTGAAATTTCATGATGCAATATTGCATCATGTAACCATAAAGTATCATATTGTAAACAAGTCATTACATGTACATATTCTTGCTGATGCACACTAGGCTTCCCAAAAATGCACAGCAGACTTGCCTGCCAACACTTGCTTGTTAAGACCTGTCTGTGGATTTGATCAATGATCGATTATAGCTTACATTTGGTGTGTTTATTTGGAAAATAATGTAATCACTGTGACTTTAACTGTTACACAACAGATGATACATGTAAGAATGGTTTTTCAAAATTCTCTTCTTTTCTTCTGCTTCCATGACCCCCTTATTTGTAGTCAATGCTCCTCAATTGTACCCAAAGCTATTGTACCCTCATCGTTCCAGCACCTCCCAGGGAGTGATATCACCCCCTTTGAGAGCCTATGCCTAGTGTATTAAGGAAAATGAAGTATTTAATTTTTTTAAAAAAGAAAGTGTGTGTGTATGTGTGTATACACATGTGTGCGTGGGAGAGTTCCAAAGTTTAAAAAAAAAATTGAAAAGGCAGAAAGAAGCCTGATTTATATTACTGATAGAGAGCTACAAGGCCTTTTAGATCTCAGAGGCCATTTAATCTCATTTTACAGATAAAGAAACTGAGACCCGGGAGATAAAGTGACTTGCTCTATGATATCCAGATAGGATTTGAAAACAGGTCCTCTGATGTCAGAGCCTCTGTGTTTTCCACCATACTATCAGAAGATTGAAGAGTTGAAGAATGTGACACAGAGAAGGAAGAGAGGAAAATAGCCATGGGTCATTGGGAGTTATATAACAGGTGTATGTGGGGGGGGTCATTCTGTGGAGGGGAGAGTTAGACCCTCCAAGGAGGGAAAAGTTCTAAGGAATGATAAGGAGATATACAGATCCATCTGGAACCAATGAGTTCTGATCATTGTCATCTGCCCTGTGAGGTGGGTTAAGCTGGTTAGTTATTGATCATTCTAACATTAATAATGGAGAAGTCTGCCACCTTCCTGAGGCATGTATCTAGTACATGAAAGAGGATCACTCAACACTTAGGAGACCTGATGAAAACTACCTGCTTCCCACTTTGGGTGATTCTCGGTGATAACTGCCAGAGGGAACCTTGAAAACATTATTAGGTTATGAAGAACTGAGCACAACATGGGAAACCTTAAGCAAATATGGGAAGTGCTTTCTCATCACTGTCGCCATTCAACGCCAAGCACTTCAGCAGAGACGAGCAGATTTGGGAAATGAATAGCTGGAGAAAAAGATGGCATCTGAGAACAGGAACAGGATTTCTGAACCACTACTTAAAAATAGGAATGATGGACTCTTGGCTAGGAACTGAGTGCATCTAATGAGAGATAGTAAAAATATATTTGGCTGGAGGCTTCATCCAGACGGTTTAGAACTGAAGGGGGACAGGGAGAGAGAAAATTCTTATGATATTTCTACCAAGCTAGATACATCCATAGAACAACAGGTCCTTTGGGGGTACCTGAGACGCTTTCAGTGGGTCCTAAATGTCAAAACAATTTCATAACAATACTAAGATCCTTTTTGCTTTTTAAAATATTCACCCTTTTTCAAACTACATACCTGTGTGAAGTCAGATTTTCTTATATACTTCAATATGTCTCAACAGATTGAATGCAGAACAGATAGGAGAATCTAGCTATCTTCTATTGAAGAGAGTTTTAAAAATATGCAAAAGCAATGCCATTCTTCTCATTACTTTTTAGTTATAGAAAATCTAGCTTTTTGATATAACTATGTCATTTATGTTAACATGCAATAAGTTTGTTATTTTTATTTTAAAATGAATTAATACATATTTTAACAATTTATCCATTTCCATTTATAACATGCAAATGTCAATAACTATAACTCACCTAAACAAAACCTCTGGGGTCCTTCATAATTTTTAAGAGTGTGAAAGTCTTGACATCAAGAAGCTTGAGAATCACTGACTTAGAGAGTAGTAAGTTATAATATAAAAAATCAAATCAACAGTGAAAAATGTCCAGTAACCCATAGGAAACAAAAATCCCAAAAGAGATCCAGTAATTAAAACCCATGGCTTCAGGTATATATGGATCAGGAATGGGTAATAGCCAAAATAAGCTAGAGATTTCAACACAAGGAGGCAAATTTGATCTCACAGGTGTTACTAACACTTGGTGGGATGGGATCCAATAATGGTACAAAGTATAGCTTATGCAATACTGACACATAAATGAGATTTAAGAGCTAGACATCAAGAATTTCTGTGGCTGAAAAATTTGCTACCATTTGTGACCAACCTGGTGACAAGCCTTTCTAAATAGCTGGAGGCTGATGATCATACAGTAGACAGACTAATCCATTGTTGTCAGTCAATAAACATTTAGTTAGTGTAAGCACTGGGGATACAAAGTCAAAAGACAGCCCCTACCCTTAAGAAGCTCACAATCTAATGGGGGGAGGGGGAAGAGAAAGAGGGAAACAATACATAAAAAAAAAAGATGAAAAAAGGGAAAGGGGGTAAGAGTGCTTAAAACAGAAGGAAAAGGAAGTCTTGCAGCAACAGATGGGAAATGATAAGATGGTTGCCCTGGAGGATCTGAAAGGACTTTCCAATGCCTATCCTCTGTCAATCAAAGAATACTCACTGGCTAACTAAGTCTCAGGTACTATGTGGACAAGAAAGGGATATGAGTCAGATGATAGGTCAGTCAGCTAAGTTTAGACCTGGTTGGATGACTGGTCTAATAAGAATGACCATTCATAGTTTAATGTCAACTCAAGGGATTTCCCTAGTAGAGTGGTCCTGACCCTATTCTGCTTAATATTATTATTAGTAACTTAACTGAAGATGTAGATAGTATTTCTATCAAATGTGAAGCTGACATAAAGCTCTAGGTGTTAGTTGACAGGTTGGCAAGTAGGTGACTAGGTGTACTGGACCTGGACTTAGAAAGATCTGAGTTCAAATTTCCTCTCAGATGCTTACTAGCTATGTGACCTTGAGCAAGTCACTTATCTTCATTTTCTTCCCGTATAAAATGGGGATTAAAATATCAGGGTTGTTGTGAGGATCAAATGAAATAATTTTTGTAAAGTGCTTAGCACAGTGCCTGGTAGGCAATAGGGACCACCTTTATCCCTTCACATCTCGAAGGTTATGAGTAAGATATCCCAGCAATCTGGAAAATCCATGTAAGTTTTGGCCCTCCCTTTGTACCAGAGAAGAAGTCTGAATATATTCTTTTTCTTTTCTTTATGGGGTATTTACAGTACCTTATCGTAAAATTTGGGTTAACTATTTGGTCATAGACTACATGTAGGTCAATGTTAAGTAAAAATACTCTTCTGTGTCATCTGCTGGGCTTCACATGTCATTTGCAACTTCTACAAAACTCCCCCCAAATTCCTTTTTAATTTTTTATGCCAACCCACAATACATTGAAACTGTGATGGGAGAAGTCACGATATGGAAGGGATAACTATATGTAAATGCTAGCTATTATTGTTGTTATTTGTGCTTAGTTTTTGAAGAGGACCAGTGACATCATAGGGTGATGTATTGACTTGTGAGTGAATTGGATTTAAATGAGACAGAGCTGTGCAAAGTTGTCAGCCTTACTCTCCCAGTAATTGAAATCCAGTGGCAAGACAAAGTCAAGACAAGGCAATGACCCAGGATGAAATGGATGGCCTTGGTGGCTTCAATATCTGACCAAGCTCCAAGCACTCCACTGTGCCTGCTTCAGCCGCCTCTGTATGGTCACTGGAACAAATTATTCTCATCCACTCACATCTTCACATGCCAGGAATAGACATCCTCCTAACTTACTGATGAATTTGAGGCCCAACAGTTACCCTCAACTTGGTTTATTATTATTAATACATTGGATGACAATATGGATCCAATCCAAGATCCAAACACATCTTGGAACCAATAAATATAAATATGTATAGAATGATTTTATATACATATATACACACATACATACATATACATACATACATACATATTTGTGTCAAATGGTAGCCATCCCTAGGGTGGGGGAAAGGAGAGAAGAAAACAAGGTGGGTGTGGAGCCTAGATGGTGGAGTAGAAAGACACACATATGGAGGCTGCCCCCACACAGTCCATAAAGCACCTGTAGAGAGGGACTCTTAATAAATTTTGGAGCAGCAGAAGTGGAGAACAACAGAGTGGAGGAGATTTCCAGCGCAGGGTGACCTGAAAGGCCCATGGGAAAGGTTGGTTGCACCAGATGCGGAGCAGAGCATGGAGCCCAGCCCAGCTTTGGCTGAGCCGTGTGGCACGACTCTGGGAGGAGGACACCTTGGGGGCAGAATCTCCAGTTGCAGCAGCAGGTCCTTAGATCCCTCAACCCACGGGCACCAAAGACTAGTGTACACACTTGATTGTGCCACCTTGGAGGAACTGAGATCTCACAGATTCCCAGAGTATACCCTACTCCTGACAAATGACCCAAAAGTCAAGTAAGTGGTTGGAAAAATGCCCAAAAAGGGGGAAAAAAATAAGACTATAGAAGGTTACTTTCTTGCTGAACAGATATCTTCTCCCATCCTTTCAGATGAGGAAGAACAATGCTTACCATCGGGGAAAGACATAAAAGTCAAGGCTTCTGTATCCCAAACATCCAAAATAAATATTCAGTGGTCTCAGGCCATGGAAGTGCTCAAAAAGGATTTTGAAAATCAAGTAAGATAGGTGGAGGAAAAACTGGGGAGAGAAATGAGAGAGATGCAAGAAAAGCATGAAAAGCAGGTCAACACCTTGCTAAAGGAGACCCCAAAAAATGCTGAAGAAAATAACACCTTGAAAAATAGGCTAACTCAATTGGCAAAAGAGGTTCAAAAAGCCAATGAGGAGAAGAATGCTTTCAAAAGCAGAATTAGCCAAATGGAAAAGGAGGTCCAAAAGCTCACTGAAGAAAATAGTTCTTTAAAAATTAGAATGGAACAGATGGAGGTCAATGACTTTATGAGAAACCAAGAAATCACAAAATAAAACCAAAAGAATAAAAAAATGGAAGATAATGTGAAATATCTCATTGGAAAAACAACTGACCTGGAAAATAGATCCAGGAGAGACAATTTAAAAATTATGGGACTTCCTGAAAGCCATGATCAAAAAAAGAGCCTAGACATCATCTTTCATGAAATTATTAAGGAAAACTGCCCTGACATTCTAGAACCAGGGGACAAAATAAATATTGAAAGAATCCACCAATCACTGCCTGAAAGAGATCCAAAAAGAGAAATTCCTAGGAACATTGTAGCCAAATTCCACAGTTCCCAGGTCAAAGAGAAAATATTGCAAGCAGCTAGAAAGAAACAATTCAAGTATTGTAGAAATACAATCAGGATAACACAAGATCTAGCAGCTTCTAATTAAGGGATCGAAGGGTGTGGAATATGATATTTCAGAAGTCAAAGGAACTAGGACTAAAACCAAGAATCACCTACCCAGCAAAACTGAGTATAATACTTCAGGGGAAAAAATGGTCTCTCAATGAAATAGAGGACTTTCAAGCATTGTTGATGAAAAGACCAGGGCTGAAAAGAAAATTTGACTTTCAAACACAAGAATCAAGAGAAGTATGAAAAGGTAAACAGCAAAGAAAAATCATAAGGGACTTACTAAAGTTGAACTGTTTACATTCCTATATGGAAAGACAATATTTGTAACTCTTGAAAACTTTTTTCAGTATCTGGGTAGTGAGTGGGATTACACACACACACACACACACACACACACACACACACAGAGAGAGAGACAGAGACAGAGACAGAGACAGAGACAGAGAGCACAGGGTGAATTGAATAGGATGGGATCATATCTTAAAAAAAATGAAACTAAGGGGTGAGAGAGAAATATATTGGGAGGAGAAAGGGAGAAATGGAATGGGGCAAATTATCTCTCATAAAAGAGGAAAGTAAATGACTTTTCAGTAGAGGGAAAAAGGGGGGAGGTGAGAGAAAAAACATGAAGCTTGCTTTCATCATATTCAGCTAAAAGAAGGAATAAAATGCATACTCATTTTGGTATGAAAACCTATCTTACAATACAGGAAAGTGGGGGAGAAGGGGATAAGCAGGGTGGGTGGGGATGATGGAAAGAAGTGCAATGGGAAGAGGGAGCAATTAGAAGTCAACACTCTTGGGAGGGACAGGGTCAAAAGAGAGAGCAGAAGAAATGGGGGGCAGGATAGGATGGAGGGAAATATAGTTAGCCTTACACAACACGACTATTATGTAAGTCATTTGCAAAACTACACAGATATGGCCTATATTGAATTGCTTGCCTTCCCAAAGGGAATGGGTGAGGAGGGAGGGATGAAGAGAAGCTGGAACTCAAAGTTTTAGGAACAACTGTCGAGTACTGTTCTTGCTACTAGGAAATAAGAAATACAGGTAATGGGGTATAGAAATTTATCTTGCCCTACAGGACAAAAGGGAAGATGGGGAAAAGGGAAGGGAGGGATGTTAGAAGGGAGGGCAGATTGATGATAGGGGTAATTAGAATGATTGACCTTTTGGGGTGGGGGAGGGAGGAAATGGGGAGAAAATTTGGAACCCAAAATTTTGTGGAAATGAATGTTGAAAACTTAAATAAATAAGAAAATAAGGTGAAGAAAAGATATGCATATGATAAGTTTATTATTTATTTTAAAAGAATAGCAAGTTGTACATAACAGATTTACAATTTCATGCACAATCACCTTTTTTATTATACTATATTATGGAAATGCTTGTTTTATTCCATAAATTAAAAATAAAGTAAATTAAAAAATTTTTTAAATATCCTTGCAGACAAGAATAATGAGTCAAAGTTAATAAAGTGAAATTTCACACATATATATAACCAGAAGTCCTGTCCTCGAATTTAAAAAAAAAAATCGCCTTCCAAAGTTCAAGATAAGAGATATGGGACTCAGATAATTTTCTGAAAGGGGGCTTTTAAGGGACTGTAAGCTCAGTATAAATCAACCATGAAATATGGCGGCCAGAAAAGTTAATGTGTTCATATGCTCCATTAAGAAGGAGACAATATCCAGAAGATGGTAGATGATAGTTCCACATTCCTGTGATCTGGTCAAAGACCTTCCAGAACATTGTTTTCACTTTTGGGTACCATACTTCAGGAAGAATTTTTATCAGCTGGGAAGCAATCAGAAAAGAATGACAAGGAAAATCATGCCATTTGTTAAAGAAACTGGAAATGTTTGGTCTAGAGAAGAGAAGACAGGAGCATATAAGAATGGCCCTCAAGTGTTTGAAAGGTTGTCCTGTGAAAGGATAAACTTTCTGTCTGGGTTCATAAAGAAATACTAAGAGTGATTAGTGGAAAGTTCAAAGAGGTAGATTAGAGATATTCAGAAGTGCAATGGGCCTCACACCTTAATGGTTTCCCCTCCACTAGAGGTTTTCAGGTGAAACCAAGATATCCACTTCTTCAGGAAGTTATAGACAGGATTCTTGGTCAGGTATGGGTTAAACAACACTATCTCTAAATTTTCTTACAACTCCAAGATTCTGTAATTCAGAGTGCAAATAAAGAAGAAAAATAGGCCAAGAGTAGCTCCTTGGACGGCATCCATATTAAGTAGGAAGAAGAGGGGTGATTAAATCAGGAAAGCATATTAAGGATCAATATGATAAGGAGGAGTAGGAGAGAGCAGTGTCACAGAAGCCAAAGGAAGTGAGAGTGTGGAGAAGGAAGGGACCGTCAACAGAACGGAATGGCGTAAGAGGGTCAAGGAGGATGAAGACTGAGACAATGTCACTGGTTTTAGTAAACAGGGAGTCTCCGGTGACCTTTGAAAGAGTTGTTCCTATAGACTGGTGGGGTCATAAGGAATATTACAAGTGGTTTAGAAAGGAAATTCATAATGAGGAAAGAGAAGCAAAGAGTATGGATGATTCTAGCAATTTAACAGTGAAAGGGAAGAGAAATATGGAATCATACCTTGAAGGTCCAGCAAGGTTAAGAAAAGGTTTTTGGAGCATATGGCAAACAGAAACATGTTTATAGTCATGGGGGAAAGAGCCAGCAGGAAGGGAGAAAATAAAGATGAGAAGGAAAGGGAATGATGAAAAGTGTATCTTACAAAAGGAGGGAGTTGGACTCGATGACCTCTAAGGTGCATTACAGATCTATATCCTATGAGATATTGTTGAATATTCCTAGGACCTACCGTGCCAGAAACAGGAAGTAGGCCTGGCATTTATTGGGAAGGAAGGATTTGATGTGCCAGTGTGTGGGGACCCAGGCCAATACAGCACTCCAACTGAAATGTCCTACAAAGGGGGATTGGACTTTCTATAGATCAATTGTACTGGCCTGGGCAAATTCCCAAGATAACATACCACTTGGCAGTTTCCAGGGGCTGCATCCAGTTTCTTGAAGCTGGTGACATTGCCTAGGGGTAGGAAAGAGGTGCAATTCACTACTCCTTTCTTCCTTAGCCCAAAAAAATGCAAGTTATACCACAAGCCACCATGTAAATGCCCAGTTATCTTTTCCGGGTAACTGGACCTTGTTTACAAGAGAGCAAATGAATATATAAAAATGCAATTTTTTAAAAAAGCTAACATGAGCCAGATGTTACATTTGGAGACTGATAAAGAATATTCCATAGCACATCTTCCAATATTAAAACTACATTTTCAAATTTCTAGTCCCCATCTTCCATACTGCCCTAGAAATGCCCCTGAAAACAAACCAGAGATATTAAGCTATCATATAATTATTTTAAATCATCACTTTGCAATTCCATAGATAAGGCTAAGAGGGCACTTTTGTTAGGAATCCTTGCCTACAAATCCTTTTATGTTGGTTCACAAACTCCTTCCTGGCAGAAACAATTTCTTATTAAAGGAGAAAAAAAATGGACAAGATGTCCCCTAAGTTAGTTCCCAGTAACTTTAAGGGCCTATGAAAAACAATTAAAGCCATGCAAATTTAATATTTCTGGCATTTAGCACCCAGATATATTATTTTATCCAAAACATACGTGAAATCTAAATTCCAAAAGCCTGGTTCTGTGCTTGCTAAATCTAGGAATTCATTTAAAAGCCTTGAAATTATTTCTCTGTTGTAAAAGTAAGAATGATGTTTAAAAGCTAGCAATTTATGGATGTGAGTAGAAGACATCTGTTTCTGATTAAATTAGTTAGTAATCTGGATTAATGCTTAGCAAGCAAGACCAGTGGTTGCCTCAGCAGACCACCAGAGCTAATCATCATCGTCATTAACACCCCTTGGCCCAATATTATAGAAGGTGTTATCACATTCTTTAGAATATGAAAACTTTGTTCTCCAAAGAGGACAGAGAAAACATTTTGTTCTTAAGACATATATGGTAATTTACAAAATCAGTGCCTATAGCCTGTTCAAAATCATGAGTAAGACCCTTTGGCCTGAACAGGCTTAATATTAATATGTTTTCACAAAAGCTATATTTAAATAAAGATAATCTATAGGCTCCTCAACTTTTTGAGGAAATCTCTCTTTTTCTCTTTCTCTATCCCCCCCCACACCCTCCCACACACACCCACACCCACACCCCCCCACACCCCCCCCCCACACACACACCCTCTGGGAGCAAGCCATCCAGCATCCACAGCTGGGTTACTGTCAGCTTTTCCTCTATAGGGGAGCAGATCAATTGCTGATGCTTCCTCTGTATGCAGTTCCAGCCATCCTTAAAGGATGAAATCAGGTTTAGCTCCTGGTGAGCCTTCTAATGGCTTTCCAAAAAAGAATCTCCTCACCTGTTTGCTAATGGGAAAGATTTCATCCCCCAGTTGGAAATAATAGGCTTAACATGCAAATGTATGAAGGGGAAGAGGAGACTGAATAGAATGCATTTATACTCACATGTAAAGGACTGCTGTCATGTACCTTTTGGTGGGGGAAGAAAGTTAGAAAATAAGGAAGTCCTGGGTTTCCTAAAACAGGGGAGTAGTAACTTATCTCTGAAGAAAAAAGGGAAAAGAAATCAGAAACAAACTTTGTAGACTTTGCAGTTTTGCTTTGGATCTTCCTTGCTTGCTTTCAACTGTGCTCAGCTAAATAGAAGCTGTGGCAATGGCAGTTCTGTCCTTTGCTGCCAGAAGGACTTTTGAAGGAACGTTGTTTTTGAGACAATGATATTTGGCATGATTTATGGAGTTTGTTTCCAACAACTGATTTGGGGAAGTTGACCTACCAGTTCCCTAAGGTCTCTTCTGCCCCCAACATCCTATGATTTCCATAAAGAAGCTTCATTCTCAGAGAACTGAAATATCACCATCTAATGCTCAACAATAGCCTCCGAATGCCTTGGGGCAGATGTCACAGTATGACTGGGGTACTTGCTTTGTGCAGACCCAATCACTGAATCTCTGCCAATAGCAACATCCAAAGCAACCTGACTCAGCAAGCATTTATGAAGCATTTCTACTGAGCGAAGGATCTTGCTACATTACTCTGAGGATACAGACAAAATAGAAATTGTCTTTGCCCTCAAGAAGCCCCCATTCTACTATTTATTTTTAAGAAATGTGAAAATATCAAAAAAAAAAAAAAAGGAAAAATGTAGAAAGGGAGTGGTTTGAATTTGAATTTAGTTTACAAGTTCTGACTCCATTTTGCATGCTGTCATACTGTTCCAATTCCATTTACCAAGCATTTATTAAACATCTACTGTGTTCAAAGCACATTATGTATTTAAGAAAGTGTAACTCAGGATTTTTCAGATTGAAGAAGCATTAATCCATTCTTCTTGGCAGGGGTATCCAACACTAAATATAATCAGTTAACAGATTAAAAAGACAAACAAACAAACCCAAACACCCTGAATTCTAACTTGTCCATTTCTCAGCTTACAGTAACTGGAAGGTGATCAAAGCAGTTACTTTTATTTTTATTGTGGCTATATTTTTAAAAATTAAAATGTTGGCTAAAAATTCCCAATACCAGAATTGAAATATACAAGATGACCTCACATTGCGCTGATAAATCTGTTCATTTTTGGCCATTTTCAGCGTTGCTATAGTAAGCAATGTTGACAAGTGGATGAAAAAAAGCTTATAAATGGAATTCTGATCAGAGATAAGGCTGAACATAAACTATCTCCCCACATTTCTGCAATGTTGTGAGGCGCGGCTTCGCCACAGATGGCCATCTCCCAATAATACATAAAACATTTCTGGATGGAGTTTGGAACACATTGTTGGATTCACAGGTCATTTGTACAGAACAATAATTCAATTCACTTAATGATGACCTCACTGTGAACAAACACATAGCCACAGAACAAGTCTGCTGGAAGAGGAAAATGATACTAGATTTTAAAATGAAATCCTTAAAAAGCCGCCATGCTCTCTTGTTGAAATAACACTTAAATGTATTCAGTGTTCAGTTACCAGCCAGTTTGCTGAATTTATTTTAGGCTTCTGAATGTAACTGCTGTGTACAGCTCAGTCCTGTGTCTTCAGGACTGCCGGCTGGCAGTTTCTTTGGGGATGGCTGCTGGTGCCCACTGAAATTTCGATTGGCTTATTGGCTCAGCTCATTGACAAGGAAGCCTGTAGTTCATCATCTTTCCTTCCCTAATAGCTGAGATGGCAGTCAATGAGAAACGACTGGAGAAACTTTCAGAAGACACATGGGAATAATTTAGCTAGACCCAATAAAAATTGGCTGTGTTTGTTTAAGTTCAAGTTGTTAAACGTCCAAACTCAAGGGCCACATTTCTCTTGAATATTTTGATTTTTCCATTTGAGCCTTTCTTTAAAAGATAACAGCAAGGAACAAATTTCTAACAAGTAAAACCAGAGAAAGCAGGAGTCCTTGATTCCCACCAAACAGAGGGACCAAATAGGAAGGCTTCTGAACGCCAGCCAACTCTTTCCAGCGTCTTGGCTCTCATTAGGGAACAACTTTTTTATGTCAACCATGATAGGAACAGGCTCAGCCCCTGCCTACACAGCCATTTTAGCCATGTTGCTTATTTCTGTTTTCCAAAGCCTGGCTTAAGTGCTATTGAAATGAAGGCCCTCATTGCCCTGGGTTTAACTATTAATAGCACACTCTCCTTTGTCACCCACATTCACTGTTAAAACTCACGTAATAAACAGCAGGGATTTTAAACATGTTTTTGCTTTAATTTGCTTTTATTAAAAAGATCTTTGGCTTTCAGGGTTAGAATCATAAAGTCCCAGAGCAGAACTGTAAAAAAACAGAAACCAAAACCTGACGTGTCCCAATAATTATATTTTTTTTCGAGGGAAGGAAGGAGAAAAGAAAGTCTTACAGTCATGTTATCTGTAGTTCTTATAGCTAACATAAAACAACAACAACAAAATGTTTTTTTGGTCATATGTCTTTGCAGACTGGAAACTAAAACCTCCCTCCCTATTGCAAGCATACGTGGGGGAAAGGTATTTAGTGACGGGAGAAACACATTAGATTATTTCTGGACCTATCTCATCAATATCCACTGGGGCATCTTACAATGGTGGTCATTTGTTCCCCCTTGCTACAGTATAGGAGATAGAACTTTTGCTCCCATTTATTCCCCCCAATCCAGTGAAAATGGTGGTAAGAGAAAGCTTCGTTTGAATAGTTTTATGAAACAAAGCTAAGGGAGGTGGGAGGTAGTTTGTCCACTAGACAATTGCTTCTTTCAACGTTTCGAGGGATCCAGGATTTCATCAATGTGGGTAATCCCTCCACTGGTGTAGATCAAGATCCATTTACACCCTCATAATAATTCAAGGTTCTCAAACATGGCCTCTCAAGAATACTCCATAGAAGATGGTGGTTCTAACGTCAGCTCTTTCACTAATGAAATGATGTGATATCAAGCTAAATCATGGATTCATCTACCTTTTTGTCTTTCTACCCAATTTTAAAAAATGAAAGTAATTTCTAAAAGGGATCGTTCATTTGTGAGGTGTATTAAAAATATACTTTAAAAATATTTTAAAATGTTTTTCAAGTAAAATGTAGAGAAATTTCCTTCCTGCATCTAGGGCCATGCTAACAACTCCGTGGGTCTGAGGGGAAGAGGAGAGTTCAGAGGGATATAGTTTAGAAGTCTTTTCACCTTTCTGGATTTCAGTTTCTTCTTCTGTATAATTAGGTGAACTAGATGATCTCTAAGTTTCCATAGTTCTCTTTCTTGGCCTATAATTTTTGTAGGTAGGGGAAGTGCAGAGGGAAAGCAGCAAAAAGATGCCAGGAGGCAAGGCTTCTGTTTGTTTATCTCAGACAATGAAGCGCTGGGCAACTATTTTGCCAAAAGACAAGAGGAAGATAATAATAGATCAAGGAAAACTACAAGAACCAAAAAGGATGCCAGACTTCCAATTCCATTCAGTTTCAGCACCAAAAGAAATTTGACCTTGATTAGGACAGTTGTCCTTTTGTTCACGTATATAAGAAGTCTTGGATATAAAGGATTTTACTGATTTCTGTAGTAATAATATTATATAGCTTATTGCCATAAATGCAACTACAACCTAACCTGCCACTGTATTGGATGAAGGTCCCCCCAAAAAGACCACTCCTTTTTCTTCCCTAACTCTTCAATTAGCAGAGAACAAGGAAGGACATGGGCAGCTAGGGGGCACCATAGTGTGGCCCAGCCTGGAGTCAAGAAGACTCATCTTCCTGAGTTCAAATCTGCCTTCAGACACTAACCAATTGTGTGACTCTGGGCAAGTCACTTAACTCTGTTTGCCTCACTTTCCTCATCTGTAAAATGAGCTAGAGAAGGAAATGCCAAACCCCTCTGTCAACTTTGCCAAGAAAAACCCAAATGGGGTCACAAAGAATTGAATGAATGAAAAATGACTGATCAACACAAAGAAGTACATCTATCATGAACAGCTACTGCAGCTGATGGGGAGCTGGGCCCAGAAGTGAAAAGGTGTTAGAGTGGGATAGATGACATTTTGATATTTGTACAGCACTTTTCAGTGATCTCCAGTTTCTTCCTGCCACTCTGTGCCACTTTTCCAATAGTGTCCCAGTGAGTTTAGGGGACATTGAGTCATAGGATACCAGGACCTCAAAATTGCCAGTGACCCACAGGGCACTAGAAAGCTGCAAGCTATGTATGAGTAGGCTGTGGTATATCGCCAGTGATGACTTGAATTCAAGGAGTGACCTAATAATATCTTCAGTTAGAGATATGATTAGAAAAGGGGAGAGAACAGCCTGACACACTAATATCCCTGAAGGCCCAGAAGAAATCCTCTGTGGGTTGTGAAGATCATCTCTGAAGAATTTATAGAAAGCTCTAGAAAGGGAACGTACGGAATAATTACAATCCCCACCGGTGGAGAGAGCATTCACACTGATGAGATCTCAGATCCACTGATATGTCCGCAAGGAAGGCAAGAAAGGCCTCCTGAAATTTTGTGCCTAGGAAAACAAGGTACACTATTTTTCTACAGCTAATTAAAATGTAATGGTGGCACTGTTGTTTGATTTAAAAGTTTCTCTAAACACAGTAAAGTTTTATAACTCTGAGCCATCTCATTTGGAAAGGATTTGCATAAACCTTTCTAATTGGCTGACTTGTGGGCTCAGTCTTTCTTCTTGCACATGCTCAATTCTTTCGAATGTAAGACGTGAACTATGACACTTCTCTTTTATATATATATAGAGATACTTATCAACTTGGTTGATATTGAGTTCATTTTTAATATCATGGAGTCACTTGTGAATCAATATCTGCCCAATACCTGTCTAATAAAAGTTCCTGTCAAACAGTTATTAAAAAAAAATAGGTCCTTTCTTTTTTAACTCTCCTTGAAGAACTCTCCATTGCTAAATCATGTGCTTGACAACTTTTGCTCTCTACATCCAACTAGATAAAATAAGAAATTAATTTCTAAAAAAAAAGGGGAATCACTAGTTACATTGTACCTATATTATATTGTATATTGTTACATTGTGTCTGTAGTTATATTTAAAAACACAAACTCACATGCTTCCAAAATCTTTCTCAGTAGAAAGGAAAGACGTCCTTCCTGTGTCTAGGGCCATAACGAAAATGACGTGGGCCTGGAGGATACAAAAACATATAGTTTTGAACCAACTGGCCTCTCCAGCAGGCAATTTTTTCCACTGTGAGCAAGGGATCCACAAGTAATATAATCGAGAGTCCCCAAGTAGACAATTCCCATCATGCCCCACACTGATCGGAAATATTTTGTCTTTCCAAAAAATGGAAATGTGTATTTTTATTTTTATTTATTTTATTCTGAACTTTAAAAATAAAGCCAGCATTTCCATAACAGTGGAATAGGGAGAAAAAAGATTGCACATGAAACTGCAAATCTATTTTGTACAACTTGCTATTTCTTTTAAATATATGTTGTCATGCAACTTTCTTTTTTTCCCCCTTTTTTCTTCCCTTCCTCCTCTCCCATACACATCCCTCCACCCCCAGAGATAGTTATCATTAGACACAAATATGTGTATATATGTAAAATCATTCTACACATACTTCTATTTATCAGTTCTTTCTCTAGATGCAGATAGCATCTTCTTTGTTTGTATTTGGGTATTAATAATAGCCAAAATGATTCAGTCACTCAAAGTTGTTCTTAAAACAATATTGTTCTTACTGTATACAATGTTTTCTTGTTTCTTCTCATTTCATTCTTCATTATTTTATGTAGGACGATTTGTATTTTTAAATAAATTTTAAATTCCTAAATGTGCATTTCTAAAGAGACATTTCTGGCCTCAATCTTCTAATTCCCATCCTCCCTCAATATGATGTTTCTTTTTCCTTTATGCCGAATGGAAATTTTTCTCTTCCCCCTTTCCTCTAGTTCTCAGCCCCTCTCAGCATATAGGTAGATTTCTTTTGCCTGACAGGGAGATGCTGCTTTACCTTTGTGTGTTTGAGGAGACATGTAGTCTCCAAAAAGTTATAGACAAAAATGTTTTTCAAATGATCCCTAGGAGACTATCAAGGCTAGGAAAGCCTTATCTATGCCCCCACCTGACCCCCCCAACCCCCACAAAAAAGAAACTGGCAAGGGCTCTTCCTCTACTTTGAATCATGTTCACTCAAGTGAGCTCCTTTGGGTGGGTGAAGGAGGCACAGCAAACCTACGCTTGATGAATGTGTTCCCTTCTTCCCTCTACCTTCCCATCCTAGGTCGTTAATAGGGCTGCTGATCAGACCTTTATTTCCATTGTGCTCATGTCAAACCACTGTTTAATATGATATGAATGGGGGTGGCGGACACAAGAAGTCAGAGATATGGAGGCGTTCTCTGTCAAAGAATGTTAGAGCTCGGAAGAGTCCTTCAACATGATCTCGTCCCACCTCCTCCATTTACTAATTAGGAAACTGAGGTCCAGAGAAATGAAGCAACTTTCCCAAGGTCACAAATAAGTTAGGGACAGACCAAGGAGTGGAGCCCAGCTTTCTGGACACCTAGTCCATTGGTTTTTCGACTATGCCAAAAAAATCACCTTCACCCTCCTACCCTCATCCACTCTTAGTTCTGACACATTAGGTCAGAACTTTGGTTTTGCTTTCTTGGCTTTTTACAGATGGCTGGATGGTGGAGTGGATAGAGCCCCGGACCTGCAGGCAAGACGACCTGAGTTCCAGTGTGACCTCAGACATTTCATTAGCAGAATAACCCTGTGCAAACCACTTAACAAATATTCTACTTTTCATCTGCTGCCTGGCCTGGTTTCCATTCCAGGAAACAAGATGCCCTTCCCAGGAGAAACTCATCACCTCAAATCTTATCACCACTGGGCTAACTCAAGCCTTGACTAACTCTACCTCCTTCAGCCTCCCCTCCCCTCTGTCTTTTCTCCTCTACTAGCATGGAGTGAATGTAAATAGTAAATGTTTCTCTTTTGGCCAGGAACCCTGAGGGTCTTCCCCTCTCAGTTTGATTTTTTTTTTTATTAAAGGTGCCATCTCTCGAGTAACTTAAAGAGGACTATTCAACAAATGGGCATTACCTCACTCAAAGTGAGAACTCAAAAAGACCTTAGCCTAAAAAGGCCAGGGTCTCCTCTCAATGCTTTCCTTTATAGAGGGCAGGAAATGAATTCTCAGCTCACTCCCCTTTATATCTGCTGCTGGGCCTGGTTCTTACTCCATGGAATAAGATGCCCTCTGCTATCTACTCCTCCCTTTCCTGTCGCCTTTGTGTGTAGTCTTTCCCTTTTAGATTGTAAACTCATTGAAGGCAAGGCTGTCTTTCTTTTTATTAATTGTACTCCCAGCACTTAGCATAGTGCCTAGCATAGGTGCTTAATCATTATTTATCGGATTGGCTTGGACTTAGCATGTCTGCCTCAGTCTCCCCAACTATTAAATAGGGGTAATAATAGCATCTTCCTCACAGGGCTATTGTGAGGATCCATTGAGGTGATATTTGCAAAGTGTCTGTCACATAAATGCTTGTTTTGTTTTTTTTATCATTTTTGTCTTTTTTTGTATTTCACCTTTAAGCAGCTCTCCAATCAGGGAAAAATCTCAGCATTTTCATGAAATGTGGGGTAAAGATGAAGTTAAAAAACAATGATGAAGATGAAATTTGGGGAAGTTAGAGTTGAAAAAGTCTGGTGGGAATCAGAAGATTTGTGTCTTAATCTTTGCTTTGTATGGCTTGAGAAAAGCCATTTTAACTTCCTGGGTCTCAACTACCCCTTTTCTAAAAGAAAGGGGCTAGACTGGCTGACTTCTAAAGCCCTTTTTGAATTCTAAGTTTCTACAATCCCAACATTTAACACCCTCCACAACCTGCCCCAACCTGCCTTTCCATGACATTGCATACTTGGTGCTCTTGTGGATACGCAAAGAGTTGGCCTTTTCTGGGAAAAGGGATACTTCTGATCAATACTTAACCCTCTTTGTGTATGGGCTCATGGAGCCTTAGGACAGCACCAGGGGAAGGCAGCTCATCTGGGAATCAGAACATCAAGTATGGTTCTCTAGTCCCTACCCTTACAAGCTGTGACAATTTGGGTAAGAGAAAGGAATAAGCATTTATGAAACACCTACTATGTGCCAGGCACCATGCTAAGCACTTTACAAATAGTATCTCATTTGATCTTCGCAACAGCCCTTCAAGGTAGGTGTTGTTTTATCCCCCATTTTATGGTTGAGGAAATTGAGGCAAATAGAGGTTGTGATTTTCCCAGGGTTACACAACTAGTAAGTATCTGAGGCTATATTTGAACTCAGGGTTTTCTGACTCCAGGCCCAGCACTCCAGCCACTAGACCACCTAGCCGCTTCTAAATGTAAGTTATTTAATCTCTTAGCTTCAGTTTGCTCATTTATAAAATGAAGATAATGCCAAGCACACTTACGGATTGTGTAACTCTGGGAAGGTCACTCAACATTTTAGGGTTCTGTGCAGTAACTAAGACCATCAGTTGTAGAGAAGGTGCATTGGTAGAGAGGATTCTTTTACTTGGGACTTCCCTATACCAATGAAACCAAAGGTCTCAATCCTATCCCCTAACCCTCATACTTAGAGAGTTGTTTTGAGGAAACCCAACAACCATGAAGTTCTATATAAACAGAAGGTGTTATTTTCACAGTGCTGGAAAGCTTTCAGAGGTCAAGTAATTCCATTCCTCTAATTTCAGGTAAAAACACAAGTAGATCATGGTCAATGGTCATCCTTTTAAATGTTTCTTGTACCAATCTCCCCTACCTTCCATTCCACTGTCTCCACCCTACTTCAGTCCCCTATCTTGTGCTTGAAATAGCTTCCTAACTACCTGCACTGTCCCCATACTCCTAGTCAATTTAATTCAACTCAATTTAGCTCTGGTCAGCTCATAGCTAAGAACCCACTCAATGCAAGATATTGTGTTGGGGCTCAATAGCAAAGACGAAAACAGAAGAACTTGCCCTCTAAGAGCTAGACTAGATGCACACAGCTGCTGCCAGATTGGCCTTCCAAAAATACACTTGATTATGTCATCTCCTTGAACAAAAGTCTTCAATGCTTTCTTAACTACCTAAAATAATACCTTGGCATGCAAGGCCCTCCACAATCTGTTTTTTTCTGGTCTTCTTTCCCTTGCTCCTTTATTCTACCTCTCTACTTCACTCAATCTGATTAATCTATTTGCAAAGACCCTTGTTGCTCCTACTATTTCTCCTCCTCTCCGCCTGTCCAAACCCTACCCACCCTTCAAAGGATCAGCTCAGTCACCCCACCTTCATGGAGTCTTGCCTCAATAACTCAGCTGAAGACAATCCTTTCCCTCATCTGAGCTTCTATAGCGCTGGCTCTTGTCCTCTGTCCTAGTGGTCATACTCCTAACAGTCTATTTGGGTATCTGCCATGCTCCTCCCCAAGATGAAATGAGCATTCATTTTATATAGCTTATTCCAGTTGCCGAAAATTCTAGTTCTAATTCTCCTGATTAGAAGGGTCATGCAGAATATCCTGCACTGAATTTTTAAGAAAATTCTATTCATTCTATTTATGGCATGGACCTCAGAACAGTACAAAGCCAACACAGTGAAATCCACAGCAATTGGAGTCTAAACATCCACAGCGAGCAAACAAAATGGATGAGAAATGCATGTTTCCTCCAGGCTAAACTTTGCAGCTAGAGATGCAATTCATTGAGTTAGTCCATATTTCTATATCCAAGTATATGGGCAAGTCACTTAACTTCTCTATCTCAGTTTCCTCAGCTTTAAAATAGGATTAATAATGTGTGTAATTTTTAACTCATAGATGATCAAATAACATACATAGAGAACTTCAAAAACTTTAAAGTGCTACACAAATGTGAGTTATTACCTATATCTAATTTTTATCTATATCTATCATGTATGCATGCATGTATGTATGTATGTATGTATCTATCCACATCTCTATAGAGGGTGTTCTAAAAGATTTAATGACTTAAAACTGTCTAGCTTTCTGTCTTGGATTGGAACTAAAAATGGACAATGAATTAGGTCTACAATATGATAAGAGATATAGCTTGGGATGGTTATATTTGTGAAATTACATGATATTTCATTGATCCCAAACTGCTTTTTATCACAAAAAATAATCTCTTTAACACCTATATTCTTTAGGTGATTTTATATGAATGTGAATCATACAATGCAAGCGATCTCAAAAAAATAAAGATAGTAATTTTTCCAAACAGCAACGGAAGTATGCACAGTGGGTACAATTAGACTACTGCATGTTTTCGATCATGATTTCAACATAGGAAGTGGAGAAAAAGATATCAAGAACATGTATGCCCAGAAAAGGACCTGGGCTGTTCACATAATCTGGAGAAATAACAGACAGAGGTGAAATTCCTTCATCCCTCTCTCCAGGGAGTAGGGGTGGAACCAGTCTCACCATGGGCAGGCCCAGGCTGGGGTAGAGCTTGTAGAGAAAAGCCAATAGCTGAGATCATAGACCAGCCTGTCCTAGGGTTGGCATCTTTTCACAGCTCACTCAGGCAATAGGAAATAGAGGCATAGGTTGGAACAGACAGTATTTCTCCAGGAAACTGAGTAGGACAATATGTTGTTGTTCAATAGCGCCTGACTCTTTGTGACCCCATTTGGGATTTTCTTGGCAAAGATACTGGAGTGATTTGTCATTTTCTTCTCCTGCTCATTTTACAGATGAGGAAACAGAGGCAAGCAAGGTTAAATGACTGGCCCAGTGTCACATAGCTAGTGTCTGAGGTTAGATTTGACCTCAGAAATATGAGTCTTCCTCATTCTAAGCCCAGAAATCTATCCACTGTGTCACCTTGCAGCTTGTAGGATAACATACAGATGTATTTGAGTGCTGCTGGACCACAGATAAAAGAATATAATGATTCATAAGTAGATCCCAAGATGTACAGGGTACATGCAGCTCAACCCAAGTGCCTGCTAGAAGAGCAAATTCACTCACAGCTTCTATTATATTTTCTGGGTCCTTCCTCTAGAGAATTTTCCTCTTCCTTTCTTGGGCACAGAAAAAAGTGTCTCTTGCAATAATCTCTACAAACAATTCTGAAATTCTGGCCTGCAAGACCACACCAGGAATAACTGAGACAAGTGGAACAGGCTGATACAACTGAGCCTACAGCTGAGGGGTCGCAACCAGTACTGTTTTCCCCCAGGACCTTCCTTTTCTACTGTCATGGTTCCCAGTACAGCTTCTATAGTTGACACAATTTTGAGCCCTAGTCCTGTTGCCCTCTTATTGATGGAGACAATACATGCCCTGAAGACATCAAGAGAACCAAAAACGGCCTCCATCAAGCACGCTGGTTAGATTTAGTATATCTATTTTTTTATATAAGCTCTATCTTACCGGACTTAACAACTTTTAGCATGAACTTGATGGCATATGAAGTTTTCTGTCTAAAGGTCAGTCTAGCTGAGTATGTAAAGGTTCCATACTTGTAAGTTAATGGCTAGGTGGTGCAGTGGATAGAGTACTGGACTTGGAGACAGGAAGAGCTAAATTCAAATCTGACCTCAGATGCTTATTAGCTATGTGACCTTGGGCAAGACAATTCACCTGTTTGCCTCAATTTCCTCATCCATAAAATGATCTGGAGAAGGAAATGGCAAGCTACTTTAAGATATCTGCAAAGAACAACGACTACACAACAAAGGACAATGAATTATTTGGCACAGTAATGCATTAAACAAAAGAAAATGCAAAATGACTCACAGTCACCTGTAGCTAACTCTTTTTTGCCCAGTGGTGGTGTCAGGATGTTAGAAAAAGAGACAAAAGGTCCTAAGAACTATAAGTTTTTTATTCTTCATCAACACTGATCCAGGCCAAGTCAACAAGCATTTATTTAGTGCTTACTATGTGCTAGGTATTGTGCTAAGTACTGAGAGTAAAAGGAATGGTAAAAACATGGGACCTGCCCTCAAGGAGTTTCTATTCTATTTGGGGAGACAACAAGCAAATAACTGTGTACATTTGAGATGCAAATAACTGTGCACATTTGATATATATATATATATTGGACATAATCTCAGAGGATAGGTACTAGCAGTCTAGGGACTTGGAAGGGCCTCTTGAAAAGATGCCAGTGTAACAGCTGGTAGTCAATGTGAGCTCCTTGACCAAAGACCAATGAATTGATTGGGTACAAGAGAAACTGAATGATATAAATATCAACATTCTAACTGCAAATAAAACCAAAGATACAAGAAAGTTACAGGTAAATTGAGGGATGGCTCACAGGTCTTCCTTGAAAAGGCAAATAAAGGAGCTAATTTCATCCTTCACCCAAGGCAATAAGCACTGGACACTTAGTTATCTTGCCCTGCAGTACATGTAATGATGATAAACAAGGTGAGCACCATGGAGACAATGGCCAGCTTTATGCCAACATCTCTTGTAAAGGATGAATAGATAGTGAAATCCTAGAAAAACATTCACTAAGATCTTCTAAACCAAGGGTTCTTAACTTGTGTGTGTGTGTGTGTGTGTGTGTGTGTGTGTGTGAGTGTGTGTGTGTGTGTGTGTGCCACGAACCCATCTGGAATTCTGGGGAAGTCATGGGACCCCTCTTCAGAATAATGTTTTTAAATGCATAAAATAGTATATGTAGGATTACAAAGGAAACTGTTGAAATAGTTATCAAAATGTAAAAAAAGTTCATGAACCCCAAGTTAGGAACCTTTGCTCTGAACCAAGAATACTGACAATTGAGGAATTTTAATGCAAAGGTGAATATAGGGAAGGGAGCATGATGGAAAATGTGGTCAGAATTTTAAAATAAAAGAGGACCGAGGCATATACACCGAAGCCTTCTATCTGTATGTCAAAATATTTTCTTCTGGAATACAACTGAAAGATACTAGACTTTAGAGGTATCAAATAACTTCACAAAAAATATCCTGTCTGAACAGATATGAAACAACAGCTACTCAAGTGTTCTTGTCATTGCCTAATCAGTTAACTGTTTGCAGTCATCAATAGCTAGTTGGAAGAAAAAGTTAAATTCAATACCAGAGTCTATCAAATGATAAAAATAAAAAGACATGGCATGTAATTTTAAACAGGTCTAACCTGACCTATTCACACTAGCTACAGACAGAAAATATATGGGAAATGGAACCCAGAAAAGAACACAGACTATCACCATTTCCTATGGCAGTTCTGATGTAAAATAGTTGACGAAATGAAGAGGCCAAGAACTCCTCAGCCAGCAATCACTTGATGTCTTGGCCAAGCAAAGAGACATGATTGACCAGACCTACTATATAAACTGTATCAATTCATTCATGAAACATTATGGAAGAGAATGGTAGAAAATAGTGGGCAGCATTTCCTTGCACAACAGTATTGAGCAGTGGAAGGGGAAACAAGTCTCTAGTCCTCCCTTCAAACACACAAGCATCCCAGTTTGTCAGCCTTCTCAGCTCCCATGTGCTTTTCCTTTCCTCCACCTCAGCCATACACAATCACATCTTACATCTTCCTACACCTATAATTATGCCATTTTTTCTGATCCTGAAATCTAAAATTCCCCTTTCTGATCATAACTTCCAGTGATAAAACTTCCTCTACAATTGCATATTGGCAACTGTTCTTCATCTTATCATCTTAGCGTGTACTTGGACAATGGGAGGTTCAGACTTTTACCTAGGTCACACAGTAAATATGAATAAGAAAAAGAATTTGAAGCAGGGTTATCTTCATTCAGATTCTGGCCACTCAGTCTCTGATTCCCTAGTCTTTCTTCTCCCTCTTTCCCCTCTTATATTTGTCATTTACCTTTATTATAACCTCAGTCCCCTCTACCTTTTCCTTTATTCTCCATCCATCACTCTTGCTTTGGCCTTACTTTTCTCTCTTCAGTTTCTTGACCCCAGAGTTTGTGAGTTTTTCTTTTACTCTTATATCTCTTGCTCTTATACAAGAAAAAGAAAGGATTCCAGTGTCACCAGATCATGAATAGTATAGGATTGGAAAGGTAGGAAGCGGACAGATGTAGGGCTTCAAAAGCCAAGTAGAAGGTTTTATATTGGATCATGGAGGTAATAGGGAACCACTGGAGTTTACTGAGTAGCAGGGTGACATAGTCAGATCTGAACTTAAGGAAGATCACTTTGGCAGCTAAATGGAGGATTGGAGTAAAATGGGGAGAAGTTTGAGGCAGGGAGGCCCAGTGAACTATTTCAGGAGTCCAGGAGTGAGGTGATGAGGGCCTGCATCCAGTGGTAACCAATGTCAGAGGAAAGAAGGGGGTGCACACAAGAGATGTTGTAAAGATAGAAAAGATGGAACTTAACAACTGATTGAATATTGGAGTTCAGAGAGAGTGAAGAATGACTGAGAAGATGGTGGTGTCCTCATCAATTTTAGGAAAGTTAGAGGGGAGGATTTGGAAGAAAAGAGAATAAATTCTATTTTGGACATGTTGGATTTAAGATGTTTATGGAAGACATCCAATAGGCAGTTGAAGATGTGACTGAAGGTCAGGAGAGAGGTTAGGACTGGATAATAGATAGGAGAATTATATGTATGAAGGTGAAAAATCCATCAATGGGAACTGATGAGATCACTGAGCAAAACAGAATATAGAGAGAAGAGGGCCCAGTACAATGTTTTGGGAGATATCCATAGTTAAAGATTGTGACTTGGATGAAGATGCAGCAAAAGAGATTGAGAAAGAGCAGTCAAGCTAGGGGGAGAAGGATCAGGAGAACAGTGTCACAGAAACTTGAAATAAGGGAGCACCAAGGAGAAAGGGTGATAGATAAATGTCAAAGGCTGCAGAGAGGGTGAGAAGGATGAGGGCTGAGAAAAAGCTATTTAATTTGACAATTAAGAAATCATTTTTAGAAACTTTATAAACTAAATTGAGTACTTAAGGAAAATAGATTGGACAAGGAATTAATTGGCATGAGAAATGGGAGAGAGATGGAAAAGAAAAGGAAGAAGATTCGGTCCCCTTCTCTCCATTTATTCTGGGATCAACATTTCACAGGAATTCCCAGCAAAGTCTTATGATCTGCCCTGTCTCTCCTCTAGACAAGCATAGCATCTCTTGTACTGTCCTTTATTACCACCTCCTCTCTCTTGGGGCAGCTAGATGACTCAGTGGATAGAACTCTGGACCTAGAGTCAGGAAGACACAGCTTCTTGAGATCAAATAAGGCCTCAGATACTTACTAGCTGTGTGACGCTAGGCAAGCCACTTAATTCTTTTTGCCTCAGTTTCCTTATCTGTAAAATGAGCTGGAGAAGAAAGTGGCAAACCACCCCAGCATCTTTGCCAAGAAAACCCCCAGATGGGGTCATGAAAAGTCTGAAACAAGTGAAAATAACAACGGAACAGCAACAAAATCCACTCAGTTGCTTGATTCCCCTTCTTTTTCAGGATTTTTCTTCCCAGAATCCTTTTCACCAAAGGTTGGGGGAACCAAGCTTGGGAGCTGGAGCATAGCCCATTCAGTGAGTCATGTTTCTGCTTCAAGTCTTTCTGCCCCACCCCCTCTGGTGGTAGTAGCTGGCACAAAATTGTCTTGGGAAGGACATTGGAGCCTGAACCTGGATATAGAACCTGAAATGTTTTTCCTTTTTTAGGGTATTTCTATTACAGGTCAATAACTAACTCAATTCATGTGTCCAGCCCTGTAAGAGATCTTATAATGTTGATAATACATCTTTTAAATGTTAAGTTGATGTAGGTGATAAGGAGAAGACTAGGGACAGTTTAGCTAGGTGACAAGTGATTTGCATTAATGTCAGAATTTACTAAAATAGTTTTAGTAAAGTTATGGTGAATGATAATGCCAAGTTAATCAAGAAGGGAAAACTTGGTTCTTAGGGGATCTGAGGAATCTGGTCCATCTTTCAATGCAAATCAACAACTTTTATTAAGCATCCACAAAGTACAAAACACCAATCTACGGGATAGAAAGACAAGAACAAAAAAGGTTCCTGCCCTCAGGGGGCTTATGTTTTAATAGGGGGAGGTTAGATGATGGGAGGGGGAGCTGCTCCACCAGAAACCAGATATGTAAATAGAAGGTCTTTTTTCTCCCCAGGACTGTTGATTTTATTATGCCTTTCTCAAAACACTAAGTTCACTTTAAGGAGAAAAATAAATGTGGGTTTTCCCTTTTGTTTTTTTCAAACCACTTTTAACTAAAAATGGGAAGGCTTCTTTCTGTAATGCTGCAATCATGCCCCATAAATCACTAGACTGCCAATGGTGGAAGTTAAAACTTTCCCCTCCCAGTAGTCACAAAAAAGTGTGTTCTTTTTTCTTTTCTTTTTTTTTGTCAAGATAAAATCCCAATTTGTAGTTCGAGAATGTACTGTAAAATGTACATAACATTTTAATGAGTACTGAAAAAACTAATGTGCTAAGCTGGTCTTTCACCTTTAGAGAGCTGAATTCCAGTGCACCTTAGGTCAGAACGAAACGAATTTGGTGGTCTCAGCCTCCCCAGTAGGCATTTTCCCACATTAGAAAACTACCACACAATTTGGTTCAATTGGGTACAAAGGATCATCTCGGCTCTGCCCAAAACCAGAACTGGAGTTCGGATGGTGTAACGACAGGAGAGACTGGAGATGAAACAAGGAGCATCTTTCTGGATTTAACAGAAAAGAAAAGCAGTGTTTCCCCATGTCAATATCTGTCTATCATCTCAAATGTCGTCTAAATATGTCCCTTTGCTCCAGTTTCCCTAAGTATTCATGTGCCAGCCTGAACAAGACATATAGGAACAGACTTCATACAATATTGTATAAAACATCTTCATTTCTCCCAGTTTCTTACCACCAGCAACTCCAGGTCAGAGGGCGTTTTAATTGTATGCATGCATACACTTGCACACACATTTACACACCATATATGCACACTTACAGGAAGAGCTATAGCAAGCACTCATAATGCATATATTGCAATTTGAAAAAAAACCCTGACTTCTTTAGAATATCCAAGAAGGCAGTGAACTTTGATCATAATCAGTTAAAGATTCTGTAGCATAGACTAGCTTAAAGGTGGTACAGTGGATAGAGTTCAGGACCTACAGTCAGGAGGCACCAAGTTCAAACCCACCCTCAGACACTTACCAGCTATGTGACCCTGGGCAAGTCACTTAAACCTCCTTCTGTTTCAGTTCCCTGAACTGTAAAACAGGGATCATAGTGATACCAATCTCACAGGGTTATTCTGAAAATCAAATGAGATGATATTTGTAAAGCCCTCTACACAGTGCCTGGCACACAGTAGGTGCTTAACAAATGCTTTTTCCTTCCCTTCCCATCCCTGATTCCTTATTTCCCAATACTCTTCCAGTTCAAGTGCATCTCTCCACTGCTCCCTATATTCTCAACGATAAATCCTACTCCCCTGCCTTGACCCATGCACTTTCCTACCTTTCAGTCTCTTTCCTCATTATCCATGAATCAATCATGTAATCAGCAAGCATTTCTTAAGCATTTACTTTGTGCCAGGCACTGGGGATCCAGACAAAAATGAAACAATCCCTGTCCTCCTAGTGCTTGCATTCTGTGGTGGGGGTGGTGGCAGAAGAACATGTAATCATGTAAAGTAAATGCAATATAAGGGGAAAGCAGGTACTAGCAGTGTGGGGTGGTGGAGAGGAAAGGTTTTATATAGGGGATAGCATTCAGTCGATTCTTTTTTAAAATTTTATTTATGTCATGGGTTTTTTTTTCCCTTTGGTTTTCATATCGCCTTATTCCAAATAAGTCTTTTCCTCCCTAGAGAGCTATCCTTGGTGACAAAAATAAAAAAATAAAAAAGAGGGGGAGAAAAAGCACCTCAGCAAAATTAATCAATACATCAACTGAGTATAGCAATGTATGATTGAAAAAAGGCACTCCAAAGTGCTTACCTTCTATGCCTAATGGCCAGTCCTTGAAGGGCTCAGCTGAAGACTCATCTCCTCTAGCAAACCTCCCATGAGCCCATACTGAAATCTCTTTTTGCTAGTTCCTACTGCATTTGTCTATGTTGTACAACTGGCCCTGTATTATAAATATATTATCTTATTCTTCAATTGTTTGTACAACGTAATACATCACCCTATCTGTATATGATTTTATACATACATAGATATATAAAATTTTATTTCCAGTAAACATATATTTACTGGAAATAAGTACGGATGTACATACTTACTGAAAATAAAAATATATTATGAGTTTTTTCACTGATTGTTTCATGTGTGTTAATCTTGTCTTCCCAACTAGATTATAAACTCTGTGAGGGGGGAACATAGTCCCTCTGCTTCTTTTGTATCTCCCTCCCCCACACTTAGCTCAGGGCCAGCACATGCCAGGAACACAACAAATAACCATTTATTGGTTGACTATCTGATCAAAGCTTTAATGGAAAAAAAATAAGGTGCTGGAATTGTTCTTCTTCAGTGTCCTGTGGGAACTTCCCAGCCAAATCTCTAGTTCTAAGCCCTTTGAGATTCCAATGGACTTAAATCCTACCTATAATCCTATATGGCAAATTAAGAATTTTGCACCTCTTCACCATTGCTTTTAAAGCCATTTAACTGATTCAGATATTTTTTAAGTGCTTATGAGAAGATGGGGTTAGTTCTCCAAAAAGCATTCCAATGGGGAACGCCAACAATCCCACTGGGGACAAAGAATATCACTGGATCTCACACCATTAGAGGATGCCATCGCTCAGAGCATCAGAGTTTAAGGACTGGTTTCTGGAACCACTCTTTCAAAGGCATCTGGCCCTTCGGCTTGAATATTCTAGGCAGTTCTAAAAGCAGCCACCACAGGTCAAATAAATAAATGAAGTGGAGGTAGAGGACATTGCCTCTGTGTGGCTCCCAGGTATCCAGGGAGCAGAAATCCTAGCACTGCTTCTGAACTGGGACCCTTCATGTGGCCACATATTGTTCAGTTCAACAGAGCTGGGTTGGCTTTGCCCTAAGGTTCCATTTCAATACAAAGCTGCCTTTAAGGGTGCTGTTTCTGGCCTACACACTGGAGGTTAATGTCTGTCAATCTCTAGTTAGAAAAAAGGTAGACCGCAATAAAACGGCAGGAGCCAATATTGGGAATTACAACTAGAGGATTTTCAGCAAGGTCTGACTCTCCCCAACTGCTAGCTGCAGTTAGTCTTTCTGAGGATGGAGAACAATAAAAGGGGGGAAGGAATTTCAGGCAATCGGCTGCTGGATTGCATTAGCAGGAATTTGCTAAGGGGGTCTTGCTGGGGCTGATGTGCCAGGGCTGAAGAACTTGGTTTTGTGTGAATGGACAAAAGTTCACCAAAGACAAGTTTGGGTGCCTTGCGGTCTGCAGAGGAGAAGGTCCATGCTACAGGCTGTGCATGTGCAGTATTTGAGTGGTTGTTGCAACTCAAAATGTAATTCTGCTAATAAAAGCATGCATTAATTATAGGTGCAGCAAAGGACCATGGGAAGTAGAAGAACTATACTCAGGAAATAGCTGGACTGGAAGAACTTGAAGAGGGCTGCAAAAGACAGCCGAAATGGCAGAGTCCTGTGGGAGCCCTACAAAGGGCCAGAGAACATTCCAGGGGGGAGTAGAAAGCAGCAGAGGAAGCCAAATTGACCGGACTTCAGAGGGCTTGGGGAAGGGGGAGGGGAAACAAGTGGGTAAGTGAGCTGAGAATAGAGAAGGGATGAAGTTAGGGTTGTCAATGCCACCTGTCCGGATGCTGAGTGGCCCTAATTTTGGCAAGGCCTCTCTGATGATTGCAAGAAAGGTTTGCTGGACTTGGACCTTGGGAGCTTCCCAAAATATTTTTGGGACTGATGCAATATCACTTTGTGATGGCACTGCATTGCGATGTGGTGACCTTGCTAACCTGGTGGTGGTGGTTATAATGACATAAAGATGAAAAGCCCTTTTGTTCCTTATAATGAAGGAAAGGGGAAGGGGGGAGGGTTCAAGTTTAAAATAAGCAGAGCAAACTTCGAATACAGCAGGGGAAGGAGCTAAATTGTACGGATGTCCTGCATGGCAAGGGACAGCAGGGTGGCATGGACAATCTCATATAGCCCAAATAGCTGCATAGGCGACCAGCCTTCCTCCATCAGAAAGCAGCACAAAGGACAGAGCAGCCCTTCCAAAAGTCTAGTGACTGCTTTGGAGTAAGGGAGAGAGAGCTAAAATAGGGAAGGGATACAGAGACTAGGCCTGCTCAAGAGAAACCAAGAGCTGCAAGGATTGGTCTATGATTGGCCAAGGTCTCAAAACAAAAACAATTTGCCTAGCTCTAGGTAGCCCCTAGTTGTGCAAAAAGATTTGAATTTTGAAATTGTGTCTCAGACCTTGCGAACTAATTCGACTCCTTTTGCCCCTGGTTCCCTATATCGTTCTTGATTTCCCTGGAGAAAAGATGGGTCCAGGGTGGGGGAGGGAGAACAGGGAGGAAACCCAAAGAGGGAGTCTTAAACATTTTTCCTTTACCCTCAAAGAAAGTGTCAGCATCTCCTGCCTCCCCCTCCCACCCCCAATTTTCAAAATGTAGCTGCTGCATCTTTTCAGCAAGTAATCAGCACGAGTTGAAAGGCACTTGCTGCTGCATTTCTGATCAGCCTGTAAGGTAAGCAGAGAAGTAGTTGGGGTTTTTTTTAATTTTTATTTTTGCTAAATGCATGCCCGTTTGAAGAAGGCAGCAGCATGCTCTCTCACTTTGTCTTGGCAGGGCACAGCCATCAGACGAAGTGGGAGGAAGAAACATTAACTTCAACAGCTGTTTCTTGACCCTGGCTGTCAGTCTTCCCAAGAATAAATTTTGGAGAGTCCTATTTGAAACAAAGAGGGAGTTTTCGGGGAGAGAAAAGTTCCCCGCTTGCGAGGCTGCAGCCCAGAGAGGCCCGGGCACAGGAGGCTGGCAGTGCCCACGCACCCTCCTGGCCTCTGCCGGGTGCAGGGCCGCAGCCAACTCGCTTGCAAGCTCCCCACTCGGCTCCCTCGGCCTGCAGCTCCCCCCCCTCACGCGCGCACAGATCCAGCGCCGGTGGTAAGAGCCGTAGCTAGACTACAGTAATTCCCCAGCTCGGGCGGCTTGAAACTGCTCGGGCTGAATAGCATTTGCTGTTCCGTCCTCCGGCCGCCTCCCGCCGCCGCTGCCGCGGTCTCTGCAAAGCAGCTCTGCTGCTCCCGGAAGTTGTGCTGACACAGTCTCGCTGCCCCCCGAAGTTTGTCAACATCAAACTTCTCCCGTGCGTGGTCCGTGCACCTTCCACGAGCATTTAGCGCCCGAAGCAGAAACACACCCCACCCCGAGCTCCTTGACCGCGATGTCCTGCGCGTGTCGGGGAAGGATGCAGGGGGCGGGGGATGAGCTGGTGTCCCTGAAGGCTGAGGCTGCCCGAAATTGACCATGGGATCTGTGACAGGGTGTCTGTGTGTGTTGGGGTGCGAGGTGGACACGCAGACGGACAGGCACACGGAGGCGGCCCCCGGGGGGTGCAGGCGGAAGAAGGGGGTGCTGTATGTCTGCAGGCTGGGGCCCGAGGAGAGCCTGGGAGCTCCCATTCCAGCCCACTGGGTCCGGAAGTCTGGTGGGGGGTGGCTGTGTTTTTAATAGGCACGGGAAGTGTGGTTAGAGGTTGCACTGCTGCTTCCTCTGGGGGCAACAAAGGTGACTTGGAAACGGCGGAGTGGCAGAGGCAGGGATGCCCAGGGACCGACTGTGCTTGCCCACACCAGCCGAGTCATCTCCATCTGCACAGCTTTGGGGCATCCTTCAGAGTAAAGGGCGTTGAGGTCACAGATCCTCTGAGTGATTTGTGGAGACTAGATAAATAAAAAGAAATGCCCAGGACCGGACTGCCAATCTCCTCTCTGCTGGAAAGCCCCCTGACCCCTTGAGTAAGTCCTTCAGTACAAACTTCAACTGAGTCATTTTCCTAGGCGATGAAAATGGTCGCAAGCCCTCTTCAAGTTGCTGCAACCGAGTTTTTTTAGTTCTCCACTGGCTTGATGCTCCTGGAGCTTCCCCAAGACTTTCCGGGAGGATGATTAACCCTTTTCATTCCTTAGCTTGTACTCCGGGCATGTTTAGTCCAGTTTCAGATTGCTTGAAAATGCAAGGCCTGCTTTGCAAAGGTGTGACCCTAGGCATTCGCGAAGGTATGTCGCCTAGAGGACCAAGAGTTTAAATCGACTGGTCCAAACCCTTTTAACCCTTTAAAGCTATTAACCACTTCCCCTCCCCACCATTATTAACTTCCCACCATTATTAACTTTTAATTTGTTACATGCTGTCATGTAGCATATGTGGGAAATCAAAGAGGGAGGGTGCAGGGATTTGTGTGCAAAGTTGTATCAGACATCGGCTGCCTGTGAAGATTCAGGAACCCAGACGGGCTACATCAACGGGCTGAAGGCAGTCTGTTCATTTGCATTAGAAATCTGTCAACTTGGTGGGTGCAGCAGGATTCTTTTCCACTCTATCAAAAATAAGTCAAGGTGAAGAAAGACATCTGAAGAGATTATTTTATAGTACACCAAGAAGGAGACGAGCATATTTGCCTTGGAGAGCTATAGAAAAGAGACAACTCATCTGGGGGACCAGAAAAGCACTTTTTTGACCTATGCAGATAACAGCCTCACATGTAGTCAGATCTGATCTGCAGACATTTGTTTCTTCAAGAGCAATGAGCAAAGCAGCCCCTTGTTTTTCAGATTGAATGAAAAAGGAAAATTACCCATGACTCCAGGGGCCCTCCTTTAAGCAGCAAAACAAGCCTTGGAAAACACCCTAAACACAATGTACCTGAAATTTTATTAGTGTTGATGAAGCAACTTCCGAGGTTAAGCCACAGGTCAATCCAACAGCTTTTATTAAATCCCTACTATGTGCTAGGCACTGGGCTAGGCTCTGGGAACACATAGATATACGTATGTATTGTGTATATGTAAATATGTATATATACGTACATACATATATACATACATATATACCTGCATATATGTAACATTACGTTACATGTATATATGTGTATATATGCATTACATACACATTTACGTTGCTGATTGAAATATTGCATAACCGACAGACCCTGAAATAAGTCAAAAGAAATGTGTTTTCTTCAAAGTTTAGTTACCAGCTATATCACATCCCTTCCTGGCAGCATGTCAGAATAATGTTCTCAGCAATTATTTGGACTTATTTTCCTTGGGTGATTTTTTTTTTTGGTTTCTATTTCATATGTTTGCTCCTAATCACTGTGCTAGCTTCCACATGTACTGCTCCCAATGACACACCTCCAATGTGGTAGAAGATGCTAGGAAGAAACTGAAAGATGCCATTTTCAAAATACCGTGCAGGCAGTATTTTACCTGGATGCTTAAACTGCCCATTGTGGATGTGTATGTAAAAAGCTTAAATTGCAAAAGGTTATAAGAGCTGTACAGAGAAAATATATCTGGGCTTATTTGCAAATACACCATTTTGCATTGTTATCTGCTATTTTTCATAGCTGGGCAAGGCACCTTTTCTGAGTTTTTCAGTTTTAGGCACTCAGTGTGAGCTTTCCTCATTTCTTTTAAGCATGAGGAAACAATTTCTTTTTGCAGTGATATGAGTTCTGTGCTCATCTGGATTTAGTTACTTCATAAGTAAATATCTCTAAACGTGCTTTGGGATCTTTGGGGATACAAAGCAAGGTACAGACAGAAAATAGCATAGGGTAAAATGCTTGAGGATGTCGAACAACCTGATGCTTTTACAAAAGTAATCGGATCACTGAAAGTATCTGGGAATTGTTGTTTAATTTTAAAATAATAAAACGTTTTCAATTGGTCTCACTTCTGATTAAAGTTATCTTTGGGGTATGAATAATTCTTAGTATTTGACCCTGAAAATTCAATCAGATCAAACATCCTGCCAGAAAAATGCTTTCTCTATGAAAACAGGTATTGAATCACATATTAATTGCATTTCTAAGTGCTGAAATTTTTGTAGTTAATTTTGTTTTAAGGCCACATATCTCTGTGGATAATAGCTATGGTGATGTATCTGATAGACCTGCCTACAGTCATGAATATTAATGCGGTTCATGTACAGCACAATACTGCCCCTGCATGCCTGTAGGAAAATAAATGTATTGACTTGCTTTTCCTAAAATAACAATTCTTAGTTACTGATGATTAAAATAAGTTTATCGCTGTAGAGATTATGGACAATTCAGTGTTTACTGTTTGAAATAAAGTACCCTAATTCTTTTGTTTCATTAGGTTTCCTGGCTGAGACCAAGGAGGCTCCATCTTCCTGCATATCTGAACCTATCCTTCTGTGAGGCATCTAAAGGAACGTTATTCTTTTGCTTAAGTTTGCCATCGTTGTGTATTTCCTTCTCAAGTTTTTTTTCCCCTCTCCTCTGATCAAATCTATAGAAGCATCTTAGTAGCTAAGAGAAACAACTCAGAGATTTCATAAATGTATATACATATATACCTACATATATATGTGTGGTACTCAGATTATATTAATCATTAGTCAGCTTGATCAGCCCTTTCATTCATCAAAATTTACCTGGGTTTATTGAACGCTACCTTCAAAATTTGTTGATGAAAATGGCAAATAAGTGACTACAACAAAGCTCCGCCCACTTTCATCAGTGATGGAGTGGGTTTTTGGTGTGGGGTGATATTCAAATGTTCATATGCATTCCCTCCTCTTTTGATACAAGGTTCTAACTAAAAATACTCATTTTCCAGGCATGACCCACAGATATTCCATGCAAAAATTGTGAATATTAACCCCCAAATAAAAGAGTAAAAGAAAAACAACACTATATGAAGTTAAATAAGATAAAATTCATTTAGATATAATTTAATCCTTTGAATTGGAAGATTCTGCGATTCTAATTTAAACACATCGCAATAAGGAAGGTGAAAGTATCTCCAGGGAGCGTGGGTTGCTGGTAAATTTGGGTCAAATGAAGGCAGTTCTGTCATAAAGAGAGATGTAAGATGTTTGATTCTTCATGTAGGGCAATTTAGGATTTTTCTACCAGCTAAAAAGAAACCAGCAGATTGTTTTTCTTCTAAAACCTGGTAGGCTCTTTGTATTTTCTTCTTCACTTACTGTTAATAACCAGTTCCGAATTCTATTCCATTGAAGTATCTATTTGTACCAAAATTGATGCCAGTTTTAATCTGAGATTACCTTGACTGTGCTTGAAATCTGTTGCTGTTTTTTTTTTAACCTGTAACATGTTTTTACATGTTTAGGACTGCTGCTGCTGCTGTAAAAAAAATTGTATTGATATTTTAATGAGTTCATGTGTTTAGTGAAAATGTGCAAAATACTAAAATTAGATTGTAAAGATACTAAAAACCTAAGTGGGTTAGTAAGCCCTTGATAACAATTGTAGTTTTTATGGATAAAAACTATTTTAAACATTTTTAATAAAGCTTCGAATAGTGTTTTTTAAAACTTGTTATGGAATTTTCTTTGTCTATGAGGAATATTAAAGAAAAGTTTCAAACTTGGAATTATTTTATTTGGGAGTGCTTTGGGGTAAAGCTTTTCCATACTCCTAGGAACACTGATTGCAATTTCACTTACCATTATCCATGGCAGAATGTTTATATTTTACCCTTGTGAGCCAAAGAAGTTTTTTTAGTGTCTTTTTTTAGTAGAACTTGGAAAGTATCTACAGCTCATTGCAAAGCTGGGAATTCTATAAATAATACTCCAAATGACCATTTAGTCTGTGACTTGTTTAATGAGTAGACATAAGAAAGAAGTTATCCACTAAATTGTGAATTTACAATTTTTAGTGTGTCTTTCAAGTGTGATTATGGCCAAAGTGACACTGTAGCATTATAGTTTAGCATTCAATATTTTTTGGTCCATCTACGTTTTCCTTATAAACTTACTCCCTCACTCAAAACAAAGTCAAGTACAAGTCATGTCATTATTTCTCTTATAGCATGGTCTTCTTTGGCAACGAAGGACCAACACACACACACACACACACACACACACACACACAAACACACACACACTCTGTATATAGGTCCGAGTGAGGTGTTTTTTTTTTTTACCTGCCAATTTGACATCTCTTTTCAGAAATTCAGGCTAGATGTGTCTTTCTGCTGAACTTACCCTCTGTAACAGAAATTCCTAAATTAGAAATAATCTGACTGTTTTATTGATGAATCATGAGACAAAGTATAATGATGCTTCTTTTTTACATATTGACTGGGACAAGATAATTGCCTTAAAGAAAGAGTCCCCCTTGATTTTGTGCATAAAGAATTCTGGAAGACCCAGTGGAACCTGATATGGATAATTTCAAGTTACGTCTATGATATTTTTCAAATCATAAGTGTATTTTAAAACAATAAAACTCATATGTAAAATACATGAGGTTGAAATGATCCAATAGTAGGTTTATTTTGCAATAAAGGAGCTCAGATAGCCAGTCTGACATGGTCTATTTTGGAGACCATTGTATGGAATAGATTTGCCAGATAAAGAACAGAAGTCCAGTATGGTACTTTTAGCCCAACATCTGTCATGCAGAGATTTAAAACCAAAGGGGTTCTGGAAAATCAGCTAGACCAACAGTTGGAGGCCCAAAGAGATCACCTGCCCAGAGCCAAGAGTTCAGTCATGGTCCTTTGTCTCAGGATGCACTGTGCCACATTCTCTTCCAATTAGCTTCCAGTTTCCTCACCTTTCCTATCACTGTCTTGCTATATTCCAACATCATTCTAACCTTCTTCCTGGGATCCCCTTACCTCATTTCCTGCTTAGGACAATTTCTTCCCTGTATTTCTTTTTTGTTGGGTTTCTTCCTCCATTTGCCACCAAGCAGCCGTTGGGTGTCTCCTATCAGTATTCCAAGGGCTGTATGTCTGTCAGGGATGTCCCTGCCTGTCAGGTTTGCACCGTACCCTCCAGGCCTCAGTCAAGCTTCATTTTCAAGCCCTTGTTGCTAAAATTAGCCAGGCTTGTACTTCCTCATGAGGAGAAGGAGAAATGAGGACATATTTAGCCAATGAACTCTTAAGAGTTGGAGAACTCAAAGCTGAGACTCATTTCCAGTTTAGGGTTTCTTTTTGTTTTTTTCCTACCCAGTGACCAAGGGCAATGGTAAATGCTGTTGGTTGAACAATGCTGTTAGATGACTGAAGAAGTCCTTGATACTTTTAAAGGATTTTGTATATCCCTAGGATTGCAATTGAGCACAGTTCCTGCCAAAGACCTAAAGATGCTTTATGGGTAGGATAGAAAAAATTCCTTCCTGTCCCACCAATAGGATAGTGGACAGGCAAAGGGAAAGCCTTGATGACTTTTCTTGGCAAATGTGTGAGATGAAACTCACCATTAGTTACCGCTATCCAGGCACTGGGCTCCAAACTGAAGCAATGAGGAAAAAATACTCGCCATCCAGCTGGAAACAGGAAGCCTGAACTGGTTGGAAAGGGAAAGATCTATCACTGGTCTAAATCTTGTGTTTGCCAGTGACCCAAAAATTTTGGGTGGGGGCCAGAGAATTCTGCAACAATTGGGGGAGGGGTGGAGTGGGAAATGACAAGTGGGGCAGAGTTTGTGTAATGGAAAGTGCAAGATACATGTTGTGGCCTAACCACTCCCATCCAGGTAATACTAACTGGTTCTGCTGTGATGAATTTGAGCATGGTACCACAAGATTTGTCAGGCCTGGCCAAAGGAGTCAGAGATGTCTTTACAAAATTAGTCTTATTAATATGAGCATATAGTATTTGTCCTGTTCTGAATGTTGAGATGTTACAATTTCTACAGATTAAAACTGCCTTGCCCCACGACTTTTCGTTTCTAGGAGGGGGGGCAGTGTGGTGCCATGGGCAAAGACAGACAGATCTGAAGTCCAGTGGACCCACTACATGACAAATTATTTAATCTTTTTGGGTCATAGTTTATTCATCTGTAAAATGAGGTTTCATTCAATGGTCTTTCCAATTTGAAATCTGTGATCTTAGTGTCTTATATAGAGAGGAAAAAGAGCTTTAAAAAATTCTCCCCTTGTGTTTGGGTTTCCCTCTTTGTTGCTAATCTTGAACATGAGCGGTAAAGGAAGTTGAAAATGTAGTCTATTTCCCCCTTCCCCAGCATTGTGCCCAATTAATAACAAGAAAGTTGACATTTATATAGATTAAAGCCCTTTTCAGGCACTGGCTTGCCTGATTCCTTATAGAATCATAAACAACTATTGATAATTGTTAAGGGTTAAATGGTGAAAGTTGAGGGTTGCAGGTTAAACTGTTAAAAGTTAAGTGGTAGTATCATTTCTCAGCCTCCTGGAACAAAGACAAAAGTGTTCTGGGTTTCAGAGAACTATGGGTCAAAGCAGAACCCTGACCTTTGGTAGGGGTGAGATCTTGGAGAAAAGGGAGGAGATTTTAGTCTAGAAGAAACTGATCTCCAGAATAGATAGGGGATTTTCACTGAAAGCTTAAATTTTAAATAATTACAGGGGGAACAATAACCAAGCATTTTTTTTTTGGTGAAATTTTTTCTCCTGTTTAATAATGTTTTTGGAAGGATCATAAATTCAGATCTGGAAGGCAGCTTTGAGGGCATCTAATCCAAACCTTTCATTTTACAGATGAAGAAACTGAGGCCTGGAGAGGTTAGGTGATTTGCTCAAGGCTTGATCAAGTGATCAAGGTCTCATGATTCCAAATTCAGCATTCTTTCCCATGTGTCTTAGATTTTCAGTCATTTACGTTTAGCCTGTTTTACATGAAATATAAATAAGTACAATCAGTTCAGCTGGGTGGTGCAGCAGATAGAGCACCAGACCTGGAGGCAGGAAGACCTGAGTTCAAATCCAACCTCAGATACTTACTAGCTGTGTGATCCCAAGCAAGTCACTTCACCAACTCTGTTTACTTCCATTTCTTCATCTCAGAAATGAGCTGGAGAAGGAAACGGCAAACCACTCCAAGATCTTTGCCAAGAAAACCCCAAACAGGTGACTGGAACCACTGAACAACAAATAAATGATTAGAACCAGTTCATACTGGAGCTAAACTGCCTACATTAAAAAGAGGCCATTTCATATGGTACCTGGGCAGCAGACTCTGCTTTTGTGTCATAATTCTAGGGAAACATTTTGGTTCTGTTTGATTACCTTGTAGGCCTTTGATGGAAGCCCCAGGTCCAGGATTTAGAGTGTGAAGGGACCTTAGAGACCGTTTAGTCTAATTAGGAAACTGAGGCCCAGAAAGGTGAAATGCGTTGTAGAAGCTCACAAAGGTAGCATACACAGCAAAGTGAGGATTTGAACTGATCTTCAAATTCCAAATTCACTGCACTTGCCACTCAGACTGGTGTCCCAGTCTCATCACGTCGACAAACCCTGCCATATTCTATGTGTTTCCTGACAATGTGTCTCTATTAACATTTAAGCTCTTTGAGGATAGAGTGTCTTTGCCAATCGTCCTCTGGGAGTCTTTTATTCCCCGTCCCTTACACATTGTCTCACACAGTGCAGGGTTGTAATGGATACTCAAATATTTGCTGATTATTGATAGGAACAAGTAGAATCATTAGGAAAAATTTGAGTCAAATCTTTCTTCAAAAAATCAACTGTTTGGAGGAAATAGAAACTGATTTTTTTGCATTTTATTTTTCCTTTGCCTGCAAGAGCTGGCCTTATGCTGGTAGAAATGTGTTCTTACGGTGAGTGCTAATAAAATCTGCTCATCGTCATCCACAATGCACTAAAATGGTGGCATATAGATGTGACATAGTGATGGCTTTATCATGGTGTGGTGGGAAGAGAAATGAATTTGTTGTTACAAGGTCAAGGTTCAAATCCTGTTTTTAAAGCTTTCTACCTGTGTGACTTTTGGGCAAATCAATTGTCCATCAACAAACATTTATTAAGCACCTACTTTGTGCTAGCGTTGTGCTCAGTGCTAGGGATACAGAAGAAGCAAACTTCCCTCAAGCAGTTCACAGTCTAATGATGGAAGACAATAAGCAAGCAGTTGTGTACAAATGAGCTACATATGGGATAAATAGAAATTACCAGGGAGAAGGCCCTAGAATTATGAAGGGTTAGATTCCTGTAGAAGATGTGATTTTAATTGGGATTTAGAGGAAACCAGGGAAGGTGAGGAGGTAGAATGTTCCAGGCATGGAGGATAGACAGCTGGAAAAAATGTGAAGAGCTGAGAGATGGGATATCTTGTTCACAGAAAAGCTGGGGTCTAGTATCACTGGATCCGAAGAACATGTTTTAAAGAGTAAGGTGTAAGAAGCCTGGAAAGGTAGAAGGGGGATTGTCTAGGGGGTTACGCTTTGAACATCAAATAGAGGAGTTTATATTTGATCCTAGAGGCAATTGGGAGCCACTGGAGTTTATTGAGTGGTATGTATGTGTGTGTATGTATGTATGTATATATGTGTGTATGTATATGTATATATACCCATATATATAATATATATTATATATAGGTATAGCACCTAGATAATATCAAGCCCTTTCATTCATCTAAATTTGTCTGGGCTTTTTCCTACAAAATTTTCTGATGAAAATAGCAAATGAAGGACTCTAACAAAGCTCCACCCACTTTCATTCGTGGTAGGTTTTTGTTGTTCTGACATGCAAAAGCTCATGTACATTTCCTTGATGACTGCCCTTGGGATATATGGATCTGACTAGAAATGGATTTAGGAGGAAAGATAATGGGTTTGATTTTAGACGTGTTGAGTTTAAGATGTCTAATGGACATCAATATGAAATGTTTAAAAGAAAGTTGGAGATGTGAGATTATAGGTCAGGAGAGAGGTAAGGTAAAGTTGAGGAATCATCAGTATAGAGACCATAATTAAATCTGTGGGAACTGATGAGGTCACCAAGTAAAGTAGTATAGAGGGAGAAGAAGGGACCAGGACGGAGCATTGAGGGTCACCTGTGGTTAGAAGGCATGATCTGAATCCAGTAAAGAAGACAGAGAAGGAGGGTAAGACAGAGATAGGTAGGATAAGAACCAGGAGAGAGCGAAATCCTGAAATCCTAGAGAGAAGGGAGTATCAAGGAAGAGAGACTAATCAACACTGTCAAAGGCTACAGAGATGTCAAGGAGAAAGAGGATTGAGAAAATGCCATTGGATTTGGCAACTCATAGCAGTTTGGGTACACTAAGGTCAGAAGCCAATGGTAAGGGATTAAGAAGAGAATGGGAGGAGAGAAAGTAAAGTCACCTCCATCTTCCTAGCTTTTGGTTTCCTTCTCTGTAAAATGAAAGATTTGAACTGAGGTTCTTCAAAGTCCTCTCCAGCTCTAAATCTTTGGACCCCTCCTAGCCATCTTTTGCTTCATCCTGCTACAATGGATAATGATTGAAAGTAATCCTGACACCAGGGGGCAGCAGGGGAAACCAGTATTGAATCACAGCTGCTTAAGAGTTGGAAAGGACCTTACAGTGAAAGCCAGGACGAAGGGGTGGGCAAGATAGGCAGCTATCCAGGGCACACTACAAAGCAAGGAAATCACAATGAAGGGCAAATTTTAATATTGCTTTTTAAAAAAATAACATTTTTTTTCAATGGCAGAAAATCCCATTCTTTATGGGGCATAGATATTTTGTGCTATTTCTCATGTATAATTGTGAAGGCATAATTTTAAAGTACTGTCAAGGGTATACCATGCTTCGTCCTGCCTCTGCTTGGAGGCCATCTCCCAATGCAGGAAGCCCCTTTATTATATCCCTGACATGCGGTGATGGACTAAAATCCGTGAAATAAATAAAATCTGGGTAAGTTAAATCAAGAAGTGATTGAACTTGAGGTTCTGCTGTAAGGGCCAAGAGGCAAAATCATAGGGTCATATAATGAGAGCTGAAGGGGACCTGAGAGTTCATCTGGTCCAAAAGCTTCCAAAAGGCTTCCAAAGCCTTTTTAAATAATTATCTCTAACCTGCCCCCCCCCCCTTTTTAACTCCAAGACCAAGTGAGATGGATGATTTGAATGCATTTGACAAGGAAAGCAGGTCAACTAGGTCAACGAAGTGAGCAAACTATAGCTATTTGATTCAAAACATTCTGGATGATGTATTTTTGAAAAACACCTCTAAATATATTGGTAGTTGGTTAATTTTTAAAACAATTTCATTTGGATGTTTGGAATCATGTAGACCCTCACAGCAATGCTTCAGAGAGCTTTGATTTCCTTCATGTGGGCACTTTATTGACTATCAAGTCATGGTCTCACTGTGCCTTAGTAGATTTTGTGAGTTATTGTGTCCAAAAAATATATATATGTATACATACATATATATATACACCCACCTGTTACCAACCTTCTGGTGATAAACGTCTCCCAAACTAGGCTGGATCCAGATTCTAGAAGACCTTTCTAGCTTTCTAGGACTTGTACTCCATTGGCATGAAAATGTATACCAGGATCACATCCATGTTTTGATGACACATAAAGAATAAGGATTTAATGGAGTTATGTAGGCATCATCTAAGAAAAGGATTTTTGAAAAATAAATACCGTAAAATAATAACCATAGTATGAAGAGAAACAACTTGGAAAAGTCTAAGAATTCTGATCAGTGCCATGACCAACCAAGATTCCAGAGGCCTGAAGATGAAGTAGCCACCCATTGCCTGACGAAGAGGCAGTGGTTTCAGGGCACAGAATGAGACATCTAATTTTTGAACATGGCCAACGTGGGAAATTGCTTTGCTCAACCATACATACATATCTGTGATAAGGATTTTAGTTTTTAATTTATTTTCATTTGGAGTGGTGAAGAGAGAAAGAAAAGAAATATTTGTTAATACAAAAATTCATTTAATTTTTAAAAAGAAAATGAAACACTAATGTGGTTGGCAGAGATACCAACTCCAAAGTCAGAGGGAGTTCGTCTTAGTTACAACGGTCCTTTATTCAGTCTTCAAAAGCAAAAGTTTTGTCTGGTACATGTGGTTGAAGGCAGCAGAATTTTACATAGAAATCATTCCTACTTTTTTTTTTGACTTTCTGTTGCTAAATGTTCTGTTGCTGATTTTTTTTAAAGGCGTTTTTCTGTCAAAAGACTTCTGGTTTAGCTTTCAAGACAACAGATCTGGTTTTCTTTGTCACCTTTACTGTGTCTGGTCAGACCAACCCTGGGGAGAAAGGAGAAAAAAACCACCAAGTGGAGCTAAAGAATATAGTAGAGTACAGTTTAGAAAAAATGCCCCCTAGTAAACCTAGCCAGGGAGGATGTGATCTTTAAAATAAGACAAATTCTCACGCCAAAGTATGTGATCTTTAGTTAGTGGTGGTATGCTGCGAGAAGCTTCCTTGTCCTGGAGCTGCCAAGGTGAGATCCCCTCATTTCTGAAAAGTAGAACTTCTGCCCTTTGTGGATCCTGCTGAACAGCGAGGGAGAGAATCCCTCAGGAGAACAGTTCCAACTTAAAAAAAAATTGTCATTTGGTTTTTCATTCAGATCTTCTGCTTCTGCAATGCCATCCAGCAATGGTGCCTGGAGTAGAGGCTCGCCCAAGAAAAGTAATGGCTCCTAATGGACCAGCGTCAAGAGGGCAGTTCCTTCGGTTTCCTACTGTGTGTGCCCCCTGTGGAGGCCAGTGAGAAAAGTTCATAGGCTATTGAATTTTTTCAATGTACATGACTCTCTTTTATTATTATCGGAGCCTCATAGAGGTTAATTCAACTCTTGTAAAATAGAAAATTGAGGCAATTTTTCTTGTCTTCTTCTTCCTGAGGTAATAGAAGGGGAAAAAAAGATTGATAGGAGAATAGATTTTGAGTTAGAAGGGACCTGAGAGATCATTTAGCCCAAATCTTTGTCTTTACAGATGAAAAGAACTGAGGCATAAAGTGGTGAATTAGCTTGCCCAAGGTCACACAAGTAGTAATTTGATCTCAATTATTTTGATATGACAGACAGAAATGTTTTAGAAATTTGAATTTCCTGAATAATCACCTTTATTCTACGCTCCTCCTGTAAGTCTCACATGGGAATGGGAAGTACATAGCATGGCCTTAAAAGTGCTGGCTATGGAGTGAGTAGACCCTGGTTTCTAATTGTGGCTTTCCCACCTATATGATACTGGTGGATTCATTTCATCAATGACTCATTTTCCTCATCTATAAAGTGAGGAGATTTTGGTAGATGATCTCTCAGATCTCTTACAACTCAAAATCCTGTTTTACGTTCAGTTGTTTCAGTTGTGTGCGACTCTTTGTGACCTCATTTGGGGTTTTCTTGCAAAGATATTGGAGTGGTTTGCCATTTCCTTCTCCAGCTCATTTTATGGATGAGAAACTGAGGCAAACAGGGTTAAGTAACTTGCCCAGAGTCACATAACTAGTAAGTGTCTGAGGTCACATTTGAACTCGGGAAGATGAGTCTTCCTGACTCCAGGTCTGGCATTCTATCCACTGAGCCACGTAGCACCCAATTCTAAATTCTACACTCCCCTAAATTAACCATCAGCAAAAAGAGGTTAAAGATTCCTATAGTATTCAAGTTCTCATTCCTCCGAATGACGATGTCTACTAAAGATGGGTGTCCAAGGTTTGAATAGGTGCAGATTAATTTAATGATTTCTTCTGGTGGAAATTTGTGCAACTTTAATTATACTTACACATCTTAAGTGTAAGTACTTGGTACTTAAACTTCTGATAAAACACGACACCAACAATGTAACAAACATTCTTTGTCATGAATAAGCTGTGACGTATTTTAAATTGGACATTGAACACAGTGATTTTAAGAAGTGAGGAACGGAGACCCTGGGGAAAGTCGGGGTTGGCTGATATTGGTGGTATTTTTAAGGTTTTAGGAGTATCTGTTTCAAATGGACATGGTCATTGTATAAACCTTTGATATATCTCTTTATGTTTTAGTCTAGGAAAATTTCTCTAGAACACCCATATTGTAGCTATAAACGTCAATTCCATTCAGCTCCTCTATTTTGTGGATGAAAAAACTGACTCTTAAAGAAACTAACTGATTTGTTACCTCTGATTGTACTCTACCCAGCTGTGTGGCATCTATCACTCAAGCTAGGTATGCCTGAATTACAAAATCAAACTATAAGGAATTAAGTATTTTTGATGTTTAATTTTAATCTATGAGGAAAAAAATCACTATAATAAACATGTTTTCTTTGGTGAGTGATTTATCTTTTTTGTGACTGTCTAGAATTTCCCATTTTCAAATGAATTTAAGCTGAATATTACAAGTCAGGAGGATTCTTTACCTTTTTTTGTCTCGAGTCCCTTTAGGAGTCTGGCAAAGTCTATGAATCTCTTCTCAGAATATTTTAAACCATATGAAGCAAAATATATGACTAAAAAAGGAAACTAATTATATTGATATAATTATAAAATTTATTTTTAATGTTCATAAAATGCTCTGCTCTATGCACAAATGCTTGTGGGTCTCTGGGACAGCATTCCATGGTATACCCTCAGTTCTCCTCCTAGACTAGGAACTTCTCAAGGAGCTAGGGTTTGCTTCCCTCTGCCCCTTCAGGATGTGAAATCTCCAAAGGTTGAACTCTATCACTCTTTTCTATCACTCTCCCTCTTCCATCCTCCCCCATCCCCACACAGGATAGGACTCTGTCTGCCCTTGGGCACTGTTCGTGTCAGGTATTTTTTTTCAAGAGTTGTCATCATTTTATTGTTTAAATTTTTAATTCTCCCCTCAATTACATGTAAAAAACAATTCTAAAAATTCATTTTTAAAAATGTTGAATTCCAAATTCTTTCTCTTCCTCCCTCCGACCCTCCTTCACTGAGAAGACAAGAATTTTGATATAGCCTTTACATATGCAGTCTTGTAAAACATATTTCCATATTAGTCATGTTATAAAAGAAAACAGGAAAAAACAAAGAAGAAAAGGAAACACAGGTTAAAAAAACAAGAAAGATAAAAGTTAAAAAAAAGTTATACTTCTATTGGCAGTCAGACTCCATCAGTTCTTTCTCTGGAGATAGCATTTTTCATCATAAACTCTTTGGAATTGTCCGACATCATTACAGTAACGAGAATAACTAAGTCCTTCATAGTTGATCATCATACAATATTGCTTTCACTGTACAATATTTTCCTGGTTCTGCTAATTTCACTTTGCGTAAAGATTTTTCCAAGAAGATCCTGGTTGTTATTTCTTATAACACGATAGTATTCCATCACAATCATATGCCACAACTTGTTCAGTCAATCCCCCAATGGATGGACATCCCCTAAATTTCCAATTCTTTGCCATCACAAAAAGAGCTGCTGTAAATATTTTTATACATATAGATCATTTTTTTTCTCTTTAGAGATAATGATGTTGCTGGGTGAAAGGATATGCATGGTTTTATAGCCCTTTGAGCGTAGTTCCAAATTATTCTCCAAAATGGTTCAATCAGTTCGCAACTCCACCAGCAGCACATTAATGTTTCAATTTTTCCACAGCATCTCAAACATTTGTCATTTTTCTTTTCTGTCATATTAGACAATCTGATAGATATGGGGTGGCACCTCAAAGTTGTTTTTAATTTTCATTTCTCTAATCAGTAGTGAATTACATTTTTTTGCTAGATTATAGATAGCTTTGATTGCATTGTTTGAAAACTGCCCTTTCATATCTTTTGATCCTTTATCAATTAGGAAATGGGTCTTATTTTTATAAATTTGACTCAGTTTTCTATATATTTGGGAAATATATCAGAAATTTATCAGAAAAATCTTACTATAGTTTTTTTCAGTTATGATGACTATGTATTTCCCTCCATCCTATTTCCCCTCCATTTATCTTACTCTTTCTCCTTTTACCCTATCCATTCTCAAAAGTGTTTTACTTATAACTACTGCCTCCCCCAGTCCCCATTCTCTTTCTATCAGCCTCTTCCCCCTTATTCCCCATTCCCTTTCTATCAGCCTCTTTCCCCTTATTATTCTTCCCCTTCTATCAGTCTCTTTCCCCTTATTCCCCATCCCCTTCCCCTTCCCCTTCTATCAGACTCTTTCCCCTTATTCTTCTTCCCCTTCTACTTTCCTGTAAGGTAGGATAGATTTCTGTACCCAAATGAGTATGTATGTTATTCCCTCTTTGAGCCAATTCCAATGAGAGTAAGGTTCAAGCACTTGGCCCCACCTCCTTCATCTTCCCCTCTATTGTAAAAGCTCTTATGGTATTCTTTTATGTCAGATAGCTTACCCCATTCTACTTCCCCCATCCCTTCTCAGTGCATCCCTTTTTCTTACCTTTTAATTTTATTTTTTTAGATATCATCCCTTCATATCCAACTCACCCTAATAATGATAAAATTCTTTGGAATTACAAGGATCCTCTTCTCTTTTAGGAATGCAAACAGTTTAATCTTATGATTAATCCCTTAATCCCTTATGGTTTCTCTTCCATGATTACCTTCTTATGTTTCTCTTTTATGCATTTGAAAGTCAAATTTTCTATTCAGTTCTGGTCTTTTCATCAAGAATGCTTGAAAGTCCCCTATTTCATTGAATATCCTTTTTCCCCCTGAAGCACTATACTCAGTTTTGCTGGGTAGGTTATTCTTGATTTTAATCCTAATGCCTTTGCCTTCTGAAATATCATATTCCAAGCCTTCTGATTCTTTAATGTAGAAACTGCTAAATCTTGTGTTATTTTAACTGTGACTCCATGCTATTTAAGTTGTTTCTTTTTGGCTGCTTGCAATACTATGTACCTGATATGGGAACTCTGGAATTTCATATATATATATATTGTATGTATGTACATAATTTCAGATGGTCCAATAATTCTTAAGTTATCTCTTCTCAATCTGTTTTCCAGGGCAGTTGTTTTTCCAGTGAGGTATTTCACATTTTCTTCTATTTTTTCATCTTTTGGTTTTGTTTGATTGTTTCCTGATATCTTATGGAATCATTAGCTTCCATTTGCCCAATTCTAATATTTAAGGAATTATTTTCTTCAGTGAGATTTTGTACCTTCTTTTTCCATTTGACTAATTCAACTGTATAAGGAGTTCTTCTCTTCAGGGACTTTTTAAATATCTTTTTCCATTTGGCCAATTCTGTTTTTTAAGATATTTTTTCCATTATTTTTTGTGCCCCCTTTGCCAAGTTGTTGACTATTTTTTTTTGCACCACTCTCATTTCTTTTCCCAATTTTTCCTCTCTCTTATTTAATTTCAAAAAATCTTTTTTGAGCTCTTCCAGAAATTCTTTTTTTGGGTCTGAGAGCAATTCATATTTTTTTCTGAGGCTTTGTATATAGCAATTTTGACTTTATTCTCTTTTTTCTGAGTTTGTGTTTTGAACTTCCCTGTCACCATAGTAACTTTCTATGGTCAGGTTTTTGTTGTTGTTTGTTCATTTTTCAAGCCTATTTCTTGACTTTTAACTTTATATTAAAATTGGGCCCTGCTACTGGGGTAGAGGAGGCATTATCCCAAGCTTCAGGTTTTTATGCAACTGTTTTCAGAGGTAGTTTGGGGTCCATAAATTTTCGGTTCTTCCAAGATGGTATGATCTAGGGAGAGGTATATTTAATACTCTCCTGGCCTGTGCTCTGCTCATGATGTTTTAGCCAAACTAATATAAACCTTAATTAAAGGTAATTTGGGGTTGAAGTTAAGGCTGCCCTTTATTACTATACAATACTCACCCACCTCAACAAGACAATTTCCTTAAATATAAAATGAGGATACTGACATCACCTATATCTCAAGGCTGTTGTGAGCATTAAACAAGATAATATTTGTAAAGCACAATGCTAGGCACATAAGACTAAATGCTTATTCCTTTCCCATTGCCTTCTTGTGTTCTATTATTATTTGAGTATTTCTGTACCGTTATATTCTTCTAACACTTCATGGGTCAGGAAAGTGCAGAATGGGTTTTACATTTTTAAATAAAGTTTTATTATATTTATTGACTTTTGTAACCAGCAAACTATAGAATGATTTTTACATTTTAAAACCAATTTCATTATATTTAAAAATGAAAAAAAATGCTTCACTTGAACAGACCCAGCAAAAAGAGGCAGGGAGAATTTGGCCCTTAGGCCATACAAAATGTGCCAGTCACTGTAGGGTCATAAGCATCGTGAAGACAGGAATGACAGCTTGTATGCTATATGCGATCTGTACTGCATATCCATATCTATATTATATATATATCTGTACTATATATCTATATCTACAAATATATATTATCTATAGCTACACTATGTATCTGTACTATATATGTATACATATATACATATATATATAGATATATAGATATAGATATAGATATACTTAAAAGAAAGTGGAAAGTATGAAAGGGGAGTTCATTTCAGGCATGGGAGATGACCTGTGCAGAAATTTAAAACATCATTTAGCTCTTATGTAATATCTTTTGTTTAGAGTAAAATGGCAAAATGAAGCCATTTTTTAAAAAATTTACTAAAAAATTTATTAATAAATTCAACTTATAAATATTTCTTTGGATTTACAAGGCTGTCTTTTTTTAAAAATGAATTATTAAAAAAACATAATTGTTACTAATGCCTCAGTGTGATGTACAAGAGCAAGAAGTAGGCCTTTATGGTAAGAATATTGAGTTCATGAAGAGGAATAATGCATAATGAGTTTTTAAACCAGGGAAGGCTGCAGGAAAATCAGAATGGATGCTATGGATGTGTAGTACAGAACAGGATTACGGAACAGTAACTATAGTAAAGCAGGTAGTGCTTCTCCCCAGACTGACAAATGGAGGGAGGACATGCTTCTTGGAAGGGAAGTGGCTCCCTGGGGGAGTGTATGCTTTCTCCTCTAAGAGATCTAAAGACAATAGTCCCCTGCATCTCATGCCTGGCAGCTGCCTGAGAGGATAAGGGAGAAGGCAAGAGAAAAATGGGTAGAGGAAAACAAACAAACTCTCCTGGCACAATTGCCCTGGAAAGATATGTGGGAGACGGAATACCTTGGGACTTTTGTCTGGGGAGCTCCTGGCCAATTGAAGCCTTCTCTCAATTCGCAGACTAGTGAATGCCTTAGTCCCAAGGTTCCTTGATGAAGTACCCTGTGGTTTTTGTCTGGAAAAGAAATTCCTTCACCCCAGAGAAACCTGGCTCATGTGTCTGGAGTTTCTGGGGTCCCCTTTGCCTTTGCTGAGGTGCACTGGTGGAAGCTCAGAATGGTTCACAAGAGGCAATTATTAAATTTTCAATGTGAGCCTTAACATCTCAGAAATTGGGAAGTACTACAAATTAGGGCTTGAATCATTGCTTTGTTGATTTTCTAGATTTAAGAAAGTGATTGAGAAAATGTTACTAGTTTGATGAATGCAGTATTGTCCTATATAAATATTTTTTTCCTGTTGAACTGGTTGTTAGACAAGCTACTACTTAGGGTCCTCTTCCCAGTAGGAATGAGGTTCATGAAAGCATAGCCTTCTGTGGAGCAGCCCAGCTTCTGTTCCCAAAGGATCCAGATCTTGTCATATCCTCTCTCTGTAGGAAGCTCCTGTTCCATGGGAACACTTCAGCCTCTCCTTAGTAGCCAGGCAGATTCCTTGTTCTTAGAGGGTCAAAGACTTTGAATGTGCTGCCCCTCTCATCTCATTCTCTGTTGAGCCTTCCAACCTCCTTAGTGTTCTGGAAGTAGGCATGATCAATGAGGGACCCTCCACTGTTTTAGCCCCAGGTGAAAAAATGTCTTTGTATGCTTCTACCTAACACCCAGTCTTCCCTCTCAAAGCCTAGTCCTTTCTAAGGCCCATGTGGATCACCACCCATATGTGATATAATGACCTTGTTGCTTGAATTGAGATATGGAATGGGCCAATAGTGTTCACCTCAGTTTCACCACTATACTAGTAACCTGTTTCAAATAAAGAGAAATAAAATCTGTTTGAGCCCATGAGAACAAACAAGAAACTAAGAGAACTCAAGTTACCATGGACTTCTCCACCACTTACCTTTCGACATTGCAGTCAATATTACCGCAAATAAGCAAACTGGAAGATGAATACTTTTAAAGAATTATAAGGATGAAGCTGAAAGAGATGATTTGGTCCATCCCCAACCTTCTACTTAGGAGAAAACTGACCTAGAGAAGGAAAGAGACTTTTCAATAGAGATAAGAAGGAATAGGGATAGAATTCCTACTAAAGTTCACTGCTGTTTGTAACACACATTTTTATAGCCCACTTCTTTCTCAAGATTTATTTCATAATATTACAGGCCTTGATGAATAATAGTTACCCACATAATGATGGATAAAATTTAATTCTTTTGTGGTGGTAGTGGTGGTGGGTTCCTGTGATTTCATCAGTTAAGAAACTCCCTCCACCAATGCAGGCAAAATTCCGCCCCCCCCCCCCCATTTCCCTTCCCCCAACTCCCACATTAACTGTATCTCCATACTTTGCCCCTATTACCTTGTAACTGGAACAGGTACCACTCAGAAGGTCATGCTTTGGGTAAGGAATTAGAGGTCACACCCCTACCTTTGCTTTTTTGTTTTCAGTGGGGTATAGTGAAGTAACACAAGATGAGCAGGCCTCCCTTGGTTTCCATTATGTCATTATGTTATCGTTCTCCTTCAGCCCACACCTGTTCTGAATTTCCCATTTCTTACTGAGACATCCCTTGTATATCCAGTCTTCCACTTTCCCCTTTTCATCTTTGTCTCATCATTCAAAGAGATTGCTCTCCCCAAAGTTACCAATCATCTCTTAATTGTTCAATCGGATGAGATTTTCTTAAACCTCATCTTCTTGACCCCCCCCCCCCTTTTTTTTGCAGCTTTCGATACTATGAACCACTTTCTTCCTGGATACTTCTCCTCTCTGGGTTGCTGAGAACAATATGTCACCACTAAAATCTTTCATCTCAGCACACTTAAAATACTTGGAAATAAAGTTTTTTATGCTGTTTAAGTATCTTCCAAATTTCAGGGGGTTTTGAATCCATTTGTTAAGAACAAAAAAATGCAAAACTTCTAATTAATTTGCAAAAACTGATTGATCTCAGGAAAGATAGAAGTTTCCTAGCTGAACTTTCACAAAGACTTTGGTATAATTGGTAGATGGAATTGAAAAGTGAATATCATGAATTAGTAAGCTTACTCAATAACATTCCTTTTGAATTTGTGGTTTTATTAAGTCCTTTTTTCAGACATGACAACTGTTAAAACCAAATATGAAAATGAAATGAACTTAGGATCAGATCTTCACATCATTGTAACACAAAGTGTAAAATCAAAAATTTAAAAAAATAAAGTATATTCAATCACATCACTACCACCAAAATATTAATAAGAATATTTATAATTTTGACATTAACAATGATAGTTATTATATTAATAAGAGGCTAAAGACTTCTTGTAATATTAATAAATAAAATGTTCTCTTCAAAATGTTATTTATCTTATCCTTTTAAAATTTCTTTTTTTGTATAAGTTTAAAAATATATCATTGTTAGCACAATAGTACATATGTAATTTAGGAATAAAATGCCTATATGGGGGTGTCTGCTCAAGAACATTTTTACAAATGAGGTATATGGTACAAAAGTTTGTATATAACTGCCTTAGTTGCCTGGGACAGTGAGAAGCTATGTCGCTTGACCTTGGTCACCCAGTCAATGATGCAGCAGTGAAAATCTGAAGACTTTAGAGCAAGTGGTGGAGGGTAGGGAGTGACATCATGAGACCATGCTTTAAGAAAACCTTTTGGTAGCTGGATGGAGGAAGCATGGGTTGGAAAGAGGAAAGATTGGAAGCTGAAAAACCAATTAAGAGATTAATATAATAATCCAGGAGAAAGACATTGAGGGCCTACAGTAGGGCAGTACCCATGTGAATCAAATGATTGGTTAATAGTTTTTGGAATCAAGGAACTTAGCAGTTGTATTGTCAAATGCTGACAACGATTTTCTAAAACCAATTCAGGGGATGGGGGTGGGGGGAGTGAAAGGCAATTAGAAGTGGGTGCTTTCAGTAGAAGATGGTTAACTTCCCTCTAGAAAGTACAATCATCCTTGGATAACTTGTTGCTTCCATTTCATTTCTAGAGATGTTCATGGACAAATGTGTGCTGCTGCTAGCTGTGATGTACTTTTTCTGAAAATGTATAGAACTTTGATCTCTAAAACAATATTCTTAGAAACTAGTTTTATCAATTTAAAAGGGAAAATTTTTTAAGGTCAGTAATGGTTTTGTTAAAATTTATAAATTTCAAACATACGACTTTGCACGTAAGGAGGATTTTGGTGGATTCAAGATAACGGAGTAGAAGGACATCCCTGTAGAAGCTCTCCCCCAATAGCCCATAAAGTACCTGTAAAAAAATGACTCTAAACAAATTCTAGAGCAGCAGAAGCTACAAAATGAAGGAGTGAAACAGATTTTTAGCCCAAGATAGCCTTGGGGGGTGAATAGGAAAGGTCTATTAAACTGGACCTGGAATGGAACACAGCCCAGCCTGGGCCACGAGGTAGGCTTCAAAGCACCAAGTCATGGACAGCCACTGTGGTTCCCAGATTTCTCAATCTACAAACACCAAAGACAGCTTCGGAGGTCAGTAAGAAAGCTCTTTCACCTGGGTAAGAAGGGAGTGTGGTCTGGCTCCAGCCTGCCCCCAGGGCAGTGGCAGTCACTGTGACAACAGCATCCATTTTTGAAGCCCTTGGCCTAAAGACCCTGGGGGAATCAAGGGATTGATCTGAGTCTCAGTCCTGAGCAGAGGTCCTGAGGTGAGGAAGAGCGGTGGTGTAGTGGAGCTGGTGGTGGCAGTGAAGAGGCTATTCTATTCACAGATCCTAGGCAGAAAAGAGTGCTTGTGGCTGCTCACAGACCAGAGTGCAGGCCAGAAGAGGTGTATACTTATCTCCTTTGATTGTGCCACTTTGGCGGAACTGAGAGCTTATAGGTCCTTAGAGATATCTGAGAGAACAACTACAAAAAACCTCTGATGCCTAGGGTAATATACCCTCCACTTTTTGAAAAAGGACTCAAAAGTCAAGTAACTGGCAAGGAAAACGCTCAAAAAAGGGGAAAAAAATAAGACTATAGAAGGTGATTTTCTTGGTGAAAAGATATTTTCTTCCATCCTTTTGTATGAGGAAGAACAAAGTATACCATCAAAGGAAGACATCAAAGTCAAGGCTTCTACATCCAAAACCTTCGAAAAAAATACGCAATGGTCTCAGGTCATGGAAGAGCTCAAAAAGGATTTTGAAAATCAAGTAAGAGAGATGGAAGAAAAATTAGGAAGAGAAATGAGAGCAATGCAAGAAAATCATGAAAAGCGAGTCATGAACAGCTTGCTAAAAGAGACTCGAAAAAATGCTGAAGAAAATAATGCCTTTAAAAACGACTAACCCAAATGACAAAAAAGGTCCAAAAAGCCAATGAGGAGAAGAATGCTTTAAAAAGCAGAATTAGCTAAATGGAAAAGGAGGTTCAAAAGCTCACTAAAGAAAATAGTTCTTTAAAAAATTAAAATGGAGCAGATGGAAACTAATGACTTTATGAGAAACCAGGAAATTATAAAACAAAATCAAAAGAATGAAAAAATAGAAGACAATGTGAAATATCGCGTTGGAAAAATAACTGACCTGGAAAGTAGATCAAGAAGAGACAATTTAAAAATTATTGGTGAAGGAGAATTTTGTTATCCTTTTTAGTTCAGTTTCTCAAGATCCATGGTCATGGAAATGTCTAGTTTCCAGGTGTTAGATAATAACACTCAATAATTTCAAGGATTCTAGATAGTAATTCCCAGAATCACATTGTCAGACAGTCCTATTGAGACTGTGCCATGAGATAAGGGGTGACAAAATGTAATATTTACTATGCTTGTGCAAAATGACAATATTGCTAAAGTTAACTTGTGAGCTTCATGTTGGCAAGATGCTTTCTTTGTTTGTTGCCCTATAAAGCAGTAGGGTACTGGTTGGTGAGTGGGGAAAACCACAGGGAACCCATAGGGAAATCTGTAGTGCCTTAACTAGCCCCCATTGAGGAGTTTTAGGGGAGTGCACAAGTGTGACTATCTCAATTAATCCATCGAGATATGGGGGTAGTTGCCCCCCCTTCTTACTACCCCCTTTGAGAAGGGTGATTAGAAAGTGCTGTAAGATTTGAGGCAACTGGTGGTACAGTGGATAGAACAATGGAGTTAAGAAAACTTGAGTTCAAACCAGCCTCAGATACTTGCTAGTTGTGTGAAAATGTCACTTCACCTCTGTTTGCCTCAGTTGACCCAAGTATAAATAGAAGATAATAGCACCTACCTCAAAGGGCTGTTATGTGGATCAAATGAGATAATATTTGTTAAATGCTTAGCACAGTGTTTAGTATACAGAAAGCATTTAATAAATGCTTATTCTTCTTATTTTAAACTAGTTCTGCCCAAAATGTCCTTTGGGCTTACAGCTTCTCCTGGATGTAGCTACTCAATATGTTAATTCCCTTGGACGCATTGCTTCACAGTTTTCTTTCTTATCAGGAAAATAGGCTCAACTGTCCTTGAAGTACCTCCCTCAACAAGGTTGTTGTGAGGATCAAATGAGGGCTTCATAAAGGTTATGATATATACAAATGTGAGAAATTATTATTCGAAACTTCTAAAAAATTCAGTTTCATATGTTATGTCAGGTAACGCAATGTCTAGCACATAATACAGTTGTATTTGACAAGAAATAATTTTGTTATGGTCTCATTCTCTGCTATCAATGGTTAATGTGTCTGTGTGCTTCTGACACCAAGCTGGCTCAGAATGTCCGATTCTGACCAGATGCAACTGAATGGAACTGGTTTCTCCACTTTTTAATTAGTTCTTTGTCAGTTGAACGCTAAACTTTTGCTTTATATGTCCATTTCATTGTTCTCTTTTGCTGTGTCTTTATTTCTATGATTTTAAAGAACGTGTTTTATCCCAAGGAAGCATGCAAAAGATAAGAGCTCTTAGAGAGCAAAGGAGTAAGGGAGAAAGACTGTTGCTGAAGTTACTGTGATGGCTATGGCTGTAGGGAAGTCAGATGTCAGGATCACTCTACTCCATAATGAGAAACTGTCAGTGGCAGACTGGGGACAAAAGGAAAGTACAGTCAAAAATGGAAAACAACACCAACAATTTCTAAATAGCCTAATTAATCCTCAGAAAACAAGCAAAGACCTTCCAAGGACTCTGGAGGGTAAAAGAATTGTTACTGATTACTCTATAGGGTGGAGTAGGATTTTTGAAATTGGAAAAAACTGTGATAAGACTAGTTTAAAAAAATTAAAAACTGCTAACTTGTTATGAAGAAAAAATGCTTGTCATGGGTAGGACACTACAAAGACTGGAATACTGAAAGTTAGAAAAAGGTAATTTTTACTGAGGAAACTCACTTTTTCATTCAAGAGTATATCAAAAATTATTGTTAGAAGTCCAGATGAGTCTGAAAATCTAGTCATTTATTATATAAGATCATAAAGTGTCTACCTCATCTCCATGATTAAGGGACTTTTTAAAAAACTTCAAGTGGTCCTGGAAGTCATCTCCACAGAGGAAATGAAAAAAGTATGATTTTTATGTTAGTTTGCTAAAAAGCAGAAAGGTTCCAGAACAGAAATGGAGAGTTATAAAATGTCTAAACCAAGCTACCCTTCATGAAATGTTAAGAAATTTATCTAAGAGAGGGAGACAACATGCTTCAGTGTATTGTATTGGGAACTAACCTGATTTAAACTCCAGCGAAAACCTATGATTTATTAATTGGGTGTCCTAAATTTGGCATTGATACAGTGAGCCCCCAGGAGTGAGGCCCCCCAGACTGCCTGAGGGGCAACCTGACCCAGGTTGGAAATAAACCAAATCAAACCTTACCCCTCCTCCACTCCTTCCCCAGTTAATTAGATTTTAACTGGGTCCACAAGTAGCTCTTGAACTTCCAGCCTGGGCAAGATAGATCCAGGAGGAAGGGAAGGAGAGAACAAGGGAGGGGAGGGGGGAAAGGGGAGATGAGAAGAAGAGTGCGAACCTATGGTCTGTAATCAGGCTAGACTTGAAAAAATGGTTGTTTTATTAAGGGTACTCTTAATATCCAATGCAATGAATATGGTTCCACAGAGAATCAAAAAATATGTGCCAAAATCTTGTGAACTCAATGCCAAATTGTATAAAACAAGTGATCACAGTAAAAAGAGGACATGTACATTAAATATTTTTAAAGATATAAAAAGTTGTAAGGCTCATTATATTTTAATAAATGTGATCATTTTACTTTGTCCCTGTCATTCTTTACAATCTGGTATACAATACAGTAGAATATCCATTCTTCCACATCATTATCATTCATATTGACATAGTGTTCTAAGGTTTGCAAAGTGCTTTTCTCATTACAACAGTGGTGAGGTATACCTATTATTACCCTCATTTTTTAAATAAGAAAACTGAGGCTAAGAAGGATTATCTGATTTACAATAAGTAAATATCAAGGTCAGAATTTGAACCCACATCTCCTACTTTCAGAAATAGCATACTCTCCACTTTGCTTCATAAACCATTGTATTACAACTTTAAATGGTTATCGAGGCTATCAGAAAAGCGTATGTGATCAAGTACAGTACCACAAAAACAAAATCACAGGTATGCTTGTCATATATTTTTTTTAAATATTTGCCAGCATGCTCCTGTTTGTTTCAATTATATTACTTACATGTTTTGAGAGTCGATTATTATATAGATCAGAGTAAATATAATCCCTATTCTTAAAGAAGCTTCAAAATATTGAAAGATAATGGAGATTCTAGAGGTTCCTGGAAAGCTAGGATTGGAAAATCCAACAAATTTAGAGCTGGGAGGGATCTCAGAAGTCATCTAGTTCAAATTCTCATTTTACCCAAAGGGGAAACTGTAATGCTAATGATGCCCATTAATGGGTATGCCCATAAAGGGAAGTTTGATTGGGGGAGATTTGTGGGAAGGCCCATACCTTTTGTTAATGAGGCACTTGTTCTCAAGGATTATGATGCCCTCTGGCTCTGAAAAGAGTATATATACTCTGAAGAGAGGTTTTGTTTTGGGGCTTACTCATTGGAAGCGTTTGTTTGGCCAGATGAGACTCTGGGAAGCCTAAGGACACCCCCTCCACTTTGTAAACCCAGACCTCGGTGCTTCTCTCTCTGGTAACTATGTATGTATGGTCGATAGTTATCTGTCTGTTGATCTGTGATGTATGTATTGCTTACAGTCAGACCAGTTGGAAGCCCTGTTTGTTGGTTGATCTTTGCTTCTCTGTATTTTCTCTGATGTTCAGAGTGCTGAATTTTTCCCCTGAATTAAGTGAATGATGTATGTGCTTTATTAAAGTGATTGTTGCCTCAAAAGTTGTTTCCTTTCAGAAAAGCAGATCAAAGAACTTGTGATAGCAGGCCATCATGGATGTGTGAGGGTGCTTGCTTTTATAGAAACTGAGGCCCAAAGATGTAAAATCATTTGTCCAAGGTCACAAAGATAGTGCCAGAGACCAAATTTGCACCTGAGACCTCTCAAATGTAGCATTCCAACCTCTGTGCCACCTGTGTTCAGATTCTGTCTTTGATGCAACTAACTGTGTACACTTTGGGCAAGTCACATACCAGTGCATCTCGGGTAAACCCTTAGAAATCGATTGGTTGAAATTGGTTGAATGAATGTAGGGAGTTTCTATATTGGGTTCCCAGTGATGACTTGTATATATAAAAAAGAATTAAAAAAAAAACCAGAACAGGAAAACACAAAGAAAATAATCCTTCTTCGATGGAGAAATGTTGATTTCCTGGTGACCAGGGTATGTGCATAAGCATGCTGAATATGCCAAGTCCCATACAAAATGAGGATGGACCCTGTCCTCCTAAGAGCATCCATTCTGAAAGCAGAGGCTTGTACTGTAGGTAAAGAAAGCTCCACAGGGTAGCAATTAAAGTATCCTATAGATATGATAATAAAAAGTCTCGAGCTGAAGACCAATTGCCTCTCTCACCCATGAAGTATATCTATTGTGTGACACTGTGACCACAGACTCTCTGGTGAATTATTGAGCTTCTTAAATGGTTATTTTAATGTTGGGGCTAATGAGTTCTTACCCTTCCAAGGATGGTCTCATAATTAATGATGAGCTTCAGCATCCTTGCCAGCCAATTGGCCTTTTCCCTCTAAGGCATTTTCTGAACTGCTTCCTAACCTACCCTCTTCTGTGAGGATGCCATTCCAGGAAAAAAAATTAAGAACCACCCTCTAGCCTGTCTTGTCTTGCTCTATTCTGTCCTATCCCTGCCTAGCCTGTCTTAACCTATCCTAAACGAAGGAGACTTGTAACTTGTATTGGTTCTGTTACATCTAATGACTTTACATAATTTCTAGTACAGTTAAAACTAAATTTGAATTATGACAAATTATTTTGAAAAACCAATATTGCTTAATTAGAATGTGAACACTGAGTACAGGGAGTGTCTTTGACTCTGTATTTGTGTCCCTACTGGGTGGTTCGCAGAACCCTTGACATGTAGGTGCTCAGTAAATGTTTGTTGATTGGTTCATGTCTTCCCTTCAGTTAGGGACCTAGCTAGAGACAAACTATCTCAGCATTGTAGTCAGTATTCTCTGAAAACAAAAAATGGCCTTCAGAAGAAACTAGCTTGGTACAATAGAAAAAGCATTGACTTTTAGCTCATATCTCACCTCTGATGTTCTGATGTACACAAAGAAGTGTATGACTATGGGCAAGTCAGGGGCTGGGGATTTGGGCCTGAAAAATGAAAGGGATTGCCTAGATGCCTCTGAAGCCATTTCTGAGTCTTGGTCTAGGATCCTATGAACCCTAACTGAGAAGCAGCTAAGTGCAGCAATGACAATGAACGTCAGTTCAGACTCTGGATCACGAATGAATGTTAAAGATGACCAGTCTTAGAGCACATTCCTTTTCATGCTTAAGAACCCCTTGCTTTACCCCTTCACAATTTTAATAAATCATCGTCAGAGGGGACGAGCACCATCTGCAAAGAATATTCCAAAGAATGAATTGACGTTATTAAGACTCCTCTCCTCTATTCAGCATACATGGGCTCTCAGTCTGGTTTCATATATTACTGTGTAATGGAATAATGTACAGGAAATGAGTCACCCCTCCCCAGTCCTGTAAATCAGTACAGTCATTTACAAGAGCTGGCTGAATGAAGGGAGGGAGAAGGATGTGTCCAGAGAATTGGGCCTTCACGGCTCCTTAGGGGCTATAACAGTCCATCTCTCTTTTTCACTTCTGTATCTTAGCTTACAGAAGCTCTCAGCCTTCCTGGTCTATTGCTTCTACCTTTCTTGTTTTTAATGTTGAAAATTCTGAGGATACCTCACTCAATGGATAAGAGAAATCCCTCAAGTACCTAAGTCATTCCTGGGAGTAAGGATAGGGGAGAGACTCCATCTCTAATTTCATTGATAACAGAATTCCTAACAGAAGAGATCAGCCCCTTCTTGGAATTATAGTCTCAGAGAGTTGCATCTCAATAAAAACTAACTAACCACCATAATGATAAGCAGTCATACAGTGTTTTCAGAGTATGTAATGAATGTTATCTCATTTGATCCTCACAGCAGTCCTAGGAGGTAAGTACAGTTATGATCTTCATTTTACAGATGAGGAAACTGAGACCCAGGAGGTTAAGTAACTTGGTCAGGACTGTACAGCCAGGAAGTGCCTGACGCTAAATTTGAACTCAGGTCTTCCTGACTTCCACTGCACCAATGATCGTAGAATCAAGTATTCAGTAAGCACTTGTGAAATCTTCACAATGTCCGGCACTGTGCGAAGCTCTGGGGAGACAAAGAACGGCCCCCACCCACTAAGAGATCCACCCCTCCCCCAAAGAAGCTCACGTGCTATCGAGGCCAGACAACATGCAAACAATTATGTTGTGTGTATTTGTGTATGAGTGCGAATATGTATGTACACACGTATGTGTATAGACATGCATATGTACATGTGTATAAATATGGAAATAGAGTGTATGTATTTAATATATTCATTACATTTACAATAGAAATCAAATTTCTGATATATTTATACATTTAATATATTAAAGAATAAAAATCTAAAATATATAAATAAAATCATTTTGTGTGTGTGTATGTGTGTGTGTATGTGTGTGTATGTGTGTGTATGTGTGTGTATGTGTGTGTATGTGTGTGTGTATGTGTGTGTATGTGTGTGTGTGTATGTGTGTGTGTGTATGTGTGTGTGTATGTGTGTGTATGTGTGTGTATGTGTGTGTATGTGTGTGTGTATGTGTGTGTATGTGTGTGTGTATGTGTGTGTGTATGTGTGTGTGTATGTGTATGTGTGTGTGTGTATGTGTGTCTGTATGTGTGTGTATGTGTGTGTGTGTGTGTATGTGTGTGTGTGTGTATGTGTGTGTGTGTGTGTATGTGTGCACTAGAAGTAGGTTGAACTGGGAAATTGCAGCAAGTGAGACATGAGCTGAAATTGAAAGGAAGACAAAAGAATGAGGAGGTAGAGGTGAGGAGAGAACATTCCAGGCATGAGGACCTGCCTGGGCAAAGGCTGGGGAGATGGAGTCTTATGTTTCAGGAACAGCAAGGAGGATGTTGGATGGGAGAGGAGGTGAATAAGGTGTAGGAAGACTGAGAAGGAAGGGCTAAGTGGATGAAGAGTTTTACAAGCCAGATGGAGGGTTTTTTATTTAATTCTGGAAGCAATTGAGAGCCACTAAAGTTTCTTAAGTGGGACGGATGACGTGGTCAGACTGGGGTTTCAGGAAGTTCATTTTGGCCCCTGAGTGGAGGATAGACTGAGCAGAAAAGATTTGAGGCAAGGAGTTCTGAGTTGCTGAAGTGCAGGGCTGGACAGACTGTGACTTGCCAATATGGCAATAGGGCCAATATGTGTCAGGAGAAAAATTGGGAGTCAGGTCCACTATACCATACTAACTCGTAGTGAATTAGACTGAATCTCTTTCAGGTGAATATGGCACACTATTGGATAATTAGTCCCTTCTTCTGGCCTTGTGTGTTTGACAAAAATTTTAGAGAAAAATCTAGATGATCTTGTTGTAGATATGATACAAAAGCTAGATGATAAGCAACCATGGAAACGTACTTTCAAAGGCATTTTGTTTTTATGTTGGAAGAATTGGGCAAGAGTCTTGGTGTTCTGGGAATTCATAGCACGCCAAACAAAATCACGTGGATACTCCATATCACATTTTGGAAGAGATGAAAAAGGATTCCGCATCACCAGCATGTCCTCCTATTCATTCCCTTTTGTTGTCCCCATTCTGTGGTAGGAATGAACATCATATTTAATAATTCATCCCTAGTCAAAAACTGAGGCAGTTTCTTTTGTCTAAACTAGTCCCTATCTGAGCAGCTAGTGGAACAGTGGATAGAGTGCTAGATCTGAAATCACAAAGACCTGAGTTCAAGTCCAGCCTTAGACCCTTCCTAAATATATGACCTTGGGCAAGTTACTTAACCTGCACCTGCCTGCCTCAGATGCCTCAACTATAAAATAGAGATAATAATAATATCTACCACTTTCCAGGGTTGTTATGAGGATCAAAGTAGATGTTTGTAAAGTGCTTAGCCCCTGTCCTGGCACTTAGTAGATATTTAATAAATGCTTCCTTCCTTCCTTTCTTCATTCCTTCCTTCCATCCATCCATCCATCATCCATCCATCCATTCATCTTCCTTGAGGCAGTAACCTATATAACTTCCTAGGGCTACATTTTGTGGATCAGAGAGGTAATTGTTTGGGTTTGTAAGTTATTTGATATATGTTTTTTCCTTGAAACTAATTTCCTGGCTTGTCTATCTTCTAGCGAAGAGGTCTCAGGTCAACTTACTTAGGATGAATGAAGCTTCAAAGCCAGATTCAGGGAATGGTCTGGGATCATTAGTCTGAGACTTGTTTAAAGACAGGATGACTTCACTTTCCTTTCTCCCCTTGAGATTAATTAGTTTGCCATATTTTTAGGAATGAAGTAAAGGAGGATCTTACAGTTTGAGGATATCGCTCAGTACTGTGAGCACCTCTTGCCATCTTTTCTCCACCCTTTACCCCAAACGATGGCATTTGCCATGGATCCCTGTAGAGAAACCCAGCGCTTTATGGTATGGGCAAATAAGGTGGCATTTTCCTTTCTGTAACTATTATTTCATTTATCAGTAGACAAGTAAGAGATCGCTAAGCTTTCAATGTTACAAATTATGCTACAAAACTTTTTGTCTTTGTATCTCTGGTTCCTGTCACAGTGCTTTCCACCTGGTATAAAAGATATTTAAACAGAGCTTGTTTAATAAAAGTTTGTTGGAAGACAGTATGTATCACTACCTCACACAGTGACGGAACTCCCTCCTCATGCCTCTGAGCATCCTTGAGTGCAGGTGCTCACACTTGTAGGAGGCCTTACCTGATGTCTGTAGTTATTACCTTCTCTCTCTTGGATTTACTTATGTGTTACATGTAGTACCCTTCAGGAGAATGTGAGCAACTTGAGCTTAGGCATGTTCTTCCTTCCTTCCTTCCTTCCTTCCTTCCTTCCTTCCTTCCTTCCTTCCTTCCTTCCTTCCTTCCTTTCTCTTTCTTTATTTCTTTCTTTCTTTCTTTCTTTCTTTCTTTCTTTCTTTCTTTCTTTCTCTCTCTCTCTCTCTCTTTCTTTCTTTCTTTCTTTCTTTCTTTCTTTCTTTCTTCCTTCCTTCCTTTGTCTTTCTTTCTTCCTTTCTTTCTTCCTTCCTTTCTTCCTTCCTTTCTTTCTTCCTTCCTTCCTTTCTTTCTTCCTTCCTTCCTTCCTTCCTTCCTTTCTTTCTTCCTTTGTTTCTTCCTTCCTTCCTTTCTTTCTTTATCTTTCCTTCTTTCTCTTCTTCCTTTCTTTTTTCTTCCTTCCATCTTTCTTTCTTTCTTCCTTCTTTTCTTTCTTTTTCCTAGATCTAGCATAATACTTTATACATAATGGATTCTTCCAAAATATTCCAACTGTCATCCTTACCCCCCAGATTCAATCAAGCTCCAGATCTCTTATATCTATCCCCCCTTTCCACTCACATAGCTCTTCTCCCCTACCCTCATCACCTTTCTCTTGACTATTATAACTAACTGCTAACTGGTCTCCTTACCTTCAAGGTTCTCTTTACAATGATCCATTTTTCACACAATTGTTAAAATAATATTCCTAACACGGGTCTGATACCTTCACTGCCTTGCTCAATAAACTCCAAAGGCTCTCTGTTTCCTCTTTGATCAAATAGAAACTTCTCTGTTTGGCATCTAAAGTCATTTGCAACTGGTTCTAACCTACTTTTCCAACCTTTTAGGACTTGTCTTCATGTAATCTAGAATCCAGCCAGACTGGTCCATGTCCCTCACGCATGACCTTCCAGTTTCCATCTCCAATATCTTTGCATTGACTTTACCTCATGCCTGGAATGCACTTCCTCCTCATCTCTGCTTCTTAGAATCCCTAGTTTCCAGGAAAACTCAGATCAAGTCCCATGTCTTTTATGAAGTCATTCTTGATTCCTCCACCTGGCTAATACCTCTCTCCCCCAAATCACCTTGTATTTATTTATTTTATATATGCTGATACATGTACATACTGTCTTTACACACATACGCAAATGGTACCTAGCATAACACTTGATACAGTAGGCATTTAATTAGTGCCTATTGATTGATTACTGACTCATCAGAATTCAAAAGATGGAAAACTTCGAAATAGCTCAAAGACAAAGAATAGATAGGTGGACAGAGTAGATATAGCCCTGCCATCTGCCTCCTACAGACCTAAAACCAACAATGCAAAATCAATTATTTTACGTGGCACTTAAGAATTCTACTACTCTTAATTTGTTTTGTGTCTGGTGTAAACAAATAAGTGAAATCTTTGTGAAATCTTTCTTTTTCCAACCCCAGAACACTCAGATCCCTCTGCCAATTCTCTGAACAATGGACTTTCCCCATCTTATCTCCAGGTCGGACATTGATACCCCATCCCCTTCCTTACTGGGACAGTTGGTAGAGTGCTGGATCTGGAGTTAGGAATAATTGAGTTCGAAGCCTGTTTTGGACAATTACTAGTTGTGTGACTGGACAAGTCAGTTAACCTCTATTTGCCTCAGTTTTCTCAAAGGAAGACAATAGTAACACTTACCTCTTAGATGTCTTGTGAAGGTTAAATGATATAACATTTGTTTAAAAAAGAAAAGCACTTAGCCTGGTGCCTGGAACATGGATGTTATATAAATGCTTATTACTTCCTTCTCTTGCCAGAGGGAACCCAGAACCTTGCTCTGCTCTGACCCTTAGGCCCACTTCGATGCCTTTTAGTGGTGACAAACCTCCATTCACCATGAGATCTCCTGGGCCTTTCCATCTGTCCTTCAGATTAATCTTTCTATATATATATTATCTCTCTCAATTAGAGTAACAGCTCCTTTTTATATTCATGTCCTCAGTGATTGGCACAGCGCTTGGCAGATAGTAAGCACTTAATAAATGCTTTTTCATCTCTCTATATCTATCCATCCATTCATTCAGAGTTACCATTATCTTCTTAAGCAAGTTAAGATCTATTTCCTCTCTTAGAGTGAGCTTCTTGGGAGCAGGGACTGGCTTGTATGCGTGTGGGTGTGGGGGTGGGCCCACACCCATGCTACTGTACCCCTTTCTTTATAACCTCAGGACTTAGCAAACTGTCCAGCATACAGTAGGTCTTCATAAATGCTTGTCGATTGGCTGGATTAAGTCTCCCAGTGACCCCAAGTGGCTTAACCTTTCTTTCTTTACTCATCTAGTTTCCTTTATCTTAAGTCTGATGGGACTCAGATGTTAGTCTTTATTTGACAGGCATTCATTGCTTGTCTGCTACCTTCACAAGGGCAGCTAGGTGGTGCAGTGGATAGAGCACTAGTGCAGGAGTCAGGAGGACCTCAGTTCAAATCTCACCTTAGACACTTGGCACCCACTAGCTTTGTGACCTTAGGCAAGTCACTTAACCCCAACTGCCTCATCCTGGGTCATCTCCAGTCATCCTGATGAATACCTAGTTACTGGATTCAGGTGGCTCTGGAGGAGAAGTGAGGCTGGTGACCTGCACAGCCCTTTCTCACTCAGAACAAAGTCAAGTGCAAGCCATGTCATTATTTCTCTGAAGGCATGGTCTTCTTTGGCAATGAAGGATGAGCGCACACACACATGCTACCTTCACATCTATTTTGTGATATGGCAATCATCTTTTTTTTATTTTCAGGATCATCTAAGCCTATCCAGCTGTTTTTCCATCTATTATGGGAATCTTTTTCTTTTAAGATACAATGGTGAGAATGCACAATTGGATTGGATGAAATAATTGATCTATGAAGATCTAATTGTCTTCCCCTAAATCATCCATTTCCCACTTTGCTAATTTGAGCCACTTACAAAAGTATATGTGGGGTTGCAAGCTTTAGCCAGATAGAATTAAGACTGAGATTTCCTACTCTCTACGGTGGGTTTCAAGAATTTCACTCCATGTAGCCCTGCTCAGTTTTACAAAAATAAACAAGAGAAAAATGACTAATTTCATCATCCCATTTGTCTCATGAAACTAACCAGTTCAACAAGAAATGAATGAATGAAAAAGCATTTATTAACTGTTAACTATGCTCCCAGCTATCCCAAAATGGGTTCACAGTCATCAAACATTTGTTAAGTACCTATTGTATTCTAGAAATTGTGCTGGGGATACTGTAATGTTAATGTATGGTTAATGGTGGGTGGGGGAACACTTAAAGATCTTCCCTGCCCATTAATGGGACTCAATACCTTTTGTTAATTTCTATTGAGGCACTGGGTCAGAGAGTCATGACCTCCAGCTCTGAAAAGTGTATAAATACTCTGAGGTGAGGTTTTACTTTGTGGTTTACTCATTGGAAGTGTCTGTTTGGTCAGAGGAGATTCTGGGTAGCTGTTAAAGAGCCCGGTCTGCCGTTTAAAAACCCAGATGTTGATGCTTCTCTCTGGTAACTATGTATATAAGCAAGGGTCAGATAGTTGGCTCTGTCTGTTGATCTGTGACGTATGTATTGCTATGGTCAGACATTTGGAAGCCCTGTCTCTTGATCTTTATTTTTCTGCTTTTATTTTCAATGTTGGCATATATGTTTGATTAAAGTGATTGTTGACCCCCTCAGAAGCTGCTTTATTTTTAGAAGAGCAAATCTAAGACCTTATACAGCAGACTCTCCTATGTATGCCAGAGTCCTTGCTGTTACAGATGCCCAGACAAAATGAAAAATAGTCCCTGCCTTTGAAGAGCAATCAAATTTTAAAATATATATATATGTATATATATATATTGAATTGATTCATCAACATTTATAGAATCTCTTATTGACAGACCACTTTATTCTTTAAAAGTAAAGGAAAATAATGTAAGTAAAATATAAAATAAAAGGAAAAATAAAATATGTGAAATATAAAAGGAAAAGAAAAATAAAGTGGAATATAACAAAAAATAAAGGAAATAAAAGGAAAGGAAAATAAAGTAAATAAAATATAAAGGGAAAGAAAATAAGAGTGATCCTTGTTGTTTAATTAATACTTCATGTTTTCCTACATACATTGTTTCCCCGGATTTACACAACCATTCTATGAAGTAGGTAGGGCAGCTGCTATGATGAGAAGAGCTCTGGATTCGGAGTCCGGTTCAAATGTACTATGTGTAATAAAATCACTTATGTTCTTTGAGCTTCAGGTATTTCATCTGTGAAATGAAGGAGTTGTACTAAATGATCTTGAAGGTCCCGGCCAGTTCTAAAATTCTATGATTACCAATAAGGAAGCTAAGATGCATAGAAAGTCAGGGACAAAGTCAATCAATCAGTCAATGTCAGACACCATGCTAAGACTATTGGGATTGAGGTCTTCTGACTCCGTGTCCAGGCATTTGCCCCTATGACACTGAACATCACAGCCCTCAAAAGCCTGAAGAGACCTTGTCAAGGGAAGAGCCCCAATTGCAGCAAAGGATAGCCCTATGTCCCTCTCACTGCTGTTCCCAATACAGCTTCATGCTTTGCATCCTAATTACATCACTGCACCCCAGTCTATTTGAAAGGACATAGAGCAGAATTTCTGAGCATTTGAGCTTCATATCTTCCAGTCAAGTGATAAACTTTTTTTATATTAAATACTTATTATGTGTCAGGCAATGTGCTAAGCACTGGGAGTATAAAAAGAGGCTGAAGACAGACCTTGCCTTCAAGGAACTCACAATACAAGGGAAGGACAACAAGCAAACAGATATGTACAAACAAGCTATGTATAGGATAAATAGGAAATAATTGAGAGAGAAGGCACTAGAATTATGAGAGATTGGAAAAAGCTTCCCAAGATGAGATTTTAGTTGGGACTTAAAGGAAGACAGGGAAGGCAATAAGCAGAGATAAGGAGGGAGAGTATTCCAGACATGGGGGCCAACCAGAGAAAATGTCCAGACTGAGTGATGAAGGGTCTTGTTCATGGACCAGCAAAGAGGCCAGTGTCACTGAATTATAGTGGGGTATAAGGTGTAAGACAACTGGGAAGGTAGGAGGGGGCTAGGTCATGAAGGGCTTTGAATGCCAAATAGAATGCTTTATAGTTCATCCTGGAGGCACTAGGGAGCCACTGGAGTTTATTGAGTAGGGAAGAAACATAGTTTGATCTTTACTTTATGAAAATCACTTTAGTGACTGAATGGAGAATGGATTAATGTGGGGAGAGACTGGAGGCAGGCAGACCTACCAGCAGCTATTGCAAAGTCCTGGTGGAAGTGATGAGGGCTGCACCAGAGTGGTGGCAGTGTCAGAGAAGAGAAGGGGGCATGGTTGAGAGATATTGCAAATGTGGAATCAATAATCTTTGGAAACCATTTGGATTTGACTGGGGGTGGGATGGCAGTGGTGAGAGATAGTGAGGAGTCAATAATGACACCTAGGTTGTGAGCCTAAGGGACTGGGAGGATGGTGTTGCAGTGGACAGTATTAGGAAAGGTAGGAAGGGGTAGGGTCTGGTTTTGGACATGTTGGGTTTGAGAAGTCTACTAGATATTCAGTTAAAGATGTGAGAAAAGCAGGTGGAGATGTGAGATTAGTGGATAGCTGGAGAGGTTAGTAGACTTCAGAATTGTCAGCATAGAGATGGTAATTAAATCCATGGGAGCTGAAGTAGAATAGAGGGAGAAGAGAAGAGGACCCATGAGAGAACCCTGTGGGACACATAATTAAAGGCTCTGATCTGGGTGAGAATCCAGCAAAGGAGACTGAGAAGGATCAGATGAGTGGGAAATGCACCAGGAAAGAAGAATGTATCAAGAAGAGGGTGATCAATACTTTAAATGGCTGCAGAGACTGAGAATAAGTAATAGAGTGGGGATGACAGGAAGGACAATCTGTTGGAGGAAATGAGATGTGATGAGGTTGCTTGAGCTGGTAGAGGAGTTAGCCTTGGTAAAGATAAGGAGTAAGACTACCTCATCACATGAGGCAGGGATGAAGGAGGGAAGTACAGTCAGAAGGCATCTGAATGATAGCAGAGAAGGAAGAGGGGAGAAGAGGGAGATCCCAGTAAAGGGCCTCCATTTTTTTTCTTCCTCAGAACTTTGCACAGAGCACTGAATATAGTAGGTTTTTTAAAGCTTGAAGAAGGAAAGAAGGAAGGAAAAGGAGAAGAGAAAAAAGAAGGAAGGAAGGAGGAAGGATGGAGGAAGGAAGGAAGGAAGGAAAGAAGGAAGGATGGAAAGAAAGAAAGAAGGAAGGAAGGAAGGGTTAACTTCACATAGAGCCAAACATTTTCCTCTGTGTCTTGGCCAGAATTCAACAGTCATATCTTCCCTTTGCATGACCATCTAAATTCCCTAAAGTTTTAACTAAATGAGGTGTTCCTCATCTAATTCTTTAATCAGTGATGTTTCTGTGAACCATCCTTAACTGCCACCTCTTAGCACAGATAGAGGAAACAATGGAACGATGAAGACCATGGGAACAATGCTTTCTTGAGGGTTTTATGTAGATTTTATTAAACTCCATTCATTCAACAAGTGTAAGTCTAAACTATGTGCAAGGCACTGGGCTAGGCACTGGGGACACAGCAATAAAAAAATGACAAGATCCATTTCTTGAGGAATTGAGCTTCTACTCTTAATAAAGTCAAACTTCAAATGGAACCTTTGGGAAATGGGTCAGAAACATTAAATGAGGTAATTTCAGATGGGAAACAAAAATATGAGCAAAATTCATGGAGGCACACAGTAGGTGCTTAACAAATGCTTGTTGAATGGAATTGAATGTGTATGGTATATTTGGTGGACTTGAAGTAAACCTCTCTGCTTGGAATAGTGAGGATACTTACAGAATGTACAGAATGAGAGAGAGAGAGAGAGAGAGAGAGAGAGAGAGAGAGAGAGAGAGAGAGAGAGAGAGAGAAGGCAGATTGGAGTCAGGTTGTGGAGGACTTTGAACGGCAGGTAACAGTGAAGCAATGAAGATTTTTTGAACCAGAGAGTGATATGATAGAAGTGGCATTTTAGAAAGATTTACTTTTATAGATTTCAATAGTGAGAAACTGGAGACAGGGAGGCTAGGTATTATTGATATAAGCAATAACTGCTTGATTGAGAGTAATGGCCTTGAGAATGGATATGAAAGGGCAGATGCAAGATGCATTATGAAAGAACAGACTGAACTTGCTGACTAATTGGGATCTTGGACATTAATTTGCCTTGTTCAGGAGCTAAGAATGAAAGGGAACTTCCTCGGGTATGGATTCTACACAGCATATATTGGGGAAGACTCAGGGAAAAATAAAAAAGGAAAAAAACCTCTCAGATACATGCACATTAGTGGAACCTGTGGCTTTTTTGCCATCACTGCACCTCTCTTTTGGTGATCCAATCAAACTCCAAGAATGCCAGAGATGAGCAGATTAGCAGGTGGAGATAAACTGAAACCATGCAGATAAACTGAAAGCCCACAAACATCTCAGGACATACAAACTCCCACAAATGGCTAGCTGGGAATGAGAGTCCTACAGAGCTTCAGGCAGAGAAAATTTTTACTTCTTGAGCAAATATGGTGACAATTTAATGCAAAGCGATTATACTTTGGACCATATTCTGGTATTTCTGAATGAAGGAATAAAATCATATATCCCAGCAGAACAGGAAATTTAAGGCATTGAGTCCAAATGACAATAATAGTTCACATTTAGAAAGCACTTTCTTCAGACATGCATTATTGTCTCTGTTTTACAGATGAGGTAACCGAGGTTCAGAGCAGTTAAGTGACTCACATGACTTGAGGTGAGATCCAAATCCAGGTCTTCCTGATTTTAAGTACAGGAAGGTTTCCGGATATTGACGATTTCTTTTATATATTTTGGAGTTGGGTTTTTTTTTTTTTATTTTTCAACCTTTCTACTCACATTGATCAAAGCATCTTGAAAGCCTTAAAACACCATGTACATATAAGCTCCCTATATTGATATGTTTCTTATTTGCACAAACCAGTCCCCACAGCTGCAATTCGTTCTCTTCTGGCCTCCACCTTTTATTTGTTTTTAAATATTATTTTATTTTTTCTAACTACATGTAAAGACACATTTTGACATTCATTTTTTTAAAATTTTTGAGCTCTGAATTTTCTCTTTCTCTCCCTCATCTCCCCCTTCCCTAAAACAGTAAGCGATTTGATATAGGTTATATATGTGCAATCATGTAAACCATATTTCCATATTAGTCATGAAAAAGACTAAAAAAAAAAAATCACAAAAAAATAAACTAAATATAGTATGCTTTTATCTGCATTCAGATGCTGTCAGTTCTTTCTCTGGATAGGGATAACATTTTTCAACATGAGTCCTTTGAAATTGTCTTGCATCATTGTGTTCCTGAGAATAGCTAAGTCATTCACAGTTGATCATCATAGAATGTTGCTGTTACTATGTACAATGTTTTCCTGGTTCTGCTCACTTCACTTTGAGTCAGTTCATGTAAGTCTTTCCAGGTTTTTCTGAAATCTACCCACTCATTACTTCTTATAGCACAATAATATTCCATTACAATCAATAGTTCAGATATTCTCCAATTGAAGGGCAGACTCTTAATTTACAATTTTTTGCCACCACAAAGAGAACTGCTACAAATACTTCTGTACACTTAGGTACTTCTCCCCCACTTCCCTTTTTTCTGATCTCTTTGGAATTCAGACCTAGCAGTTCACCTCCACCTTTTAGAATCCTTATCTTTCTTCCAGGCTCAGTTCAGGTATTACTTTTGCTGTAAAGCATCTCCCATACTATTAATGCTCCTTTTTCACACTGCTTTGAATGAACTTCTGTATGTTCCTTATGAACTGCCTAACCAGTAGAATATAAGCTTTTTTGAGGTCAAGGATCATCTTGAATACTGTCGGCATTTAATTTTTAAATTTAATGTTGGTTTTTAATTTAAATTTTAGTTTGATAAATTGAATTTAAATTAAGGATATTTTGGGAACAACCCTTGCCTTTGAGGGTTGAGAGAAGGTAAAAATCATATTTTACATTTAACTTGCTGTTGCTATCCAGGTATTGGTAATGGCCAGCACAGATCCTGCCAGTACAGACTTGACAAAGGTTTTGTTGGGCCAAAGGTAGGAATGGAAATGGCACCATTATTTTTGCTTTGGTATAATCCATGGACCAAGGATTGCTGAGTGAATTATGAGCAATACTAGAGGCTGACCCTTAACATCTTGTCTTCACTTTTTGTTTTTGTTGCTCGAATCTGAAGGAGGAAGAGAGGGAGGAAGGGAGAAAGAAAGGAGAGAGAGAGAGGGAGAGAGAGACAGGCTGAGAGAGAGGGGGAGGGAGAGGGGAGGAAGGAGAAAAGGGGAGGGAGAGAGAGCACCCTTATAGTCTAACTCAATCCCCCAGTCCCTGTGGCCAGATTTGATTCTCAGGTTTCTTTGGAAAAGACCTGCTCTTGCCTCATTGTCTGGTGCTTTCTTCCCTGCCCCTCAGAGGCGTGGCTGCTCATGTTCATCCACAGCACTTTCAGAAAGAGCAGAAGGGACTTATAGTCTTGTGTATTTTTTTATTCTGAGGTAAGCTTCCTAGACTTTTTCATTGAGAGTATCCCACCCTACTCATATTCTTATATGCTCAGTTTTTTTTTTAACTGATGGATAATCAGAATGTTTAAAATGAACATATTTTAATTTTGTTTGAGAAAGAAAAGGAAATAGCAACTTAAAGAAACAGTGATGTGCCAAAGGTCATAAAAATGTCTGTCAGTTAGTTCAGGAGTCAGAATTCAAACTGAGGTCCTCTTATCCTAATTCTAGCACTTTTGTCATTATACCACACTGTGAGGACTGACAGAAATCCTCAACCAATAAATGATTCTGTAAGGAAGAAGAAATACTTCTGATCATTTAGTCTTAAATCACAAGAATGAGAAGGTAATTAAAGATGAATGAATTCTTTTTATTTATTACTCATAACTTCCAAACATATAACACTTTAAGATTTATAAAGCATTTTCCTTATGACAAGAACCCTGCAAGATGTTATTTATTTATTTCAAAACTTTATTTAATATTTTATTTTCCCCCAATTACATGTTAAAACAATTTTGACATTCTTCATTTTCAATATTTGGGTTCCAAACTTTTTCCCTTTCTTTCCCTCACCCCTATTGAGAAGGCAAGCAATTTGACATGGGTTATACATGTGTAGTCACGCATGTGTAGTCATGCAAAACACATTTCCATAGAAATCATTCTGTGATGGAAAACAGACAAAATATCCCAAGAAAAACAAAGTTAAGAAAAAGTATCTTTGATCTGCATTCAGGATCTACCAGCTCTTTCTCTGGAGATGCACAGCACTTTTCATCATATGTCCTACAGAACTGTAGTGGATCATTGGAATGTTGAAATGGCTAATTTATTCGTAGTACATCATGAGACTTTTGTTAAATGATTGTAAATGCAGGGTATGACTGACTTGAGAAAATCACTTGCTTGGGATTCTGATGGTCCACTATCAATGTCAGAAATTTTGGATATTTCACCAACGAAAATAAAATCGCCAAAGCTATATAACAGGGCCTAAACATTATGATATCCTGCTGGATTTAGGAGGAAATGTATCTTACAAGATAGTATTGCAAAATGAAGTGGTGAGAGAGATTGGCACCTTTTTTTTACTCCAATATATGCAGCTAGGTGACACAGCGGATAGAGTGCTGGGCCTGGAGTCAGGAAGACTCATCTTCCTGAGTTCAAATCTAGCCTCTTACACTTACTAGTTGCATGACCCTGGGCAAGTCATTTAACCCTGTTTGCCTCAGTTTCCTCATCTGTAAAATGGGCTAGAGAAGGAAAGGACAAACTACTCCAGTATCTCTGCCAAGAAAACCCCAAATGGGTCACAGAATCAGACAGACTGAGCAGCGACAATTCCAATATTGGCCATTTCAGATAGGTACTAGGTACTGACTATGTTGACTGCTGGCTTTATTGCTTATGACAGTCCCTGTGTGATCCCCTTTCTTGCACTCTGTCCTCTGCCTTGATAAAACAGATCCAGCCTATGTCATGCTCCGTTAATCTGAAGTTAATTTCTTTCTAGGAATCAGAAACAAAAAAAGGAACTGCTCTAACCCCAATTTTTTTTTCTATTTGTGTTTTTTCCCCTGATAAATGATAAATTTATCAGCTGAATGATAATTTAGAGACTGGAAAATAGCAAGCGAGCGCTTACCAGGCCTTAACATTTTATGTCCAGGTTTTCAGCTTGGCCTCAAATGAATGTCCTTTTTTATATATACAATTTAGTTTCAAAAAGTTAATCACTTGGGGGTGCAATTAGCTATTTATACCCTCCAAATAAGGTGAAATTGTCTAATTGGGCACGTGAGGGGATAACTGCACTTGCAGGAAAGACTGGTAACGAAGCTGGTGTGCGCGCAACTAGTCATTGGGAAGCTTTGCCTCAAGAAGGGGCAAGCAGCGGGAGCTCCAGCCGGTGGTGGTATAATTACAAGACACTAAACTCTGAAAAAACTTCAGTAATTTCAACTAGGACATTATTGTAGATTCAGCTGTCCTTTGGAACCTTCAGATGTTCCTTTTCCGTTCAATATATGTGACATCACTGGCCCAGTGTTCCATCGAACAGACATGTATTCAGCACCTGCTGCATGCAGGAAGGACATTGTGCTTCGCGCTGTGGGAGATGGGAAATTTGCCTTTCAGTCTGCCTTCAGTGGGTTTCCAGTACAGCAGGGGGCTGTGACAAGTACTGATTCGTGACGCTGCATCTCAGAAGAGGCAAAAGAAAGCTCTGTGGAAGCAGAGCTAGAGCTAAATGGACTAGGCTAGGTTTTTCCACCATAGACAACTGTATAGGAATTTGGACCTCAAGTCAATGATTAGTGTCCGCATTTGCTGAAGTCCCCCCTATCTGACTGCTTCATAGTGTTGCTGTAAACCTACTTTTACTATGTTTGTTATCATCTAATTCATGATCCAGTATTAGTAATTCAGCATTTGAGTGGTGAAGTCAGGTATTTAGGGTAACAGACTGTACCTTGAACAGAATAGGTTAAATAGAATTGAAAGTGCTTCCTTGATATCTCTATAACACTTTAAAAATGACTGATGTGGATTTAAATCCTGCCTCTCTCGTTCAGTATCTGTGTGGCTTTCAGCAAGTCACTCATTGAGCTTCAAGTTTCCTCATCTGTATAATGGGGTGAAAGGATTAGACAAACTTTAAAGCTCCTTCCCGCTCCAAAGTGACCATAGGCTCAAAAGGCTGACCACAGTAAACATTTTCCAGACCCTAACATGCACAGAGGGGGAGCTAGGTGGCAAAGTGGATAGAGAGCTGGGCCTGGAGTCAGGAAAACAGTGTAACTCTGGGATAGTCACTTAATCCTGTTTGCCTCAGTTTCCTCATCTGCAAAATGAGCTGGAGAAGGAAATGACAAACCACTCCTGTAAACTTGCAAGGAAAACCTCTAATGGGGACACAGAGTCAGACACAACTAAAATGACTCAGCAACAGTATGTACAGACTGAAAAACCAAAGTGTACCAGCCAGCCCTCCCTCCTCTACCCATCCACACAGAGATGGCTGGGGGTGGTGTTTAGCTGATTACCCTAGACCTTTGAGCTTCCAAGGGAGGAAACACCATCTACCAAAGCGTCTCAAAAAGTATTCTGTAACCTAGAGCCTTCAAAGAGTTACTCAAGACATGGGGAAGCTCAGTCTTGCTTAGTCATGCAACCAGAATGTATTAGCTGCAGGATCTGAAGCCAGGCCTTCCTGATGCTGGGACTCCCTCTCATTAAATCATTATTCAAGTGAGAACACTGCACAAAAAGACATAAAGGGAGTCACCAATGAGATCATTAGTATGTACCAACCGATGTACTGCAGTCAGACATGAATGTAGGCATATTTTATGAATCCAACTTGAAATGCCCCTCAACCAAAATAGAATGAAGTATTCTGCGCACCTGGAGAAGAAAGAGCGAGTTCAGTGTAGACAGTGCCGAGTGATAGAGAGTGGTGGCTGTGTCACAATCCACCCTGAGCAGAATAAAGTTAATAGGCAGGTTTTCTAGCACTAGTTCAACGGCCAACCAGCAGTCTGAGGCAGAAAACCAAGGAAGAAATGATTTCATATCATTAGAAAATGTATCAATAATCAATTAAAGCCCTCCCAGAAGCAAGAGTGAAAGCCTTGTATACATAAAGCAGGGCAGTGTGAAAAGAGTGTTGTTTCAAGCTGTAACCTTTCTGATTCTGTATTTGACCAAAAACACCTCTTAAAAATGCAGAGTTAAAGTACCAAAGATCCATTACTAATTTTTTTCTTTTTCTTTAATTTTTTTTGTTACACTTTAAGTTCCGAACTGTCTCCTCCCCACCCTGCACTAGAGAAGGCCACCGTTTCACACACACACACACACACACACACACACACACACACACACACACACACACACACACACAAAACCATACTATGCATACCTCTATTTATCAGTTCTGTCTCTTGAGGTAAACAGCATCTTTCTTCATGAGTCCTTTATAGCTGCTTTGGGTATTTACAATATTCAGAATACCTTAGTCCAAAAGATCTTTGGTGAAGTTGGGTCATTTGAACAATGTATAAAAATATGAAAGTCGTGAAGTAAAAATATTCAATATATTTACTACTTTCCTTGAATCATTGATGCTTATTTCTTGTGGGATAGAATAAAAATAATATTATTGAAGGGAAAAGTTATTATTTCTCTCAATCCTATTGTAATTAGCTGACAGAACTATTAATCAAATAAAACTTTGAGATTAAAAAAACCCAAATAAGAATATTTGAATGACCATGCATCGACACAGTGTCCCAAAAGTCTTAGTGTAGCTTAGTTCTAAGCTTTAATAGCTTAAAACCACACTAAAAAAATTTTTGGAAGAGAGTGTCTGTGTGCATATATGTGTGTGTACAAGGATATAACAATATAATATGACACAATACAGTATAATATAATATAGCATAATATAATATAACATAGTATAGTATGATATAATATGACAAACATAGCATAACAATATAATGTAATGTAATTTGATATAGAATAATATAATATAACAAGCATAGCATAATATAATATGTAATATAACATAATGTAACATGACATGATATAACATGATACAATATAATTTGACACTGACATAATATAATTTTCCCACATATGGTTCTGTGAAAAAGTCATGTTATTTATTATCTAACATTATGTTCTTTTTCATTCACTAAAGTCTTTTTCCATTGCCTCATGCTACAGAGAAGCCTACGTTCTTGAAGGCCTCAGCAGCAGAGAGAGATCTCTATTTGGTTCCACCAAGTTGGAAAGTCTTTGGGTATGGGCCCTTTGATGGCCTGGCTGACATTTGAGCAGCAGCCTGAGTTAAGTTCTGAGAGGTTCATTAGCACTCCATGTTGAATAGCTATGGCCACGTAAGAGGGCAGCCTTCTAAGATGCAGTCAGTAGACAGAGTATACACAATGACAAAATCATGGCTCCCTTAAGTATGGTTTCTCTTAAATGTTTTCACATTAATTTTGTCTTTAGTGTCCTTTTCCAGTCCTCCCTCCCTTCGTAGGCATAAACATTTCGGTTTATAGCTTACTAGTCCCAAGATAATTTATTTTGTTGAAAGGTCGAGGATCTCTCATCTAGGGTTGCCTTCACAATCAGTCCTTCATGGGACCTCAAAAGATGTCATATTCTAGTGGTTCTCATTGAGATTTGTCTATATTTAGATTTTTGGCATTGTTTCAAAACAAAACATGCTCTAACTGCCACATAAACACTCTCATAAAATAATGCAGTATGAATAAAATAAAGCTGTGCTTTAAAATTGAAATATTCTTCCAATATCCTTTATTTTTCCTCACACTGTGAGAGATGGTGGCCAGCAGAGTAGGAACTCGTTTTGCTAACACACTAGCTGACAGAGAAAAGAAATGTGCTTGGGATGGGATAACCAAGGGATTATAAATGCGGGAGACAGATTTCCTTGGTGTTCCTCTCAGTTCGCTGACTAGTTTGGAACCTGGAACCTGGGAAGTATCCACAATATTCTACACAGCAACGGACAAACAGACGCTGTCCTTGCTCTGAGTTGCTTGAAGTTGCCTAAAATGTCAAGATGGGAAAATGGGTATTTTTAATTTCTATTTTTCTTCTTCTTCTCCTGCGTAGAGGATGGCAATAATAATAAACACTTTTATGTCCTGACAGCAGTTGGTACTGTTTATAACACTGTTAGACGTGGCATATTTTATACTCCATTTTAAGATTTTAATAAAGGAAAAATCTGTAAGATGTGGGGTATATTATTATACCTAGAGCAGCCAATTAAATTAGTCCCCTGATACAGCCTGCTTTATAAACTCATTTATCACACAAGTTAGCTGAATCTGACCTTTAAACTCCCTCTTGGATAGGGATGGTAGCAATTTCTCAGTAGACAAAATTATTGATTTTTTTGACAGAACTTCTTCTCCAGTTTGATTTCTCCTCTGTTCTATATGATTCTGGCATAACCTTCTCTGAGACGGAAGATCCTTTTACACATTGGCAAGGAAAAAAATTCAGTAAAGATATGGGTTTTGGTATTTTATACCCCAAATTAGATTCATAAATTCAGAGGAGGTAGAGTTCAAAGCATCCTTGCAATTATCTTCTCTAACCTCCTTGCTTTCAAAAAAAAGAAAGCAAAGTCCAGAGAAGCAACATGATTTATTTGAAGACACAGGACTTGTCAGTAGAAACAGCTGGGATTTGAATCCAGGCCTTCTGTCTCTAATTTCAATATACTTTCCACTAGACCATACTGACTTTCCATACTGAGAGTCAAAGTTTTAGGAGAGCCTTTTGTTCACAATGTTGGTCTTTCTGAGGTAGGCAGATCTCAGCAATGTGCTTGGTACACATAGATGCTTAAATGATTGTTGACTGCTGATTATATACTTGGCATGCTCATTGAGCAGGAGGGAAGTACGGTTGTTAATATATATGTCTGATAGACACTGAAATGTTTCTTTTTTCTGTAAAATGAATGGTCTGTATTAGGTCATCTCTGAGGCAGGTCCTTTCTAGCTTTGAGTCTAAGACTCAAGGTGATCCATGATTTGCATGTCAACTTTTGGTGCTGCCATTGTGATGTAAATTAGTCACCAGCAACCATCATTCTCATCCATAATTGTCATCATGAGGACAAAGAGAATGGTGATGGTAAGACAATATCTTTTCCCAAGACCGTTTTTCAGTAAATTCTATCAAACAAGTTAAAAGAAGATATAAAAACAAAACCTCACAGTTTACCAGTGCTCTAAGCTTTGCAAAGTACTTCTCTTTCAATAGAGTCATGAGAAGTTTTTGTTGTTTAGTCATTTCAGTCATGTCTGACTCTTCATGACCCCATGAGGGTTTTTCTTGGCAAAGATGCTGGAGGGGTTTGCCATTTCCTTCTTGAGCTCATTTTCCAGATGAGGAAACTGAGATAAATAGATTTACATGATTTACCCAGGGTCACATAGCTAGTAAGTGTCTGAGGTCAGATCTGAACTCAAGTCTTCATTACTCCAGGTCCAGCACTCCATCCACTGCACTGTCCAGCTGCCCTTCATGAGATGCTTCCCACTGCCTTTTTGAAGCAAAATCTTATCTGAATCCACACTTTGAAGGAGTGAGTTCTCCTCCAGTAAAATAGAGTAACCACATGGTCCTCTCCTTTTACAAGGAATCTAATTTCATTTTAATGAGGTAATAGCTGCATTTGTGGATAGCTCATGTATAAGAGGTACCCTTCATCCTCTTGGATCCAGTACCTTAATGATCCCTGCCATTTGTGATAAAAATGTAATTTTCTTAGCAATAGCAGAATTAAGACCCACTCATTAGGGGAATTTGGTGAAGGTGATTTGAATGAAGTGGTTAATGCTTTTTCAGGGCACCTTTTATAATTTGGCTCATATTGAACTGTGGCACTAACAGACTTGTTCCCACAATGGAGGTTGCTGCAAGGATCTTCCACTTACTTATATTATGAATGACTAATGATCTCCATAGGACTCTTGAAGACCAGGAAAGCATATGGTTGGCCAGCTTTTTAGGTAGAATAGACAAGGAGCACTGGATCCCATCCACACACTGTTCTCACACTCAATAACACCCATTTGAAGCATTATGATAGGGTTAGGCTGTAACACAAAAAGTCCCAAGTCATTCTCTTTAGATGAAATTAAATGCTGTGATTCTCTCCACTCAGGGAAAACTCTGGGTAGATCATTTCACATTGAGTTCTTAGCTGTCATTCTGTTCTACAAAGGAAGAAAGTGGTCACATATTTTCCTCTGTGCCATTTTCATTATTATTGGGGATCAACTCAGTTCAGCTGTATGAATCACTGATAAGTTCAGTCAAGTAGTAGCTCAAAATATTATTCAAAGTATTCATGCAACTATTTAGAATGTCTGGATTTAGGAGATTAGGAGAAACTAACAAAGAGCCTGGGATAAGATCTGCACATGGTTATTGGCACAGCCTTGTGTAAAGAGCCAGATACTAAGAAGGTAATATTGCCAGAATGAGGTCAGTCCCTTAAATGAAGACCTTAGTTCCCAGGTCTCCCTTCTAAGAAAAATGGAACTATCTAGCAAAACAGCTTGCATTGTAAGAAGTTATATGTGCACTTTTGAACTCTAAGCTGAAAATTAGAATTTTCAATCCAAAGAGTCCCTGTTCCAACAGCTAGGTTAAGATCACTAGGTAGCTCATTATGGTGGTGAAAGTTATAGAGAACTCTCCAGTTCTTGAATGGAAGTAGATACACTTGAAAAATAGAATATGTTTCATAATGGAGTAACCAATTAATTTTTTTAGTGGCTTAGAGTGCAATGTATCCAAAATCCAAACCAATTTCAAAATTTAATCAGTAAAAAGTATAAGTGGTTTGATTCAAACAAGACAAACCAATAAGATTGGAAATGAAGAATAGCTGTTTTTTTTTTTTAAAGCTACAAGTCTTAATTATGGCCCATTTTCATGAAATAAAGCCTCCCTCCAAGAGTCTAGCTGAAGTTAGCTTCCAGTGTAGGAGGAAGTCAGTCACAGGAGTTCAAGATGTAGGAATGGATTTTGTGTGTCTGTATACCAGGAGGTCACATGCCAAAGAGAGTAGGTGGAGACAGAGTTAAGTACGAGAACTTTATATAAGATCTCCAAGGGAAGAGACAAAGATCCTTGTTGGCCCAAGGAGTATGTTTGGAAGGAGCATCAGAGTTTAAATCTAGATAGCCACTTCCCTCAGTGATCTCTTTAAAAAAAAATCACATTAGAGGAGGTAGAGTCAAGATGGCAGAGTACAGCCCAAGACCCAACGGAGCTTTCTGAATATTCTTCTCCAAAAAACTTTAAAACAGCAACTCAAATAGAATTTTGGAGCCATAGAGCCAACAAAGGGTTAGAAGGAAACACTTATTCAGCCTAAGAAAACTTAAGAGGTTCACAGGAGAGTTCTACAACATGGGAATGGGTGCACGTCTGGAGTGCTGCAGAAGCACCAGCAGTGGACCTTCAAGGTTGTTGCTACAGCAGCAGCAGCAGCTTCAGGAACTCTTAACTCAGAGACAGTAAGGGGGTAAGGCAACTGGTCAGAAAGAGATTACAGGGGACCCTTGGCTGGCACTGGGTACATCTGGTACAAATTGGCAACTCTATTATCCATAAGCCATTCTGGGTCATGGTTCTAGGGAGAAGAGTGCTTATGATTGGTCACAAGGAAGCTAGGGCCCTGGGCACAGTTCCAGGACCAAGAAGAACACTAATATTTTGGTTTCAGGGGAGTAGGTGCCCTTCATGGGTAAACACTAGAGCACAGACCAGGACAGGAGTGATCACACTTCTCCCAGGATCACACCACCTTGAAAGCACCAAATACCTACAGACTGCCCTGAACTATCTCTGAAAATAACTGAATGGAAAAAGCCTGATACTTGGCACAGTGTCTCCCCATTCCAGGTGAGCAGAGCTCAACTTTAACATAAAGTTCAAAGTGAAGAAATAGGCTGGGAAAAATTAGTAAGTTACAAAAAAAGAATGTGACCATAAAAAGCTACTATGGTGGCAGAAAATCAAGACATGAATTTAGAAGAAGACAATAATGTGAAAACAACTACAACCAAAGCCTCAAAGAAAAATGCTAATTGGAACCAAGACCAGCATGAATTCCTGGAAGATTTAAAGGAAGAGTTAGAAATGGTAGAGGAAAAATTGGGAAAAGAAATCAGAATAACACAAGAAAATTGTGCAAAGGGAATTGACAGTTTGGTAAAAGAGGCACAGAAAATACTGAAGAAAATAACACCTTAAAAAACCAAAATTGACCTAATGGTAAAAGAGATAGAAAAATTCATTGAAGAAGAAAACTTTAAAAACAGAATAGGTCAAGTGAGAGGGCCAAACTTGCCCAAGTCAGAAACAGAGCAGGTCAAAATTCTCCTGCAAATCTGTAGTGGGCTTGCAAATAGTTCCCAAACTTTCAGCCTGTTTAAGACAGGGAGGGACAGTCTTCCTACCTTCTGCTCAAAAAATGTAAGAGACAAATCTTAGGTAAGGTTCAAATCTTAGGTGTGCTACTTATTAGTTGGGCAAGTCTTGTCATTTCTCTGGGTCTTGGTTTTCTCATCTATAAAATGAGGGATTTGGATCAGATGAACTCTTAAATCCTTTGTAACTAAATCCTATGATTCTGAGGGGACTTTTAAGACAGCAGTTTCAGGAGAGTAGTGGGGTCAAAAACTAGACTCAAGGGAAAGAAGAAAGAGTTAGAAGTGAGAGAGGAGAGGAAGTAGACAAAAACTACCCAAAATATTGGACCATAAATGGATAAAAAGAAGAGAGATGGTAGTTTGATGGAGTAGATGAATCAAAGGAACCGTGGAGACCTGATTACATTTGTAAGCAGATGGAAAGGACACTTTCCAAAGGGAGAAGTTGAAGATATGTGAAAAAAATACATATATATTGGAGTAAGTTCATGGAAGAGGTAGGAGGGGATGAGAGCAAGTGTATGTGAGTACACCGAGCTGCCTAAGGGGTTCCAGTTCATCCTCTCCATTCTGTCTCCCTCTCCCCTTCCTTTGGGGCTTTGGGGTTTACTGGCTAGATTTCCTTCCTTCCTTTCTTCATTCCTTACTTCCTTTTCCTTTCTTTTCCTTCATTTTCCTTCCTTCCTTCCTTCCTTCCTTCCTTCCTTCCTTCCTTCCTTCCTTCCTTCCTTCCTTCCTTCCTTCTTCCCCCAGTACACTCTGAAGTCCATGGACTGGACAACAATAGGTCCCTGCTCAAGCTCAACTTAATTGCTGGCTTAGAGTATCACTAGCAATAGTTTCCATTGATTTAGTTATTTTTGTCTTTTGTTCATTAAAAGGGCCATTTCCTGACTACTTCTTAAAAAGGCCTCTTCATTCAATGGGCATTACCTCCCTCTAAATGAGTGCCTGAATAGGCCTTAGCTGAGAAAGGCCAAGGTCTCCTATTACATCCTGGGCCTTCTCCAGTCATCCTGATGAATATCTGGTTACTGAACCCACATGGCTCAGGAGGAGAAAGTGAGGCTGGTGACCTGCACAGCCCTCCCTCACTCAAAACAAAGTCAAGTGCAAGTCATGTCATCATTTCTCTGATGTCATGGTCTTCTTCAAAAATGAAGGACGAACACAGACAGGCAGGTCAAGTGCAAAATGAGATACAAAAATTCATTGAAGAAAGAACTCCTCAAAAAGCAGAACAAACCAAATGGAAAAAATAGGAACAAATTCTCACTGAAGAAAACAATCAAACTGGAATCGGACAAATGAAAGTTAATGAATGACACCAGAAGATACCAAGAAATAAAACAAAGTCAAAAGGATGAATAAATAGAAAATATGTGGAAAAACAACTGACATATAGGTTGAAGAGAGAAAATTTAAGAATTATTGGACTACATAAAAGCCATGATATAAAAAAAAGAGCCTAGACTTCCGTTTTCAAGAAACTATAAAGGAAAAATGTCCTGATATCTTAGATTCAGAGGGTAAAATAGAAATCAAAAGAGTTCACCAGTCACCTCCTGAAAGATGTATCAAAATAAAAGCCCCCAGAAATATTATAGCCAAATTCCAGAACTCCCAGGTCAAAGAGAAAATATTGCAAGCAGCTACAAAGAAACAATTCAAATATCATGGAGCCTCATTCAGGATCACACAAGACTTGACAGCTTCCATGAAAAGGAGTGGATGGCTTGGAATATGATATTTCAGAAGGCAGAGGAGCTAGGATTACAGCTAAGTACTCAGCAAAACTGAGTATAATCCTTCAAAAGGAAAAAATGACTATTTAATGAACTAGAGGACTTTCAAGCATTCCTTATGAAAAATGAGAGTTAAATAGAAAATCTGACATTCAAACTGAAAACTCAAAAGAACCATATAAAGGTAAACATGAAAGAGTAATCATAAGGGACTCTATAGAGTTAAACTGTTTACATAGCAATGTATGGAAATTATGATACATGTAACTTCTAAAATCTTTATCACTATTAGGCAGTTAGAAGGCATCTACATAGATAGAGAGCACAGGTGTGAATTATGTTGGGATGGTCTAAAAAAATATGGTGGTGAAAAAAAGGATTCACTGGGAGAATGTGGGTGGGAAAGGTAGGATGGGGAAAATTTTCTCATATGAAATGATGTGCCAAGAAGAATCTTTATAATGGTGAAGAAAATGCGGGGGAGGTGCAATGTTTGAACCTCACTCTCCTCAGAATTGGTTCAAAGAGGGAAGAATATATACATATATGTGTATATACACACACACTCAGTTGTGTATAGAAATTTCCCCATAGGAAATAGGAGGGGAAGAGGATAAAGGTGGGGTGACAAAAAAAAGAGGATGGATTAAGGAGAGCAGTGATCAGAAGCAAAACAGACTTTTGAAGAGGACAGGATAAAAAGAGAGAGATAAGGATAAACAGAAGAAAATAGGGTAGAGGGAAATACATAGTAATCATAATTGTGAATGAGAATGGGATGAGATGACCCATAAAACAGAAGCAGATAGCATAATGGATTAGAAATGAAAGTTCAACAATATGCTATATACAAGAGACACACTTGAAACGGAAAGACGCACATAGAGTTAAAATAAAGGGCTAGAGCAGAATCCATTGTGCTTCAGCTGAAGTAAAAAAGGCAAGGATAAAAATCATGATCTCAGACAAAGAAAATGCAAAAATAGAATTAATTAAAAGAGATTATCAGGGAAACTACATTTTGCTAGAAGGTAAGACAGACAATGAAGTAATATGAAAAAATTTATAGCAAGATTCTTTGATAAAGACCTTGTTTCTCAAATATATAGGGAAGTGAGTCAAATTTATAAAAAATAAGAGCCATTCCTCAATTGATAAAGGATTAGGGGATAAGAACAGACAGTTTTCAGAAAAAGTCAAAGCTATAATCAAATGGGAAAACATGCTCTAATTCATTATTGATTAAGGAAATACAAATTAAAACAAGTCTGTGGTACTACTTCACATCTATCAGATTAAGTAATATGACAGGAAAGGAAAATGACAAATATTGGAGGGTATGTGGGGAAATTGGGACACTAATGCAGGGCTGGTGGAATTGTAAATCAGTTCAATCATTCTGGAGAATAATTTGGGACAATGCCCATAGGGTTATAAAACTGTACATACTCTTTGATCCAGCAATACCACTACTGGGTCTATATCCCAAAGAGATCAAAGAAAAAGGAAAAGAACTTATTTGTACAAAAATATTTATAACAGCTCTTTTTGTGGTGGCACAGAATTGTAAATTGAAGGGATGCCCATCAGCTAGGGAATGACTGGACAAGTTGTGGCATGTGATTGTGTATAGTAACAGGAATGTTGAAATGATAATCAGCTCTGAAAGATCTGACTACTCTGTTTGCACGATTCCACATGTATTAACTGATTTCATATTGTTTGCCTTCTGTAATGGCAAGTAAAGCAGGATCTTTTGTTGTTTGAGTTTTAACCAATCAAGTGCCTTTGACTGAGTCTTGCTTTTGATTTGAATCAATCAAGAGTCATTAATTAGAAACAGTATATATATATATATATATATATATATATATATATATATATATATATATATATATATATATATATATATATATATATATATTAGTAGAGAGAGCAGTCAGAAGCAGAGCTGAGAGAAAAGTAACTGTGAGCAGGCTAGGAGAACTTGTTTGTGGGGAAGCCTAATAGAAAGAGTGTTGTTGGTGCTCTGTCTGTGGATCTGTGTTAATTTTCAGGCAGAAGCCTTGCCTGTTGTTTTTTGTGAGTGAATTGAGATGATGGCACTGGTAATGTATATAAATACTGTTATAGCCCTGTTAGCTTTGTTTCCCTAGAAACAGAAGCTTTGGACAAGAGCCCCTGGAGCCTGCTATCAGGCAGAAATGGGAAGAGTTTGGAGTGGAACAGTCCTGTGACCTGAGACAAGGAGCAGGAGCAGAGAGTTGCCTGCCTATCAACTCAGGAAAGATCTGGAAGGATCTGTGGGGTTTGGAAGTCAGCTTTGAGTCAAGATGAGAGAGGACATTACTAGACACCATGTACTGATTAAAAAGATTGTTCTTATAGTGGCCTAGGTGTGCACTGTGTGGTATTTTCTGCTACCCTTTAAGGATGCATCATGCTAGGGAAGACTCTAGTCTGGGACTCCCTCACTTTGGGGATGGAACGATATGCTATGTACCATATGACATATTGAGTGTTATCACACACACACACACACACACACATACACACATATATATGTACATATATATATATATATATAATGATGTGTTTTGCTTAAGGTTGTTGTTATGAATGTTATGTTTTATTTTCTTGAACAATATTTAGTTTATTGCTGAATAGAGAGTTCATTATACTATGAGATTAAATCCTTGAAATCATTCACAGCAGCAGTCCTTGGGTGTGCTGCCAGGAGTGATTGGCTTTGAACCTTCTCAGCAGGGGTGCGGGGAGAGTGGGAGAGAGGGAAAGAATCTGGAACTCAAATTTTAAAAAGAAAAGGATGTTAGCAATAAATAAATAATAGAATTTTAGAAAAGATCAGATTACCTCTTCTTCCCAAAAGATGGGTTGTTGATTTCCCTTTCAATTCATTTATGTTAGTCCAAAGCCTCTAGGATTCCTGCCATTTGTGTTAAGGAGTCCAGATATTCCAGTAATAGTTATCAAACACCAGGGGTTCTAGTAATATACATCAACTAAACTCCTCAGTCCATGAGATTCCATTTATGGATATAGCCCACAACTGATTGGTACCTGCAAATTGTACACAGCCCTTAAATCCCTGTGGAATAGGAGACTTAAGGAAAAAAAGGTAGAGTTAGATTAGAAATGGTGAGTCCTTTTAGTATAAATTTAGGGTTTTTCCCAACCCCCGAATTCTGCTGCCTTCCCTCTGTTACTTATGTCCTGTTTATCCTGTATGTATTTTGCCTGGTACACGCTTGTTTGCAAGTTGTCTTCTCCATTAGATTGAAAGCTCCTTGAGGGCAGGACCTATCTTTTACTTTTTTACTTAACTCAGTGCCTGGAACATAGTAGTATTGACTGACTGATTTTCCACAAAACTAGAAAAAATTAGAATGTATCTCATAACATTTCTTTTTGGCCACCTCTAAAGACAATATTGTGGTGTGTTTTGCAGTTTGTGTGTTTTAACAGGACCCAACAAGGTAGACTAGACTGTAATTCTGTGTGTGGTATATCAGCTTGACAAGCTGAAAATGCCAAAGAATAGGTGGGAAGAAAGACTTCATTTATGACTTTGGGAGCTGTGCTTGGACAAATGAACAATCTCGTTCCTCATAGAGCTCTGGTTCACTCACCTCCATCTCTACTGGGGTCACCCAGCTTTGGGAAATAGATGTGTTTCTGCACTCTAAATGACTTACTTTGCAACTCTTCGTCATAGCCAGACTTGCTTAAGCTGACGGCAAAAAGAGGTTTTGGAGGTTTTCCACCACAAGGTTATTTAAAGTTCTTTTGAGCTGCTGCCAGACCCTCATTTAGCATTTTAATAAACTTCCTGGGCCAAGGAGTAATTTTCCCTGTATCCTCTTTGTCCTCGGTGTGAAGTAACAGCAAAAAGAAGGAAAGTAGGAAAAGAAGAAAAAAAGGAAAGAAAAAAGGTCATCATTTCAAGTCCGATCTTTTGCATTAATTATAAAATTATGCTTATGGATAACCAGACCCAAAACATGGGCACAAAAGGGGATAGGCTTATTTCTGTAGTTAGCGTTAAAACTGGGGGTCACTAAGACATATCAGGGATTTACGAAAAGTGCCAACAGAAACATTTTTTCCCCAATCCAGATAGTTAGTGAAGGACATTAGAGGAAACTGCACATACAGTGGAGTGACAGCAAGATAACTTGAATTAAATTGCCTAAACATATGCTTACTTACAGTACCCTTATCTAAGCTACTTTAAAAGCAGAAGTACCAATAGGTTCACATGCTCATATAGTGATATGAAAATTACCCTCCAAGATAGCTGGCTGTGTTTCCCCAGAGCTTTTTCTTTTTTTGAGCCTGAATTTCAGGTTTCTTAGCTGTACTGTGATGTCACTTTTCAATATTCCTAGGAAAAATAATTGCAAAAATGTTTAAATAAATTTGCATGAGGTTTTTGAGAGTAAGGCAAGGCTGCTTATTCTGGTCTCAAGGGGGATTTCAAGGCAGGATCGATGTTATGACCACAACACACTGTTTAGACAGGATAATTATCAGCCCCTTTTCTCTCTCTTTCATTATTAAACTAAGAACTATTCCCACTGAGGGTTTCACCTGGCATGTAGAAATACTGTTGCCGCAGAGTCCCCTCTCTGGATTTTCAAACAGGCTAAGTCAATTAACAGTCTATTAAACTGCTCATTTATAGTCATTACTATCTAATACAGTACTACTTCTAGCCATATCATGAAGAACTTTCTGAAACCAAACCAAACCAAAAGTTAGAATACAGCATATTTGGAATAACTAAAGGTGACTTCATCTTGTGCAGAGAATTATCGAAAAATATGAGCTCTTCGATGACTTTTTTCCCCACTTAATAGTATTTTATTTTTTCCAGTTACATGTGAAGATAGTTTTCAACATTCAGTTTTATAAGATTTTGAGTTCCATTTTTTTTCTCCCTCCCTTCCTTCCCCTTCCCCAACAAAGCAAACAAGCTGATATAGGCCATACGTGTACAATTATATTAAACATATTTCCACATTAGTCATGTTGTGAAAGAAGAATCAGAACAAAAGAGAAAAACCATGAGAAAGAAAAAAAGAGCACATAGTCTGCTTTGATCTGCATTCAGACACCATAGTTCTTTCTCCAGATGTGATTAGTATTTTCCATTGTGAATCTTTTGGAATCATCTTGACTCACTAAGTCTATCAAAGTTGGTCATGGCACAGTGTTTCTATTACTGTGGACAGTGTTCTCCTGGTCTGTTCACTTCACTCAGCATCAGTTCATGTAAGTCTTTCAGGTTTTTCTGAACTCCTCCTGCTCATCATTTCTTATAGCACAATAGTATTCCATTACATTCATACATCACAACTTATTCAGCCATTCCCCAATTGATGGGCATCCCCTCAATATCTAATTCTTTGCCACCACAAAAAGAGCTGCTACGAGTATTTTTGTACATGTGGGTCCTTTTCTCTTTTTTATTATCTCTTTGAGATACAGATCTAGTGATGGTATTTCTGGGTCAAAAGGTATGCACAATTTTACAGCCCTTTGTGCATAGTTCCAAATTGCTCTCCAGAATGGTTGGATCAGTTCACAACTCCAGCAACAATGCATTACTATTCCAATTTTCCCACGTCTTCTCCAACATTTATTATTTTCCCTTTGTGTCATATCAGCCCATTGAATAGGTGTGTGGTGGTACCTCAGAGTCTTTGATGACTTTTTACAGAAGAAACCGAAAGATCAATAAAATGAAACTGAACAGTAGGAAATTAAAATGACCAAGCTGACTCCAAAAAAGAGATGAGAAAATATATCTCCCTCCCTTCACACTCAAGGTAAGGGACTTCAGGTGGGGAATTTTATTCAAGCTGACAAGAAATAGTTGTTATAGGTTGGGTGGTTTTGTTGAATTGTTTTTCTCTCTTTTTTGTTACAGAAAATGGCTTGTCATGGTAGGGGAGGGTGAAGAAAGAATATATTCATAAACAAATATGAGACTGAAAACAAAACAAAAATGTTGTTAGAAACAACAAAAGTAGATTTTTAAAAGAAGAAAATATGGGCTGCTGTTGAATACTTAATTGTTTTTCCATCGGTCCACTGAAATTTAGAGCAAAGAACCCAAAGTGACAGGAATGAGACAAACCAGTGTGGATTGCTAGGAATCAGAATCACACTTAGGCACATATTGGAAAAGTGTATGTACTGCCATAATGCCGTTGTAATATTGTAATATTGCTACTTCTTTAGGGGACTTCAGAAAGTATTACTCAGATAACCCAAAGTCATTTGGAGAAGAAAAAGGTTCTTGAAGCAACAGATATGGGACAAGGTAAAAACAAACAATATGCTAGTCTCATTCTATAGTGATATTGACTGCACAACAAATTGGGGATCTTGGTATGTGGGGATCACTACTGAGAAACCAGTGTGGTCTCTGCATATCGTTCAAAGACCCAAATCAGAAAACTGTCAAGGGCCAATAAGCACCAATGTGTATCTTGGCACCATTGAAGAGAACAGCTGAGTTTTGGGGATTTTTTAAGCACCCTTCAAATACTCCAAAAAGAAAGATCCCTAAAAATGAAGAAAACTAATTGAGCTCCAGCTGCCATGGCTAGGTGGGAGGTAGGTTCACTGCTCCAGCCCCACCGGACTTCCCAGGTCAGTTCAAAGTAATCCTGCTACAATGCATACTTCTTGACTATTGACTAACTTATTCAAAGTTGAAAAAGAAAGAGAGAGACAAAGGTTAGGTTGCCCCTTCTGAGAAATGAATATTTCTTTCTTATATTTAATAACTAATTATTGTATTGGGACCAAGGTTTTTTCCCTTTTCTACCTCCTCATCTAGAAATCAACCAGTGTGGGAAATCTCTCTTAAAGACAGTAAATGAAATTCTAAGTTTGGGCCAATGGGTGCATTCCTGCTTACTGTGTTTGTTCAGCCAGGTCTGGGAAAAGATTGTTTCTCCCTATTACCAAGACAGGTGATATGGAAATTGATGTCTCTTTGATCAAGATTTGAGTGACCTAAGTTGCACATAACCCAAGACCTTTATTTTAATATAGCCTACACCTCCCATTGTGTTAACCAATCCAAATTGATTTCTACCGTTTGGGGTCACCTATTCTTCAAACTGCATATGAACTGTGAGCCCACCCACCATGAGGGGTCTTTGGTCTAAGACAGACAGCCAAATGATCATCCTTTTATTAATAATATTTAGGCCTTCATAATAATAATTATTGTCAAATTACCTGGAAACGATGTCTCTTAAACCTTTTTAATCATCACACCCTTTTGTATGTCCCCTTTGATAGGTTTAGTAATCAGTGAGTTATCATTTCTTGCGACCTCTGGAAGACTTTGCTATAAACATAGTACAAGTTTACGTGTGGCCAGAAATCAGCTGCCTAACATTTCACAAGATGAAAAGCAAGTAGAGACTATCTAGGTATGTTCCAAGCAGTTGTTCCCCATTTCTCTATCTCCATTACAAGCACTGATAAATTTTTTTCAAAAAAGTAATTTAGTCACCTCTCTTCCTCCTGTGGTTTAAATTCATCATCTTCAGTGCTTATACATACATATGTATATGTTTTACAAAGAATATACACATAAATACCTACATATAAAATTCTACATATACGCATACATACCCATATACTCATGGAAAAGTCCAATTGTGACTCCAAAGCATTATATGGACAATACATTCTTCATCCACTTGAGTTTTCATGTGGAGATTGTTAAGTAAATTTCTTCTGAGTAACGAATCTTATTGAGGAATCATTTTAATGTTTAAGGACTTGATGTAACCAGTACAACATCATTTGAATGAAGAAACATCTGAGGAAACTTCCCGTCTGTAAGAAATCCCTTTTTCATTTGGACTTAGTTCAGAACACCCTCTATGACATCAGTGAACATTTTTGTTGAGTATATCTCTCCCTGTTTTATGCTTTACTTGATATAGAGGATTATTGTACAAGATTTTGGCTTTTTTTTCCTGCTCTAATTGTATTTATTAAAGGAATCTCTTTATTATCTTAATATATGAGAAGCTCTTTTATAAACTGAAAAGCCAGAGTATTGAGGAACTTTTCCACTCTCTTGACTGGAGTAGACCCCCTAAACATGAGGAAATGTGTACATGGTACTCCGTAGTATTCCAAAATCAACTCCCCACTGTAGGCACACAGTTCATATTCTTACTGAGGAAAACTGAGACACTTACATGAGAAACCATTAATCCCCAAATTTGTATGTAAATTTAGAGGCTTTCATGGGAGAATTCCTTTGGCATATCTCATTCCCAAGTCTTATTTCAGTGATCTTTTCCCTCTCTTCTCTCAAATTCCTCCTCTCTGTCTCCTCAATTTCCTTCTACTCCTCATGGTTATCAGTATATTCAGTCTAATTGGTCTTCAGATCATGTGATAGCAAATCTGTACAGGGTTCTCCAGGCTTCCCATGCCAATGTCTAGAAAAAGATGAGGTTCACAGCTCCAGACTCATCTTCTGCATCTCTGGTTGCCAGTTGCAGCCACTATTTAGCATTTCCCACTGTCGCTATTCATGCTTTCAAGGGAGAATGCCATTTATTCTGTAGCAGGAAGAGCTAAGTAAAGGATCTGTCTCTATAACATAAGCTTAGGAGACACCTTGGTGTAAGAGAGTTTGGAAAGACTCATTCCTGGAATCAACAAATGATAAGCACAATTGGTTATCTAGTTATCTCCTGACCTCTCAGTCTATGACTGTGAAGGCATGATCTGCTATAGAATGTCATCCTGGAAAGCCTGCTTCTCTTGCATATTTCCATTAAGGATGCTATTGCTAGTCAGATTGATTTGGAATCTCCTACATTTGGACATTCCTCTTTCCAAAGATGCTGATCACAATCAATCTAATTCTTGTCTATGTCTTGCCATAAGATTACCAAAGGAGGTCCTCTTCCCCTAAGTTATGGGTGCCCTTTTCACTATCTTCTGACGCCATTAGGCCACCAATCTAACACATGGATGACCTACCCGGTCAACCCTTGCTCATGTCATGCGACCAGTCCATTTTTTTCCACTCTTAATCTTGTACACACCTTATTTTTTTTCATTGCTGTCAGGCTGATATTTGTTTTAATTCTTTGTAGACTGTACCCTTCTGTGAATTGCAGCCCTCCAACATGGGCAAAAGAACATTGGTATGAAACAGTTTGGAGTCATTAAAACAAATTCAAGATTTCTCAAAGGTAGTCTACCCAACTCTCCTTAAAGAATCATCACTTTCTGTGTCTATCCCTGCTAGCTATCATCCTCTGTGTCTCCTCTCTTGAAAAATCCATCTACAACACAATGCTTTACTTCCTTTCTTCTCATCTTCTTAATTCTCTGCAGCCTGGCTTTTGACCTAAACTGCTCTTTCTAAAGTCACCAGTAGTCTCTTAACTGCCAAATGCAATCTCTCTTCCTTCTCAATCCTTTTCTTTCTAGATTTCTCTGCAAACTTTGACACGGTTGATCACTCTCCTTTCTCTTTGCCATTCTCTTCCCTCTAAGTTTTTATAATATGGTTCTTTCATGCTTCTCCTCAAGTCATGTTTGACTGCTCCTTCTGAATCCCTTTTGCTGGATCTTTATCTAGGCTATGCTCACTCACCATGGGTATCCCTTATGGCTCAGTCTGTGGTCCTCTTCCTTTCTTTCTCCATATAGTCTAATTTGGTGATCCCATTGACTCCCATGGACTTCAATTAAATGATCTGTGCAGATGATTCTCAGTTCTATTTGTCCAACCCGAACATCTCTTCTTAACTCCATTGTTACATGTCCAGTTGCCTATAAGACATCACAAACTGATGTCCCATAAACATCTTAAACTCAATACATCCAAAACTGAACTCATTCTCTTTCCCTTCTAAACCTTTCTTTCTTCCTAACTTCCTTATTACTTTTGAGGGCACTGCCATTCTCACAGTCCTCTAGGTTTACAACTTAGGTGTCTTCCTTTTCTTTTTATGCCCTCTCACACATTATATTCAATCTACTGCCAGGCTCTGTCCATTTTCCTTCACAGCTTGTGCACTCTTTCCTGTATGCTACCTTATGTAAGCCCTTGTTACTTCACACCTGAAATACTGCAATAGCCCGTTGGCTGCTCTCCTTGCCCCAAGTCTCTCCCTACCTCCAATCCATCTTTCATTCAGCTATCAAAGTGATCTTCCAGATCTAACAATGTCATAACATCTTCTACTTCTCTCTCAAACTCCCTCCTCCTGCCCCAGTGAATAAAATTCAATGGTCTTCTATTATCTCCAGGATTGAATATAAAATCATCTATCTATGCAACATCAAGTTTGAAAAGTCCATTAGATGAATGTGCAACTGAAATTCTGGAGAGAGGTTAGGGTTGAATATGTAACTATGAGTTTTCTGTGTAGAGATTATAATTAAAGTCATGGATGATAATTGGATGGTTGAGGGAGAAAGTATAAAGAGATGAAGGTCCTGAACAGATCTTTGGGATACACCCTTGGTTTTTGTCCTTTGGTTTCAGAGAGGATCAATGACATCATGGGTGATGTCTGGACTTGTATGTGAAATGGATTTAAGTGAGACAGAGTTGCACAGAGTTGTCAGCTTTCCTCTCTTTTCCTGAGTCATCAAAGTTCAGTTGCTGGAGAAAAGTAAAGATAACTGGCAATGATCTGGGATGCAATGGATGACCTTGGCATCTTTGATGTATAAACAAGTTCTAAGTGTTCCACAGCATTTGCTTCAGCTGCCTTCATGGCAGCTGCAACAAATTGTTCTCATTCAATTCCACCAGGTGGAAGTCATGACATACTTGGAGTGGATTACCCCTCCCACTTCCAACTCACTGACAGGTTTGAGGCCCTTTGGTTACCCTCAACTCAGTTTAGCCCATCCGCAAGATGGCTTTACCTGGATATGTCTGCTGCACGTACTGCAGCTTCTTGGAGTCACAAGTGGGAGGCAGACCTCAAATGTGAATATGAAGCCCTGAAAAGGGCTCAGCAAGCCTTCACACCAGGGATATATTTCTTTTCTTTATCCTTAACTATTCCCACCTTTGTGCTGAACTCACTAAATATCATAGTAATATGCTGATTTCATTGGGGATATCTTTATCCCGTTCTTTATAGAATTTCTCTACTTTTTCATCCTTAACAAACATCGATAAGTAAGCTATAATCATTTTCATGGTGGTCTTTCTGCAAATACTAACCGTGAAAAAAGATCATCAAATGTCCTATGAAATGTTATTTCTTGTCACCTTGGGACTCAGGATAAAAGCCACCTCACAAACTCTTATTTGCTGTGAGCTGTCCTTCAACTATGTTCAACAATAGTTCCCTTCTGTGCCTGGGTTCATTTATACATCATCATAACTGACATTCATATAGGTCTTCGATGTTTGCAAAACTCTTTATATTCATTATTTCATTTGATCCTTACAAAATCCCTGAAAAATAAATGCTAGAAGAGTTTTTTTCTCCATTTTACAGATGGGAGACCTGAGTCTGAGGGGATTAAGTTACTTGCTCAGGGTCATACAGCTACTAACTTTCTGATGTGAGACAATTCAAAGTTTTTTAGATTCCAAGGCCACCATTCAAGCCAGTGTGTAACACAGGCTATAACACATAAATCATTCTCACAAGGATTTATAGAAATGAGAAAACAGTCTGCTGTCATATTAAGTGCCCCTATAGGGGGTAAGAATACTATCCATAAGATTGCCTAGATTTTTCCCCTCTTTGAGATGTCTTAAAAATGAATCCCTTAGTATATTAAAATTGTATGACTTCCAGCTCAAATTTCTTCCGTATGTATTTGACCAGATCTGGTGGTCCTTCCCAGTTTCATCTTCTTAAGTGCCATCAGCTCTTGGATAGTGAAGTGTTTGTGTCCCAATGTGGTGGTTCCACTGTCACTGATGATGAAAATGGATGGTTGTAGAAACTGTGCCAGATCTCTTCCATTTCATGCCTCTACTTAGCTAGGCTGTCCTTCAGACAGCAGATAGAATCTGTCTCGGGGAAAGTACTTGAAGCCTTTCCAGCTTGCTAGAAACTGGCAGAGCTCATACTCCACTAGCAGAGTTCTTGTAGAACCCAGGGTCACCTCCAAAATATTAGAGTATTCCCTTTTTTAAAATAGGAAGCTAGAATCTTTATCCTAGACAATCGCTCACTTAAACTCTATGCTTGTCTATTTATTTAAATAAGAACCTCAACAATTTTAGAAGTTGGCGGGGGGGAGGGTATTTGTTCAAGGTGGCCCCTGCCAGTTTAGGACTTTTAGTTCTTTCAGGTATTTTTAAAGTCAGTTTTTGCTTTCTGTGGACATCCATGATCTAGGATGTCATGATGAGTTGTTTTTCCTGAACTTGCTTTTTGGCAAATAAAAATGAGGCTGCTGAGCAGCATGGTGAAGAGAGTGCTGAGCCTGGAGTCAGGAAGATCTGAATTCAAATTCAACCTTAGAATGTACTACCTGTGTGACCTTGGGCAAATCACTTAAATTCTGTTTACCTCAGTTTCCTCAACTGTAAAATGGGGATGATACTAGGACTTAACTTCCACAGTTGTTGCGAGACTCAATGAGATGATATTTATAAAGTCCTTAGCATAGTGTTTGAAGATAGTAGATACTATATGAATTATTATTATTAAAAATGATGTTTCAGATTATCTACCTTAAGAATCTGTGAGCCAAGACCAATTGTAGACTACTGATCTACCAGTGGTTTTACTTAACCAAAAATATATCCAGAGGACAGTATATGCTTGGCAGTATATATAGACTAACAGGACTCTAAAATAGGAGCTTACTTTTGAGGAAAAAATATCATCTAAATTTTAAAGTAACCCTACTCATCTGGGTAGGATCCCTGTGACATACATCATGAGTGAAGTCAGATGGGTTTCCTACCATCAAAGGTATTAGGTCCTTTGTGAACTATAGTCTTGCTTGATCATTGAACGGCTCAAGTCAGACTCTGCTAGTGCACTGGATAACCTCTACAGGCTTTATGATAACCATCAATGGCTGGAATCTACTTTCTGCATCTTTGATGAATTGTCTCAGCTAACTGGTAGAACTTCCCAAATGGCCCAGCTTTGAGCTGGTTCTCAGTATTAGTGAAGGCAAACACCTACTAAATCAACTGAATATTCATTGGTTCTATCTTTTTAGTATCATCTCTATATATCAGGTACAATCTTTTTTTAAAAATATCTTTTACTTCCTTTCCTTCATCTCTAAACATGTGTATCTATACCAATCCTCTCTTGCTTTCCTCCTGCTATCAGAAGAAGCATCTCTTCTCCTTTCCAAGGCTAACCAGCCTAACCTTGACCTCAGTACCATTTCTTCCTAAGTCTTTCTCAGCACTTCCTTTAATTATTGCCTCTCATATCTTCTCTCTCTCCCTTTTCATTTCTCCCTATCCTTTCTCCCTCTCCCTGTCTTTGTCTTTTTGTCTCTTCTCTGACTCATTTCCTCTTGCCTATAAATATGTACTGGTTTTCCTAGTCATTGAAAAATCTTCATTCACCTGATTCCCCCTTTGATTCATGTTCTGTTTTTATTTATTTATATATTTCACTGCCAAACTTCTTGAATGACTGATCTACAAATGCTCTTTCCCTTTTTCATCATACTCTTTAATTTCCATGCAATTTTGTTTTGGTGCCTCCATGCTATAAAAATTACATTTAGAATATTCCCCATTGACCTCCTGGTTGCTCTATTTTTTCTCAGTCGTTGTTTCCCCCACCTATTTCTAGAACATGACAAGATAGGCTGCCTTCTTTTTCAGACTGACTCATTTGATTTTCGTAATGTGACACTACTTTGATTCTCCTCCTACCTCTCTGACTTCCTTCTAGTCCTTCTTTCTATAGCTCATTTATGTCCTCTAAAGTTCTAAATTGGAGCATTTGCTCAAAGTTCAGTCCTCAGCCCTCTTTTATTCTCTCCCTTTACTAAGGTCCTCGCCTCAGGCTCCATGGTGATGTGGGTAGAGCCCTGGTTTCCCAAAGACCATGCTAGAGGAGCACAAGCTCTGCTGGGTTATACCGAACTAGAAAGTCAATGCATACAGGATAAATTGCGACTTGTGTATGTTTTCTTCAGACTGGCCTTGCTCAGTTCCTCTCCAGGTTATCCACAGGGCAGTGAAATTTTTGGCCAAAACACCTTTTGAAGATGGTTTATTAAATCATAGAGGGGTTGTAACTTGTGGGAGTGAATGCCCACAGTAACAGAATCCCAGATCTTTGAAGTATGCAAGAAATAAGATATTATTTCTCTTAGAGGGCTCATCTATTCCCAATATTCCAACTATCACCCTGTAAGGAAATGGAAATTCTATTATATTGTGGGTGGAGCAGTTATATAACTCCAGATTAAAGACACATATAATATTTCTTCCCTGAAACATGGGCAGAGGATTCCTTTATGACTTAAGATGAAGTGAAACATCTTAAGGGGATGGCAGAGGTTGCCACTTCTTATGCTCCAGGAAAAAGAATAAACTGCAACACATTTTGGAAATGAGAAAGTTGGCAGGAGGCTTAGGAGAAAAGAGTCAAAGTTTGTTTCTCCCAGGCAAAAGTGGTGGCTAAGTTTCTGGGAAGAGGATGAAGATAGTGAGGCAGCTCATTCTCAATCATGGGGTCTGAGATGACACTAATTTCATTCAGGAAGGTTGACATTGGTCAGTTTTTACTTTTTGGTCAACTACAGAGCACTCTGATTTCTTGTGGCCAGTGTATTTTGTGAACTTTGCTCATCTTTTGTAAATAAATCCCTTGATTTATTTTGACTTGAGGCTTGGAAAGGGAAAAAATAAGTGGAGAGTGGCAACCTAGGGGTAAATAAGGAAAGAGGTACTGTTGGGCATCATCTTACAGTGAGTCACATTGGCAAAAGCAAAACAGAAGAGATACAGAGTCCATGATACAGATAAGGAAGGGTAGACTGAGGTCCCTTGGATAGTCATAGCCTTAGGTAGAGTCCCATGGATTCCTTTACAAACTTTTATGTGAATGACTTCTAAAGCTATACCTCCTTTCCCTAAGTCCTAGCCTTTCCCCTAAAATCCTGTTCCCCATTTAAAACTACCTCCCAAATAATTGCACAGTGATATCGCACCATCATGGTCAGCCTCTACATATCTGAACTTCACTTCCACCTTTCCTCTTTACTGAAGCCACCAGAATCCCTAATTTTCCTCAGTTCACATCCTACATGAGGCCTTTCCTAATTTTCCATGCTTCTAGTGACTTTCCTCCACCCTGCCTTGCCACCATCCAAGTATCTTGCATTTACATGCTATCTGCTTTGTATTAACTCCTTATACACTAGACTATAAGCTCTGTAAGGACAGGAACTGTTTCATTTTGTCTTTGTATCTCTAGTGCTCATAGAGTGCCTGACATAGAGAAGATACTCAATAAATGCTTATTGATTGATTAAACTTCTCATTGATTACCAGCTACCATATGTATATGTTGTGCATATATCTTGGACAGGCATTACAGCTGGGCAGTGAGCTGAGCTTAGAGTTGGAACAAGAGGAAGAGAGAGGGCTGGGCTGCTTTATGTGATGCTTTCAGTGGTGCCAGACTATTTCTGAACACAAAAACTAATTTTTAAAAAATATTACTATTCTCCCAGTGACGCTGTGTGGCTGTAAACACTATGAACTCTACAAAATCAAAATTGTGGTAGGCTCAAAAGGCAATAGAGAAGAACTTCCTGGTGGATGTAAAGTGGGTACAGTACATTATTATTGTGCCAAAAATGGTCTAAAATACGCCTTCAAAGACACAGATGACCAGAAATAGGGGTATGCTGATCAGACAATGAGAAGGACAGCAGTTGGAATACCAAGTGATGCCACAAATTGTTAAAAGAGCTAAAGAAAAGATCAGAAATGTAGAACTGGAAAAGACCTCAGAAACCATTTAATTCAACCTCCTCATTTTACAATGAAGAAACTAAGGTTGAGGGAGGTTAAGTGACTTTCTGAAGGTACCCAGATATTTGAACCCAGGGTCCTCTAATCTGAGAGCCAGTGTGCTATTTCTGCTGAACCATGCTGCCTCTCCATCCTTCAGGATGTTGTAGTAAGTCAATCAATCAAATACCAAGTATGTAGTAAGCACCTGCTGTGTGTGGGCACTGTGCATTTATGAAGGATTTATAAAATGAAATGCGTAAGAATTAACAGGATGAAAAGACATACGTAGCTTATGATTCTCACATACAAAGGGGAGCTCACGGATCAATTGGAGTGACAAAACAGAGGGACAAGTGTGAAGCTGTGTCTACAACCAACTTCCCCTCTCCACCTCAAAACAGCAAGAAATGTACCAGATAAAGTGATAAAAAATAATAACTAGAAGAGGAAAAATGGAAGAATGTGCCGTATGACTTATTCTCCACAGAAATAAACAGCAGGGTACTGTTCTACCAGCTCCCCACTCTGTTTGCCACTGTGCCCATCCTCTGTACCACCCCCAGGCTGGGTTCAGCTCTCCAGACCCCATGTGGTGGTGGCTTCAGTTACTATGGCGGGAGTGGGGGGAAACAGCTACAGGGACTTGATCAGTAGGTGTGGTGTGATGGTGGTCTCCCACCAAATGCATCAGATATACTGATAATGGCAAGTAAAAGAGGGAAATGAAAAGATATTCCAGAAGGGAAGTCCTCACAGAAAGCAAAAACTAAACAGTAGAGAGACTGAGGAACTGAGCGACAAAGAAGAGCTGTTAATATATTGAAATAATGTGACATAAAAGAATCTCAGGATGAAGCAAATAATTTTGCAACAGCATCTACTAATAGAATCCCAGAAAAGGAAACCAGGTTAAAATCATCAGACAGGAGAGGCCCAAGAGTGGCTGGGGGGCCTCGTTGGGAGGACTGGCCTATTGCTAGGTTCAAGCTAACAAAAGTGACTCCATATTTGACCACTGATTAAACTTACCTATGTACTAGGAAGTGCCTATGGACCCAATAACTGGTCTAGCTAGCTTCCCCTAAGCCAGATATGCAAGGCACTCCTGATCATAATCCATTTAGTAAACTTCCCTAATTGCAATACCCTTGTGGTCTGTAATAGAGGGTTTCACCTACTCACTGATTGATTGACCTTTAAGGAAACACTTCCACTTAGTCCTTGAGAATCTGCCTGATAACTACTCTCAGATATAAGGACAGAGACCCAGGCTTCTGGGCTCTCAATGGGGGTATGCATCAGAGAATAGGCTAGAGCCTTGGTTGTGGAATTCAAAGGCTGGGGAGCTGCCTGCTTACACGCCTGTGTATAACACAGGCTTTATGATCTTTGAGGGCCTGTGTTCATGTTGTGGCTTGTACTTCCTTCTTGAAGCAGACCAATGGCAATCATGAAACAGCTGTCTTGACTTACGCATGAATTGGATTGAAGTGAGGCAGCGTTTTGCAAAGTGGCCATTCTCCCTCTCTCCTCCAGAGTCATCCAAGTCCAGTGACAAAACAAAAGCCCAGATGACTGGTGATGGTCCAGGAGCTATATTTTGGAAGATGTTTGAGGGGTTAGGGGCTACATTTAAAATTGTTAATTAATTTTATTTTTATTACTATTTTTACTGGTACTTCACCTGAGATATCCTTACACTAATAAAAAATTGAAAGGAGAGGAAAGAATGAAATTGGAGCTACTAATGGAAACTTGACAGAAAAATTGGTATCTTAGAACAGAAGCTGAAAATCTATAACCATGCAGTAACATTCCACATTCCACTTTATGATGTTTTTCCTCAAACTTTTTTAAATGAGAAAAATTTGTGGCATATTTAACTATGTAAAGTGAATGTATCGATAGTCGCCAATATCAGAAGTACAATCTAAATAATAGCAAATATATTTAGTAATTAGGAGACTGCCCACTCATGTTCATAGAATTTTTTAAAATTATACCAACTGATATTGGAAAGTGAATTATTCTTTCCTTTTATTTCTGTTGTTTAACCAGACGCCCACATGAACTGTATTTGCTCCCTTTTTCATTCATTCTGCAATATTTTCATTCTAAATTAAGAAAATTCAGGATTCTTATCTGTGGACACCTTTGCTTTAAGAGTGAAAGGGAAGATTTTAAATGTTTACTTACCCCTATTACACCCAGGAGAAAGAAAAAAGAGAGAAAGAGGGAAAGACAATTCACAAAACGAATGGGTTGTTTTGTCATTTTTCAGTCATGTCCGGCTCTTTGTGATACCATTTGGAGTTTTATTCATGAAGATACTGGAGTAGTTTGCCATTTCCTTCTCTAGTTCATTTTTACAGATGAGGCTAATGAGGCAAACGGGGTTAAGTGACTTGCCCAGGGTTACACAGCTAGTAAGTGTCTGAAGCCAGATTTGAACTCAGGAAGATAAGTCTTCCTGACTCCAGGCCCAGAACTCTATCCACTGTGCCACTTAGCTGCCCCTGATGAGGGCTGGAAAGGGGAATGGGATGGATGAGATTCTGAAACCCTCCAAAGACCACAGTATAGGGGCAGGTCACCTAGAATGAATTCTCAGATTCAAGCATTCTTGAGGTCAAGGTAAAGATTTATTATACTTTTCAATGGGCAAGAGTTCTTAGAGAACCTGCAACCTTAAAGGGGTACAGGTAAAGTTTACATAGGATATTCTATAATAAAACATGTGCCAAATATGCTAACTAGGTGATTCAGGGTGGGATTAGGGAGTGGCTAAGGAGTAGCTAGTTCTTAAAGAAACATGCACTTTTGGTATCTACTGCACAGGTATTTTACCCAGAGCTCATTGGGAAATAGCCCAAGATGGGGGCTAAATGGAGGTGTGGTTTTAGGCTTGAACCATATTTAAGTCAACTAAGGGTCAGGCTGCTCTCATCAATGTCTTGTTAGACAAAATAAACGTAAGGGAGCATACGTACGTCTAAGTCTAGGATACATAGTATCCTATGGTCAGTGAGTAGTCAATGTTGTTATGACCCAGTTCAGTCTAATAAGTTCTATAGGTGCAACTGGCTACTGTATCAGGAAAAGAGAAAGTTTTGCTAGGGCGGGCTTTGTCCTTGGGCTGGGGAGAGACTGCCAGGGATAGTGTTTTGGGGCTAGGGAGAAATGTGGTTTTTGGAGACAAATGTGATTTTAGAATTGGGGTCCAAGCACATGCACCCAAGCACCCCATGACCCCCACAAAGTGATGAAAAAGTGTTTTTTATGTTGGGATTTCCTTTGAAGTTTTAGGTGTGTTTTGATTCAGAAGGAACTCCCTGGGTTCTGATCTCAGACCACTATTAAAGATTTTTGGTTCTCTGGTTCAGACTCAGGTACTTGTATTAAAGGAGTGAAGGTTAGCATTCCCCTTGATAAGGCAGGAAGAGGTCCTAGTGATTTTTGGTTTTCTGGACCATCCTAAGCACCTACTGAAATTCATTTCCAGTTTAGCTCTATGAGATAGTCCATAGGAGGTGGAAAGTCACAGGATCCTGAGAGATGGATAAGGTTTTAGTCCAAATCCCTCATTTTTTCAGATGAGAATATTGAGGCCCAGATCTGAAAAGGAAAAGACAGAGGAGCCAGGAGTATAGGTAAGGGTAGATGAAGCCAGGAGAAGACAGAAGAGGGAGCAGATGCTAGCTCCCCTTTGAAACCTCAGAATAATAAGATGATAATAGAGTATTAAGACCGACAGCAAGGAGAGGAAAAAATGAACCTCTCCCCACTCCCCAACCCCCATTCCTAACCAGGATCAAGCAGTGATTTTTCTCTTTAAACTAAAACTTTGTCTTGTTAGAAGTGGGGGAAAAGAGACCATTTGAGACCCTTTATGCGAAGTCTTCCAAAAGGAAAGTAAAATCAATCTGTGAAAATATTTTTGTTCTTAAAGCATGAAGGAGCCTGCACTGATTGAAAGCTGTAAGTCCTAATCAGAAGCAGGCTAGTATCTGCTCCCACATAGATACTCAATGTGCAATATAGGTTTATTTCCTCCACCACAGAAAATGCATACAGTAGGTATGGACTTCTTCGGCAACGAAGGACGAACACAATACAGTAATACACAAAGGCCTCAGCTGGATCCATGAACAAATATAAAAACATAAAGCCTTCTAACTGGAAGCATGGTACTCTGGAAAGAATACTGGATGTGGATTTGGAGGGCCTAGATTCCAACCCTGACTCATATAACACAATACCTGTGTGACTTTCCACCTGCCATTTAATCTCTCTAGGCTGCAGAGTCCTCATCTGTGAAATGAAAGGGTTAGATCAGAGGTGGGGAACCTGTAGCCTTGAGAGGACAAGTGTCCTTCTAGCTTCTCAAGTACTACCCTTTGACTGAATCCACACTTCACAGAACAAAAAAAACAAAAAAACAAAAAAAAACTCCTAAAAACTTTGACTCAGTCATGCGCTTGAGGACTGACAGGGCCACATGTGACCTTGAGGCCACAGGTTCCCCACTCCTGTGTTCGACTAACTGGCCTGAGTACCTTTCCAATGCTAAATCTATGATCCTATGACTTTTAAGGTCCATTCCAGTTCAAAATCTGTATGGTACTATACCATATTTATATTTCCCTTAGGAATATACATTTCCCTTAGAAAGTAAAGACGCCTTGGGATTGCTTAACCAAGATGCCCCGTTTACATTCTACTGGCATTATTCAAGCAACTCACAACAATATCGTGGAGGGTTGGCGAAGTTCACCTCTCTTGGCTCCTCAGGGCGCAGTTTTAGACTTTCAGTTTAAAAGCGATCTTTTGGGGAGGATAATCTTCTTTTCCAAGAAGTATGCTGCTGACGAAATCTTCTCCCTCTCCAAGGCCAGCGTCCAAATGCTGGAAATCAGGGACTCTTAGTCTCTTGGGAATTTCCAAGCTTACACGGCAAGTCTATTCTCTGGAACACTAGCCTCTAACCTGTGCCCTCAAAAGGGAAACTTAAAGGCAGAAGGCAGCCAGAGACTTGAGGTCCCTGGATTCCTCTCTCAAGTTTGCTTGGGAAAGACCATTTCCCCTCTCTGAGGTCTTTTCCCTACAAGTTACTATTTTCTGCTCCTTGGTGGAGAGCAGTTTGAGGGGGAAAAAAGTCTTAATTAAGAAGTTCTAGGAAAAGATTGGTATGAGGAAAAAAGGGGGTGAGCCATTTCACAGCCCAGATCACTGAGGGGTGGGGCAGATGCTCTGAAAATGGTTTATTCTTTTGAACTTCCATCAATCACTCCTTGGGAGGTAACCCCAATATTTAAAGCCCAGTCAGTAATGCGACTATGCAAGTTCACCTCCTTGGGAGATGGGACTCATCAAATTGAACAAAGGAGTCCCTGATATATATCTAAAGTAAGCTACGAGGCAAGTTATCACTGTTGTTATATGTCTTAATTTTCTACCCATTACCTTCTCCAACTTGTGGAGCTGTGTTCAACTTTCAGTTGCACCAACTCTTCTTGACCCCATTTGGGGTTTTCTTGGAAAAGATACTGAAGTGGTTTGCCTTTTCCTTCTCCCGCACATCTGACAGCTGAGGAAACTGAGGCAAAGAGGGTGGAGTAACTTGCCCAAGGTCACACAGCTAGTAAGTGTCTGAGGTTAGATTTGAATTCAGGAAGATGAGTCTTCCTGACTCCAGGCCTGGCACTCCATGTACTGTGCCACCTAACTGTCCCATATCAAACTACAAACATGTTCTTAAATTGTGTCAGTCAATAGCAATTGATTAAGAGACTACTACATACACTGTGCTAAACAGTAGGGACATACATACAAATAAAAAGAGTCACTGACCTCGAGAAACTTACAATCTAATGGGAGAAGACAACACAAAAGGAAGCTGAAAAGGGAGTGGGCCATGTTGGAGAAGTTCCAAAGCAGGACAGCTCTTGGTAAATGGGAAGAAAATTGTGCTGGGCCCCTTAAATGGAGGTTTTGGAGCTCATGGCTCTGTCCTCCATCCAGAAGGTGAAATCAGAGGCAGAGTTGAAGTTGGGAGGATCAAATAAGATTCTTTGTGATAACCAAGGAAAGCAGCATGGTACAATGGAAAGGTGTTAGCTTTGTGGTAAGAGGACCTGGGTTAAATCTTGACTCTTCTACATACTACCTGTGACCCCTTAGGGAAGTCATTTACACTCCCTCAACCTTAGTTTCCTCATATGTAAAATAAGGTAAAAAAAAAAACAACAACTAGATGGTCTCAAGTTCCTTTTAACTCTAAGTCTATGGTAATGTAATCTTATGGAGTTAGTTCTGTGGGGTACTTCTCCCTTTTATACATATACCTTAACCTCTCTGGGGCTCAGTTTCCTTGTCTGTAAAGTGAAGACGTTGGTTAGATGGCCTGTAAGATCCTTTCCGGCTCTAAATCTGTGATCCCTATTTTAATTAAGAGGAGGCTTGACATAATGGATAGAACTTGGTACAGTTTAAAAGTCCACCGCAAATACTGACATCTGTATGATTTGAGAGAAGCCATTTAACCCTCCCCGCTGCAGGGCATCAGTTTCCTAATCTGTAAAATAAAATAATACTGTACTATCTGGCCTAGGGGATGGTTGTGAGGAAAGTCCTTTGCTAATCTTAAAATGCTACATAAATATGAGTTTTTAATTTCCTCCAAAACATCTCACTATTCCTGGGCATCATGGGAGCAATATCTGAATCCCTGCTTGCGTGTAGGTTAAGCTAGTGTCTCCTTAAAAGGTACTGAGACCATCCTTTAGACATTACTGGCTTAGGGGACTGACATGGAAGGTGCTTTTTAACTCCCGACCATTCAGCTTCTGACTTCATCATTCATTCAACTGCAATTGGTCCCTCCCAAGTTACAAAGCATCTCTTCAGTGCCAGATCTAATGGCCTGTTTTCCAGCCTCTCATCCTTCTAGACTTCTCTGCAGCTTTGACACGGCTGATCACCCTCTTCTGCTTAATATTTTCCTTTCAGTTTTCCTAATACTGCTCTCTCCTAATTCTCTTTCTTCATGTTCAACCAATTCTTTCCAATTGCCTTTCCTAAATCTTCATCCATGTCACACCCAGTAATCAATAACAGGGGGTTCTGTTCTGGGCCTTCTTCCTTTCTCCCTCTATACTTTTTCACTTGATAATCTCATTATCTCCCATAGATTCAATTATCTTCCCTATTCTGATGATTCTCAAATCCACTTATCCATCCTTCGCTTCACTGCTGACTACCACTCTCATATCTCCATCTGCCTATTAGATACCTCAGAGTAGATGTCCTTTAGAGAACTTAAAGTCAACATATCTAAAACAGAACTCTTCACCCCACCATCCCCCTTCCAAAACCCTCCTTCTTCTTAAATTCTCCATTATTGTCAAGGCCACTACCACCCTCTCAGTCTCTCAGCCTTGAAACAGACATCATCCTTGTTTCCTCACTATCTTTCCCCACCCCAGGGAGAGAGACAGTGAGGTAAAGAAGAAATTGCCAAGGCCTATTCATTTTACCTTTCTAACATCTGTTGAATATACCACCTTTTCTCCTCTGACCCTGCCACCCATGAGGAGCAAGCCCTCATCCCTTCACTCATGGCCTGGTATGATAGTCTCCTGGTTAGTGTGCCCATCACCCATCTCTTCCCATTCCAGCTCACCATCTACTCAGCTGTCAAAGTGATCTTCCTAAAGTCCAGTCTATCCTCCTATTTAATAAATTCCAGTGGCTCCCTATTACCTCCAGGATCAAGACCGTAATAACTTGACTCCTTTTTATCTTTCTAATCTTGTTACAAATTACATTCCCTATCCCCTTTGCCCCTCAGAACACACACATATACAAATACTCCTCTATCTGGTGACATGCAACTCCTTGCTGTTCAGAGACATTCCATGTCCCAACTTCAGGCATTTTCACTGGCTGTACTCTATCCCCAGAATGCTCTCCCTCCTTCTCTCATGGGGCAGCTAGGTGGCATAATGGACAGAGCACTGGGCCTGGGGTCAGGAAGATCTGACCTCACATACAGCTGTGTGATGCAGGGCAAGTCACTTAAACTCTGCTTGTCTCAGTTTCCTCATTTGTAAAATAGAGGTAATAGCAGCACCTAACTCCTGGGGTAGTATAGTATCAAATGAGATGATAATTGTAAAGTGTTTAGCACAGTGCTAGTAAGTATTGTATAAACATGGCTTTTTTTAAGTCCCAGCTAAAATCCCACTTCCTACAAAAAGAGTCTTTCCAGATCCCTGTAAGGAACTAGCCTTGCTTCTATGGGTTATTTCTAATTTGTCTTGTATAGCTTGTTTGTACACAGTTGTTTGCATGTTGTCTCCCCCTCTAGACTATGAGCTCCTTGAGAGCAGGAATTGTCTCTTACCTGTCTTTGTATTTGGTAGGGGCTTAATCAATGTTTGTTGACTGACCTCCTGATGGCCTGAATAACAGTCACAAGGAGCTCCAGGGGCTCTCTGAGGCTTGGCTGGCAGACAGTGTTGTGCTAGAAGCTGGGGCTGGAGAAGCTTTGCTGAGCTGAGGTGATGAAGGGGATCTTCAATGCCCCTCCTTGTTAAATATCCTTCTCTGGCTATGGCTAATTAACTCTCCCTTTGTTAACTGTTGAATGACCTATGAGTATCTAATTTCATTCCAATATTGAACATAACCTACTGTGGGACCCAACCCAGAACAATGGATGTATTCATGCAGGACTGGAACAGAACAATCTTGCTGAAGTGGGGGCTTGGCAGTGCCAAGGAATGTGAACACACAGTGGCATTTGTGCTTTGGGATACGCTTTCAGTGATGCTGCTAGAAATGGCAGTTGCTTCCCAGGATGCACTTCCATCCCACAAAGATGAGAGCGTAAACTGCCCGTGGCCATTCATCAAGGAGAGACCAACGTGAATATGTTCTGTGTCCTTAAGAACTGGTTTTTGACATTGTACATGGTAATAGTAACATTGTGCAATGATCACCTATGAATGACTTAGGTCTTCTCAGTGATCCAAGACAATTCTAAGAGATTCAGGATGGAAGATACTATCCACATCTAGAGGGAGAACTGGAGAGTTTGAATGTAAATCAAAGCATAATATTTTCTTTTTTTGTTTTGTTTTCTTTCCATGATGTGGACATGTTATATGATTGTACATGTATAACATATATCAGGTGGCTTGCTGTCATGGGGATGAAATAGGGGAAGGAGGGAGAGAGAAAAATTTGGAACTCAAAATCTTCCAGCAAATGAATGTTGAAAATTGTCTTTACATGTAATTAGAAAAAATAGAATACCATCAAAAATAAAATAAGAAGTTTCTACTAACATATATATGTGTGCACGTGTATAGATATGTACATATATGTATATACACACACACATATATATATAATATACATATGTATATTATAAAGAACTATATCTTGAAGATGACTGTGGTAAATTGTCTTTTAGGTTCACCAGCTGTATGGTCCCTGGGCCATGAAGCCTGGTCATTTAAGCCTTCTCCAAGTTCAACTAGAGGATTGTCTTGGGACTCAGTTGACTTTCCAAGCTTCCAGGAGAGAACAAAATTTTGGAAACTGAAAGCAGTTTAGCCTCACTAGGAGAGGCCATGTGAAGAAGAACGAGTTATGTTCTACCCTTGTTGAGGTTGAGTGCCCTAGTATTGCTAACAGCCATCATTACCTATTTGCCTCTGAGGAGGCCTACTGAAAGAAGGCCAGCTTGGACAGCATAATATATGCATGTGGATGGGGAAAAAACTGGTTTCTAATGACTTTTGGAAAATGACAATACAAAGACATAATTAGCCCTTTGGTCTGTGAATGTATGTGGACATAGCTAGCCAGCTGAAGGATGGAGGAGGGATGCCCAGTGGGGATGTAATATATACCAAGGCAGATCCATGGGTTTTTGGATTGTCTAGAGCCATTCTGAAGAAGTTGTTGCAAGCTTTTTTTTTGAATTGGCATTTCAGAGGATAACCAGAATTTTGCTACATGGATGGTGCTGTGATTTTTTTTTTTTTGGTTCAAGCCATTGGAAAATGTCTTTGAAAAGATGATACCTAATTCTTCCCAGGAGCCTAGAAACATCTCTGGAATTAAGGATAAGAAAGGTGCCAATTGCATCCAGTTAATTAGCCAAAGTCAGGCAGGGCTACTGCATCAGTTTAAAAAGTTTACACACTCACTCTAGAGCTGTGAACTATGAATTCTAACTCTTTCTAGACCTTACTGTAAAGGGCCCCTGTAGAGATCAGGCTCTAGACCTTCTCCTCAAGCCTGGAAGAATTGGATACTGTTTGCACAAGGCAGACAGAGAAAATTTATTATAGGAATATATAGAGAGAATATTTATTATAGAAAAATTTATTTCCTAGAATAGTCTTTGGTTTAGTATATTTTTGTTTCATATATGGGAGATCCTGAGCTGGTCATTCCTAGTGTTAGAGGAAATCTTGTGAGTTGAAGATATCAGGTGCTTCTGGGTCCCTCAGGGGAGGTTGTCTGGAAGTAGGAGGAGTTTCCCACATTGCAGAGGATGGATGCTAGCAGGAAAAGGAATCCAAGCTCAGGCACTATTGACCAGAATCCTTTGGAAATACCTGAACTATTCTGTGTGGCAGTGGCTGATCTCCAGGGGAAGTGACTTTCTGGCCTCTAGCACTTGGCTCTGGTGTAAGAGGGTGGAGTAGGCTAGAGCAGTAGCTACAGTGCTCTGCGTGAACATGTGAGAACAGTGGCAGTACAGATCTACAGCAAAGCTCTGCACCGGTCAGGCTTGGGCATGCCAGGAATTACACATCCTCCACATACCCCAGCACTCGGGAACCATCAGCCTGGCATAGGGAAAATGGAGTTAGGCCTCAGCAGTAGGAATGCAATGGAGGTCAGGTCTTGGTCAGGTCTCAGTCATGACAATTATCTTGCCCTGGCATAGGGGGACAGGGGGAGGACCTAAGACAACACTCAGACCCTGCACAGTAGCAGTTGACTCTGGCAGAGTGGTCGGGGGTACAAGCACTAGCAGCAGTGGCCAGGGGACTGGCAGGCAGAGTAGACTGGAGTAGACAGTACCTCAGCTCCCAGAAGCAGTGACAGCCCTGTGGCAGAGGAGTAAGCACTGGAAAAAAGAAGGCCCACTGTTTACTATAATCTAAAACATATTAGTTCTAGATTATAGATTTCATATTGGTGCCAGTGACCATTAGTCATCATACAGATTTTCCCCTGGGAGTCTTTAGGGGACCAGGGGATGCATTGTGTGGTGACTTGCATTCTGGCCACAAAGGGGAGGAGAAAGTATCTGCCTAGCCTTCAGAGAAGTGGGACAATTCCTCAGAGGCTTCTTACAGTGGAGACATTTTGTATCCCCCTCATGGGGCTCCTAAGAAGGAGGGAAGTCTTGGCTGATAGGCCTGGGCTCATTAAGTGGGTAGTGGTACATGAAAATTTCTCCTTGACTAGTTATGAAGAACAGTGACTATGAAAAATTATTATGATCTGTGCTATGGCCCTGCTGTTCCTAATGTTGTTCCTGCCTTTGAGCACTTCTTTATTTGGGAGAACCATAAGGAATTGCAAAAATAGCTTGACACCTGTCCCATGGACCTGATCTTTTAACTTGGGACTTGGGCCTTACAAATGGTGGTGGTGGTGGGCGCTTGTGAGGCCTACGATTTTTTATCTTTGTTTCCTCATATACAATCACCCCTTCCGTTATCTATTGATCATTTTGTTTCATTTTTGATATTTTTCTTTCCTTCTAATGCTGCCCATATCAGGTTACCTGAAAGTTGGTTAAAGTTGACCAGTAACGGCTTTAAGGTCATTTAAGAGGTGGAAATTCCTCGAGAAGATCTTCAGGACCTTACTGCCAAAGGGTGGAGTGTGGGAACAGGTAGGGATATCCTCACCTTTGCCCCCAAGCAAGCCAAACTAGTTTTTTCTATTGAAATCATTCTCAATTCTTCATTGGCTCAGAAGACATGATTTAGGCTGTTGGCATCCCTTCTGGTCGGTCACCTGAGTACAACATATTCCCCAGAAGCTCGAGGCACTGTCTGATGCTTGGCTGGTGGACCATGATGAGCAAATCAGGCAAGAGAACTTGGGGTGTCCTCATCCTCATTGAGCAACCTTCTCTTGCTATGGCTAAGTGAATTTCCTTTTGCTAACTACTGAATGACCTACAAATGTATTATTTAATTGCAAAATTGAACATAACTATCTGAGTCAGACTCTCCCCAGAACAAAGAAAAGTAATTAGCATACCAAGGCATAGCTGCAAAATGTTTATTAAGAAAAGACCAGTAGCCTACAATAACATTAATAATGACAACAGTAATAAATATAAAATCTTAGCTGCAAAATACGTTGCTCCCTTTATTTCTCTTTTAGGCTATTTTTTTTCTTCCACCTAACTTGATTTCAGTGCTCATAGGAGTTTCATTTCTAAATTCAAGTTCATTTTTCCTGTAGTGTTATTCTACACACTATATGATTGCTTTTACACTGTGCGTTACCTCATTTCTTTTTTCTCTTGAACTTTTCTGCTTTTTCTCCATTT